>NC_138028.1:134850126-135501793 GCF_964106645.2 Podarcis pityusensis | reverse complement strand
ACGAAATACTGAGATTTATCTGTTCAGATTTGCTGGCATGGCTTTAGTGCCGTGGGAATTGAAGACGCTTGGGGAAATAATTCAATGGCTGGTAAAATATTCCTGCATAAAGAAGACACCATAATCCCATAACATTTTAGGATATAAGGAACTGCTAGTTGAGAACTAGTGGAAATCACAGATGTTGATACGCATGGCTATGAATCTGGACTAGTGCTTTTACAAGGATTTTTGTTTTTGTTTTAAAAAACATGTGGGATAACATTGAACGAAGTAAGCTTGATTGTAATATTCTTTCAAGATCAAATCAATATTACTTTGTCATGGGGTCCCTAAAAGGTGTGGGGCCCATAGGCCAGTACCCACGTCTGCCTATTTGGTAATGTTGTGCCTTCAAGTTCAGATTTTTAAATATTAAGACTTTCATATCCATTGAAGTTATTGTATGAGTTTCCAGAGTAAAACCCAACACACAAACTTTTTTCTTTCAGTGTGGATATGCCCCCAAATTAAATCATTTGGAATAAATTATTTTCAATTCTTGAGGGCCGTATAGAGATATATTAAGTTACACAGAACATGGGTAAAAACTTTTAAAAATTAGAAGAAATTCAAGACCTGGTATCAAGTTGGTTTCAGTATCATCAAGTAAATGAGCTACTTAAGAAGGATGTGTTAAATGGTTTTATGGAAAAAAGATCTGACTTAAAAATGGGGTTGCTTGAGAGTAATGAAAAACTGATTTCTAAAATTTATAAAATCACTAGAATAAAGATGAAATGGTTAAGTCAACAATGATATAATGGGCTAAAGATTTATTGATATGGCTTCTTGGGAGAAGTTATGGGGAAATGATATAAAATTTACTGCTTGTTATACACTTAAAGAAAACTATCTTAAAATGATGTACAGGTAGTATTTAACGTCAAATAACCTGGCTAAGATGTACAAAAGTGTGTCAAGTAAATGTTGGAAATATGAGCAGATAGATGAGTCATTCTTCCATATGTGGTGGACACGTGAAAAAGCAAAATGCTTTTGGGAAATGATATATGATGAAATGAAGCACATCTTTATATGGGCTGTTCCCAAAAGACCAGAAGCTTTCCTTATAGGTATAATAGGGATGGAGGTTCTATAGAAGATGACTAAATTATGCGTGTATGTGACAAGAGCAGCTAGAATATTATGCACAGAAATGGAAAGGAGAGACGGTTCTGATGAAGGAGGAGGGGCTTCTGAAAGTAATGGACTATGCAGAAATGCAAAATTTATAGAAGAATGGAGGCCATTTGCAGACTATTTTAAAAAATATTACAGTCAAATGAAATTGCAGGCAGGATTTGAGAAAAAAACAGCGGGAGGAAAATGACAAAATAACTATAGTAGAGAAACTTTTTGTAATAGATAAAGATATAATGCATCAGAAAAGGTTTGAATAAAAACACCGAGGAGGCGAGGGTGGGAAGTCAACTTATGAAACAATGTAATTATCTGATTAAAAAGGTATTGTGAAAATGTTTGAAATAATAATAATAAAGTGTGTGTGTGTGTGTGTGTGTGTGTAAATCTCATGAACGAATGACTAAAAATAGAATTCTAAACAAATCCAAAAGACCATTTATTGTTGTGTAAAAAGTTTTCCATCTAATCAGAAAATAATTGTTTGTATTGGCAGAAAATCATGGAGCATCTTCTTCTTTTATAACGTTATGAGAAGTGAACATGCGTAGCTCTTCCCTTTCAACAGGGAAGGAAATGGTTCCATTTAGTGTTTTACTTTAAGACGTGACTGAGAAAAGTAAGTGAGCCTAACATTTCTTGCTCAAGAGATTTCTAGGCACCCCTTTTCTTTGCACCCCAATTCAAAAATGCCTAGGTGCAATCCAGACTGGAAATCAATAATACTTACTGATTTCAGTTGCAATAAGTTGAACATACTTAACTTTGTGGAGATGATGCCCTGAGTAATTAAAGCAAAAGTCTGTTCATATCTGAAGAAACAGAACTTCACGTACACTATTTCAAGCCAAGAATATCTAACTTAGTTTATTAATTATTTAGAAACTTAAATAGATATTGAAGTAGGTAATGATGTAATGCATACTAGTGTTTGTTAATACTTATTCAGAAAATTTCATTTTAGAAGTTTATAAATATATAATTATATGAACTAATCAGTCCATGAATATTTTTAAAATATAACTGCATGAACTAAATTAATGGATTTATGAAAGATTTTCTTAAAGATAAGCTGGGTGGGGGAGGAACAGAATATATTTTTAGATATCGGTTATAGACTCTGTCCTGCATTTCCCCAAACCCCCCTCTGCATACAAGGCATGAAGACTATAGATCAACAATATTTTGTTAATTGTATATTAAAATTATTTATAAAATTAAAATATTAGTATATTGAACAAACATAGAGATTACCTTTTGCTCAGCACCAATATAACCCATGAAGAAACTAGTTGACTCCTCCACAATTATTAACTGAGATTTCAAATGGGAATGCCTGCGCTGAAGGATACTCAAAATCCACATAGTGCTATGTAGTTAACCTAGCATGTAAATAACAGAACTGTTTTAGCCTTACTCCCTTTATTCTTCAACATGTCCTCATTTTAACAGCATCCACACTTAGCATAACAACAAGATTGTGTTAATGTTAAACACGGCCCTATACATTTTTGGTTAAAAGTAAGTTTTATAGAGTTCAGTGTAACTTACTCGCAAGTAACTATGTACTGGGTTATGTGCCACTGATTTTAAATGAGTGCTGAACTCTTCTATTTAAATCCTCAGGAATTAAATGTATCTGTGCAATATACATAAATCCTCTTAAAATTGTAAAGTTTTATTGATTCTCTTACATAGCAGTAAAGACTAGGAAACAGAGGGGGAAACAGAGGGGGTTTGGGGTGATGGACTGGTGATTTGCAAAATTCAGATTTGCAAAAATGCAGTTCAACTACTCAAGTTGGCTATGTTATCCTGAAAGCTTCCTTGAATAGCATGGCAATGTGGGGAAATGTGTGATAATGGAATACTTTTGCAGTACTCAGCAGGTGGCAGTTTTGAAGATAAGTGGTACCCCTTCCTCATCATTACCAACCCACTTATCACAGTTCGGTTTTTAAAAGACTTCTCTGGGTTTTGTGTTGCCAGAAGCGAGTCTCCATTCATCTATGAGACAGAGAAACCCCGGCTGGATCAATCCTCAGATTTACTTTGGTGTATTTTTCTCAAGAGACTGATTGTTCGGACAAATAACTTTGTTTACTATTTTGAATCATGGTGGGGTGTGAATGGGACCCATCGGCATCGGCTAACCTACTGGATCTTACCAAGATTTTGCTTTGTACTAGTTTCCAAATTGGGACGCGGGTGGCACTGTGGGTTAAACCACAGAGCCTAGGACTAGCCGATCAGAAGGTCGGAGGTTTGAATCCCCGCGACGGGGTGAGCTCCTGTTGCTCGGTCCCTGCTCCTGCCAACCTAGCAGTTTGTAAGCACGTCAAAAGTGCAAGTAGATAAATAGGTACTGCTCCGGCGGGAAGGTAAACGGCGTTTCCGTGCACTGCTCTGGTTTGCCAGAAGTGGCTTAGTCATGCTGGCCACATGACCCGGAAGCTGTACGCCGGCTCCCTCGGCCAGTAAAGGGAGATGAGCGCCGCAACCCCAGAGTCGGTCACGACTGGACCTAATGGTCAGGGGTCCCTTTACCTTTACCTTTTACCAAAAACACAAAAAATAACCTGGGCAACAGAAAAAGGATGGGTGTATTTTTGGCATATTCTAATGCTAGTGTTGAATTTTCTTCTCTCTTCTACTGGCATCCAGTGAGGAGAGACCACAGTTCTAATTAAATCCAACCGGGGAGGGGGGGCATTGCGAGAAGGGAGATTACAGGGAACCATTCAGAGGGCCTTCTTGGTAGTCATGCTCACTCCATGGAACACCATCCCATCAGATGTCCAAGAAATAAACATCTATCAGACTTATAGAAGACATCTGAAGGCTTTACCTTAGTTTCCAAATTGCATATTTTATTTTGGGACTTTCTCCTTTCATCTCAGCTTTTAACTTGGATGGGCAACTATTAGGTATCTATTAGGTGTGAAGGCCTCTGAATCCCAGTTGCCAGGAATCCCAGCTGAGGAGAGGGCTGTTGCTTGCAGGCTTTCCCCATGGAAATCTGGTTGGGCACTGTGAGAACAGGATGGGCCCCTGGCCTGATCCAAGAGACTTCTTCTTAAGAATTAATGCAGCAAAATGCACAACTTCAGAGTACCCACAAGGAGAGCTTTTAACAATGCCCAGTTATTGTTCTCACACTGTAAACCACATAATTCCCCCTGCTTCAAATGGTGCATTTGCCCATCTTCCGTCATGTCAATTTTCACTCACATTTTACAGGACAAGGAGTAAGAGGCACACTGAACTGTTAAACCTGTTCTACATTAAGTGAAGAGAAGATTCACAGTATGAGAATGTGCAAGCTAAAGGAACAAGTCCGGTGGTATCAATTAACTTCAGATGTACAGTGAGCCAATCTGCACATATCAGACATTAATGTGCCATCTGAAAGAAATACAGTGGTACCTCAGGTTAAGTACTTAATTCGTTCCAGAGGTCCGTACTTAACCTGAAACTGTTCTTAACCTGAAACACCATTTTAGCTAATGGGGCCTCCTGCTGCTGCCGTGCCACCGGAACACGATTTCTGTTCTCATCCTGAAGCAAAGTTTTTAACCTGAAGCACTATTTCTGGGTTAGCGGAGTCTGTAACCTGAAGTGTATGTAACCTTAAGTGTATGTAACCTGAGGTACCACTGTACAGTAAGAATGTATATCAGTTATAACAGAAATTCATTAGACACCAACATTTGGGAGCTTCCAAATGGGTGCTTCTTGTGGGATGGATGCTTCTCATATTTGCAGGTGGGTTTGGGGGGGGGAGGGGGGCAGCATTCACATGATGATGCCAACCTGTCCCTGCTCTGTCCTTGCAATTTAATCTGGATTCATCCCTTCTGGGGGAAACCCAGAGTAGAACATCACCACCACAACCATCGTCAATGACCAGTTTGCAATATCTTAATGACCCATTTGCAAATTATTCCCCCTTCTATAAGTACCTTTTGTGTTGATAACATGAAAATAGATAGGGTAGTTACATAGTATAATTGGAGCATATATTCCTACAGAAGAATTCTAGTTTGGCCTTTCCATGTTTGATTTCTACAAATGTGTGGGGCTTCCATTGTCATTTGCTTTATTTCTTTTTTATGCAAGTGCCCTGTTTTGTCATAATCTGGGTCTGGAGCAAAGAACAACATATTATTAAAAGTAATATTTAAGAATAATAAGCTAAAATAACAGTTATTGTGTTGCTACATAATATCTAGAAACTGTTATAAGCACTGCATCCCCTTACTTCCTTAGCATTGACCTGTACATTCTTGTTCCACCAAAAAGCTCTTACGTTGCTTCTGAAAGATGGCAGGTCCTCTAGAAGGTAATTTGTATTAATGTAAAAGCTACAATGGCTAAGAATCTCTCTCTGTGTGCCAAGTCCCAGATAGTATTGTGAGGTGGAATTCTAGCTTATCACTCTCTGTCCTGATCATTTGTGCTCATTTTATTTGTTCAGACCATAAATTAGGTTTGAATAATACTCAAAATTTAAATTTCTCTACAAATGCCACAGGCTAGAAGTGAGTATATGTAAAAATGCTTCTGAAAATAATGTTTGGAAAAGAATAATTTTTATCTGAGGCATGATGCGTTACTTACAGAAGTCCCATACTGTGACTTCACTTTTGGTATTTTTATACTCAGGAAAACATGTTAATTTTATAATCTAAAAACAGTTTTTAAAATGTGAAAATGAAATACACATTCTGTCTCTTAACATGTTTTCAAATGTACATGTCTAAAGAATGGCATAGAGGAGATTAACAAATGAAGGCTTCTATAATTTACTTCCTCTGGACGAGTAAAGTTAGATTTAATAGGACTTCTTCAGAGTAAAAAGTTGTGGATTGTAGCCAAAGAACTGCTAAGTAATTGCAGACATAGTGAATTTATTGTTTCTATGACTGAATAATTAAAGCAGAATCTAAACTCTAGCAAACTATGTGTCTGAGACATTTTACATCTGCTTTGGGCAAAAGCAGCAGAATATTCCCACAAAGCGCGAAGACACCCCCCCGGCCCTCCTTACTTAGGCTTTACAAGTCATATTTATAAATGGGAAGCCAATGGATTTTGTTTCATTTTTTACATGTATCTTTGCAGCTGATACTAAAGCAAAGCCACACAAAACTAGTCCTAATTAATGTATTTATGATATAAAGTACCCAGGGCAATGAGGTGGAGACATAGTTTCTCTTAATTATTACTTATGCATCCACTTGTATATTTAATGAACAAGTCGGTTTAAAGAAATGTATTCATTTTTTCTTCTAAATACAAATAAAGCATGAGCATTCATTTCCAAAACGGTTTAAAATGGTGCATTTTAAAATTTTCTCTGTAATGACCGATGCTGTGCATCTGTATAACATGGCCTTAGTTGAGATCGTAGGCTGCCAGTTGCATTCTGGTCTTTACCTGTAAATCTTATAATCTTACTTATAAGCAGGAAACCTAAAAATATTGTTGTCTTCAAATAATGAATGTATCTTTCCCCACATTTTCTGCACTCTACAAATTATACATGTCATTATAGGTTTACAGTCTGCATTTATATCTTTATAGTATTTTCTGCAAAATAGCTTTGCTATTGTTGTCCATTGGTGTTTCATTGGGTGCCCACAATGTACAAAGCCTTTTACATATTTCATGTGTGCATTAGGACATATGAAATAATGTTGTGCTTTACATAGCTGAGGGAAAGTGTTCACATTGTTCTGAAACTATGTAAAGTTATGAAGTGCTCAGATAATGTTCATCTCTCTCTCTCTCTGTCTCTCAAAATGCCTAAAATATTCTACCCCTGGAAAAAAATGAAACAAGAAAGGATTATTTTGTCTTGTAATAGATGGGGGGGGTGCAATGAGCCTTGGGGGCTGCATTTAAGGCAGCAGGCTGGACTAGGACCCAGATCGTCAAGTAAGTGACATTAAGTTGTGGTCAAGAGAAGCGAACTGAACCAGAAGCTGGCAAAAAAGGCTGGTTCTGTGTTTACTTTGAATATGCAGTGCGGGGGGGGGGGCACAGCCCAGCAAAACAAATACTGAACATCTGTTTAACCTACAAAATTGTGCTACGACCAGAATGGAGTTGGTTGTTTAAAGAAGCACCAGCTCCTCACAATCTCTTCCCCCACTTTTAAAATCCTTTGTAACAAATGCAGACCTGCAAAGTTCAGAATGAGGACCACACAGTTTTGCCACTCCTTCTGGAACCAAACCTTTTGAATAACAGCTGCATTCCATCGCTCTGTGCATAGACGTTTTTATCTGGTATGGCAAATATCACAGTTCTCTCATATAAGATGCAAAACAAATGAAAAGCGACTTGGACATGACTCTGGAGGGCCATCCAAGGGATATTATGATTGAAAATGAATTTTCTTTTACTTTGTTTTAAGATCCTATTAGGATCAGAAGCAAATAATTCCCATGCAGTAATTGGTTTTTGAATTGTTGAGCCTATCTTGGGACTAAGCTTTAACCACACACAAAAATAAGTAGCCTTCCTCGTCTGCAGGATAGTATCAGACAAGTAGAGTTCTTTATGGATTTTGCCATATGAAAGCCCTGTCATTCCCAGCTTACAGACTTACAGACAATAAATCTAGGCTAGGCAAATAGCAACATGCCTAAAGGCTATCAAATGATTCCAGCTGGGATTATGACTCCACATCTCCATCCAACACTACCACATTTGCTGCATTACTCATTTGCCATCCCCACCTCCCCAAATATGCCACCCAAGCCTACAAGCTTTGCCCAGAGTAAGAAGAATGAGCCACATACCACTTTGGCAGTCATCCTTGGTTTTACCCTGATGTTGGCTAGTGTGAGGCAGACATTGACCAGGCTCCTTCCATCCTCCACACAGAAAAGGCGTAGCTGAGCCGCTCGTGAGCCACATAGCTGCAGCTGGTCATCTTATTGTCCATCTCATCACTCTGCAGGACCTGGTAGAGGAAGTCTATGTACCTGGCAGCAAGCTTGAGAGTCTGGATTTTACTGAGTTTGTCAGAAGGCAGGGTGGGAATGATTTTCCTCAAGGCTGCAAAAGCTTCATTGAGGGACTGAGTCCTCTGCCTCTCTCGGACATTGGCAAGGATCCGTTGGCTTTGGAGCTCCTCGTAGGACTGTGCGCTGGGGCTGGACTTCTTCCCCCGCTTGCCTGGGGTTGGACTTCCATCTTCGCTGGATTTCTTGCTGTATCTCCTCTTCCTTCCCAGCCTCTTTGGCTGCCTCTCCAGCTCCTCTTCACTGGTCCCCAGGCTGTCCACAGGAGAAGCAGGAGGGCTAGAACTTTCTTCCATTCTTTCTGTAAGGAGGGGAGGGAGAGAGGGAAAGGAATTCTCCCCCCTCCTCAAGTGGTGGGTGTCTCTGTGTTTTTTAAAAGTGTGCTTTAAATTCCTGAGACAGAGCCTTTGGAAAAACAGGAGGGTTTTGCTGAGCAAACGTTTTCCAGGTCTCTTGAAGGGATCTAATTTCAAGGACCGGGCTGTGCAAAAATTGAGGTCTTGGAGAGAGGAAGTTATTCTAACTTTTTTGGAAACTTTAGCTGAGCTCAGTTGCTAAATAGTTGTCAGAAATGAGGGAGATGCAGGGCTGGTTCCTGATTGGACAAGCAGGCCAGTGGGAGGAAGGCATTTCCCTCAGCTAAACTTTTACAGTTTTGTGTTACACTTAGCAAAATCCTGGACATGCACCTCCAGTAAGATACAACTACAACCTTCTCCCCACATCCCAAATTTTGTATGTATATATCTGTGGCTAAGTCAAACCCTCCAAATTAAGCTAATCAGAAAGGAACTGTTTGTTTGTTTGCTGACATGTGTCTGCAAGCCTGTAAAGAAGAATGTCAGCTGAAGCTCCAAACTGTGAAATATAAGTTGAAGGTTTACCGCTCATCCACACTTCCGCTTGTCACACTGTTTTCCCACTGGAAAACCTGCAGTTTACCACTGAATCAGAACAAACGTAATTCGGCTTTTCTGAGGATTGATGTTTGTTTTGATTCAGCGGTAAGCAGTGGGTTTCCCCAGGTAAAGCAGGGGGACAAATAAAAAACCACCCCAGACCTGGATCTCTAAAGCACGGGGCAAGTGGAAAACGTCCAGGAGACCTGCTTTCTAGGCGCAGGGCAATAGGAAGTGTAGACGGGCCCTGGCTTATTGGGACATGGAAAAAACAACACCCCAATTATTTTGAAGGTTATTAACAACCATCACATTTCCTCATTACTATTTTACAGATTCCTCTTTCAGAGCCCCCTCCCCAGCTATTTTATTCCTAATACATATAGGGAATGCCCACTATTCATGTTTTCTTTTTAAAGCAATTCGTAATTCAACAATGAACCCCGAATCTTTATTTGATACAATCTATTTTGGTTCCACACATTACAGGTGAGAACAGTTAATGAATGGCAAATTACTAATGTTTTGATCAGGACTTAAGAGCAGGAGCAAATAAGCCAACTTTCTGAAATAAAAGAAGAGAAAGGAGGAAACTCTTAACTACAGCCTCTAAAACTGGCATTTTCCAATGGAGAATTATCACCAGCAACATAGCTAGAAGCAACCACAATCTGTTGTCTGCTAGATTGATTGGAGAGCTGGAATTCCCTGCTGCAACCAGCTGACTATTATTCAAGAGAAAGCATCACTTTCAGAAGGAAATGTTTTCAGGCTCAGCAGTCAGCACAAAAGTTAAAAAGCATCAAAGATTTGCCAGATTTAAACCTGGTTTTGAGACCCATGGATCTGCTTCATTGTGTTGTGGTGGCCTGTGCAAGGAGCATGCAAAAAGGCTGCGCGCCTAATTCAACAGCCATGTCCATAAATTTGCTTAAACTGGTCATTTGTTGTCCTATAAAAGGTAGCTCTAAAGGAGTTATCCTTAAGCAATCTGAACCAAAAGCAGGATGCATGTGCAATGGCAGGCGCAGTGGCATCTCAAGTAGTTAAGCAACAAAATGTATTTCTGACTTCACTGTTTTGAAGGTTATATGATGAGACCAAAATATTGACTCAGAAGCAAGTTGACCACTTAACGCATCATGGGACGCACCGGCCATGATGTCCCTACACAGCAGCCTTTATCTACTAATATATGCATTTATACGCACATTTTACACTGGTGTTTGCATTTTTGTACACATTACAAACAGGCTGATTGTCTTTCGGTTACCATCTGGTTTTAAAACAGCACAAATTAGTTTCGTTTGCCTTTAAATATAGACTGAATCAAATGTCTCCCTCACCTCTACTTGTCGCATAAATGCAGCGTTCAATGTTTTCGTAACAGTTCTATCTTTAAGCCAACCCCCCCCCTTTTTTTGTTTCCTTTTCCTTTTGAAGATTGTATCCATGCCATCACTGCTGACGGTGTGGACGGTTGCAAGGAGATCTAGAGCTTTTCCCGTCTCCGGGAAACTTCCTCCACTGAGAGGCCTGTTTGGCAGATTATCTCCCAGCTTTTCAGAAGTCTGTGGCCCTTTCCCTTTCTTCATGAAGGGTGGGGCTTCACTCCAGCTTCTCATGGTTTTTTTCTTATAGATTCTGTTATTATAAAGTTGTTCTCTTTTTTTAGCTTCTGATAGCAGAGTCAGTTTGAGAGCCAAATAGGACAAGTTAAACAGGATATTAAATTTTAAACAAACAAATAAAGCGTTGCACCATTGAAATGGAACTCCTTCCCACCATCCACCAAAGAAGTTATTCAATAAGGTGCAAAACCTTGCTTGCATGTTTGCTTAGAATAAAAACTCCAGGAAATATATAGGGGAAACTGCTACATAGGGATTTTCTGGAATCTGCTGCAAACATGAGCACTTGCACTGCGTTTTCATTTTTACAGAAACAGACATATAATTTCAGGGCAGGTTTTCTGCAAAAGCAATAAAGGTAATAGGAGTTATTTTTGGCTTGGAAGAAACAGAGACAGAAAGGGAGAGAGAGACCAGTTTCCAAAATTCCACATGCCAGCATTCCCTTTCAAAAACCATTTGCCACAGAGACTGTCATTGGCTCAGGACCCCGATGTGAGCTGTGGGAATCTTTATTTTGCCTCCCCCCAGTCCTCTGGTCAACGTGCTTTCCTTTATTGAAAAGCCATTACCTTTTGATGAATTAAGACGTGGCTGTGCCTGTCTGATTTGACTGAAGAACAGGGAAGGTAAAGCTTCTTGCCTGCTTGTTGTCCCTGAAAAAGAAGACTCATGGTACTTTCCCAAACATCCAGTTAAAACTCCTGATAAGAAGTTTTGTGGTTATTTTTGTGCAAACGTATTGGGTGGTGCTGAGAAGCTAATGCAAATTTGGCTACTTGCTAATATATTTTAGAATTCATTTGAATGGTCTACAAAAAAAGGCAAGAACCAAGGTTTTATTGTGATATCTATGTGCAAGATAATATGTTTTCGCAAAAGAAAATTGTGGAGAAATTGTAGTAGTAACCTTATCACAAGGTGACTTTGCCTCCTTCAAGTGGGCTGATGTCTGCATCTGGGAGAGGGAGAAATTAGTGGGCAAAGAAGTGGGGCAACAGCAAAAGTACTGTTATGAGTTGGGGGGATGTCTGCCGAGACCCTTCTAATTGCTGGATCCAGCAAGTGTTAAAATCTAATCAAGGGTTCTAATTCTTGGAATAACCAAGCTAGCCTCCTGGTGAGACCCTTTTGGAGTGCTGATGCTGTGAGCCCCTCCATCGTTGGCTCAGGTTGTATTTATCTGGAATGAAACCATATATCATAAAGACACCACAGTCTCTGCTGTGCCTCCTTCCCGAAAGGAAAAATGAACCTGGGCCTGGAACCCCTGGAATCTTGCATTGCACAGAGATTGGGGTGGCAGGCTGAGAAGAGAGTGGTCCTATAGAGGAGAGGGGCAGGCTGCTTTCTGAAATCCATACGTTCTTCATTCTCGTGATCAGCTGGTGCACTGCTGGCGGAAGAATTAAATTAGAGCAGCTTGGTCATATTACAGTCCCATTGCTTTCCTGTGCCAGAAAGGAAAATGCACAGCTATAAGGGTCCAAACCAAAATGCATTGATCTTTCTGGAAAGGCATCCAGTGGGTTCAAATAGGCACAAATTTAATCTAAAGAGTATGTTCCTGTTTAATAGTCCTTCCTAAATCCTTGATTTTTATTTTATATTGATTTATTTTTAATTGTGTGCTTCACCATAATAATTTTGCTGGTGAAGTGTGTGTGTGTGTGTGTGTGTGTGTGTGTGTGTGTGTGTGTGTGTATAAAGATAATTATGTAGATTCACAATCTCTGCAGCCAATCTGAGTGCAGCATTCCTACAAGTCATATAAAATAGTTGTTTTGAACACTGTTGGTGGCACAATTAAGAGTTAATTAAATACAGAAATAGAAACTTGCTTTTTTCATTTGTACTTCAACATCTGCACACCAACCAGCATAGTGGTTTTCTGTACTGCAATCATGCATACTGTTAGCAAGTGTTTCACATTATCTTCCATTTTGCCAGCCACACTTGCACACTTGAAGTCAAAGAAGAAGAAACTGTGAGAGCCTGATGATTCTGCTCCTACAATGAGGTTCTCTTTGTGTGTCCTGTTCATCTACTAGTGTTGGGGAGTGATGGCACAATGTAATAAACAGAGATACATTAGCCGGTGCTTAAATGCAAAGTGCACAGGGCTAAGGAAAAGGGGAGTTTAAGTTGGCAGTGTCTGTGGGCAAAGCAAGCCGCTCTGAGGCCAGCAACTCACGAGCCAGGACCAGGCAAAATCAGGGACAGTGAGTGGTGCTCTGACTGGCAGCTGGCAGGCCTGATGAATCACCCAACTGGATGCACTGCCACAGAACCAGCTGGGATGAAAACATTGATTTTGCAGGTTTCCCTCCCTCCTTCCCTGGGATAAGTGCAAATCTGGAGCAATGAGAGGTAGGAGGAGAAAGACAAAGAAGGTGATGAAGCAGAGTGGCCCAATGCCTTACTTTTTAAGGGACAGGCCTCTGTTTGAAGGGCTCTCTAGTTTTTGTTTTAAAATACAGAGCCATAAGAAGGAAGGGCAGCAGGGGCCTTGAAGTTGCCCCTCAACAGCCCTTGGGCAGAACAGACTGAGCAGAAACGGAGCCCACCAGGAGTCTTCACTATAGTGAGATAGATTGCATTGTCTGGATTATAGTAATTATATGTAAACTTGCACACACATGCACATTTTATGTAACTCTGTGTTTTTTGTGTGTGATGTATTTCCTCCTTTTGCCATTGTGCAAGTGGGCACTGTGACGTGGTGGCAGAACAGGTACTTTGCCCCATGCCCTTAAGGGGAGAACCCTCCCCTTCCCTCATTTCACCTCCCAGAAACATGGACACCACCAGGCATGTGACCATTTTATCTGAGGCTTGCTTAGTTTGATTTATGCATTTATATCCTGCCCTTTGTCCTATGAAAACAGTGAAAGACAAAAGGCAAACAAAAGACTTAAATACTGAAAACTGTGTAGGATTTTAGAGGCGAAATAGGAAAAGCTCAACAGCAACTTTGTTCATGTTCTGAAGGTCTTGAAGAAAAGAGGCTGTCACTTCTCCCATGATGGCACATGAGAAAGAAGTCCAGCCCTGCTCCGACAATGGAACTACTTTTCACAGCAGAAATTAGCCTTCGCTCTGCCACTGCAGGGACATGGGTGGTGCTGTGGGTTAAACCGCAGAGCCTAGGGCTTGCCAATCAGAAGGTCGGCGGTTCGAATCCCGGCGACGGGGTGAGCTCCTGTTGCTCAGTCCCTGCTCCTGCCAACCTAGCAGTTCGAAAGCACATCAAAGTGCAAGTAGATAAATAGGTACCGCTCCGGCGGGAAGGTAAACGGCGTTTCCGTGCGCTGCTCTGGTTCGCCAGAAGCGGCTTAGTCATGCTGGCCACATGACCCGGAAGCTGTACGCCGGCTCCCTCGGCCAATAAAGCGAGATGAGTGCCGCAACCCCAGAGTCGGCCACAACTGGATCTAATGGTCAGGGGTCCCTTTACCTTTACCTTTACTGCCACTGCAATGGTGCTCAAAAAGGATCCATACTAGGACTGTGGAACAAGCCCATACCCAAAGGTGTACAAATACTGCAAACTGCTCAGAGTGGCTGGGGAAACCCAGCGAGATGGGTGGGGTATAAATAATAAAATTAGAATTTTTTATTATTAAATTCCCTGTAAGAAACAATAGATTCCATCTGAAGAACGACAGCATGTTCTGGTTAAAAATAATAAGGGTCACACGGGTAACCCTCCCTTCTTGCAAAGTGGTAGTGTTTCAACTGTGCCCACCTAAGATCCCCACTAGTACAAGATCAGAGGTGGCAGAACTCACCATGAACACCTCTCTTGTTCTCTTATGATGGCAGTGGCACCCGCTTGAGAGGGGCCGGAACTGAGTTCTGGTGAGTTCCAGCTGGGGGGAAAAAGCCCTGCTGTTACTCATATCATACTTAAAACATCCAGGAAAAGAAATTCACAATTAGCAACTATGATTGTGAGCATGGCAGGCTGCATGAAGTGTACAGGGCAGGATAAGTTTTAAAAGGTTGCTGCTTGTGGAAAACAAACTGCTTGGGCATGTGGCGATAGGATTCTAGTTGGTTGGTTATGCGGAAACTGATTTTCTATTCATTTCTTTGAAGCCTGACAAGGAATTGGAGAAGCCTGTGCCTGTTTTCCTGGAAGTAAATCCCACCAAACTTAGTTTCCTAGGATTGCACTTTATGCAGAAGGCTGGTTATAGTCCTTTTGTGGAAAGACAAATGTTTGTACCTTAAACAGTGTTTGCTATCTAGAAAGAAGAGACGCAATAGCTTGTGTCATCCTGAAGACTTTCTGCCTAGTTCCTGAGGGAGGAGAACATTACAAGTGCTCAGGGACACTTTCATTTATTTTTACTTCCTTTAGTGAGGGGTTACGTCTTAACACTAGATGCAAATGCTGGGAGTGAATGCTGACAAGCCTTGGAAATGAATATAAGGAATAATTTAAAATTAGCTATATTTAGAGTGTTATTGCATGCATGCATGCTTGTAAGTTGTGTTGATTCACAGGACAGTGCTGGGGATGGTTTGATATTTTACCACATTTCTGTGGCAGTATTTATTTATTAATAATAATACTGTAATAATAAGAATAAGAATAATAAAAACAATGTTTAGAGAACACATTGTGCCAGTTCAGGGGGCTCCCAGATGAGCAGTCCCACCTGGCTCTGCATCTGTACAGATGCTGACATTTGCATCATTAGTGCACACTGACACCTCCCATTCTGGATCAGGGTGAGTTATGAGTAAGGTAAAGGTAAAGGTACCCCTGAGCATTAGGTCCAGTCATGACCGACTCTGGGGTTGCGGCGCTCATCTCGCTTTATTGGCCGAGGGAGCCGGTGTACAGCTTCTGGGTCTTGTGGCCAGCATGACTAAGCAACTTCTGGAGAACAGAGCAGCGCACCGAAACACCGTTTACCTTCCCGCCGGAGTGGTACCTATTTATCTACTTGCACTTTGATGTGCTTTCGAACTGCTAGGTTGGCAGGAGCAGGGACCGAGCAACGGGAGCTCACCCCATTGTGGGGATTCGAACTGCCAACCTTCTGATTGGCAAGTCCTAGGCTCTGTGCTTTAACCCACAGCGCCACTTTGCACAAAATCCAGAGGCATGGCTTCATCTTAACCACTATGATTCTAAAGTTTGGCTATGTTTCTTTTCTTTTAAAATAAAACCCCACATTTCATACTTTATAGTATACCCTATTATTTAAAGTTCCAAGTCCTGCTGGTCTGTACTTTTTAGCATTTGCTGTAAATTTCTGTAAATGCCAATGGATAAAACAATATAAAAATCCATTGACTTGAAAAATAAACACACCTCTGTTCTTTCAAAGGCAGGTGTTTTCCTCCTAATGAATCCAAACAATTTTTCAAATGAAATTATATAGGTTTAAACTTACATCTCTGGTGAGATTTCATGAAGGACAGATGGGGCCATATAACACTATAATTTATTGGTTTAATCAAAATATTAATAATTATGCTTTTTGGTTAACTGAAATGAATACTTGTTGAATTCAGATTAGCAGTGCAGTGCTATACATCTACTTGATTGCAATCTTACACCCACTTACCTGGGAGTAAGTCCCACTGAACTCAGTGAGATTTACTTCTGAGTAAGCATACATAGGGTTTTGCTGCCAGCCATAGTCTTGCTCATGAATGAATTTATTAGTTGTATATATTTACTACAGTTGGTGTTATTAATGTACACTTTATAGTGTATGTATTTAGGATTTTATGTGTTCTTTTAGTGTTATTGAGATGGATATGTTAAAAGTACATGGTTTAAAAATACTACTTTTAAAAATTAAAAAAGGGAGGAGCTCAGAACCACCAAGAGCCACAGAGCAGAAATAAAGTCTTCCCCGCAAAAAGCTGTAAACAAACTGGATCTCAGACAAATCTTTGTTTTGTCTGTCATTGACTATATTTGGGTAGCTTTCCTTAGGGCAGTGCTTTCTTTTTTGTCTGTGAAGGAGGTTATGGTGATCTGCATCCCGAGCCTAAACATATGTAATGTTGGCATAAGATGGTTATAATACCAATATTGTATACTTCATGATATTATACTGATGGGAAAATATCAGCGTGCTTCATTGTAACCACTGGGGATCTGGGAAAGGATTTTCCTTCTATAATGGTGTTTCTCTTGTAAGTTATGTCTGATCTCCAGTTATGGATCATGTTATAATTGAGATGAACATAAGCTACATATTATTTATCCTTCAATCAAACTTTCTATATCTTTAAGGCAAATGTAAATATTTTTAAAGCCCTACTGAGATAATAATACACCTTCTGATCATGGAGACTTGGCTTAATAAGTAAATGTGCATAAAACTAAATACTGGATCAACACATGCATTCACAGTCCCACAAGTCCCAAGGCTTCCCCTCATGCATACATTGTTCCCACATCTCTGAGGGCATGTGCAAAATCTGAGCATGCCCAGCTGAAACAAACCAGTCTGTCTGCTTTGGAAGCACACCTGGCTTGTGACATTTGAATTGGGTTTATGTCCAGTCCCCCCCCCCCCCTCCGAGCCAACAATTTTATTAGAGAAGTTGATGCTGAAACTTAGTCCATTGTAGCAAGTTCACAGCCAGTTGCTGTGTGAGAACATCTTTGGTGAAGAGCCAATGTAGTTACAGCTGGGTCTGATCACAAGAACCCAGTCAATTAAGAGATTTTCAAAGAATTCTAGTGAATGTGTGGTAATTGAAGGTCTTTTCAAAATACATTTGTTTTAGGAAGCACTGGATGAATCTAGGAATATTGGATCTACTGGATGTGTGTTCCTTTAGCAGAGGAACTGGAAACCAGGAAAAGGAGGAATTTTTTGTTCATCATTATCAGCTCTTGCTCTTTCCCTAAGACCAAAAACTCAATTTTTGTATGCTGGGGTTGGTCACACACACAAGCTCCATAAAAACCAAACTCAGCTATGTTTGCCCATAAGAAAAAGCTCCCAATTCAAAATGCCACATAATAAAGGTACGGCACGTCGCAGCACTCAGATCTGACACTTGGCTGTGTACACAAATGGAGGCGCACATCAAAGTGTTGCTGTGTGTCTCTGGTGTGTGCCTGCAGCTGTTAAAGGCAGGAGTCCCTGCTCTTACTTCAAGTGCATTTTATAATATTAAAAAGTGCAGTTAGCCTCCATTCAAGTCCGTGGAGTGCGTCTTCTGCACGCTGCTGAGTGCCAAATTTAGCCTGAGCAGAGGTCTGCGGGGGCAATTGAAGCAGACTGACCTTTACTGCAATCTGAGCGGTTTAGAGAATCTTTGACTGAGAATCCAAATGAGCTCCAGCCGTAGCTCTGGCCTGTCTTATGCGCTCTCACCCAGCACTGCCCCCTCCCAAAAACTTGTAAGAGTGCAGAATAAACTACACTGGAAGGCTGTGTTAAGTTCCTCTTTCAGTAAGTGCTTGCAAGAAGCAATGGCATGATCTTGGCTGCATTTATGTCTAAATGGTGGGGAGCAGTAGATTTTAAGAATACATTAGGTGCTTGTTTTCCTCAAAGTAATTAAAATAATTTAAAGTGTTGTCAACAAAAGATGGGTACCATGTGTGCGTGTGTGTGTGTGAAACAGAGATGAGTACTTTGGCTTTAGAGTGGTCAGATGCAAAAGAGAGCATCTTTAATAGTTGTGCAGAATAGCATTTTCGACTTGCATGACAGGCTGCATCTTCTGAAATCCCTTCTTTTACACAATTACTGGTGCAGAAGCCTTGACCTCTTTTGCATCTGACCAGCCAGCATGGCAACTGTCCTCGGAGCCCATTGAATTCAGTATAACAATTGTTGATCAGGTCCCAGAGCCAGTGAGCTGTCTAGCGATAAAGGTGCTCTTGAGAAAAATAAGACGGGGTCTGCTAACATGGAACTGCAACATCCCCTCCCTCACCCGCACATTTTGGCATTTCTGACTTCAGCTCTAATGGTATCCTTCCACCTCTGGTTAGTCGGGTGATGTTAGCCTAACAAGTCAGCCAGGCTATTTGGTTGGCTATTTTCATAGCAAGAAGCTCTATGGAACACACGAACCTGTCCATGCCCTTACATGCACTAATGTCATCTTTGGAGGTCCTCCTCTGGCGCCCCTGCTGTCCAAGGCAAGGTACAGATGAGGTCTCTATATGTGGGGTAAGGTCTTTAGGGCTGCTTTCCAGTGTTATAGGTAAAATCTAAAAGGTAAAGTCCAGTTAAAGGCGTCTATGGGGTGTGGCGCTCATCACGCTTTTCAGGCTGAGGGAGCAGGTGTTTGTCCACAGACAGTTTTTCCAGGTCATGTGGCCAGCATGTCTAATCTACTTCTGGTGCAATGGGACACCGTGATGAGTGCCAGAGCACACGGAAATGAAGTGGTACTTATTTATCTACTTGCACTGGTGTGTTTTTGAACTGCTAGGTTGGCAGAAGTTGGACAGAGCAATGGGAGCTCACCCTGTCGTGGGGATTTGAACTGCCGATCGGCAAGCCCAAGTGGCTCAGTGGTTTACACCAGCCCCTGGTGTTATACGCTGCCCAGGGAGACACACAAGGCAGCTACGTCTATCTATTTTCATCTCCAGGCAAATCCCTTATGTTTTCCTGGGTCCTTAAGCCATTGCTGATATTAGTTTTACCTCCCCATGTTATTCTTGCATTGCTTTTATTTGTTTTTAAATGTTATCTTTCATTTTCTCCCAGGTAAGTGTGTACAGAATTGCAGCCTTAATTGTCTGCTTGTTTTGTTCCCAACCCAAAGGCAAAAGCTTGCACGATCTGCCACTAGAGGGCAGTGCTAAGCAGCTAAATTTGCATAGTTATTTCAGTACTGTACATAATAAAGTCTTTCTGAATTTGATTAGTGTTACTATTTTATCATTTTGAACAAGACTGTTTCACATAGAAGCTATAAATCCATAAGGAAAAAAGCTGCATGACAGTTTATCATGTAGTATCAAGTTTAGCTATGAAAATGAAATTGCCCAAATAAATATCAAATTATCCCAGGAATATGGAACCACCTCTGTGCTCTGAAGCAGTGTATTTGAATACCGGTTGTTGCTGGACAAACAACAGGGAGAGTTTTTGCCTTCACGTCCTGTGCTTGGGCTGCTTATAAGCATCTGGTTGGTCACCCTTGAGAACAGGGTTGCTGGAGTGGAGACCTTGATTGATCTGGCAGAGCTCTTTAAATGCTCTTAAATGTCAGAATTGGATGCTATCAAAATTTTTCTTAATGAGGCTGCAACAGGTTTGAATCTAATCTCAGCACGTCTATCATGCTCTGAAAATACACAGCATGCCTGAAGGATCATGTAACTCATTTTACACCACGTAATCCATGATTTTTTACAGTCTTGCTCTGATATGTGGTTGATATGGCATCCTGGACTAACATTACTATCCAGAATATTTGTACAATCAAAGACGGTGTACTTTTTCAACTATTGTGTGTTAATTAATTCCTACTTCATGTAATTTCATGGAAGGGCTCCCTCCTCCAAAACAAAGAGCCCACAAATTGAGCAGCAGCCAATTGGCCTATGCTGCAAAACCTATTTCAGTTAACTATATACTTTAGAAGATTTTGCAACAATCTTTTAAAATAGAATAAATGACTCGGATTAAGGAATTGAGGAGATGCTTATCAAATCTGCAGATGACATGAAACTGGGAGGGGTTGCTAATGCTGCAAAAGACAGAATCAAAATTCAAAATGGCCATAACAGATTGGAGAATTGGGTGAAAGCTAACAAAATGAATTTCAATAGGATAAATGTAAGGTTCTGCACTTGGGCAGAAAGAACCAGATGCAGAAATATAGGATGGGGGACACCTGGCTTACTAGCAGTACATGTGAAAAGGATCTATGGGTGAAGCAGCAGCAAAAAAGTGAATTGTATTCTAGGCTGCATCAACAGAAGTCTAGTGTCCAGATCAAGGAAAGTAGTAGTACCACTCTGTTCTGCCTTGGTCACACATCCACACATGGAATATAGTGTCCAATTTTGGGCCCCACAATTTAAAAAGGATGTTGACAAGCTGGAATTTGTGCAGAAGAGGGCAACCAAGATGATCAAGGGACTAGAAACCAAGCCTGATGAGGAATGGTTGAAGGAGCTAGGTATGTTTAGCCTGGAAAAGAGGAGATTGAGAGGAGATATGAGAGCCATCTTCAAATATCTCAAGGGTTGACACATGGAAGATGGAGCAAGCTTGTTTTCGTCTGCTGTGGTAGGTAGGACTCAAACCAATGGCTTCAAGTTACAAGAAAGGAGATACAGAAAAACCTTTTGACAGCAAGAGCTGTTTGACAGTGGAACAATCTCCCTCAGGATCTGCCATGGATGCTTTAGCCGATATTCCTGCATTGTAGGGGGTTGGACTAGATGACCCTTGGTCCCCTTCCAAGTCTAAGATTCTATATAAAAAAGAATGATTGGAGCTTTTGCAACATTTTGAAACAACCAGTGCTTTCATAAGTGATAATACACATGTACACCAAGTTTTCTTTTCAAAAAGAAAACTTGGTGTACATGTGTATTATCACTTATGAAAGCACTGGTTGTTGTCTAATAGGAAACTCTTGATGTCTAATTCCAGTGGATTTTAATAGAAACTGGGTCTTCAAATCAATCTTGAGTATGTGTTTATTGTTGTTATTTCATTTCAATGTAATAGCTTATGTTTGCTGTGGTGAGAACTTAACGGCTGGTGTCAAGCAGAAAAATCCTTTGAAGCAGCATCTCTTAATCCCATTTTATCCAGGACAAGCGGGCTGTCAAATCTGTAGAGAGAGGGGGGAGGGATAGTAAATCTAGTGAAGAAAATGCACAATGACTCAAATGTGCACAAGACATTAGCAAGTCATACTTCCATCTCTTTGGAAAAAGTAATTCCATTATTTATGTCCCTCTTGAGCAAAACAGTTAGCTAAGAGTGCAATGAAAACACGTGCACTTCTGGGCAAAGTATTTTAATTCATAAAGATAGGAATGTATTGAATTGTTATCTCACAATTACTTTCCCCAATGCTACCATATGTTTGATGGAACTAATTGAATTAAAAGACTTAATTAATGTGCAGTACGCTTTCCTTTTAATTAAGCAACTCAGTGTGTTAGTGACAGTTTGGTCAGGAGGAGCTATTTTGATTTACACAGAGACTGAACATTTCAGGCCTGCTTCCCTCTTTTCAGTGAGAGTCTGCTTTTTACATACTGACTGACTGATATCAATAAAGGAACAGCTAGGAAAGCTGGTGTTGCACAATGGCTTACTGGCTGAGCCATCAACAAGGAAGATCCTCAATGAGAGAATCGGTCGACTTTAGGAACACCTTTATCTCTCCTCACCCACCCTGAATGGTGAGAGAACATATGTGAAGTTAACACTGAAAAATGTGACATAGAAACTAAGCATTGTTATTAATAAATGCAAACAGTGATGGTAAGTGGTTAATATCAGGCATAAATTAAGCACAGTTAATGCACAATGCCTGCACAATGCCTGCGCAGATTTGGGATTTAAACAGCCTGTGCTTGTGCAGGTTTGCTGCCTTTAAAGTCTGTTTTTGCTAGGAAGGATCTAAGCATATGCTAAACTCTTCAGTAAAAACCATTTGATCTTATAGTCACTTGGCTTTGCTTCGTCATATCCATAATTGTAATCTTTGAGTAGTTTATAGTCATTCTCAGAACTTAGCATACTCCTTTCCAAAGCGAGCTCACACTGCCACCAACACTTTAATATATTTAATTTAATATTCATTTAGCATCTACAGTATGGATAGGTTAAGTTTTGCCTTGAATAGCAATCTCATAACACAGAAAGGACATCAGAGAAGAATTGTTGTTGATGAAGATGATTTTATATAGCACTTATTTAGTTTTCAAAATGTCACCAATGAGTAAATGGCTATTATTCTTCCCATAGTATCCATAGGGTCACCTACTAATTTTATAAAGGCATAATTTGAACCTGCAATGTTAAAGTCTGTTACAGGCTAGACAAATGGCCAACCAACAACCCTCCCCACAGAAAAATAGAAAAGACAGATGGGGGGAAAGGAAAAGGAAAACAAAAGTAAAAAACAGAGAGGAAGGAAGAGGTAATGAATTGATGAGTAGAAGGTGGCTCTAATATATTCTTTGTGTAAGCTTATGAAAATCTAAAGAAAACTTTATTCAATTTTTTTCCTGTTCATTTTTTATCTTTTCCTCTTTCATCCATTTCTTTTAACGAAAAAACCTAACTTCTTATTAAGCTGAATGTGCTCAAGGGTTTGATTACTACTGCATTCAGCACAGTTTTCCCCCACTGCACAAAATTTGTCCAGCTACATACTTGAATAAACTATGTCAGACATCCTGATTCATTACACATAAAATTTTATCCACCTGTCTAGCCAGCTAGCTACCATTTCATTTCCACATTTATTATATAGATGTATAATAAATAATTATATAATTAAATTCAGGGTACTGGTTGAATTGTGGCAATTTGCTTTTGTTGATTTAAACTTCAGCACATTTCTATGACTTTCACAGTTTCTAGTGGTTTTCTTAAGTTATTAAGTTGTTGATCTGGGTTTGTTTGTTTTTCTTTTTTATAGGCTTATGCGGTTACAAAACAGATAAAACGTCTCCGTGCTTTAGGGACCAGTGTAAGAGTAGGAAACAATTATTCAGTCAGGGAAGCCCATGATTTACAAGTTTTCTTTGCTATATTGCAAACTGAATAGTTACCAAATAAGCAAGATCTAGAAAATGTTAAAGCACAAGGACATATTAAGCAATATAGTATTTTTAAAGGGACCTGTCTAAAATGGCCACAAAACTATTTACACCGAGCATGAATCACAAAAAAGATTGACTATCTTTTCAGACCTGACCAGTCTGTAAACAAGGGAGAATACTATGTTATTGCAATTTGGTTTAGATACTATTGTTTTACTGGTTTCATTTTTTTGCAATGAAAGCCAGATTTTAATATAGTATTAGAAAAAAAGAAAAAAAAAGAAACAAATTTTAAAAATGAAACAAAGCAAATTCTGTACACTTACCACTTGTGTTCCAGATTGCATTCTGATGGCCTTTATATCCGTTTTTCATGCATTTCTGCACGTAGGATTTGGGGTCAGATCCTGAAGTCAGGATATCACTAAGCAATGCGATGTATGCTATGGCCAGTCTGAGAGTGTCAATTTTGGAGAGACGCTTTTCATAAGGGAAGGTTGGGACATGGCCTCTAAGTTCATCAAAAGCAGAGTTGATGCTGAGCATCCTTTTTCTTTCCCTAATGTTGGCAGCGTGTCTCTGTGTCTTGTAAGGGTGAGCAGGAATGAATCGGTGATATTTAAACTGCAGGTCACTATCATCAGATTGAACCAACAAGGAGCTGTCCAATTCAGCACCACCCTCAAACTGCCGAATCTGCCCACCTGGGTCTGGGAGTGGTATTTGCACATCAGGAAACAATGACTGACAAGAGAAAGGTGGCCAAGAAGACCCTTCACCTGTTGGAGTAGAACGGTCAAGTAGAAAATGATCTGGCTGAGAGGAGAGTTGATCAGTAGAATCCACATTGACCCAGAATTGAAAATCTGATACTGAATCTTCTTCAAAATTAAAACAAGACAATTCCATTATGTTTGCCTTTGAATTGTACTTAATCCAGTTGAAAACTAACAAACTGATTGCAGGTGAAAACTAGGAAAAATTATCTGGTGGTCTAACTCTTGGCTTGACAAAATCTCAAGAATCAGAATAACATCAGCTTGTTATTGCTGCAAACACCTATAAAATTTTAATCCAGAGCTAGACAGAATTGAAGCTTTAAATACTTGAACCCTTCAAAAGAAACGGCTCTTGTTCTATTATCTCTTGGCTGTCCTGTGATAACAAACAACTACTTTCTATTGACTTCCAGATTGAAAACCCATTGATGTCATTCCCAAGTTTCTCTGCAAGATCATTCGCCTTACTCTTTGCCTACTATTTGTGGAACATACTCTAAAAACACTTGTTTTTGTAGAAAGAGAAAAGAGAATAAAGTGCTTCTTTTTATCCTTTTAAAGAGGTTAACAGAATGTTGTGCAGCTGATTGAAAAAGAACAGAATTTATCCCATTATAATGGTGTCATAAACATATGATGCTGCCCCTTTGATGCAACAAGACCACTTGGATCCTCTGATTTTCATTTTTAAATAAGGAACAAGTGAAGTGAGTGGGAAGAAGGATCAATGCAAACCTGCTGTGTTTTTTTAAAAAAATAATATTTATTACTTTTCCAACAATTTAAACACTACAAAAACAATACAATACAATACAAAAACACTACATAACATTGACATTAAACACATTAAACTAACAAAACAAAAACAATAAAATAAATCAAACAATTTCATTATCCCATCTTTCATTCACTTATTTCCACGACCTCCTCACACCTCCCTTTTTGTATTCCACTTCTGTTGTTTCAGGAATTCCTTTCCATCTTCCTCTGTTTTCTATCCTATAATTATCTTAACTCATTCTAACCTTATTTTTTCCTTTAATACTCTATTAATCTATTTATACTTAATTCCTTATAACATTTCTACTAAAGCCATATAACTTCATTCCAACATTTTTCTAACATTCATTAATTTTACAGTATTTCTGTAAATAGTCTTTAAACTTTTTCCAGTCTTCTTCCACTGACTCTTCTCCCTGGTCTCGGATTCTGCCAGTCATTTCCGCCAGTTCCATATAGTCCATCAACTTCATCTGCCATTCTTCCCGGGTGGGTAAATCTTGTGTCTTCCAATATTTCGCGATGAGTATCCTTGCTGCTGTTGTTGCATACATAAAAAAAGTTCTATCCTTCTTTGGCACCAATTGGCCGACCATGCCCAGGAGAAAGGCCTCTGGTTTCTTCAGGAAGGTATATTTAAATACCTTTTTCATTTCATTATAAATCATCTCCCAGCAAACCTGCTGTGTTGAACTGGAATACAAATATCCGATACTGTTGCAATCTCATAATAGCTAGTTAAACCAATACGGTTTTATTTTAGTCTATGTTTTAAAAAATTACATAACATTTTCTAAAAGTCTGGAATTCTGAACTGAAGTAGCAGATTTCATTTTTTTTTAAATGATATTTATTGAAAATTTTTAAAATTACAGAAAAAGACAAAGCAGAGAAAGAAAGAAGAAAAAACGGAAAAGAGAAAAAAAGAAAAAGAAAAAACAAACCACATCCAACAATACAAATCCAAAAAACAAAAATACACCACAAACAGATAAAAATAAAACCAACATTCTCAAATCTTCAGCTTTCATTACCTTCTTTCTTTGACTTGCTCCTCCTCCCTTTTTTTGTATCCCAGTTAATAATTATCACAGCAAATCCTTTCCATATTTCATAATATTCTGTCATTACATTACCTTAATCTATTTTCATCTTATCTTATAAAAAACCTTAAAACTTAAAACTTAAATCTTATTTTTACCCACTTCTCATAACCATAATATTCTTGCCTAATTCTTTAAACATTTTTGCTAGAGCCAAGTAGTTTCGTTCCAACATTTTTCTAACAGTCATCAATTTTATAAAACAATCCTAGTGATAAAAAAAAGAAAGAAATAGAAACAATCCAATCTTCATCCAGCGTCCCTTCCTCCTGGTCCCGGGTTTTGTCAGTCCTTTTTATCCCATCGATCTAGCGCATTAACCTGGTAACCTTATATCCGAGGCCCTTAAGTCCCTTCCATGTCCCTTCCGCAGCTCTTCTTCATATTCACCTTTCACTCGTGGGAACTCCAACTTGGTAATGTTTTTGACCCTTTTCAACAAATCAGCCCCTTTTCCATAGTCCAGACTAAACTCCATGTAGTATTTAAAAACATGTTTCAGAATCCCTCCAAAATTGAGAGCCCCCACAGCTCCAAACATCTCACGGCCCATTGCCAGACTCGGAAAGTCCAAACATCCCTGCATAGAGGGGTCTATCCAACCCCCCATTTCCAAATCAGTCCAAACTTTATCTTTCCTAATCTGGCTTTTTCCAAGTTCATTTGTCAAATCCAAAAGCTCATGTTCCTGCTGGGCCGCAGCTCCCTCCATCGCTGGTGCCCAAGATTCTGCAACATCCTCTTCTCTCATCTGTTCTGTCAGGGCACACTCCTGATTTAATTCCTGGGTGGGCTCCATATAGTTTCCCACTACCTGTTCAAAAATTCTGGCCGCATTAGTCATCAAATCCGTCTTCTCAGTTAACTGTTCCAGTAGAGCATTTATTTTACAGAGAGCACACAACAGAGCTTCTGAATACATTGTCCTACAAGGTCACAAGCCTTTTCCCACGATTGTAATCTGTGACAGCTGCAAGCTCCCTGGAATTAGTTACAGTTTCCCAGTCTCCCTCTAGGGGGAAAACTTCTAATTGTTCTTGCAACAAAGTTTCTTTTTTGAGATATTTTGTCAATATTTGTTCCTTTAAAATGCGAAAGGAAACAGTGGAATCACTATGTTTCTCTTCTTTTAGCTATCTGTCAAAAAACGTTTGTCTCTGGTCAATGAGCTTCAAACGTCAGTCCTGACACCCCGCTCCAGGATCAGGACGGTGGAAAGTTACTTTACTTTAAACTCACTTCTGCAAATTTAAACAGTCCGAAAAAGATCCCCCTTCTTCTCCTGCTGCCGAAGGGGGGTTCGAGGATTTTAAATGATGAAAGCCGATCCTTTAGAAGCGATTTTCTGAGCTCTAGTTTACGTTGTCTTTGCTTTGTTCTGTCTACAAAGAAACGGAAGGCTGACTTCCTGTTTAGACCTTCCCGTTTCAGTACCAAATTGAAGTAAATTTTTAAATCCAATTCCTTTCTGCTCGCAAGTCCTTATTTAAAGTCCAATTGTTCAAAGTTTAAGTACTCATGGGTGCTTATTTTAGAAGCCAAATTGTCCCAGGAAAAAGGCAGCGCTCTCCGGCAACAGCTATGCGGCTTCGCTCCACGGAAATAGCAGTTGACTCACAGCACCGCGCCACTTCCCCCTCTTCACTTCGGAGCCCGTTAGTGGGTTCCTTTGCGGGTTGGGGGGGCGCTAAGGGTGCCCGCCAAGTCCCATGGTCACAGGCTTCATCCACCTGTGATTTTTAAAAGGGTCCCCGCTTCACCGTAGCGGAAAAGACCCGTTTCGCGCGGAGCTAGTCCCTCCAGTTCAGAGGGAGTCTGCCATTGCCGATGGCGCCACCCCGGAAGTCCGAAGTAGCAGATTTCATCACAATATCCACTGATCTAGTCTAGATAGTATAAAGTACAGATACGTTAGCACAGAAATTATCTAATTAAGTCAAAATAGGCCACTGTTTAAGGTTAAGTGGGTTGTGGATAAAAAGAACAAGCCAAGCAAGGCTCATTTGGAACGCTACATCCCTGCACAGAGAACAAAGCCTATATATAAAAAGAGCCATGTTAATCTGCATCCTAACCATGGTTCCTTCTATTGGCTTTAAAGCTTGTAAAGTCTTAAGGTGAGTTGACCCGCCAGAGGTTGCTGAACTCCCATCATTCTTGGTCATTGGTCATGCTTGCTAGAGCTGATGAGTATTGCAGTTTAGAAATACCTGAAGGGCCAAAGCTTCCCTACTCCTGACTCCTCTAAAGGTAATCCGGAGAAGGCCTACCTTTGTTTCCAAACAAGTCTCTTTTCCTTGCCAGTCTACTGTTGTCAACTTCTCCTGCACTAGTTACAGAGAGACCAGACTCCTGCAATGCCCCTTGTATGGGACTGCGTTTAAAAACAGTTCAGAATATGGCCTCCAACTGAAGCAAGGGGTGCTGGAAGGGAGCTGGGCAACTGGAACATAAAGAGTCACCCAGATTCTACCAGTTCTTCTATTATGTTCAAGGAAAACTGAAGTGCCCAGCAGTGAAGTAGAAGACGTGCTAAAGGGAATAAGAGCTTCTATAGGGAGAGGGAGTGAACAGCAAGAGACACCCGAGGCGCCTACTGAAGTCATTCTTTATGTCTAGATGACACCCAAGGATTCTCTTTAATTTAAAGGCATGTCTGTATGAAAAAGACCACCCTGCAGCAGGAACTGTTTGGATTATTAAAGCAATGATCCACCTCAAGTTAAACATAATACTTGATATTTAGAGGATACATCATTTTCTACATCTACATTAAAAAAAATATTTGTGAGTGGGTAATTTGATCTGTAACAGGAAAATTTCAGGAACATCTTCTTGCATAGACTCTACTAACTCACAGCTGGTTACTAGAGACCCTACTTCATGTACCTCCACCATCTGATATGCTGTGGGAATTTACAGGAGGCGGGGGCTTCTTGGGGATAATGCTAACGGAGCTGTTTTCTGGAGGAGGTTTGTGTGACTTTCATTTTATGATTAGATGGCATGTTAGGACAATTGTGCTTTATAGAGCCTTCAGGCTGAGTGCTTAGCTGTTACTGATGCTTCATATATCCAGGGTGTTGCAAGGGGTGTGTGGTCTGCCCCGGGTGTCATGCCGAGGTGTGTGTGACAAAATCCCCCCGGGCGGATTGGCGTGGCGGCGCTTACATCCCCGGCGGGTGGATTTTCGCGATTGGAGCAATAGCTGCCACGAAAATCCACCTGCTGAGTGTGCAAACATGCCCAGTGGGCGGCGCTGGCTGCTGGGGATGCACCACCTGGCAGGTGGAGTGTGCATCCCTGGCGGGCAGCGCCGCACACCAGGCGTATTTGTGCGATCAGCGAGCAGCACAGGTACCCCTGGGAGAATTGGGCGCCACCGATGGCACCCACGGGAGGATCGGCACACCCCCTGGGCAGATCACCCCGCCCCCCCCCCAGTGCATGTCCTATTTGCCGCTCTGGGTGCCTGAGCGGATTCCTCCACCATGGCATATATCTACATCCAGTGCTTTTTTTCTTTAAAAAAATGTTTAGGGTTACTCTCATTTTGACTGAAGAAAATCACCCTTTTATAGTTCAAATCAGGAAAAATAGATACAGTAAATGGACAAAAGTACAAAGATTCACAAAATGTTTAGGGGTATGCGTACCCCTGCGTACCCCCACAGAAAAAAGCACTGGTTATATCAGTACAGAAAGGTACCATGCAATCGGTTGTAATATAATTATATATTTAATAAAATAATTTTTATACCAGTACTACACCTTGTTATTACAACTTGATGTATTAGAGAACAGATCAAAATAACTATGAAAAGTAATTTACAGTATTTGCCAGGAAACTATTTTTACTCAATTATTGCTTTTGCTCATTTACCAAATGTTGTTTTTTTAGATGCAGTAAAGAATAAAGAAGGCAAAACCAAATCTAACATGATCACTTGCAGAAAAAACGTAAGATTTAATACATATTCTTACATTCTTAATTGACTGGTGGATCCTATAGCTAAATCTACATATCAATAGTATTCTTCTTTTTGTTATACATTACCTGTTGCTTGATTTTTCAATTTGAAATTGCAATGGACCAGATTCCGGATGGTTGTCAGGAAAATCATCCTGTGAGCACAAAATTGGACAATGGAACAGTTTTCATGGATGTCCTCTCTGAAGGAACTGCAAAAAATCTCTTTGGGATGGGTGATTTAGGTGCAGGGAATCTTGCTAGTTGCACTCAGTAGTTTTTGTGATTTAATGACAAAGACACTGAAAGCTCTTCTCAAGAAATATTAGCTAAATTTAACTCAGTTCTCCTGGGAATGTTTTGCTCATACATACATTCTATGTGTCATTTCACTGAGCTCAGTAGAATGAGTTGCCTGAATCAGCAGTGCTAATTTAGGGAAACAATTTGCTTGTTTTTCTGGGCAGGAATCCATTCCTAAACCATGCTCTCACCAAGTGCTTGATTATTTAGCCATTTGGGAAGGTTAATGTAAACCTACTATCTCATGGTATATAGTATGTATCTATGATCTTCTCAGTAATACCATCTTTAGAAGATGTAGTAAGTTCATTCACCTGCAGAAAGAAAATAGCACTTGTCAGGGGTTCAGGGACAGAGGCACAGGGTAGGCAGGAGATGGAGAGCGATGGGGATGAATCCCAAGACAGCGAGGAAGAGGATGACAATGACTCAAGAGATTCCATGAGTCTTTCCAGCGAATCAGAGGATTCCCAGAAGGGGGCGCCGGTGGTCAAGGCCAGGGGAGCCCCAGGGGGAACGTGTCAGGAGCAGGGGGCCAGCGGGGGATCCCAAAGTGGCAGCTGGGGGTCAGGACCAGCCTCCCAGCCAGAGTGCAGCGAAGGGGGTGGAGGTTCCAGTGTATCAGGGGAAGCAGCTCCGGCAGCAGAGAAGGGAGGGAGGTCGGAGCAAGCCACCCTCCCGGAAGGGGAGGGGAGTAGTGAAGGGAGTAGTGTAGCTGTCAAAAGGAAGGTTAGAGGTTGGGCGCGCGCGCCAAGTTCAAATGTGGAGGCGCGCGGAAGTACAGGGAGCCCGGAGGAGGGGCCAGGTCCCAAAGCCCGCAGGAGGGGGCAAGAGCAATCTGGGGATTCCGCGTCAGGGGAATCCAGGAGGGGCGAAACCCCAGTGGGCAGGAAGACCCTGCGGAAAAGGAAAGAGAGGAAGAGGTGGAGCAGCGCAAGCCTCTTAAACTGGTGCAGGGGAGGGACTGACTCAGAGGGGACTTCAACGGTCTAAGCGTAACAGACGTGGGGCTGCGCGCCTCGGATGTGAAGCAAACAATGAACTCCAATAAACACTTTTGTATATAAGAAGAAATTGGCGTCGGTCTTTTGTGAGCTGAGACCTGAGGCAGCCTTGACAGCACTGATTATATATGCATCATTATATGCTTAAATCCATAGCTTGCCCTGGTTTGGTGGTCTGACCAGATAGCTACATTTCATCTTACTTGGTAACACCACAACCATATGAGGCAGGTCACTGTCATTACTTAGGCAGTTTGAGAAGAGAGGTTTGCAAATAACAAACAGTTCAAAGCCAGTCAGCAGGTTCATGGCTGAACTAGCGTGAGAAGCAGAATCTCCTAGAATCACAGCATTCTAGACTATGAGTGTGTCCACACTAGAGCATTAATACATATATGTGTCACTGTTTCCATGTGCGTCTTCATCCACAACAGTGCCGGATTTATGTATAAGCTAAACAAGCTAGAGCTCTGGGCCCCACTCTCTTGGAGCCCCCCCAAAAAAAATTAAAGGGGAAAAAACACTGGATCTACATTTCCAAAATATAAGATTAAAAAACAAATGAAATAAAACCTACATACAGCAACAGTGTTTCGTGTTGTGTAGGCTCCTATGATGTAAGTCATGGGCCCCGTCTGCTAGCCTGCTCCCTAAATATCACTGGTTTGCTCATTTCTATATATAGGGTGCTGACATTCTGCATGGACTGGTTGCAGGGCAATATGTAGCAGGCAGCTGCAGACTGCAGTGCAGCACAGTTGAATGTAGGTCAAGCTGTTGTACCTGTTATCTAATACTAAAGAGTGCTTGTAGACTGGTGATCAGGCAGCATAGACTAAGGGTATGAGTCTTATGCCTACTGATTGATTTCATGTACAGTGGTACCTCGGGTTAAGTACTTAATTCGTTCCAGAGGTCTGTACTTAACCTGAAACTGTTCTTAACCTGAAGCACCACTTTAGCTAATGGAGCCTCCTGCTGCTGCCACGCCGCCGGAGCACAATTTCTGTTCTCATCCTCAAGCAAAGTTCTTAACCTGAAGCAATATTTCTGGTTTAGCGGAGTCTGTAACCTGAAGTGTATGTAACCCGAGGTACCACTGTAATACATAATTTATTTATTTTGATCCCATTATAAAATTACTTTAGAAAAATATTCATCTTTATTATTTAGTAGACTTATATTATTATTTACTAGTACAGTTCCCTGTTACCCCCACTTGCTACTATAATACCATATATAAATATTATATTAAATATTTTACTTACAGTTTCTAAAATGTCAACCAGAAGTTACAAAAGTAGAGCTCAAAAGAGGAAGGAGAACAGAAAGCTGAGGAAGAGCTTAGCAAATTACCAAAATTAGATAGCTTCTTTACAAAGACAAGACAGAAACCTATTAGATCCACAAATTACCATATAGCATATATTCAACACAAAAAACAGCAACAATTTGTTGTTGACGAAGGACAGCTGGACATATAAAGGGCCCATTACCTTATATATCGCCCTTTATCATAAGATCTCAGGGTGGTTCACATGAAATACTGCTTTCTTTCCTCCCCATTTTCCTTCCCACCCTTGAACCTGCAAGGGCAGTATTTTGCTTTTGTTTTTAATACAGTCATTTTTTTGCAGGAGCAGTTCTACACAAAAGAGCTGCTTAAAAAATGAGTACACAAACGCCCTCGGCAACAACTGGTAGAAAGAGACGTGTTGCAGCTATTCGCTTGGGCTGAAGACAACAAAATGAAGGTAGAGCTTTGGTGATAGACAGCACCCAGCAAAAATGTCACCTCACAAGTTAAAAATAAAAAGCCCACCCACACAATGTACATCCACAGTCTGCTAACATGCAATTTCACTGGATTATCCATGGATCTGAGGGGAGGGGAGAGTGAGGTCTGCCTGCTTCGATTATGGACATGTAAAAGGGAAAGGAGGAAGAGATAAAAGTACCTTCGAATGCTCATTACACTCCACTGCACATGAGGCCCATATTTCTTTTTGGAAGAGGTCTGCTGTTCTAAAATACGATCACACTATAATTATGTGTAAAACAGGTTATGTTATAATTGTACTGGAGAACTTGATTATCAGCAAATGCCAGTACCAAGCCAGAAACGTAAGTCGAGGGAATGCAAAATGTTGGCTCTGTCAGCTCCTATTCAGGCTGACAACCACATTTCTCTTACAATAAGTGTTCAGAAGTGGAAACCCTGAGTGGCAAAAGAAGGACAGAAACTGATTTAGGAATAATCCTTCACAAGTAAGGTAACATTTATCAGTGCTTTGTGTTCCAGCCGGCAGCTGACCATTCATTTGACACAGCAGTCATATCCTTTGCACCTGGAGGTCTTGAACAAAGACGAGAAATACCTAGACATCTGAATATTGCCCAAAGTGCTTCACTGTATTCCATAAGTTCAAATGCATGGCATTGCATCTTGGGATACTGGGGTTTTCCAAGGCCACACACCACGAATCGATTTAGACTCAGAGGTGCATTCATCATGCTACAAATACATGTCCAATTGAAAAAGTTAAGTGTCACAGGTAGGTCCTCAGTCTTGCAAATTCAATCATAACAGCATTAAATACTGGAAAAGACCACCATATAAAATTATAAAATTAAACTTCCTTGAAGAAATGAGTCTGGAACACTGGAATTCTTCTCAAGACAAACTTTACTCATCATAAAGGTAAAGGTATCCCTGACGGTTAGGTCCAGTCGCGGACGACTCTGGGGTTGCGGCGCTCATCTCGCTTTACTAGCTTCCGGGTCATGCGGCCAGCATGACTAAGCCGCTTCTGGCGAACCAGAGCAGCGCACGGAAACGCTGTTTACCTTCCCGCCGGTACCTATTTATCTACTTGCACTTGACATGCTTTTGAACTTACACACACACACACACACACACACACACACATCATAACCTGGAGTATATAGATTAAAATTAATTGCCTTTTGCTCTACGCACCCTGCAACCTCACCTGAATGTTACTATAGAGTCTATAGTACATGTCCAATGCGTAAATCGCGATTGACAAGTAGATCCTGTGATGAATTCTGGTCAATCGCCACCCACCAACCACTGGAGACATTGGGAGGGGCTGTTTTGACATTGTGCGTGCGCCCAGCCCTGCCCCATCAACGCCCCCCCGCCCTGCACCCCTCCACCCCTGCCATGTCAGGGGAAGCAAGCAGTGCACACCCACCCACCCTGCCCCCATCCCTGCCCTCTCAGGGGAAGCAGCCAGCCCCCGCCCTCCCTGGACCCATCCCTGGGTGGTAGATCACTGCCAGTTTTTATATTGGATTGTAGATCACAGCCTACTTCAAGTTGGGCATGCCTGCAGTAGACTAATACCAATGCTAGAAAATTGCATTGCTCCTTTTTAACCTAAAGAATATGAATTTATGAAAGCCTCAAACTGAAAGTCAAAAGCACTTCATTTTATGACTTGTGTTCTCGACCCTGTTCCTTGCTCCCTTCTTTATCCTGCACCTGCAGAGTATCTCATAAACCTGCCCTGGGGCCCTAGATTTCAAAACCAAGTTCTTAAAGCAGATTTACAGGGTGATATCTATGTGATTGACACTTGTTTGCAGCTTTATGGAAAAAACACAGCACATGTTCACACTATAAAACAAGAACAATTGTTTTGCAAATATCACAGGCAGGAAAAGATAGTTGGGGAAAGGGAAAGAATACGGCCTGGTATTACTCATTTCACCAGCTGCTCCTTTGTCTCTGACATGGGGCTTGGTCTATTCTTATCTTATTTTCCTTGGACAGCTTCTTTTAGACCTAGTTCTCATTGCAGCAGAAAACCTATACCAGAACACTGCAGACGCCCATTATTGATAAACTCCTGCCATAGGGGTGGGTGGATGTGAACTAGACATTGAGAAGGAGTGTTTACCAGGCATGCGAGTTTTCTGTTGTGTAGGGACTTTGGGGCTGTATGGAGGAACCGTCAGTGATCTGACTTGTTACATTCAGCCCTAAAGTATAGCACCTTAGTGAGAACTAGGCCACAGTCCAGCCTCAGGATGGACAAGCTTCCTTGGAAACAATGGAAATCGCTCCCTGCCCCCCAGAGTTCTAAATCAAGACATAGTACTGAGGAGCTTGCAATTTTTGCAATTCAGTTCAGCTATGAATGAGTTGGTTTAAGGGTAAGAGTGCCAGCTTTTAATAAAAAGAATATGTTCAAATATATAAAAGAATGTCACATAGAGGAGGGAGAAAGGTTGTTTTCTGCTGCTCCAGAGAAGCGGACACGGAGCAATGGATCCAAACTACAAGAAAGAAGATTCCACCTAAACATTAGGAAGAACTTCCTGACAGTAAGAGCTGTTTGACAGTGGAATTTGCTGCCAAGGAGTGGGGTGGAGTCTCCTTCTTTGGAGGTCTTTAAGCAGAGGCTTGACAACCATATGTCAGGAGTGCTCTGATGGTGTTTCCTGCTTGGCAGGGGGTTGGACTCGATGGCCCTTGTGGTCTCTTCCAACTCTATGATTCTATGATTCTATGAAAAATCACGTTGCAAGCCTTTTATCTACAAACCTTGTCAGTATTTCTAGTCCAATTTCTAGTCTAAGCCCCACTGCACTTGAGCCTCTTGAGAGAAGGGGATTGGAGCCATTCATGCAGGCCAGACACTGGGAACCTTACAACTGCCACCATTCCTGACCGCTGCCCATGCTGGCTGGGCTCCAATAACATCCAGAGGACCATGGGTTCTCCATCCTTGATGCCACCCAGCTGTATACACCATGAGTTCATTCTCTGTGTGGTGGTCTTTCTCTTGTCTGCATACAAGGTATGGCTGATAGTGAACCATATTGTTCTCCAAGCAACCCAGAACACTGTGACATTGATGTGTTTCTCTTTCTTCTATACTCCTTCCTTCCTTCCTTCCTTCCTTCCTTCCTTTCTTTCTTTCTTTCTTTCTTTCTTTCTTTCTTTCTTTCTTTCTTTCTTTTCTATATAGTACTTGCTTTTCCCCAGGGCTTCCATATTTCACTTTTCCTTCATGCTAAAGCACTGAACCAAGAGTAGGAGAAACTGCCATACAGTGGTACCTCGGGTTACAGACGCTTCAGGTTACAGACTCCGCTAACCCAGAAATAGTACCTCAGGCTAAGAACTTTGCTTCAGGGTGAGAACAGAAATCACACGGCGGTGGCAGCGGGAGGCCCCATTAGCTAAAGTGGTACCTCAGGTTAAGAACAATTTCAGGTTAAGAACGGACCTCCAGAACGAATTAAGTTCTTAGCCCAAGGTACCACTGTATAGGCAATTCTTGGCTGCAATTCTTTGCATATTTGGGAATAAGCTGTACTGAACAATGAGTGTGTGTGGCATATCCAATAACTGTTTGGCAATGGCCAAACTCTGACTATTATGCCCTTCAATTATGTCCTTATGCCATTACTATATTATTATTCTTCCTCCTCCCTTGTGAACTAATAGTGACAGATTTCCCCCTCTTAAACATTTGGAATTTGTCCCTCCAGAGTTCCTGCAGTCAGACACTCATAATTAAGAGTTTCCCGGATGGAAGATGGGAAAATCAAGGGAATAATCAAAACACTCCTCACAATAAGTGTAAACTGAACTTGGGCTGAATAGCATGTGTAGTAGCTGTTACAGAGATTTTCAGATCTGTTTGCCTCTCTAATGTCTACTCCATTAAATGCACCCCTCTCACATACTTTCAATGTTCCTGTGACAAAACCAACCAACAAGGGTGTTCCTAATCTTTCCAGAAAGATTTCTATTTCAGGTTTCTATTCCCTTTCACCAGTGTTTGCTTACTAACACTCTGTTATTCTTGTTGGTGCAAGCACCATCTGGTGCTCTGATATGCTGAGCAGAGCATCCATAAAGTTATTTTCCAACCACTACACTTTATTAAAAATGAGAAGTACAAGGTTTGGCAGATGTCCATGACATGAGCACTGCTGTTAACAAACTTCAGCCCCCATCCACTTCCCGGGAAAGTGAGTGCCAATGCTCACAATTACCTCAGCATTGGACAAAAGAACAGAGCAAGTCTGTGGACAAGGGACTCAACATTAGCTTGGTCTTAACTGATGTATATTCAGAGTAATGAAGTAGTAGATCACACTCTGCACTGATTGCAATCTTTGCCCTGCAGCTCTTTGTGCATGTATCAAATGCAGAAAACAAAGAATTGGAAAGCTGGAAAACAGTGAAAACACACACACTTGGCAGCTCTGTTCTCCAGATGTTTGTTTCTTTGCCTTCTCCCCTTTTTCTGCCCCCAGCTGAAGAACAGCGGATTTGGGGTCTCATGGACCTCTTCAGAATCAATGCAACATCATGCCTGAAACTAAGCGAGAGGCGTCAGCATAAGGACGAAGAACATCTGGAGAAAGGGGAAATCTTGATTTTTACCAGGATCTTTAAAAACCTTCTTTAAAAATTCTTGCACTTCTCAGAGGTGTTCTTTCCCTCCCAGTTTCTTCTTTATCCTGAAGCCAGGGAATGCTGGTCAGCTGAAGCCTTGGGTATTACATTTACAGCATTCCTTTTCCACAGTTATGTTTATGATTTCTAAGAACAGAGTAGCAAAACATTTTTAAAATGACCTTTCAAGAAAAGAACAGGACAATATGAATATGATTTGATCACTCTAAATGTTCAAGGTGTAAGGATTACAAGACTAGATCTTTTCCCCAGCATGTGTCTGTTTCAATTTCTGACATAAGAGACGGCTATTGGAAATCCTTCCAAAATACACTTTACAATGAATGTTCAAAGCCGTAACATTTCCTGGCAACATAAAAGCAAGGCATTATGCATTAGTCAGCACTAGTAACTGCCCGTTTGTATAGGCTAATCAATGCTTTCCTGAAAACTCTGGAGAAATGTGAAAGCCATGCCAATAGGTTCTTCTGACATCCTCCATGCCATTTTCACTCCCAGATTCGCTTATCCTAGGGTGAGATCTAGAGAAAGATAAGGACATTATTCTGTATGCATAATGGGGGCATGACACATGCAGCAGCACATTCCTTCTCTACATTGTTGTTGTTGGCATCCATCTGTCTTGGGAGACAACGGAGTGTGCCTCTGGGATTGAAGTCAAACCGCTGTCTTAGCAGTAGTGACCTCCTTGGGTCGCAAGCCTGGGCAGTGTGTGTAGAGGTCCTGGGCTGCCTCACTAATGGGGTCCAAAAGAAAGCAGAGCAATAGGTTTGGCACCAGCTTGGCTTCAGGAGTTGCCGGAAAGAGGAGTACAAGGTGCCATGCAACTGTCTTAGGGACTCTGCTCCAGATTTGTGTAGTTTACTCCTTAGCCTTCTCTTCTCCCAAAGATATCCTGCAAGACAGCAGAGATACAAGATCAGAGTTTTCCTTCCCCTAGGTGGGTTACCTTCCCAGGTTGACAAGCCCCATCTGCCCCTTATTTCCACCTACAGCATGAGCAGAAACCACCTTCTTGACCATTGGACGCACTGTTGGTTTCGTCCACTTAATCTGCCAGAGCCTGTCTTCACATGCAGGGGAAGTCTCTAACTCACCAAGGCTTTGAGAGCCATCAGCTACCATCACCTGGTTTGGCCAGACAGTTGAAGCCGTTCTCAGGGTGTGGCCACTGGCGCATACTGATAGGTTCTAGGAGCCACAGGTGAGAGCTGAGTACATGGTGGGGACTAAAGGTGAACAAACTACCCCAGAAAGAGCATGGTGTGGCCTCCACCAGAGCTTCCCCCCCCCCAAACATCCCATACACTCCTTTTCTACATACAGCTAATCTAACCAAATATAGGTAGAAAAAGGAGAAAAAAGGACTACAATGTTTAGTGGCAGTCAAGTGTTCATAGAAGCATAGGGTTATAGAGATGGAAGGTACCCACAAGGGTCATCTAGTCCACCCCCTGCAATGCAGGAATCTGAACTCAAGCATCCATGACAAATGGCCATCCAATCTCTGCTTAGAAACCTCCAATGAAGGAGAGTCCACCACCTTCCAAGGTGCCTGCATGCAGCTCCACTCTCAGTTCTGTGGCTGCATTTCAGCTGATGCAGCTGTTAGGATTAATATTTCTAAAGTCACCTAACGGATTTGATTCTCATTTTTTCAAAAAACACAAATCTATCACATTTATTTACATCGCACTGTACACACAATTGGCTGTGAACATAGAACATAAGATAAGATGCATAGTTTAGTGAATGCATTAAAAACTCTTTAACTTTGTGTTTATTTTAGAGGGTTAGAGGGGCCTTCTCTAGTTGTTGTTAAGTCGTTTAGTCATGTCCGACTCTTTGTGACCCCCTGGACCAGAGCACGCCAGGCACTCCTGTCTTCCACTGCCTCCCGCAGTTTGGTCAAACTCATGCTGGTAGCTTCGAGAACACTGTCCAACCATCTCGTCCTCTGTCGTCCCCTTCTCCTTGTGCCCTCCATCTTTCCCAACATCAGGGTCTTTTCCAGGGAGTCTTCTCTTCTCATGAGGTGGCCAAAGTATTGGAGCTTCAGCTTCTGGATCTGTCCTTCCAGTGAGCACTCAGGGCTGATTTCCTTCAGAATGGATACGTTTGATCTTCTTGTAGTCCATGGGACTCTCAAGAGTCTCCTCCAGCACCAGAATTCACTAGAGGGACCAGGAAAACAGCACTCAAGAGGAGAGGGTGAAATGCAGTACAGATATCAACACTGGGAGCACTGCAGAACACCAGAGAGCTTTATGAACTGAACTGAGGGAAAAAGAAAAATTAAAACAATCTTGCTTTACTCATACTGCTCAGTTCTATTAAGTGTTTGGATACAACCCAATGTCATTCTCTTGTTTTTACCTAAAACAGGCAAAACAACCCGTCTCCTCAGAAGTGTATCCCATTAACTTCAGTGAAACTTACTCTTGGGTAAGTCTATGTGTAGAACTGCAGGCTAAAGAACTATAACAGACACCCCTGTTATGTGGCGCACTACAAAGCTCAGTTAATGGGAATGTGAGACAGGGCTTTTTCTGTGGTAGCCCCAGGTATGGAATTCTTTCCCAAAGGACCAACCACACCCCTAATGGTCTTTAGGGAAGCAGTGAAAACATTTCTATTCTTCATAGCTTTCTATGGGTTTTTTTAAAAATTGATTTTTAATTTCAAGTAATGAAACATACCCATAGAAGGAAAACAGAGCTTAACAGAAAAGGAAGAAAAACAGCGGCTGGTGGTTGCCGTTTTAGATGTTCCAAGAAAGGCAATCAAATGAAAGTGTCTCTCCAGTTTGGTCTCTCCAGTTTCTAATGCAGAAAAAAAGCCTTCTGACACGTCACGAATAGGAACTTTGATTTATTTTAGCCTGTCAGGATCATGGCCCACATTGCTGTGCATGTGTTCTGCACATGGCCATGGTTTGTAACGACATACATGGGTGGGCTGGATTGTTGCCACTTGGCTCGTGTGCACTCATGTGTGTTCCACAAAATCTCTGCTCTTTTCCATGCAGTTGCCTGTGGGGGTTGAGGCTTCTTCAGTTCTCCCCCCGCCCCTGACACACTTTCCATGCCAGGTAACTTGGTTCTGTGCCTTCCCTTTGGAAGCATAATCTGCTGCCCTGAAGACAACCAGCTACCATGTCACATAGATGGGATCGATTGAGACATAAAACATACATGCATAGATATAGATGGCAATAAAATCATAATGTTAACGTTTGTAAACTATCCACTGTTTCTATGAACATCAGTGTAAAGGTTTTGAATTTGTACAACGTTCCTTACTGAATCTAATCCGAAGACTACCAGTTCGCAAACTCGAAGCTGTGACTCTGAAGGCTTCCTCATGGCAGTAAAAAAAATGAAATGTTGCCTGGAAAAAGGAATGTAGAAAGATGATTTCTCCCTGCTTGTCGGTCTCTTTCAATAGCTTTCTCTCAGATCAGAGGAACAGAGTTTCCTGCTCTTGGGATAGCAGAGATTGTTCCAATTTTCTAAAAATACTCTACAGATACCACAACAATAGGAGAAAATGATGGGCCTACAAGGTTGAAAAACTAAGCGAAAGCACACTGCCTGCACTGCAGCAAAACACTTCCAGATGCCACTTCTGCGTTTATAAATAAATCAGTTCAAAAGCAATTGAAATTGGAAAATTTCCTTTATTTTGTAGGATGGTTATGGCTCTTCAGCAGCAGTTGGCTCATGCCTTAATCTCCACTTCTTAATGTCTTCTTTTGTTCTTTTCCATCTACTCTCTTTGCAGCCATCTCTCCTGGTGCTTCCATGCCGCTCTTTGTTAAAAGCAAAATTGCTACTCTGTTTCTAACAGAAATCATTATTGTACTGTATTGCCTATAAGCATTTTGTGATTTAGCTAGTTTTGCCTAACTAAATGGAAAAATGTCTTCGTTTGGTTCAGAAGGGTCCCTGCTGTCACAGTTGCTTCTCTACTGGGAGAAAAGTTGTGTGACCCTGGTTTCTCTCCCTATGCGCTCTTCCTTGCAGACAACAGCATCGCCTGGAGCCAGGCAGTCAGGTTGCGCATCTGTAGAAGTCACCAGAGGAGGAATGACCGCTGGGAGGAGCGCAGGAAGAAAGAAAAAACATGGTGCATCTGCATCAGCATAACCAGAAACCTTCTTTGCAAGGTTCTGTTCCTCTTCACAAAAAAGAATACCTCTTTGCCAGGAGTGAAAATGTTCAAGGCAAAAAACAAAAGCAGAATTTGGTACTCTTACCAGTTGTTAAAGACCTGCCAGTCTGTTTCAGAGCACAATGCAACATGTTGGCACTTACCTTTAAAGCCCTAAATGGCTCAGGATCCAATTATCTAAAGAACCTCAATTAGTCTTTCCAAATGCTAAGATTGTCATCAGAGGTCCTCCTTCAAGCCTTCAGGGAGGCTCACCTGAAGCCAAATCTTATGTCCTTCTGAAGCCAAGCTGAAGACCTTCTAGCAGCAAGTCATCTCTGCTGCTGTTGATTATTCCACCACCACATGTGCAAATGCAAACAATTTTTTTAAATGACAAAGAAAAAGGTTGGACCATCCATGCCCATAATCTGTAATCCTTTAAAAGCCAAAAACAAAAGTCAATAGCTGGCTATAACTGAAAGGGTGTGTGTAGGAAAATCAAACTGTAAAAAAAAATTCTATTCACCAGATCTGTACTACAGAGGAAACAGAAGTGACTGTGTGTATCAGTACAGTGCACAGTTCTTCATTTGCTAGGTATGTTCATGCCATATTGAGAGGTAATTGGGGAGGAAACAGAAATAGCAAAACAGTTTCAGTTATATTCTGCAGGAAGCAGGAGATAGGTGCATTCCTCTCTTCTCATACATTCATAGATAGTACAGTGGGCTTGGGAGTAATGCCACAGAGCAATAATAGCCTATGGGATACAATGGGAGGCAGACAAGGAAGACCCAGGCTAAGAGTTGCTGGATAAGAAGGGACTCGAGAGTACCAGAGAGACAAAGGCAACCCCTGGATCAAAGGGTGCAAACACAGGTTTTCAAATAAATGGGTGATTATGTGAACAGCTAAGGAGGGGATTAGAACTGGAGGTGATAATAAGAAGCAGATGGAAGGGAGGCCATAAAGTGTAAGGCGTTTTTTAAAAAAGGAAGAGAAAGAAGTTGACAGAAAGTGCCTGGAGGAATTAAAAAGAAAGTGTAAAGAAGTGCTCTAAGCAGGAATTTCTTGAATTGTCCAGCTTGCTTGGGTTAACCTCATTCAGGTCCCAGGAGTTTTGCCATTTCTCCTGTGGAGGCTGAGCTTCTTGGGTACTTACAACTTATGCATATATAAAGAGACAGCTAAATTTAGTGTTGGAGCTGCTAGCAAAATCCACAACATTCTAGTGATGGTTGTGAAAAGAGGAGGTTGTGCAAAGATCTCCTCTTTGGCACAGCTTTGACATAGGTGGCAGGCAGAGAGCACGTGGGAACATACCCTCCAACATTTTTCCAATGAAAATAGGGACAACCTATTCAATAATAATAATATTTATACCCTGCCCATCTGACTTTGTTATCCCAGCCACTATGGGCGGTTTCCAACATGTATAAAAACATAATAAAACATGAAACATTTAAAAACTTCCCTATACAGGGCTGCCTCCAAATGTCTTCTAAAGGTTGTGTAGTTACTTATCTCCTTGGCTAGTGGGTCGCATAACTCCACACTCTCCAACATTTCTCCATGAAAATAGGGACATCCTAAGGAAAAGCAGGACATTATGGGATCAAATCAGAAACCAATTTGGCTTCTGTAAATCCAGGATTGTCCCTGGAAAATAGGACACATGGAGGGTCTGTGGGAAGTGGGCTGGTCTTCCATGGTGAACACCCACGCCAGACATGTAGGGCCACTTGCCCTTAGGAAACCTGGGCTTAACTCTGAATGGACTACAGCTGCCGCTCCAAATTCGGCTTCAAGCTGACTTGGAGTAAAAGCAGGGCCAGGCCACACATGAGGTGAAGAAGCCTGCCTCTGCCACCATGGTTGCACGGCTGCAGCTGCTTCCAAGGAGATCTTGTGAGAGTTAGGCACGATCTCACTGGAAGCTGCCACGTGACCCTGCTAAGTGAGACTTTGGCAGTGGACAGCGGAACGGGCAGGCATGGGTAAAATGCATGAAAGTACAGGCTGCTTCTTGATTGCCAGTACATCATGTGAACACAGATTAAAAAAACCAGTGGTGGGAGCACAGTTGAGCCAGATGAGCCAGAATAAAAAGTAGCGTGTGTACAGTCTTCTGCAAAATGTTTGATGGTTTTGGAAACAGCACAATTTTTTAAGCCTCTCTCTCTCTCTCTCTCTCTCTCTCTCTCTCTCTCTCTCTCTCTCTCTCTCTCTCTCCCACTCCTCCTCAGGACATGAATCTGTTAACAGCCACCACCCTAGGAATCTTGTCATTTAGCTTAAAGGATTGAACCCGGGATTTCTACATCCAGAGCTCCCATATTTATGTCTCAAATGACAAATCCTCTAAAAACTTGTAGCATGCTCACATCTGTTTTCCAGAAAAATAACTTCACAAAAAGAACTGTAGCAGTCCTTGTAGGAAATTCAAATAAAGCCAACTCTTTCGCATTTCCGTTTGTCCATTAGACACCCATCAATCCATGAGCCAGGATTAGGGTCAGTCCCTGGCATGGTTGGGCAAATATCAGTGCCTTTGACCTTTGAGGAGCCCACCAAGGTGGATGTCAGGATTTTTAAAATTTGTTTTTGTTTGTTTATTTGTTTAATTTTTGATCTTCATAGCAAAGGAATTTGTTTGGACTTGGATGTAAATAGTAGTTTTTAGCTGGACAATAGCTTTTCAGAGGTGGGATGTAAATATACTAAATATGTAAAGAAATTTGTGGGGTGATTCTGTGTAATTCACTTGGCACCAAAATTGTGAGCTGTGCTCCCTGGAGGAAAGTGGGCAGAGTATTGGGGGTGTTGGATGGGGGACAGGAAGAAACTTCAGAGACAGAGGAGAAAAATCAGCAATTATTAGCAAACAGGGGAAATTTTTGTGTTAATATGTATTTTTTTTTACATTTCACTTCTGAGTGACATGCAACATTTTTTAGTTTGTGCATCTGAAAGAAATCCCTGATGAAATAAGCCATATGGGGGGAATACAAAGAGAAATGAAGAGGACGGCTCATTCCAGGCAGCAGTGAAGCTAATGCTGGATTTTTCACTAATATGTTCCTTCCATATGGTTCCAGTTTGATTCACTGGTGGATCTGTCTGTTTTCTCATTTTGCAGCACCAGCTTTACAACAACCCCTGAAGGAAGGTCAAGCAAGTTATAAAATGGATGAAAGTAGACCTATCCTTGATTTGAATAAGATGGAAAATTCAGTTTGGAGATCTTGAAAGATTGTTGGAACAGGGAGCTCCCAGTTATGTTGGATTTGTTGAGTCAATGAAATATACAGCACCTGATGAACCACTGGCAGTCATCTTTGAGAATTCCTGGAGAACAGGCGAAGTCCCGGCAGACTGGAGGAGGGCAAATGTCCCTATTTTCAAAAAGGGGGAAAGAGAGGACCCAAATAATTACCGCCCAGTCAGTCTGACATCAATACCAGGGAAGATTCTGGAGCAGATCATTAAGCAAACAGTCTGTGAGCACCTAGAAAGGAATGCTGTGATCACCAATAGTCAGCATGGATTTCTGAAAAATAAGTCATGTCAGACTAACCTGATCTTGTTTTTTGACAGAATTACAAGCCTGGTAGATGAAGGGAACACAGTGGATGTAGCCTACCTTGATTTCAGCAAGGCATTTGACAAGGTGCCCCATGATATTCTTGTAAAGAAGCTGGTAAAATGCGGTCTTGACTATGCTACCACTCAGTGGATTTGTAACTGGCTGACTGACCGAACCCAAAGGGTGCTCATCAATGGTTCCTCTTCATCCTGGAGAAGAGTGACTAGTGGGGTGCCACAGGGTTCTGTCTTGGGCCCGGTCTTATTCAACATCTTTATCAACGACTTGGATGATGGACTCAAGGGCATCCTGATCAAATTTGCAGATGACACCAAACTGGGAGGGGTGGCTAACACCCCAGAGGACAGGATCACACTTCAAAACGACCTTGACAGATTAGAGAACTGGGCCAAAACAAACAAGATGAATTTTAACAGGGAGAAATGTAAAGTATTGCATATGGGCAAAAAAAATGAGAGGCACAAATACAAGATGGGTGACACCTGGCTTGAGAGCAGTACATGTGAAAAGGATCTAGGAGTCTTGGTTGACCACAAACTTGACATGAGCCAACAGTGTGACGCGGCAGCTAAAAAAGCCAATGCAATTCTGGGCTGCATCAATAGGAGTATAGCATCTAGATCAAGGGAAGTAATAGTGCCACTGTATTCTGCTCTGGTCAGACCTCACCTGGAGTACTGTGTCCAGTTCTGGGCACCACAGTTCAAGAAGGACACTGACAAACTGGAACGTGTCCAGAGGAGGGCAACCAAAATGGTCAAAGGCCTGGAAACAATGCCTTATGAGGAACGGCTAAGGGAGCTGGGCATGTTTAGCCTGGAGAAGAGGAGGTTAAGGGGTGATATGATAGCCATGTTCAAATATATAAAAGGATGTCACATAGAGGAGGGAGAAAGGTTGTTTTCTGCTGCTCCAGAGAAGCGGACACGGAGCAATGGATCCAAACTACAAGAAAGAAGATTCCACCTAAACATTAGGAAGAACTTCCTGACAGTAAGAGCTGTTCGACAGTGGAATTTGCTGCCAAGGAGTGTGGTGGAGTCTCCTTCTTTGGAGGTCTTTAAGCAGAGGCTTGACAACCATATGTCAGGAGTGCTCTGATGGTGTTTCCTGCTTGGCAGGGGGTTGGACTCGATGGCCCTTGTGGTCTCTTCCAACTCTATGATTCTATGATTCTATGATGGCTCATCATCCAATTAGCTTTTTTGCTTATTTATTTGAAGCATTCCCCGCCCCCTCTGCTCTTCTGCCAAATAGTCCCTCGGGCTTTGAATGGTGTGCAGCCCAGTTGAAGCCGTGGGGATGCTCTGGGCCAGTTCAGGCAGGGGAAGTGCTGAATTCCCCCCACATGATTGTCCTTGAACCTGCGTAAACTTGGCAATTCCACGTAGGTATCTCCAGTCATTAGACTACAAGTCAGAACCATCATTGTATTGCTCTTTAATGCTTATCTGGTGCTTAGTGGATCTTTAGGTGCTGAATAAATAAGAAATATTACTGATACTTCCAACTATGACTACCCCATATGGTCACAAGCACACATGAGCCTATGAACAATCTTGTAGTGAGTACCCTGTGGCTGCACGTGGAAACCAGCCTCACGTCCACATTTCTAAATATGAGTATTCAAATCATATTCTAAATACCTCTTTGTAAACAATTCACTTCAAAATTTCTTGGATGGGTTACTGATGAAACTAGTCTGAATGGACAACCATTTCCCTTGTAGGTTCTTGCCTGCTTAAGAAAGTTGAGCAAGATTCTGCACATGCACCTCGTCAACAGGCATCCAAAACTATGGATGGAAAAGGAGAATGCAGCAGGAATAGAGGGGCCTGTTTCATGCATTCCTAATACAAATGGACAATAAGTGACTGCAGTTGCCAACTGGTCAGATCCTGAATTTATTGTAGCATCCCAGTAAAGCTGTGATAATGCTGTGGCTGGTGATGATCCGATAAATATTAGACCAGTCTTTCCCAACCCAGTTTACTCCAGATGCTGTTGGACTCCAGCTTCAGTCCAGCCAATGTGGCTGGCGGTCAGGAATGATAGGAGTTGTAGTCCAGCAACATCTTGAGGAAAACACATTTGGGAAGGCCATAGTAGTACATATCCTAATTCAAAATAAAAAAAATTCTTCCAGTAGCACCTTTAAGACCAACTAAGTTAGTTCTTGGTATGAGCTTTCGTGTGCTTGCACACGAAAGCTCATACCAAGAACTAACTTAGTTGGTCTTAAAGGTGCTACTGGAAGAATTTTTTTTATTTTGACTATGGCAGACCAACACGGCTACCTATCTATATCCTAATTCTTTATTCATCAGCACAGAATAAAAAAGGAAACCCTGTTGGCATAATTCATAGATGAAGATGTATTTGAAGAAGAGCCTAGTACCCCATTCTGCAACTTGAATATATCCTTTGTCACCCAGCCAACTGTTTGTGGTACGTGCCACATTTCTGCTGGCAAAGGCAAGAAGCAACAAGGCTACATTTTCGGAGAGATCACTGCAGTGACTGGAGTTCAGGCTTGTAGTTCTAGACATCATTATAGCAAGCAGACGCTAACAAGACAGGGAGGTTATTCCTCCCTCCTCTTTCCACATCTAAAGTCCTGTCAAAAATGTTAATTAATCCAGTTGAAATTACCCAGGTGGTATCACAGAAATAAACCAAAGCATAAAAGTAAGAAATGTTCTGACTTCAAGAGTGACGGAAATGGAGTCTTACTGTGATGGGCTGCATTTAATTATTTCTTTCCTATAAACCACAGCTGAAAACGGTTTAAAGCATAAAGCATAACCACAGAGCACAGGAAGCATTTGGGGTAGCTCCTTAGCTAGCGAGTGTCAAAATGACTGCAATGAAATAAATGTTGATTTACATCAACAAAAAACCATAGCCCTGTGTTTTTCAGACATGCCTTTTAAAGCATTTTCCTGTGTCCCCGCACAGTACAAAGAACGGCCCTTTTGAAATATTTCCCCCATGATCTCATTCACAAAAGCCCTGGGGCAGGAGAATGACATGTAAACGGTCTTATTCTCCTCTCCTTTTTTTCCTTGAGTTCCTTATAAAAGAAGGATAGCAAGCTGGCAGGGAATGTACTGTGGTCAAGGCGGCTGCCTGGCTGGTCAGGGGTGGAGCCTGATAGGGCAGGGGTGGAGCTTAGTGGATGTGATTAGGGCACAGAGGTTAACTCTTGTCTATTTGGAGTGCCAGAGTGCCTCAGGGCAGAGTAAATGGCAAATTTCTCATCAAACCTTTTCCTGGAGACAGGTGGCCATGTGTCCTACATCAAAGAAGACAGCCTTCTATATGAAGAGCTTTCAGAGGACAGTTCTCTATTTCAACAAGTATTTGCAGAAACCTCTGGTCCATATCTGGTGCTAAGATAAAGAACTGGAAGATGGGAGAGCAGCAGTGTGGTGTAGTGGTTAAGAGCAGTGGACTCGTAATCTGGTGAACCGGGTTTGATTCCCGGCTCCTCCACATGCAGCTGCTGGGTGACCTTGGGCTAGTCACACTTCTCTGAAGTCTCTCAGCATCACTCACCTCACAGAGTGTTTGTTGTGGGGGAGGAAGGGAAATGAGATTGTTAGCCCCTTTGAGACTTCTTGGGGTAATGATAAAGCGGGATATCAAATCCAAATCCAAGCCGGGATCTTGAAGTTGCCCAACAGCAACTAATTGGTAGCCACTGCAGTTTGACCAAGTGTAATATGCTCAAACTGTCTTGCTCTGGTGAGTAGCCTGGCCGCTGAATTCTGCACTATCAGAACTAGATGAAATAGTTCAGCCTGCTTTTCACAGCAGATCAACCTGATCCTGAATTTGTTTGTGGATTGGAATGTGTCATGCATGGAGAGTCCTCCCCTCCCTTTGGTAACTTCACAGATAAGAATTAACGAGCAGTTGATAGATTTATAGTCCTTCTCTTACAGCATCATGTTGTAAGCACAAATACACAGCTCTACACAAGGAGGGCAGTTGGCTAGTCTAATCCTCCTTCCAGCTTCCGCAGCATTTTGGGCGCCAACAGGAAGAGATGTCTCAACTAGCTGCTCCCTCCTTTCTGGTTCTGTTGTCATTATCTTGAAACTGGGTAACTCCTCCCTAAGCTGTTCGGCTTCTCTCTCTCTCTCTCTCTCTCTCTCTCTCTCTCTCTCTCTCTCTCTCTCTTTCTCTGCTTCTGAACACGCTGTGGACAAGGGAGGTGGCTCTCCCCCCTCCAGCTCTCCATTGGAGAGAAGCTGGTCTGCCATAGAACGCATTCCCAGTCCTTGTCTTCAGACCAATCCCTGACAGAATGCAACTCCTAGTCAGCTTACACAGTTATCCAGATTTGGGAATTTCAGTTTCAGTGCACACAAAAATAGTATTGTACATAAGAATGCATACAAAACACCTATTTTACAGTTTTATTGGGGCTGTTACCATATGGTCTTCCTCTCTATTTTATGGAGAAATGCATTGAAAAACACTGGGAAAAAACCTATTTTACATGTAAAGTATTTCTTCTGTGTAAAATGTGAGTACAAAATTACAATTTAAATGGAATCTTTTTCTGAGTTATTTTAAAACAAAATTTTTAAAAAACCCAGGCAGAATGGACCTAAGACTGAACACCTGAAATACTTGAAATGGAATGGAATTAGGCCACTCACTCTGTCCCAACTGGCTGTCTTTACACATAGGTAAAGTGGACAGAGATCCGAAATAGTATGGGAGTCAATCACAAAGGCAGAGCCAATCCCCTTGGTATTATGAGATTCCTGTGGGGCATCTGAAGTCTGGAGGAAGAAAATAAAATTGTGCTAACTCATGAGGAATGTTTGCAATAAAAAGAAACTGTGTGGCTGCATCATGTCCTAAGTAAGTCAGGCAGCAGATGTCTCTGATCATGGGGCCAGCCATATTCTTCTATTTCCCTCCCTCCCGCCCCTTCTCTTTCTTTATAGCAGTTGCACCTGACTGACTAAGAAAGGGCAGAGGGGAAATGGCTGAAAATCTCAAAGCCTTTGAAGTGTCAGCTCAGGAGAGGAACAGCAGTGCCATCAGGGGAGGCTTTCAAAAATAGTGTGCAATAGCTACAGAGAAGATTTTTCAAGATATATCAGTCACAGTCAACTCTCAAGTAGGGGATGACCTCTCCATATACTTTTACCCAGTCTGAAAGTCCCAGCTCTGTCAGTCACCATATCACTTGCACCTCATTTTAGTCACTTGGGATAGGGGTGCCAGCTGTCAATATTCAAATGTAAGAGTTGAGACACTATTTTCAGGATCTTGGCCTAAATAATTATGGAGCATTTAAAAAAGGATGACATCTTGACTGTGTGACCTTTGAGTGTTATGTTCCCATATTCCATTAACGAGGCAAGTGATAATGTCAGCCACTACCTGCTGGACTGTTGAATTCCATGGGCATGCCTTTCATTTCCTGTCACTTTATAAGATTGACAAAATACTTTCTTTTATATAGTGTTAAAATTCCTGTAACATTACAGCTGACCCCAGCAGCTCAGCCATTTCCTGAGAGATGACAGGGCCCAGATTTGTGAAAAGAGAACATTTATTGTCCAACGGGGACAAAAGGATTCAAATAGCCCAGCAGCTGTAGTTGTTGGAGATGGCTCTGTCTCCTCCACACAAAAACCAGCATGCCAAAGAAAAGCTTAGGCTAACCTTTCTCTCTGTGGCAACTATATGAGGGCTTCTTTTTGGCAGGGTATGTGAAGAACGTTTTACCCTGTGCTGCCCCACCTGCACTCTGAAGTGCAGAGGCATCTGAGGCCTAAACCCTCAGCCTTCGGATCTTGCCCACTTCCTGTACTCTTTCCCTCAGGCCCAGTACCACCTTCCTCTTGGTCCTTCCATGGTCCCAAGAACAGAACCCTTGTTTTGGTTAAGGTTAAGATTGCTACCTCATAACAGTCATCACAACTTGGGTGGTTTAGGCATTGGGTAACCTTAGTTTTGGATGGAGAGGGGGTTGTACCCTCGCCTTTCCCTCCAGATATAGGGTATTCAGTTAAAGGGATCCTGGGAGGAGTTGCTTCTGTCCATATGCCCAGACGGGGGCTTGGGCCTCAGTGCTCCTCTAGGGGGCGATCCCTGCGGGGATCCCCCCATTTGATGTAAGTGCTAGGAATCCCTGCTGCTGGGATGACCCTTGATGATATTTCTGGCAGGTGGGCCGGAAATAAATGGTTACCCGTTGCCTATGCCAATCTGTAGTCAATAAAGTTGTGGCCTGATTTGATCCCATTTGGATGGTGTGGTGTCTTTTATTGGTAACTCGTCTGAACAGAGGAGAGGGGAGTGTGCAGCCCAGGTGTGCAAGCTCTCCCTCAAGGAGCAGGAGGAGGGTTTGATGTGGACCTTAATCCATTTGTGTGCCAAGACCTTGTGACCCCCACAGTTCCCTAGGGAAATGAATAACCACACGGGACAGCAGAATTTTGGGTTTGGGCTTGAATAAGGCCACAACTTTGTTGGTTACAGTAGAGAATGGGTTGGTGTAGGCATTGGGTCAAGCCATTGCTATTCCACTCCAGCCCCTCTGTGAAGGTCAACCACAACCATGAGGGATGCCCTGTGACTTTCCATATTTTCCAGGGGGGGGGGGATGTTTCCTTGTTTAAGACAATGTTATTAGAAGGCAGGGGTTGCTACGCCAGTGCCAGTGCTTTGAATATTTAATAAAATATCAAAGTTGTTCTGTTTGATGTTTAAAATATTGATTTCTTAATTTTTGGTTAAAAAAATAGGGTTTGTCTTATACATTGGGGCATCTTATACATGAAAAAACATGGTACATCAAATAAGGGTACCCCCGTGGGGTTCCCATTGGAGGAGTGGTCTGGCCTTAGCCCCTGCCTGGGTGTCAGACAGAAGCCACTCCTCCCAGATCCTTCTAACAGGATACCCTTTTCCCAAGGAGGGGCAGGCGGAGGCTACAACCTCCCCTCCAGCTAAGATCTAGGCTCACCCAATGCCTAACCGCCTTACAAAGTTGTGCCAATTGCTACAAGGTAGGCAAAAACCAAATGGCTAGTGCCTACTTGCCAAATGGAAAAAATCCTGCCTGGTCCCGAATATGGTGGCCAACTTGGTCCATAGCCAGGTCATAGCACAAGAAAGCAACAGGTAAAGGAAGGGAGGGCAGAAGATCTGGCCAAAAGCACGATGGAGCGCTGGCCAGGCTGCGATTTAGTGACCCCTGGGAGCAAGCCCAAGCATCCTGACTGGCTGGTTGGGCCCGCTCCGGGGGAATGCCCGACCCAAGTCTGCTGGCAAAGGCCAATTAGGCAGCAGCTGGTTGATCCAGCCTGCCACCTGCCAGATCACCCATTGGCCCAGGCTCTGGCTGCAACAGTGCCCACTGAGGGAGGGGAGTGGACTTAGGCTGCAACAGGTTAAAAAGTTAACAACAAACATTTTAACTTCAGATGAGGGATGATCTTTCAATAGCGGTAACTCTACTGGATTTTAACTTTTAAGGGTCTCTCATTCAGAGAGTGTAGAAATAACAGAGTGCCTCTGGAACTTCTCTTTAATGGACCCAAAAGAAGTTTGATTGCTGATTTACATCAATTGCAATGAACAATTTTCGTTTTGTTCTGTTTGTAGTTCACTGTCTGTTTATGGTGCTTCTGAAGGGTTGTATCTGTGGGGCCTGCATTTTTGAAACTCGGTGGATTAATGGGTAACCCATATTTTGGTCATATTTTGCTTTTCCTTTCAGAGACCAAGGAAAAGGAGATGAGGTAACTCTGTGCCCAAAGTGAGAATTTCCTGTCACCATCCCCACTGCTAGGTACATTAGGGACAAGAATGGTAATTACAGAATAAAGTTCCAACATTCCAATCATGGCATCCTATCATGCTAGGGGCCAGATCCAGTAGTACCGCCCCCCCCCCAAAAAAACCCCAGCAGTAAAGTTGAATGTAGGTCACGAACTTATAAAAGATGACACAATAATAGTTGCCAAGAATTGTGTATGCTTTTAAAATGCAGAACAGTTACACAATTCAAAGTTAGGTTGTTAACTAAAAGCAGAGAATCTCCCAGCTTCCAAATAGCCACATGTGACATGAAGAGCCTAGAGGCAATTTTCAACATCTTATGATGCATAGCATGATGAAAGTTGCCTCTAGGCTCTTTGTATCACACTCAGCTTTGTTTTCAGTTTCCATTATTTCCCTTGAGCCTCCTAGCTGAGGGAGCAGATGGTATTTAGATGATGCTTTTACCAGCTGAGCAGAAGTGGGTTGCCATCGTCTTCACCAACAAGAACAAGACCACTGCTGAAATCAATCCTTACTGCAATATTTGTAGCACAGAACCACCTATTCACCCGAATAACCTAGAGGCTGATTGATTTCTCTTCCAAAAGCATCCTCGATATGATCCGCAAAGTCTGTGTTCTCTTTTAAGGGTATTCACCAAAACCATGAGCCAATGGAACCAAGGGGGGGAATTCATGATCATTTTCATTTTTACAGATGGGATGTGGTAAATGTAAGGTGCCTTTTTTGGCATAGGGGTGCTGTTCATCTGTTCAAGGCAGCAGGAGAAGGGAGAGACTGGATTTAGACCTCCTTTCCCTGCCAATTAGCCCTTTCAAAGCTAACTGCCTTTCTCCTGTTTGGCTGATCACCCATTTGGCTGACATGCATAGAGATCCAGTCTCACATAGATCATTGTGAACACAGACTTGGGTGCTGGGGCAGGATCTTTTAGCCCATTTTGCATGCCTATGACCAAACAAAACTTAGAATCTACAAACCTAAATCAGTATATCACAAACTTAAAGCAATATGCATTTTGTAATCATCACACCAACCCTGCAAGGTAGATAGGCTAAAAGATGTTGAGTGGTCATCAAGATTTCCTCAGTGAAGTTCTGTTCAAGCAAAACACCTTATTTGGGCTCTTAACCGTGTGCTAGGTCCCTTCCAAGGCAGTACAGTAAGCTCCCAACTTAGATGTGGGTTATGTCCTGGAGATTGCACCTAAAGCCAAAACCACATATAGTCAAAACACACTGGGTGCAAGGGCAGGTGGGATTGCCAAAGTCATTTTCCCCAGATGACCACCCCCTTTCTGTCCCCTTTTTATTTCTCATTGTTTGCCACGTGCATAAAGTTGAATGTGCACAAGTTAAATGTACTTAAGTTGTGGGCTTAATGAATAGAAGAATTCCTACCCAGTACAAATATTTAGTCAATAAAATGGGAGCCAGAAATAGGGAAGATACCACAGTATGTGAAAAGTTGTGGGGAAAGACACACAGGTTCTATTTGAATATTATCACAAGAGAAAACTGTTTTAAAACAGTGACGAGGTAGTATATAACACCAAAGGTAATCTATAAAATAAAAAGTATCCAATTACAGGAATGAAAGGCCAAAAATTGCAAATAAATATTGGGGGTAGGAAGCAAAATTTCAATAGTAAAAATTGTGGGGGAATAGAATAAATAAACTTCTTAATTAATTATTTAGACAGTTCAGTGAAAAAAGAGCATGGTTGTTTTGTATACATTGAAAGCAGCATGTATATTATATACAAGGAAATGGGGATTACAGGTAAATGAATGAACTAATAAAATCAGTGAATTTGAGTTAAAAGCAAAAGTAACACGTTATGCAAGGGAAAAAGGAAGGAAGACAATGGGAAGGTGTTTTTTGCGGGGGGGGGGGGAGAGGAGTCCATTTAGTTGAATACTGTAAATAAAACTTTCAATAACCACAATTTAAAGTGTATTTTACACTGCAGCAAGTTAATTTATATAACAAGTAATGCAATGGTATTTATATACTGGCAACTCCCAATTTATGCCGGGGTTACGTTCTGAGGCACCGTGTGCGCTAGTGGGGAACACCATCGATGAAGCCTGTAAGCACCCTCTAAACCTCTGGAAACCCTTGAGAAACCCTTTAAAAAGCCAGCAGCACTTGTTGTTGTTTAGTCATTTAGTTGTGTCCGACTCTTCGTGACCCCCTGGACCAGAGCACGCCAGGCACTCCTGTCTTCCACTGCCTCCCGCAGTTTGGTCAGACTCATGTTTGTAGCTTCGAGAACACTGCCCCACCATCTCGTCCTCTGTCGTCCCCTTCTCCTTGTGCCCTCCATCTTTCCCAACATCAGGGTCTTTTCCAGGGAGTCTTCTCTTCTCATGAGGTGGCCAAAGTATTGGAGCCTCAGCTTCAGGATCTGTCCTTCCAGTGAGCACTCAGGGCTAATTTCCTTAAGAATGGATAGGTTTGATCTTCTTGCAGTCCATGGGACTCTCAAGAGTCTCCTCCAGCACCAGAATTCAAAAGCATCCATTCTTCATGGATCACTGCCTTGCCGTGGCGAAGGGGCTTGAATAACTCAGAGAAGCTATGAGCTATGCCGTGCAGGGCCACCCAAGACAGACAGGTCATAGTGGAGAGCTTTGACCAAATGTGATCTACCTGGAAGAAGAACCGGCAAGCCACTCCAGTATCCCTGCCAAGAAAACTCCGTGGACAAAGGCAACAGCAGCACTTACCAGACAAGTATGAATGGTGGCAATGGTGGCTCTCAGTCTTCCTCATCAGTGGAGGATGATGTGGAAACAATGACAAGGTGGGTAGACCAGGACCCTGATGTGCTTGGCTGTGGGTCAGATGCTCTTGCTGCTGCTGGTGGTGATTTGCAGAGGAACTTGGTGGTGGGCGGCTGGCGCATTTGCCTCTTCATCTGGTCAAACGTCTCTCTGTCCAGCTGCACCCTGCCGGCAAGGGCACACCGGCTCCTCAGCCTGCCTTCCACGCAGGGGTCATGCTGGGAAATGATTTCCTTCTTGTGCTTCAGTGCGCCAAAAAGGTGGGTTGCTCATCCTGCTCACCATCCTCCTCCTCTTCCCCACTTTCAGAGCTGGAACTTGACCTCACTGGTGCTGCCAGTTCTTCTGGTCTGTTGCCCCTCAATCAGTTCCTCCTCCTCCTCCTCCATGAGGCTGTGATGGACAGCAGAGCCAGGCTAGGGACTCAGCTATATTAATAAAGAAACAGCCATTTGAGTGCGCTATAAACATGCAACACCAGATGGCGCCAGAGAGCAGGAAATTATAAAACGTGGCTTTCCATAGGGATTTCTTTCTGTTGTTATAACAATCTAATTATTTATAGTGGGTTTTCCCTGTTTCCCCCTCAGAATCCCACCAGAGGGCTGGACCCTCTCTCTGACTGGCCACCAAGACAGCCAGCCAGAGGGGGTGGAGCCAGCATTTTGGGAGGGAGAATAAAAGGAGTCGTTTCTGAGAGAGCAAGACAGTTTGAGGAGGAGAGGGAGGGAATTTGTTCTGATCTTTGTGTAACAGGCTGAGGAAAATATATATAGCTAGAGAAAGGAGCCTCTGAGCTTAGGTAGAAAGACAGAGTTAAGTTTCTTATGAGAGTATTCAGGCAAGAGTTGACTGGAGGGCTGAATTTGAGCCAGGAGAAGTAGAAGCTGTGAGGAAGAAGTCTCATTGGGTCTCATTTCAGCCAGGGGAGAAGAGATCTTCTAGAAAGAGAGGACTTTCTAGAAGCCAGGCAAAAGGGGTGCGTGGGGAACCCCTGAATCCGCTCTACTGCTTGAAGCACCTCAAGAGTGTGATTGACAGAATGTTGGGAAACTGACAGAAAGCAGCACTGTGTTTAAGAACCAAAATATTAAGCTGCAACACCTATGCAATTAAGCTAAAGAAATGAAGTGAAATAACTGGAAATACGATGAACATTTACCATCTTGCCTAGAAACTTGCAGCATCTAAATGAAGGATAATATCTGAATATAGGCAACTAAAGTTAAAAAGAAGCTGTATCTTCACTACTGTAGGGACCCACAGCTACCTTGTTTAGAAGCCTGAAACATCCACTACATTTAGTATAATTATTAATAAGTTAACTGTTTCCTGGAAGAACTTTATCTCCTGACACATCTTTTGTTTTGCCAACTTGTTCTATACAATAAATCTTTCTTGTTTGTTCAACTTTTGCCTGAGTCTCTAAATATCTAAGTTTACCCTCACACAAAAACCAAAAGATAACCCGTGGAGGTTCTCAAGTATATGTTAAATAATATTTACTGAGAATTTTAAGATTACAAAGAAACAAAGAAACAAAAAGAAGGAAGGTTCTCAAGTATATGGAGGGGCTTGGCTGCCCTGTTCCCTGGGGACGGTTCCATCCCACATGGACTCTGAAGCTCCAGGATGTGATGGCTTACATACCATCAATGCACTTTGAGGATGATTCCATATCTTATTGGATGTTTCAAAAATCAGAAATAAGTCAATTGAAATAAGGCAAGATCAATGCTTCTGTCACTAAATAATAATTTTAAAAGCTCTGGTGGACTAGAATGCATGAGCCTAGATTGCATGTCATCTTTTGAAGAATACTGTTGAGCTACAAAGCTCCCCTTTTAGATTTGAGCAATGGAAAACAACTTCCTGTCAAGAAATGAACAAAAGCTTGGACAAATCTTCAAAGTGATGAGTTATACTGAAAATATGTTTCAGAGCACTTTGAATGTTCCTGTAAACTGAAAGGAAATGATTGTTCAGAGCATTTTGGCATCTAAAGAGTTTTTGTAAATAATCTGAACAGGTCTGCGTGTTTTTAGCTATGTTGAATGTACAACTGGGGGGAAAATGACTCCAATACGAAAATGCCCTGGAAAATGAAACAGATTATACCAAATTTGCAATGTTCCCTCTTGTGTTAAACATTTGAGCATCTAAGCAAAACGTGTTCTCCAAAGTATTCGGCAAATATAAACACAACCCCATTATTTACTGGAAATAAAATCCAAACAAATATGCACTAAAGTTACGTACATGCCTGCAGACTAGGCCTTGTTTATGTTTTAGCTGCAGGAAAGCACTTAGTATACAATTGGGGGTATATCAATATTTCTTATTTATTTTATTTATGTATTGCATTTATATCCCACCTTCTCCTCCAAGGAGCTCAAGGTGGCACACATAGTTCTCCCCCTCCTCAATTAATCCCCACAGTAACCCTGTGAGGTAGGTTGGGCTGAGAGCCCAAGGTCACCCGGTGAGCTTCGTGGCTGAGGGGGTTCAAACCCTGACCTCCCAGCTCCTAGTCCAACACTTCAACCCCTGGACCACATTGGCTCTCAGTCTGAGATGATTCTGGAAAGGGTTCCTGCTATGAAGTTTCTTGCTCCTTTCCCATGTGGCCACAACTGCAGCAGGGATAAGCAGGTACAGCCACTCCTCTCAGCTATATTCCATTGCACTGATATATATTGTTCAAGAATTGAAGTCGCCAGGCTCTGCTGCTATTAAGACACCACCCTCCACTTTGCTTTGGTGGCTTTGTGTGTGGGCTAATGATGAAGACAGAGCAGAACAGGAGAAAACTAAAATGTTAGTGAGAAAGTATGTGGCTGTGAAAAGCTTTAGGGAAATAAAACAAGTTGCCCAAATGAAGTGTGAAATCATTTAATATCTGGAGCGTGGATAATGAGAAAAGATAGCTTCAGTCCTGGGCAGTCCTGCTTTTGTAGGCAGAGGGACTAGATAACCAATGATTCTCTTTTAAATCCGGTGGCCCTGATCCAGCTACATTTGCCACTGATTCCCACTGAAACCAGTGGAGCAAGTTTGTCACAATCAACTTGTCCCGTGTCTTAATTGTAACTAACATGACCTGGGGTGAGACCTATGATGCCATCATTGCTGGTGCTATAGCAAGCACGAAGGTCAGCATGACTTTATACCACCATTTTTGCAAAGGGGAAGAAAAAGTCAATTCATATCGTTTGCATTGGTTTCAGAAAGCGAAAACACATGCAGGACATTTGGCTAGATGTGGTTCTTCTTATTTTAATGAGAAATTCCATAATTAGAGGGGAGATACAAAATAAAAATGAAGCGGCACTACAAGTAAAACACACACACACACACACACACACACACACCACTCAATACATGAGAGACACATCAAAGACAGTGAGTGTTTTCACCCAATGCAGTTTTTGCCATGCTGCGATGTTCCTTAATCTTTTGACTTAGGATAATTTAAATATACTCACATAAATGACAGCATTCTTACATATCCAGGCTTTGCTTTAAATTGCAAATTGAGCCCTCCATCTGTATTTCATTTGTCAGCATCATTACAACATTAACAGCCAATGTAAATGTGGGAAATCTCTGCTTTGTACGGCTATAAAATATAGTACATCAGACTGGATTTTATGATGCACTGCCCAATCAGAAGGGGGGGGGGGGAAACAATTCTATAAACTTTTACAATTCTCTGCATTCTTTTGATTATAGTAAAAAATTATTTGAAGTTCTTCTGAGAGATAAAATAGAGTTTTATTAAAAGCATACAAGCCCACTACTTTAAATGAAAAAGGAGAGCAAATAAATATTTCATGAACTTTCCATTATTTGATTCTGTTTAGTCAAATAGTAATTATGGAATTTTCAGATGCAGATTTTTTGTAACGAGCACTCAATTGAAGCCCATTCAAATCTTTTTATTTCCTAAGATAATAGTCATAATATCCTGTTTGGTTCTTACCACATCACTCAAAGAATATGAAAATGTATATAGGTGGCAACCATTGTAAGTGTGTCCAACTGATGTGCAATCTCTGACGTCTCGGTCCCTTTGGACCCAGAAGAGGGCAGAACAGGGGCGCAATGGGGAGGGGAGGGGGCGCTTATGCACATTCCACCGACAGGTGCAGGCACCAAGAAAGGAACTGCCACACAAAATGGCCACTGCCTGTATGCACAAGAAATGTATGTTATGTGCTTTATTCTCTATAAATACACAGACTGAACTACTAAGAAAATTAATGTATTTGCAGAGGAAGACATAAAAGTGTAAATACAGTACACCATGTATTTTGTTTTTAAAATTTTATGCTTTGGTTGTATAGTTTTTAACATTTTAATGTTGTAAACTGCTTTGCCTTTTCATTTCCATTTTTAAATTTACTTATTTTATGGACCTCCTCATACCTCCCTCTTTTGTATTCCAGTTCAAATTGTTTGTCCAGCAATTTCTTTCCCTCTTTTTTAATCCCAATCTTTAGTTTTAATATAATATAACATTAAAATTTTACCTCTTAAAAACCAAATATCCATTTCCTTAAACTTTTTTAATCCTAATCCTTAATCTTAATCTATCTATAACTTTAAATCCTGTACAGCTGGAAGCCGCTTATTTTCAATCCAACATCACTCTAGCATTCTTTAATTTTGCAATGTTTCTGCAGATAGTCTTTGAATTTCTTCCAATCTTCTTCCACCGACTCTTCTCCCTGGTCACGGATTCTGCCAGTCATTTTCGCCAATTCCATATAGTCCATCAGTTTCATCTGCCATTCCTCCAGTGTGGGAAGCTCTTGTGTCTTCCAATACTTTGCGATGAGTACTCTTGCTGCTGTTGTTGCGTACATAAAGAAAGTTCTATCCTTTTTTAACACCATTTGGCCGACTATGCCCAAGAGAAAGGCCTCTGGTTTCTTGGGAAAGGTATATTTGAATACCTTTTTTAACTCATTATATATCATTTCCCAGAAAGCCTTAATCTTTGGGCACGTCCACCAAAGGTGAAAAAATGTACCTTCAGTTTCTTTACATTTCCAACATTTATTATCGGGCAAATGATAGATTTTTGCAAGCTTGACTGGAGTTATGTACCACCTATATATCATTTTCATAATATTCTCTCTTAGGGCATTACATGCCGTAAATTTCATACCTGTGGTCCATAACTGTTCCCAGTCAGCGAACATAATGTTGTGTCCAACGTCTTGTGCCCATTTAATCATAGCCGATTTTACCGTTTCATCCTGAGTGTTCCATTTCAGCAGCAAGTTATACATTCTTGACAAATTCTTAGTTTTGGGTTCTAACAGTTCAGTTTCTAATTTTGATTTTTCCACCTGGAAGCCAATTTTCTTGTCCAATTTAAATGCCTCCATTATCTGAAAATAATGAAGCCAGTCTCGCACTTTGTTTTTTAGTTTTTCAAAACTCTGCAATTTCAGTCTATCTCCATCTTGTTCCAAAATTTCCCAATATTTTGGCCATTTGAGTAAACTGCTTTGATATGTTTTGTGATTTAGCAGTACAGTGGTACCTTGGTTTGCATACATTTTGGATTACAAACACATCAAAGCCGGAAGTGAATGTCCCAGCTTGCAACCTTTTTTTTTGGATTACAACCCTTTTTTCTTTTTCTTTTTTTGGGATTACGAACAAATTTTTTTGGGAGGCCCCATTGGCGAAAGCGCGCCTTGGGTTACAACCTGTTTTGTTTTACAAACGGACCTCCGGAACAGATTGTGGTTGTAAACCAAGGTACCACTGTATATAAAAACTTTTTAAAATATGCAGTGTGGTATGTGTATTTATATTTTTATTACATTTGTATACCACCTTTTCCTTCCAAGGATCTCAAGGTGGTGAACATGGTTCTCCTCCTCCCCATTTCATCCTCACAACAACCTGAGAGGCAGGTTAGGCTGAGAGAGTCCCTGGCCTAAGGTCACCCAGTGAGCTTCATGGTTGAGTAGGGATTTGGAGTTTAGTCTCCCAGGTCCAGCACCCTAACCCTAATGGTGTCTGCCAATCTGAACTTTTTATATGGCTTATTCCTGTAAATCATGAGTCAAGATGGCATAATTTGATATAAAATATAACTCTCAAAGAACTGTGTGGATGCTGGTACTACCACTTATCTTAAAATGTGACCTGACATCCTAGTAATTAATGATCAGCACACTAATATTGTGATGCCAGAACACTTTAATTATCATCTCTGGTAGGAAAGAATGGAGTTTTCTACAGACTATGGAATCTTCCTTCAAAGTAAAGTCATCATTCAGGAAATATACAAGATAACCAGTTAGTCATTTCTCACAATGGTCATGTCCTTTTGAAGGGGCCATTAGAATATTGTTCTCTATATGATCCCAAAAACTGTTTGAGCCATTTTCTCCTCTCTCAGAATGACTGGCTTAGGCGGGTAAAAAGATAAGAGCAAAGCTGAATAGATTATTGTACCCCAGACAGGGGGCACAAGAAACAAAGCCCCATCTTATTGCTATTAGTGCAAATCACATTTTTTACATGTGAACACGTGTCGAGGTCCATCAGGAGAATAAGGCTGGCATTGATGGAACAGACTGAAATATTTATTATTTAAGGTTGTAAAGAGATAAGCAGACTCAGGAACGCATATTGCCGTGGCGTGGAGAGGCTGGTGTGAGGCCATGGCAGGGGAGAAGGGGGCAAGCAAGCCCATATAAGGTCAAGCCCATATAAGGACATAGGAAGTTGCTAAAATTACGATTTCCCAGAAATCAGGTGGTATTATTCTGCAAATGTATAAAAAGGGCTGGCAAGCCCATAGAGGGGGGCAGGCAATGAACTTTATCCTGTCTGTACCTTTTTTGTCATGGCAAAAATAAATGATTTTACTGCTGTCTAATTGACTCTTTGAAGCGATTTCTGATGCTCCAAGATAAAGGAACAAAGAAAAGGTCTAACACTTTCAACTACAAACTGGGCAAAGTAAACAAAATAGCAAATAGACAGTAACTTACAGGATATAAAAAATTGTGCAAGGAATAAATACCCTAAGGACAGCTCAGCTGGTTTGAGCGTGATGCTGATAATGCCAAGGTTGCAAGTTTGATCCCCAAGTTGGACTAGATGATCCTCAGGGTCCCTTCCAACTCTATGATTCTGTGTTATAACACTCATTCATCCTAAAGACCCCTCCCTTTCTCCTAAGGATACTAGACTGCCTACTTGAACCCTGAAGGGATGTGACCAAGGCCTTCTCTGGGTAAGCCGGCAGTTTGCATGGGCAGCCTAACTGTGCAAGAGCTTTGTGAGGAATATTGTGAGTGCAAAAGCAGTGTAAAGAATCGCTGAATAATTGATGCTTTTGAATTCTGGTGCTGGAGGAGACTCTTGAGAGTCCTGTGGATTGCAAGAAGATCAAACCAATCCATTCTTAAGGAAATCAGCCCTGAGTGCTCACTGGAAGGACAGATGCTGAAGCTGAGGCTCCAAGACTTTGGCCACCTCATGAGAAGACTCCCTGGAAAAGACCCTGATGTTGGGAAAGATGGAGGGCACAAGGAGAAGGGGACGACAGAGGACGAGATAGTTGGACAGTGTTTTCAAAGCTACCAGCATGAGTTTGACCAAACTGCGGGAGGCAGTGGAAGACAGGAGTGCCTGGCGTGCTCTGGTCCATGGGGTCACGAAGAGTCAGACATGACTAAACGACTAAACAACAAAGAAGAGGGCTGCCTGGTAGTGTTTGTTTCACTCCCTCCTCCTTCCCGCCTTTTCATTCTTTCTTTCTGTTCCTTTTGCTTTTGTGTGTGTTGCATGTATGTGAGTGAGAGTATGATTGTAGCAATGCTTCACAACAAGATGCAAAATCAGAGGGGAACTGGAATGGATGTTTAAGAAAAATTAAGTCATTGTTCAAGGGAAGGTTGGAGGATTAAAGTGGCGATTAAAAGCATTCATATAATAGTGTTTCAAGCAGCTTTTTATTGATTGACATGTTTGAATTAAGATTTTTAAAAAATATTAATATAAAAATATTAATATAAAAATAAAATACTTAAAAAGCCAGCCTCCCCTGCCATTTGTCTGGCTTTCTAAAAAGAGACTCAATTTGGAACCCAAGCCTTCTACTCCTCAGCAGCAGAGAGATGAGACTTTGTAGTGTTTTGATAACAGCCATGTGGAAAATCCGTTTCATTTTTTCAAAAACCCCTCCATATGTAGTTGTCTTCTGGTCGTAATTGCCAGGTATATCTTGTGATTCCACCCCATCCACAGAGATAAAGATAGGTGCCTGGAAACCTATTCTTTCATGTCACTGTTGTAAAGAAGCTGGTAAAATGCGGTCTTGACTATGCTACCACTCAGTGGATTTGTAACTGGCTGACTGACCGAACCCAAAGGGTGCTCATCAATGGTTCCTCTTCATCCTGGAGAAGAGTGACTAGTGGGGTGCCACAGGGTTCTGTCTTGGGCCCGGTCTTATTCAACATTTTTATCAACAACTTGGATGATGGACTCAAGGGCATCCTGATCAAATTTGCAGATGACACCAAACTGGGAGGGGTGGCTAACACCCCAGAGGACAGGATCACACTTCAAAACGACTTTGACAGATTAGAGAACTGGACCAAAACAAACAAGATGAATTTTAACAGGGAGAAATATAAAGTATTGCACTTGGGCAAAAAGAAATGAGAGGCACAAATACAAGATGGGTGACACCTGGCTTGAGAGCAGTACATGTGAAAAGGATCTAGGAGTCTTGGTTGACCACAAACTTGACATGAGCCAACAGTGTGACGCGGCAGCTAAAAAAGCCAATGCAATTCTGGGCTGCATCAATAGGAGTATAGCATCTAGATCAAGGGAAGTAATAGTGCCACTGTATTCTGCTCTGGTCAGACCTCACCTGGAGTACTGTGTCCAGTTCTGGGCACCACAGTTCAAGAAGGACCCTGACAAACTGGAACGTGTCCAGAGGAGGGCAACCAAAATGGTCAAAGGCCTGGAAACAATGCCTTATGAGGAACGGCTAAGGGAGCTGGGCATGTTTAGCCTGGAGAAGAGGAGGTTAAGGGGTGATATGATAGCCATGTTCAAATATATAAAAGGATGTCACATAGAGGAGGGAGAAAGGTTGTTTTCTGCTGCTCCAGAGAAGCAGACACGGAGCAATGGATCCAAACTACAAGAAAGAAGATTCCACCTAAACATTAGGAATAACTTCCTGACAGTAAGAGCTGTTTGACAGTGGAATTTGCTGCCAAGGAGTGTGGTGGAGTCTCCTTCTTTGGAGGTCTTTAAGCAGAGGCTTGACAACCATATGTCAGGAGTGCTCTGATGGTGTTTCCTGCTTGGCAGGGGGTTGGACTCGATGGCCCTTGTGGTCTCTTCCAACTCTATGATTCTATGATTCTATGATTCTATGATTCTATGAAATTAAACACCTGCACATATTTTCTGTGACATACAGTATTCCCTCTTTCCTTCACCTCCCCTCCCCAGCCAAAATTGAGCACTGGGGAATGTCGAAGCTTGCTCACTGTTTTGTGACTTTTTGCATTGGTCCTGATAAAGGTATTGCCCAACAGTTACTTTTGGATCCCCCCCCCCCACACCATGAATTAAGATGACTGCCTCAATCAGTCCCCATACAGAATCCATTGAAGTTGAAAAGTGTCCCCGGATTCATTGAAAAAAATCTGGTAACCTTATCCTAGGGGCTCAGCCCCCTTCCAATGAAATATCTGAGAGGGCCACCCCCCTCCCAAGTTGATAGGCATTGCTATTCAAATGGTGTTCGTTTGCTGTTTTGTGTGATCAATTATGCCAATATTTTACCTTGCCAATATTTTATTCAAGTTTGCACCCCTGTTCAGCTCTAATTCAAAATTAAAGGTAAAGGTAAAGGTACCCCTGCCCGTACGGGCCAGTCGTGTCCGACTCTAGGGTTGTGCGCCCATCTCACTTAAGAGGCTGGGGGCCAGCGCTGTCCGGAGACACTTCCGGGTCACGTGGCCAGCGTGATGAAGCTGCTCTGGCGAGCCAGCACCAGCGCAGCACACGGAAATGCCGTTTACCTTCCCGCTATAAAGCGGTACCTATTTATCTACTTGCGCTTAGGGGTGCTTTCAAACTGCTAGGTGGGCAGGAGCTGGGACCGAAAGACGGGAGCTCACCCCGCCGCAGGGATTCGAACCGCCGACCATGCGATCGGCAAGTCCTAGGCACTGAGGTTTTACCCACAGCGCCACCTGCGTCCCACAGCGCCACCCGCATCCCTATTCAAAATATTCACATGCAAATGTTGACATTCACTAAATTTCCAGCATTCATTGTAGCAAACAAGCCGCCCTGTTTTAGAAGTAGGTTATTACTACGGATATTTTTAGAAAAGGGGCAGAGGGCAGGGGGGAGTTGGAAGCGACCTGTATATATTTGTGGGAATCTGCATTTTTGTAGTCAGTTTTTCTTGCAACTATCGCCAATGTATTTTCTTTGATTCAACAGCAATGTTGTTAATATTAAACAATTATTAATTACTGTGGCATTAGTACATTTGGAATAAACATTTGTTTTCCAGCCACGTTTTTCAGATTATGAAATCATTCTAAGATATTTTTTTTCCTGCTTCAGCCAAGAACTGTCCCAGATTTTCTAAGCACGCAAGTTTTCTTTTTTAGCAGGCACTTTTGAAGAATAAATGGATTGCCTCCTCGTAACACTGAATCTGAGAAAATAATACACGGAATGAGAGATGGTATCTTTAATGCAGAAAGCACCAACAGTTGGATGAACTGGAGGCCTGTTTTGGCTCTCATCATAGTCTCAGAAGAAGCTAAATTCATACAATGTAAACTATATTTGTAAAAAGTAACTTACAAGGTTATTGCACACATTATATCCCATTTTTTTCTAGCCTCTCCCACACAATTTTAGTGCCACACAATTAAAATATCCAGTTAAAATCACATTAAACCAACAAACCCCAGTAGTTTACCCATCCCCATCTACCAAGCCTCAGTCACCAAAGCTCAGACCCAGTTTTTTTTTTAGACGGGAGCCCCTCAGGAAGATGCTCTACATCACTTTTGATGAATGTCCCAGAGATTAGCTCTCTAATATTGGCCAAGCAATATGACTCTGCCGCACAAGGTTAAAAAAATATCCAGAGCACTTTGGGTCTACATGGCCGATCAAAATGGGAAATAAAGAAGAAGGCAGTCTCTTGGTATGTTCCAAGTTTACACACTGGGCTATACAGTTTTTAGATGTCTATGGCTGAAGCTGATTCAACATGTAACTGGTCAGTTGTGTTTACCCCAAAAATAACTCAAGTGTGTGCGCTAGAATCTGCACTGAATCCATAGAAGCAGCAGAGTCTTGTGGAACCTTAAGAACTAATAAACATATGCTGGCATGAGCTTTGCTGTGACGGGTACACCTTGCCTGTGGGCTTCAGAATCCTATGAAAACTTATGCCACACAGTGAGGAACATCCAACTAAGTCATACTCAAAGCGGCCTCATTGGGTTAAGGGCCTTGACTACTCTAACAAATGTTTAGCATATCTTCTGAGGCCCTCCTTCGTGTGCCTCCTCCTCAAGAGGTCTGGAGGGTGGCAACACGAGAATGGGTCTTTTCTGTAGTGGTTCCCTGTTTGTGGAATGCTCTCCCCAGGGAAGTTCGCCTGGCGCCTTCATTATACACCTTTAGGCACCAGGCAAAAACGTTCCTTTTTAACCAAGTCTTTGGTTGTTCTTACTGACATCCAACACCCTTTTAGAATGTGGCTTTGGGTGGGTCCGTTGGGTTACTGCTTTCGGTTTGATTTTATATGTTGTGATCTTGTTGTGAATCGCCCTGAGACCTCTGGGTGTATAAGTTGAATGAATAAATAAATAATAACTTTAATAGATAAAAAACAAACAAACCAGCAGCTGCACAATTCTGCAACAAAAATGATTGCAGATGCCTTCCGTTGGGAAAAGTTACTTTTAATATTTTTTATGCATTTTGGTATGTTTATAACCGGGTTAAAAAAACTGAATGGGGAACAGGAATTCCTCCTCTCCCAGTTTCCAAAATTCTCTAAATCATATACTTCTGGGGGAAACAAACCTATCTAGTAAAGTGGAACCTCACAATCGGAGTCCAGCTGAGGTGGGTGGTTCTGTTAGCATTCCTACTAAAATGCAGGAGGACCCCTGGTCCCTGGGCAAGAGGGCTGCCCAATCTTTCCTGAAACAATTTGCTGGCACCATATAGTTTTTAAGACCATAATCAGAATGCAGATACGTGACAATATAACTGCAGGGCTTCAAATAAGAAACAGAAATTGACCCAGAAACTCTGGAGCAGCATTTCTTCCCCACCCTTAGCTAAAACACAAATATTGCTAATCCAGATTATGAGAGTCTGGCTATTTTCCAGATCAAAGTAATGAATCTGCGGAGCTGAACTCAGCTTGGTTCACAGCCAACATGTCGTTCTGGGAAGGTTGCTTAAAGCCTGGCTCAGAGTCAGCAGCAATAGAACAGTCTCTTACCAGGCCTTTGGTAAACCTGAGCCAAACTGGCCAAATTGAAGGAAAACACACACACCCCACCTCTCTTTGAGGTTTTATTATGCAAAGGTCACATTATTTTAGTAGGAACTTCTTGCCACTACAATGAGATCAATGCTCTTTTGTGAGTCACTGGGGAAACGTGTGTTTCTGTTGCTTGTTTGACCTCTCCGTTACACTGTGCATTTTAAAAAATGTCTCTCTTTTGAAAAGAACAACACACCATTGCATCTATTTCGTTTTCTATAATGCACAGAATCAATCAATTTTACTGTTTCTCTTTTACTTCGTATGACCTGCTTGCTGCACTTTCTTTCTCCAGCAAAGCAGCAGACAGGACAGGGGGCAGCCACTATTGGCTGTGCAAGGAAAATCTCCTGAGCTGATCCTCAGCACCATGACCCATCACTGCCACAGATTTATGAAACTAAAATACCTGCTGAATGGTGAAAGATTACAATAAAAGATTCTAGATCTAGATTTCCTGAACATCCTTGATTCCCCCCGCTTTGATGTTGGGCCAGTTGCTTTGGGGTGATGGTGATTTGGGAATGGCATATGACTGCCCAACTGCCTGCCTACTTGGTTGCTACCTGCTCAATCCATATTGTTCTAAATAAACATTACCCCCAAAATGCCATCAGTTTCCATAGGGAATGTGCTGGTCCTGGGGGGGGGGGGTTTACCGTGCAGCGTGGTCCGTGTCCGGTCCGGGGCTGAAGCGGGGTCCAAGGCAGGAAGTCAGGCGTGGTCAGGAACTCTGGCAGAAAGCAGGACAGGGTGCTGGCAGGAAGAGGTTACCAACAATGTTGCTCCTGCAACCTGGGACTGGGCTGGCTGGCTTTTATCTCCTCTGAGGCATAGGGCGGCCTTGGTCCACAGGTGATTCCCCTCTCCTGGCCTGGAGGCGAGCACTCCTCCTGCGAGAACTTAGTTCCCTCTGCCTCTCTGCCCTGAGCCTTTGCAGCTCAGGAGAGGCTGGAGGGTTACTGGACCCAGAGGCAACCTCAGCTTCCTCTGACGGGGCTGAGAGTGGAGCACCTGCAGGCAATGGGTCCTTGATCACCTCCAGAGCCAGAGCAGACTCAGCTGTGCCTGCACCTGAGGATCCGGCACAGGTGAGGGCCCTTCAGGTTCAAGCCCCTGCCCCCGCTCAGGCGGCCCTGGAGGCAGGGACTCCTGTGCAGGCTGGGATTCCTCAGGTTCAGCCTCTGAATCAGATTCCCAGGCCATCACAGGGAACTACCCTTCTAAAGCTGACCTTGGTGAAGGGGAAACCATGAAATCTAATTATGGGAAGATTTGCATGCCCTCCCCACCTCCCCTGACTGAACATGAATAATGGACACAACACATCTTGAATTAATTTACAGATGAAAGTGGTTTGGCACAGGCCTTGGGCAACCACTAACTTCTGGCTGACTTGCCAAAAGTGACACCAAGGGTCAACCCGGCAGCGGAAGATTCCTATAACTTACATCAAATGGGGGGATCCCAGCAGGAATTCTGAGGCCCCCATCCCTGCCTGGGTGTATGGACTCCTGGGTCCCTTTAACAGGATATCCTACCTCTGGAGAGGCAGGCAGGGACTGCAACCTCCTCTCCATCCAAGATGGTCTGATGATCCTCTTGATCCAACATGGAAAACCAGGTGCCAGGGCCAGAGTAGGCCATCTTAAATACCCTGGGAGCAGACCTGAGGGAAGTCTACCTGCTCCATCATGCCCACCCCCAATCAATCTTGGTCAATCTTGCAGGCAGGCTTGGATCAATTTTCCCAGCCAGAGAGGAGAGCAAAAAGGCCCCTCACCAGCCAGGCAGACCCTGGCAACTGCAGCCCACATAGGTCCCAGTGGAAGGAGGTGTTACCAGCCTGCAACACCAGTGTCCCAAGAAGGGTAAGTGGACTTACGGTAATAAGGTCTCAGTTCATGGGCTGCAAACACACCATACATTCAAAGCACATTCCCAGCCCTAAAGAATCCTGGGGACCACAGGTCCCCTTCACAGAGCTACAATTTCCAGCACCCTTAACAAACTACTGTTCCAATAATTCTATAGGAGGGAAACCAGGCTTAAAATGTGTGCTTCTGCATGCAGCCACAATTTCAAGGTGCAGTGTGTGTGTGTGTGTGTGTGTGTGTGTGTGTGTGTGTGTGTGTATACTGCTTGCATGTGATAAGTGGTTTACAAAAACAACAAAACATTAAAATTACCAATGAAATACAATTAAAAACAGGTATTAGAAACATTCCAAATATAATTAAAAACAGCAGTAAGCTAAAAGGAGACGTGAACTACCTTCATCTTTAAATTGGTTTGCCTTACGAAAAGTTTTTAAGCTGGTGCCAAAAGGAGTAGAATGTAAATTTTTTTACAACTGCAGAACAACTAAAGTGCGAAAGTGCCAGTTCTGCCCATTGAGTGGTTGATTCCTCAGATAAGCTGGTCCCAAGACATTGAGAACCATATGCCTAACAGAATGATCCCTTGGCGGAGTCTCGTATAAAGCATCGGCACACATCCATAAGACATGTGCACATCCGTATAAGACGTATCAGCAGAATAAGCAAAAGCAAAATTGTGTAGGAATTATGGCATCAAGCATTTTATTATTTACAGCAAAGAAAACAAAAGAAACATAGCATGCCGTGTGAGCGACTTCTCACACATCCTCTCTATGTGGAGAGAGAACAAAGGGCAGACGTTTGTCAGCCTGACCTCCGCGCGCGCGCACACAGTGATAAGAAATGGAATCATCCCATCATCCCATCAGCTTGGTCACTTCCCCTCATTTGGGGAGGAAGGTAATCAAGCCTTTTGCTGTACCTCAGTCTGCCAGAGAAGCTCAGCTTGTCAAGAGGTGTGAGATGGCTGCTCCAAGCTCAGACCACAGGGCTCTAACAAGCCCCGCCCCCTTTTCAGTTTTCATTTTTTTATAAAGTTTTATTATGACTTTTCACAATACAATAAAAAGCAAAGTATTCTAAACAGAAAATAATAAAAAAGGCAGAAAGAAGGGGAGAAAAGAAAAAGAGCTGGAAGAATAAAAGAATAAAAGAGAGGTTCTTCAATTATTGTTAAATATAAAATTCAGCCTTGAACTTCCCCCAGTCCAGCCTCACAACTTTCTCATGAGTTTCTTTGCTGTGTTTATATAATAGGACAATAGCCATTGTCAACTACATAACTTGTAATTGACAATATCTATTGTCAATTACAAGTTATGTAGACATTCATTCACACTCTTCCTGTTACCTTGACCTTCCATCCTTGTCAATTAGAAAGCTTAATCGTCCACTTTCTGAATTTACATTCTCTTTTCAGTGGTATTATGGGGGGGGGGGCACGGCCACTTCTTCTGAGATGATTTCAGATTGTACACAGAGTCCCCATTCCATTAATTCCATCTCCTTCCTCAACCTCTTGGCTCTAAACATCCTGGCTCCATCATTACATTGATTGTCTCCCTCCAGCATTCCTGCTACTGCGGGAAGCTTAGTCGCTTTTTCTTCTAAAATAATTCCAGATTTAACTGAGTCGTCCTCTAGGCATGGCTGTGACTCTTCAGAGAACTCTGTGAGACCTTCTTCCTGGTCTAATAAATCATCTCCAATATTTGTTTCTCAGGGGCTGCTCTTCTTCACCAGCCTTCCCTTTATTAAGAGATTTGCTCATTATTATCTTCTGCATTTTATTCATGATTGTTTTCTCTGCCCATCAAGTACTTTTTGCAAATCTGCCACAGTTCACATGTTTGTAATTCTGGGTGCTGTTAGATGAACTCACTCAAAGTCAACACATTCCCCACATTCAATCTGCCCCCAGCGAGTGCAGCTGCCATTAATTCTCTTTATCATCAACATAGTTGCCCTTGAGATGGAGGATCAAAAACAGCAAAACAGCAATGTAAGTACTTATCAGAAAATACTTATTCCTGCATTGCAGGGGGTTGGACTAGATGACCCTTGGAGTCCCTTCCAACTCTACAGTTCTATGATTCTATGAAGATATCAAATAATCTCTCCTTCCCTTTGGCTCTGACAAGGCTCTCTTGAGTTCCTATACAAATAATTTAGGAACTTTCACCATTGTAATTAAGCCAAGTTTTACTGCCTACACAACTTTTTCTGAATGCTGTGTGGAAAAGCACATGAATCTGACATTGGGAGAGTTTGTAAATAAACCATATTTAATTTACCAAACATGTGGTCTTTTTCTTCACCAGGGGAAGTGGGAAACTTTGGAAGAAAATTGGAAGATTGTATTTTAAAGGTCTAACAGCCTATATTTCCATACTTTACTTTGCTACTTATTTTGTGATTTTAAACACTCCTAAAGACCACTCCAGCAGCTTCATATGGATACTAAATAACATTGAGGATTTTAAAAAGTGCCCTGTGTTACTGCCAGGGGGCTGAAAAGCACTCTCCCAGTGCTACTCAGTCCTGCAGGTGGGACTGGAACCACTGTAACACAGGGCCCCCACTGCCATTCCATGGAGCTGGTCCAAGAGGATTCTGTGGTCAAGTGGTATCAAAAGCTGCAGAAAGATTGAGAAGCAGGAGCAAGACTCCATCCCCCTGTCTGGCTCTCCACAAAAGTCATCCATCAGGATGACCAAGGGTGACTCCGTCCCGTGGTCAGGCATGAATGTGGAGCAGACTTGAAAAAGTGAATCTTGTGAAATGTCCTGGATTGGACGTCTGAAACCACTATTTCCATTATGAGGGTCAAAGACCAACAAACCGGGTACACTTTGATGTGACTATACTGTAGAGTTCTGAATCCAATGAAACAAGTTATGTTAGCTGGACAGTGTTATGGCATTTAAAAATACGTCCAATGATGCAACAAGACACTCAGCTAACACATAAAAATGGAAGAATTTTACATTTGTCAGCACCGATTCCATATTATAAAAGGAAAATTGGGGATCAAATCTGAATAACTTTAAGGACGCTGCCCTCCTGGTCTTGACTGCTGCCACCACACAAGAGCATCATCATCATCATCAACAACAACAACAACAACAACAATAACAACAACAAGACTTTGCCCTGAGGCATCCATGTTGCCTGTTAATCTCATTAGGGGAACTGGACCATTGTGCAATTTTCATAGGATTTTTTTTAAAAAGTCACAAAGACTTTGTGTAATGGTGGTAATAATTGTTTCATGATTCATTTAAATCTGTTTGCTAGATGGAAGCAAATGTTTGTGTTGCCATGCCATTGTAATTTACCAGAAAAGAAAGGAAACCAGCGAAACCAGGTTACAGGCTCAAACTTTGGTGAGTTCAGATGGGTTGCATTCATGTTTGTACTCTGAGCCCATTTTAAATGAGTTCAACATGTCTTTTGTGTGCAGAAAAAGAGGCTCAGTAAGGAACTCAGTGGCTGGTTTGGGGAGGCAGGAGAGAAGATTGAAAATTGAAGTAAAGGCACTTTGACCTCATGTGCCGCCACTTACAGGGAACTGAAGAGGCGGCCAGGCAGCTGTCTCCGGCTCCTTGGGATACTTCTCTGAAACATCTCACACCTTACAAAGTGCTCCTCTACAATGTCGTTGTACGTATTTATTTCAGGGCCAAACTAGACATTTTTGTAATTAATGTGCATGATTTTTGTTTTGTAAACCGTAGGCATGAGAAAGCATGAGAAGCCTCAGGATATTTGCCAGGGGTGGGGGGGGGAGATGGGAAATCTTTCTTTCTTTCTTTCTTTCTTTCTTTCTTTCTTTCTTTCTTTCTTTCTTTCTTTCTTTCTCTCCCACTGTGCCTAAAAGAATCTCTCCACTCTCCACTTGCTCTCCCAAGGAAGCCACTATTGCTGCTAAGTGTGGCTTCCCTTTAAATGTGAACAGCAGCTTCAGAGAGCTGCAACTTTTTTGCCAGAGCATGGCAGAAAGAGAAAGAGTTATACTTCTCATCGCCACCCCAGCAGTCCAGACTCCCCACAGCTGTTATTTACACAACAAGTGTGTGTACAGTAAGGCTATTCATGCAATTCTTGCCCATCTAGTTTGGCCCCTTCTTGTGGGCACCTGCCTGAACAGAAGAGCACCGTAATGAAATGAAATAGACTCCAGGTGAGCACGACTTTGCCCACCCCTTCGCTTTCGTCATGACATGGAATCAAATGCCCTCAGATATTTGACAGAAGAAAATTAGTACTAATAGGTATTAGCAGGGGTTTTTTCAGGGGGAACTCACAAGAACTCTGTCCCTGTACCTCTCAGGTGGGTTCCAGCCCCTCTCAGGTGGGCGCCATTGCCATTCTAAGAGAATGAGGGAGGCGTTCATGGTGAGTTCCGGCACCTCTTTTCTAGAAAAATAGTCCTGGTTAGATAAAAATTCTCAAGCCAGGGGGCCAGCCCCAGCCTTATCTGTAGGGCGGGTGGGCTTGCCCAGTTTTGTGGGCCAAAAGGGAAAGACTGGCAAGTGCAGTGGAGGTTTCCCACCCTTGCCATGGGGCTCATCCACTCTTCCACTTGTCACATCGCTTTCTCCCAAATGGAAAACGGCTTGGACCCATGCCAGGAAAGCAGGGGGCGAGTGGAAAACCTCTCAGACCCACAGTTTCTGGACACAGGACAAGCGAAATTGGATGAGCTCACAGATGTTTTTGTCATCTCCAAATTATCATGTTCCTAAGTACTGTATCTGTTTTATTGTATACAGATGACATTGTATCTTCATCCAAGGCAAAAGTGGATTTGAGAACATTGCTGGGGGAATTTTGTAAAAAAAAAAAAAATCACCTTATGGTGAATTATAGCCAGGTAATGCTATTCTCTAAATGATGCAAAATGGTGTTTGGGTAAACAGCTCATTGAATAAGTAAGAGTTTTAAAATACAGTATTTGGGTATCACTTTTCAATAGTCTAAAAGAGTGGTTTTCAACCAGTGTGCCATGGCACCTGGGATGCCTTGAATGATAGTCAGGGGTGCCACAGGCAACACTGGCCTCTGTCCCTCTTTCCTTCCCTCCCTCCTCTGATGCTCTTTCGCATCTCTGCCTCCCAAAGGCTTGTGCGTCTCTTTGTTGCAGCAGCCCTGGCTACAAGCTCCCCAGGTGAATGGTGCCTCTGGCGCTGGCCTGAGGGTGCTGGTTGCCAGCGGCTGAGGCGGCCTTGGAGGAAGCAAGCAAGTAAGTAGGTGAGGGAACCCAGCCAGCCTGCCTGCCAGCCCTCACTGTTGGGAAGTGGGAGGCCAGGCAGGGGCCACACGGGCCTTTCTTGTGCTTGCTGTGTGCAGTGCCTGTGCCTGTGCAGAGTGTCTGGTGCCAAAGGGTGGCCTTTCCGCCATGCTGTCCCAGGGTGTCCGCTGCTGCCACTGCTGCTTCGCAAGGTGAGTAAGGTGCTGCCAAGGAGATAGGAGAGGAGGCTGAGGGAACACTGCCCCAGGGAGGGTGTTTGTAAAGGGGTGAGGGGCTGCCAGCTCTGTCGGCAAGGGGTGACATAACTGGGCTTCTGAGGCTCAGGGGAGCCGCGAAAGAATGTCGTTAGTCAAAAGGTTGACTCTGGTCTAGAACATGGTCAGCTTAAAAAGAATACGTGGTAGAAAGAGTTGTGCAAATTATGAAACTCAAAGCATGTTTCTTCATAATTTTTATACCTGCTGTGTGTGAAAATGTTAAAGCTAAAGCCTTAGCTTAATTGTTTTATGAAATTCAAAATTGGGCTGATGCCAATTTAAGCCCACTAAAGATTGTGCAATCTTAAATTCCTTAGACTTTTTTCCTCTGTACTAGAATGTGTTTCTAATACTGCTTTGTGATTCAGAGTCAGTCTCCCCTCCATTTTTACACATGTCTGGGTCAGGACATTTAACTGTTTGCCTCAATTGAATTTAGCTCCTACTGGCTTGGTTGCCTTAGTTCTGCTTAATTTGTATGAAAACAGTTGGATGAAAGCCATTCGTTTAAGATTATGCTTTCTTGGCTTTTCACCACAGCAGTTACTATGTTTAGGCCTCAGTAAAGCAAAAGTCCTGTGGAGGAAATACCTGTTTGATTTTGAACATCAGAACAATTTTCCTGTAAAACACCCCACAGTATTTCATAAGAAATGATAGTATGGGTACATGGATTGTGGTTCACATCATGTGCATATAACAAACTAGCAGTGGAAGCACACTGGGTGCTGAGTAAATGGAAGTGTACACACAGCCATTGCTTCTGATTATTATTATTTTGTTTCTCCTTTCCAATCAAGTTAAGCTGGTGGCAGCCAAGACCACAAAATATCTAGCAGGGTCCCACTGAGATAAAGGTGATGATCCTCTCTGAGTTTTACATGGCATGAATTTTAATTTGATTTGGTAATATTACCTACATTTGCACTTTGTATACACACTGTAAAGGCTGGTAGCTGATGCAAATAAATATATTTCTACCTTTGTTCAGAATTTACTTGGTCTGATTATTTCAGTGCAGCATCCAAGTTGGCTTCAAGAGATTAGCCTTGTTCCAGGTTCCATGAGACGTTTCTTTTTATGGCAACCTGTTACTCCATGAGACTTTTGTTCCCTACCAATGTAATGAAGACAATGACATTTCCCCCATGTCTGAACATGCTTGAGTTTGAACTGTGGAACTGCAAAGTTGGAGCCAGTGTGGTGTAGTGGTTAAGAGCGATAGTCTCGTAATCTGGGGAACCGGGTTCGCGTCTCCGCTCCTCCCCATGCAGCTGCTGGGTGACCTTGGGCCAGTCACACTTCTCTGAAGTCTCTCAGCCCCACTCACCTCACAGAGTGTTTGTTGTGGGGGAGGAAGGGAAAGGAGAATGTTAGCAGCTTTGAGACTCCTTAAAGGGAGTGAAAGGCGGGATATCAAATCCAAACTCTTCTTCTTCTTCTACTGCCAAACAAGGAGCAAGAAGGCTAATAGACATTTGATGGCCAGACAGAGAATTCCCCTGATAGGCAGTTTACCTACGGATACTTCCATATAGTGGAGACAGCTGTTCAGGCCAATCATTCTGAAGAAGGCTATGTTATATTTGAAGAATTTTGGGGGGTAACCTCTGCTGGGAGGAAGGTATGGCTACTCTAAATGCATTCTTAAGCCACACTGCAAACTCTCATGTCCCCCAAGAAACCTTAGGAACTGTAATTCTGTGAGGACTAATGATCTCTGAGATCCAGGCTACATGTTACACTCCCTGCGGAGCGTGGCAGGCTTGCCACCTAGGAACTCTACTTGTTAGACTCCTTAAGGCTCCCCTACCAAGAAGTAGACGAAATTGGGTGGGAGAAATGAATCTGCCTCCCCTCTCTCCCTCTCATATAAACAGCCTTCATGTGATTTCTTCACCCACACTAATGGTACCACCACATGGTGGTGCAAGCATCTCAGCAACTGAACATAATATTAAAAGGTGGGTGGAAATCATGCATTTCATTCTCAAAAAGCAGACAGATCCCCCTCCTTGATTTACTGATAATTCTAATCTATAGTAATACTAGCAGAGAGAGCCCAGCACTGCCCTAGTATTTTTAGAAACCAAAAACTATTGTGATTTTTAAATTTGTCTATCATCCCAAAAAATAGGTGAAGTCAGTCCAAAGTGACATTTTGTTCCATATTCTTGATTCAAAACAAAGCCCAGGATTCAAACGTCAATGAAAACTGCTGCTCCCACCTCGGGAACTCTTGTGCCAAGTTTGACAATGATATATTGAGAGTTGGCTAAATCTATGCCAAAAAATGGGCGAAGTCAGGCCACAGTCATAGTTTGGTCTGCCATCTTGAATCAAAATGGCTCCCCATTCCAGAAATCATCATGTTGAGTTTTGCAACATATTTAGAAGTGGTTGGATCCATGCCAAAGAGCAAGTGAAGTCATGCTGCCGATGTCAGGTTTTGGCCCACTGTCTTGATTCAAAGTGACACCTGGCACCCAAATGTCAACACAGACCCTCAACCCCAACTTGGGAACCCTCATACTGAGTTTGGCAATGATATCTCAAGAGGTAGACAATCCTTTGCCCAAAATCAACATAATTCCACCAAAGTGATGTTTCAGTCAACCCTCTTGTTTCAAACATCAACAAAGACCGCCTCTCTCAAAATGGGAACCCAAGTTTTGTGATGGTGATATCTCAAGAGGTGACTAAACCTATAGAAAACAAACAGACAAACCATTTCTCCAAATAGGCAATAGACGCTAATTAAGCCATTCATCACGGTAATGGTAAAAACCATAAACCGATGAAACAATGGGATGGTTGGCAGGTGGGCAGAGATAGCTGGGACAGACTGGTGAGCTAGACTGAGGGATGTGGCAGAGCAGAGGTCCTCTGCTGCTTCCTCAAGCAGTGCCTGAGCAGTTGGGGTTAAAACGTATCCAAGTATATTCTGTGCCTGATCTCCTTCCCAGATGGAACTGTCTTTCAGGACCAACATAAATAAATCTCATGATTAACTCAATAATTCTGTTGACATAAATGCTGGCAGCTTTTCCTAACAGTAAAATAAACTTAAGTAAGTTCTTCAAATAAACCAGTACAACCAGTACATACTTATGAAGGGGACCCTCTCATAATTTGGTTTTCCCCCCCTTACATAGATATCATACCACTGTTGAAATGAATGTGAAGACCAATTACTATTCAGGTTAAAAGAAAGGACATTTTCCCTCAAAGATGGAGATGTTCAGGGCTGCCAACAGGCTTTTCTGGACATTGTACAATCCACACTGTATGCGGATTGTGCCCCCCACCTACTCCACTCGCAAGAGAGGGCACATATTTGCATAGAATTTGCATAAGCATTGTACCAGTGCTTTTTTTCCTAAACAAATGTTTAGGGGCACTCTCACTTTCCTGCTCATATTGAAATACTGCCCCTCAATGAGGCCAAACTTAGATTCACAAAATGTTTAAGGGTATGTGTACCCCTGCGTCCCCCCAGGAAAAAAGCACCGCATTATACTATATACTGTACACATTTGTACCTTCTATTGTAGGAGGCTAAAATAAATTCAGTGACCACACATAAGTAATAAGTAATAATAATAATTTTTTATTTATACCCCACCCTCCCCAGCCAGGGCTGGGCTCAGGGCGGCTAACACCAAATATAAATTACAATAAAACGTAATGGGGGGGACACACAGTTAATTTAAATACAGCTTAAAATGCAGCCTCATTTTAGTAGTAGCCCATAAATCAAGACCATAATGGGAGGAAACATCAGATATTCACCCAAGCCAGCTATCCATGCTGGTCCTACATGGGCCAGCAAAAAAGCCAAGGGAAAATTTATATACCAAATCCCATATAAGGGGTCAGAGTGAGTCCAAGCCGAAGGCCAGGCAAAACAGCTCCGTCTTGCAGGCCCTGTGGAAAGATCTCAAATCCCGCTCACCCTCTTTTGGGGTGGCAGATGCTCCCCCCAAGGCCCCAGGGAGGGAATCGCAGCATCGGCTTCCTATCTTGATATGGGGCATTAGCCCACGCTGCCAACAGGAGCAGGATCCTAGCCTGCACCCAGGATTGACAAATGGGCTGCAGGCTCAGACATGGGTGGGCGAGGAAGCCGAGTCAACAGAAGGAGGAGGCTTCTCCCTGGCCATTTCAACAGCCCACACCTGGGGGCCCACATGCTTCTCCCACCCCCACCCTTGTTTCAAGCTGCTGGTCGTGCCTTGGAGGAAGCACTGGGGTATCCTGTTAATGGGATCCGGGGGGAGTCGCCATGTCCTCACACCCAGCCAGGGGCCAGGGCCAATGACTTCCCCCCAGACGGCTGTCCCTGTGGGGGTCACCCTATTTGATGTAAGTCTTAGGACCCCCTGTCCGGATTTACCTATGCATCACTTCCGGCAGTTGGGCTGGAAGTGTTTAATTGCCCCATGCCCGAGCCAAACCTCTTTCATCTGTATTCAATAAAGTTGTGACCTGCTTTGATCCAAACCAATCTCAGTGGTCTTTTAATTCTCTGGGGTTGGGGACTGGGGAGCACAATGCCTGGACCTGCAAGTTTGAATGACAGAAAGCTTTCCCCATAAATGTATTTCCATATTAGAAAAGGCTTCACCTGTTGAATTTATGGCTCCTGCACAGCTGTAAAAGGCACGATGCCAACCCTAAACCATGCAAAACCTCAAGTTTCATGTGTTGTAAACCAGTTAGGTTACTGTAGGCATTTTATCTATTGATCTTAGACTAGTAATACTACATTCAGTGCAAGATCAAGTGTGTTGTCAGATTAAAATAAAAATTCAAGATTTACAGCAGCCTTGCTCAGATGCTCATGTCAAAAAGCATGCAGTGTGTTTATTTATTGGGGATATTTATTAATTTTTCATCACAGGTCAAACCATCACCTTTTTTTGACATGAGAGAAGAAAAGCCTTCTCTGGCACAAGGAATAAATTTGTATACACACTTTGACCCCTTTCTGCATTCTTTTTTAAAAGTTTGTTTTAGCCACATCCTTTTCACTGAACCACTTGGCTAAAGATGCTTTAAATTATGGAGGGCTTGGTATGCCCTGCCTTCCTCCCTTCCGCTCCCCTCTCACCTGCCTGCAAGGCCTCAAGCTAGTCAGATAGCTTTATTTTGAAAACAGAAGAATGGCACAAATGAAAAGATTTTTAATTTGATTTATTCAGATATACTGTAAAGCTTCTAACATGTCTTACAAAAAAAACAGCAAGATAAGTAAATGGATGTCATACAACATTTTAAAAGCAATACTCAGCATGTCTCACTGGTCAAATTTTCAAACAATGGGCAAATTTTCCAAAAATTGATAAAAAGTGACCATTTCTGCACTAGGAGCTAAAAAAAATTATGCTCCCCAAATGTATTTTGCAAATAAAAAATTGTAGTATTTGGAGCAAAGCTTCACTTTACACAAACATGGGACTTAATAGTGTTGCTTTCTGACATACTGAAATCTTGTTGTAATCCTTAAAAGCAGCCCTAAAAGGTAGGCCAGTATTCCTCTGTTGGGCAATCCCTAGGAGAAAGGAGAATTTTAATATGTTCATAATAAAACCCCCAGAACAAAACAAGCACAGTGATACCTTGGTTTACGAACTTAATCCATTCCTGCAGTCCGTTCTTAAACCAAGGCACGCTTTCCCTAATGAGGCCTCTCGCTGCCGGTGCCCTTCCACCGTTCGGCTTCCAAACATAGAGAGGTGAAGTTCGCAAACCAGAATACAGGTTTGTAAACCGAATAGTTCGTTAACAGGGCCCGAGGTACCACTGTAATACATACTGTGTCCAAGTGAAGGCAGTGATATCCATGCAGACAGGATGGTAGTTGTCATAGTAGATATTATATCTTGTTAAACCTTGTAGATCTTAATGCAATCAATATCTGATACAGTGGTACCTCGGGTTACATACGCTTCTGGTTACACACTCCGCTAACCCAGAAATAGTGCTTCAGGTTAAGAACTTTGCTTCAGGATGAGAACAGAAACTGGGCTCTGGCAGCGCAGCGGCAGCAGGAGGCTCATTAGTTAAAGTGGTGCTTCAGGTTAAGAACAGTTTCAGGTTAAGAACGGACCTCCAGAACGAATTGAGTACTTAACCCAAGGTACCACTATACTGTTTACTTTGCTCTCTTTGACATGATAAAATAAGACTCTGAATAGGTGTTATCTTTTCTGAGCAGGAGATCCCAAAGGGCCATCATGGACTGTTGCCTGCCACTTGTGGCACAGTTTGTGACTGAGAGAGTGGGGAGATGGGACAAAGAGGCCCTTGCTCAAGTTTGGGTCCCGTCCCGCCTGCGTCCCAGCAGGTACCCTCTAGGTCACACTGAGAACTCTGGTTCCATGGAATCCAACTTGCAGCCCTGTTCTGTTTCTACATGCTTTCTAAAGTTATCATTTATGCAAAGAAGCAAAGAGAGAATACAGCCCATGCCACGCAGCAGGACACAGCGTTGTTGTTGTTTTTTAGCAGACTAGGCAGCCGTTTCCAGCTTCCTTCTCTGGATTGCTTAGAGCTCTTTCTGGCTTCCAGATGTACAATACCAGCCCCCTCCCTTCTTTCTACTATTTTCAACACAGGCTTTGATCTTTCTCTTCTGTGACAGTAGCTGTGGGGGGTGAGGCAACAAAATGCCTCCTAGGTGCTGTGAAGTAAAGTGGCTGGTTTTCAGCCATGCATAACCAGAGCCCAACTTCATCTGCAATGAATCCAGAAGCCCCAGCTTACAAAGATTGTTGTTTTTTTCTCACCTTTTCAATATTTGCAGCAGTTGCTAAGGACCTTCCAGACAATCACATCATAGTCATCGTCATCATTTGCATCATGATCCTATAATTGCACAGATTTGTTACATGGAAATCAGATGTCTGCTTGTTAAACTATTCTTCCAATGTGAATTCATTGCATTTTGCCAGCATTCAACTTGCAGTCTTTTTGGCTCCCGGAAATAAGCACTGTTGTTTTTTTCAGCTAGTGGTTTGGTTCAACATAGCATCTTAAAAAGCAGAGACATCACCTTGCCAACAAAGGTTAAAGCCATGGTTTTCCCAGTAGTGATGACTGGAAGTGAGAGCTGGACCATCAAGAAGGCTGATCGCCAAAGAATTGATGCTTCTGAATTCTGGTGCTGGAGGAGACTCTTGAGAGTCCCATGGACTGCAAGAAGATCAAACCTCTCCATTCTGAAGGAAATCAGCCCTGAGTGCTCACTGGAAGGACAGATCGTGAAGCTGAGGCTCCAATATTTTGGCCACCTCATGAGAAGAGAAGACTCCCTGGAAAAGACCCTGATGTTGGGAAAGATGGAGGGCACAAGGAGAAGAGGACGACAGAGGACGAGATGGCTGGACAGTGTTCTCGAAGCTACAAACATGAGTTTGACCAAACTGCGGGAGGCAGTGGAAGACAGGAGTGCCTGGTGTGCTCTGGTCCATGGGGTCACGAAGAGTTGGACACGACTAAACGACGAAACAACAACAACATAGTTAAATGGCCTATGGTTTGCTAGGAATGAGCTAGTGCACAGCACTGCTCACATTGCACTTGCCCCCTCCTCCCTGCACCAGGAGGAAACAAACCAGATGCTGGCTTAGCCTGAAGTGAGATTTCTCTTCAAACAAACCAGGAGGACAAGCCAAGCATAAAACAGGGTGTTTGTAGTATTTTGTTTCTGAGCTCTGGTCAAGCAGAAAACTCACCCAGCCCTCTAACTATCCTCATCTCTACTGCCTGCTCTCTGTTGGGCACTTTCCTAGGCACAGACACCAGCTCTATGGGGCCCTAGTCCCTTCGCCTCCTAATAAAATATTTAGGGAGACTGGGACTCCACAATATTTTCTGCAAGTTGTTACTGCCCTTCCTCCCTTGGGCAGCTAACATGCCCCACCAGGCAGGGTGGGGTGGGGGATGGAAGGGGAGACCTGTGCCCAGTGGTGTGTAGTGGAGGAAGGCACATTCTGCAGAAGTGCAGAAAGGGGAGAGAATCAAGATTCAATATGACCTTAACAGAATTGGACCCAAACTAACAAAATGTATTTCTATAGGGACAAATGTAAGGTTCTGCGCTTAGGCAGGAAAAGCCAGCTGCACCAATATAAGATAGGGGATACCGGGCTTGTGAAAAGGATCTAGGGCAGGGGTCAGCAAACTTTTTCAGCAGGGGGCTGGTCCACTGTCCCTCAGACTTTGTGGGGGGCCAGACTATATATTTTTTTTGGGGGGGGGGGATGAACGAATTCCTATGCCCCACAAATAACCCAGAGATGCATTTTATATAAAAGGGCACATTCTACTCATGGAAAAAACATGCTGATTCCCGGACCATCCGCAGGCTGGATTGAGAAGGCGATTGGGCCAGATCTGGCCCCCGGGCCTTAGTTTGCCTACCCATGATCTAGGGGTCTTAGTAGACCACAAGCTTAACATGAGACAACAGACTTCCAGTGCTTCCTGCCTTAATGAATGCAGCTCCCACATTAGCGGAGATCGTTAGCGAAGATAAACAAGGATGATTTGAGGGTAGTTGTCCTTGCAAGTTCTCCCCAGGGCCCGGGGGAGTGAGCTTCAGCCACAGATCATCTTGATACCTGAAATGCGCAAAGCAGGAAGACACTGGGTACCAAAGCACTTCTCCTATCGGTAACCCCCCAACGCAGCCATTAAGATGCAGAGGCTCTTCTGTTTATTAGGATGAAACTGGCTCTAATTTACAGACGTGTGCAGGGTGGATGGGACAAGATTATAAACTGCCAAGTGAATCAGCTACTGAGTTGCAACGTTTCGAACTGGAAAGATGATTTCCTTTATAGAAAAATACGGTATGTGAGCCGGGAGGGGAGCCTTTACCCTTTCTTTATATATCCCATGTTTGCTACTTAAATGATTTGGCAAATCTCCCCCTGAATGCCAACAAACTGCTAAAAAGCAAGAGGAGAAAATGAGAACAAGATTATATTAATGGATTAATATGAAAATAGAACTGTGTGAGAACATTGAAATGATTTAAAGCACTAAACTTCCACTTATCGCAATTTGGACTATGGGCTTAGAAGATTGGCCATAGCTCCGGCAGGACACTAGATCGTTAGTGATTTAAAGGTTGGAGGAGAAGGAGAAACTGGAGAATTGCCCGGAGCTATGGTGGGAACACCAGATTACTTCTTTTTTTTTTTTTAAGATATTTATTAAGATTTTCAAAATGTTACAAAACAAAAACAAAAAAAGAAAAAGGTACAAAAATAAAAATGGCTAAAAACAACTCAATCTTTCTATTACTTATTTTTCATTAGCTTATTTCCCGGACCTCCTCACGCCTCCCTTTTTTGTATTCCAGTTCAGTTTGTTGGTTCAGCAAATCCTTACCCTCTTTGTTTATCCTAATCTTTAATCTTAAAATATTGTGACGTTAAATTTTTACCTATTAATAATCCATTTTTCATATTCCCTTATAGTATTACAGCTGAAAACCACTTACTTTCTATCCAACATCATTCTAACATTCATTAATTTTACAATATTTCTGTAGATAGTCCTTAAATTTCTTCTAATCTTCTTCCACCGACTCTTCTCCCTGGTCTCGGATTCTGCCAGTCATTTCCGCCAGTTCCATATAGTCCATCACCTTCATCTGCCATTCTTCCAGAGTGGGTAGATCTTGTGTCTTCCAATACTTTGCAGTGAGTATTCTTGCTGCTGTTGTGGCGTACATAAAAAAAGTTCTGTCCTTCTTTGGCACCAGTTGACCGACTATGCCCAGGAGAAAGGCCTCTGGTTTCTTCAAGAAGGTATATTTAAATACCTTTTTCAATTTGTTATATATCATCTCCCAGAAAGCCTTAATCCTTGGGCACGTCCACCAAAGGTGAAAGAATGTACCTTCATTTTCTTTACATTTCCAACATTTGTTATCGGGCAAATGATAAATTTTTGCAAGCTTGACTGGGGTCATGTACCACCTGTTCCCAGTCAGCCATCATTATATTATGTCCAACATCTTGTGCCCATTTGATCATAGCAGATTTCACCGTTTCATCCTGAGTATTCCATTTCAACAGCAAGTTATACATCTTTGACAAAATCTTAGTTTTGGGTTCTAACAGTTCTGTTTCTAATTTTGATTTTTCCACCTGGAAACCAATTTTCTTGTCCAAATTATATGCCTCCATTATCTGATAATAATGAAGCCAATCTCGCACTTTATTTTTTAATTTCTCAAAACTCTGCAATTTCAGTCTATCTCCATCTTGTTCCAAAATTTCCCAATATTTCGGCCATTTGGCCTCCATATTGAGCTTTTTCAGAGCTTTCGCTTCCATCGGTGATAACCACCTTGGGGTTTTATTTTCCAATAAATCCTTATATCTTATCCAAACATTAAACAATGCTTTCCTGACAATATGGTTTTTAAATGCTTTATGTGCTTTGACCTTATCATACCACAGATAAGCATGCCATCCAAATACATTATTAAAACCTTCTAGGTCCAAAATGTCAGTGTTTTCAAGAAGCAGCCATTCTTTCAACCAGCAAAAAGCTGCTGATTCATAGTAAAGTTTAAAGTCTGGCAGGGCAAATCCACCCCTTTCCTTTGCATCAGTTAATATCTTAAATTTTATTCTGGGCTTCTTGCCCTGCCAGACAAATCTAGAGATGTCTCTCTGCCACTTCTTGAAGCAATCCATTTTGTCCACAATTTGCAATGTTTGAAACAAAAACAACATTCTAGGCAATACATTCATTTTTATCGCAGCAATACGACCCAACAGTGAAAGCTTCAAATTTGACCAAATTTCTAAATCTTTTTTCACTTCAGCCCAGCATTTTTCATAGTTGTCTTTAAATAGATTCCCATTTTTTGCTGTCATATTAATCCCCAGGTATTTCACTTTCTTAACCACTGTTAAACCTGTTTCATTCTGAAACCTCTCTTTCTCAATCGGTGTTAAGTTTTTCTCTAAAACCTTGGTTTTTAACTTATTCAGTTTAAATCCAGCAACCTGACCAAATTCTTGAATCAGTTCTAAAACCCTTTTGGTACTAGATTCTGGCTCCTGTAACGTCAGTACTACGTCATCTGCAAATGCTCTCAATTTGTACTGTTTAGCTCCGACTTGTATACCTTTAACTAACTGGTCCCTTCTAATCATATTCAGCAAAACCTCCAGGACCGATATAAACAGCAATGGGGAAATTGGGCAGCCTTGTCGTGTCCCTTTTTCTATCTTAAATTCTTCCGTCACCACATTATTTACAATTAGTTTAGCCTTTTGTTCTGAATAAATTGCACTTATACCGTTTTCAAAGCCTTGGCCTACCCCCATCCCCTGTAGGTTCTTCTTCATAAAACTCCAAGAGATATTGTCAAAAGCTTTCTCCGCGTCCACAAATATCAAAACTGCTTTAGTATTTATGTTCACTTCTAGTTTTTCCAAAATATCAATTATATTCCTCAAATTGTCAGACAAGTGTCTTCCCGGGAGAAAGCCCGTTTGGTCTTTATGGATCTCTTCGATCAACACTTTTTTCAATCTCTTGGCCAAAATGTCTGCAAAAATTTTGTAATCCACATTGAGTAATGATATGGGGCGGTAGCTTCCTTTCTCTCTTTTTTTGCAGGTAGATACAGTTCAAACCTTTCCCCCCTCCTCTCCTGCAATCCGGAGGGGAGATCGCTTTTCTGATGTTAGGATTTAAGTCTTTTTTCAAGTGTCTTTCAAGGTTTCCGCTTACAGTCTCTTTGCTTTGATCTATTTACAAGAAAGGAAGGCGGACTTCCTGTTTATGCCTTCCCACTTCGGTGCCGAATTAAATTATTTTCCCCTTTAAATCCAATTTTATCCTACTCACGGGTAGTTACTTTAGAGGTCGAATTGTCCCAGGAAGAAGTCAGCGCTCTCCGATAACGGCTGTGCGGCCTCACTCCGCGGAAAAAGCAGTCGACTCTCAGCACCGCGCCGCTCACCCCGTCTCGCTCCGGAACCCCTAAAGGGGTCCCTTCGCAGTTTGGGGGGGCGCAAAAGGTGCCCGCCGAGTCCTGGGAACACCAGATTACTTCTTATCTATTCTCAAACAAACCAAGATGGCGTGTGACACAGCTGAAATTAAATTGAAACAGAGGAAGAGAAAGAGTGAAAAAGCAGTAGAGAAGCTGCATAGGACATGATCAGAACAGGAAAACTGAAGAAACAAATGGGGGGGGGGACTTCTCACACAGGGAATTTACAGGATATAGAACTCCTTCTGTGGAAATAAAATTTATTAAATGTGTTAATATGAATGGAAGTCAAGAACTCTGCAGCTACTGATAAGAGACTAAGATCAGGACTGAATGTAATTGGATTACTCAAGATTTTGGAAGCAGAAAGAAATAAGAAATTTGTACCCCAAAACCCAGCACACGGGAAATCACACAAATTGTATAATTGGCTTTATAACTGATATATATTTGGGTATGAATTATAATTTGATACTAATAAAATGTGGCTGTTATTGGATTTTAGCAATTGAAAATTAATAAAAATTATTAAAAAATAAAAATAACATGAGACAACAGTGTGGTGCAGCAGCAAAAAAAGCTAATGCTATTTTCAGCTGCATTGACAGAAGTATAGAGTCCCAATCAAGGGAATTAATAGCACCGCTCTATTCTGCCTTGGTCAGACCACACCTGGAATACTGTGACCAATTCTGGGCACTACGATTTAAGAAGGATGTTGACAAGCTGGAACATGTGCAGAGGACGGCAACCTAGATGATCAAGGGTTTGGGAAACGGTTGAAGTATCCGGGTATGTTTGGCCTGGAAAAGAGGAGACTGAGGGGAGATACAATAGCCATCTCCAAATATCTAAAGGGTAAGATGATGCAAGCTTATGTTCTCCTGCACAGGGGAGTAGGAACAGAAACCAATGGATTCAAGTTAAAAGAAAGGAGATTCCAACTAAACTTCAGGAATAACGTGCTGACAGTAAGTGTTGTTTGACAGTGGAAAAGACTCCCGTGGGAAGTTGTGGACTCTGCTTCATTGGAGGTTTTTAAGCAAGGGTTGGATGGCCCTCTGTCTTGGACGCAGCAGTTGAGATTCCTGCACTGCAGGGGGTTGGACCTGAGGACTCTTGGAGTCCCTCCCAACTCTACAATTCTGTGATTCTGTGATTCATACTATAGTCCAGCAGTTTATGCATATTCTTTTAGTTATTAAGTGCACTTTGCTTGATCATGAAGATGGCTGTTGTCTGCAGATGCCTTGATATTGTCGTGGTTCAGGCTTCATGAGAGGGAGCTGTGTCGTGTAGAAACAATGGCCTGAGAATGAGTGCATTAGTATGGGAAAGAAACACCATGAGGACAAACTTGCAATAAAAACAAACTACCCCTGAGCCAATGTTTGCATTGTTCCACCTTCTCCCCTTGGGGGCAAGGAGGCTGTCCCCCAATGTGCTGCCAAGAAACAGAGCAGCCATAAAATTGCTGATATTCTTTTCAGTTCCCCTCTCAAATAGGCGGCTTTCGCCCCTGCTTCCCTCTCACAAAGCAGGAAATGTTTCGGGTTAAATTAGCGTGGAAGCCTGAAAGCCTGGAATAGGAATCATTCTCTTTGCTGGGCTCTGAAGGGAGAGAGGAGGGGGAAGTCTTCAGGCAGGATTTGGGAAGGACATCCCTTGCCAGCCCTTTCCACAAAGACAGGCACATTTTCCCATCCCATATTCTGCTTTAGTGCTTATGAGATTTATCCACAGCCTTGTTATGCCAATTCAGGAGAAGCAAACTAACTGGTTTAGTTGTATGTGAGTACAACATGACGTTTTTCAGATGTCTGCTTTGCAGAATATCATACTTGATTGTTGTCATTATTTAACTGTAATTTCACAATGCATTGTTTAGAGAACCTATAGGGAAGTTTTTTGAGGTGTTTATTTTACCCAGGCTGGTGGTGGCCTCCTGCTGCCACTTCATTCTACTTAATCCCTTAGCAGCTTTCTTCTTATGCTTTCCTAGCTGAACTTTTCAATTGAGGGAGAAGTTAGCAGTCAGCAATAGTTAGACTTAGCTGAATGCAGCTTCTGGGAGCTCTGGACCAAGAGCTTGCAAAAAGGACTTGCAAACTGGGGAGTTTGTGAGGGAGTTTAGCAGGGGAATTTAGCAGCACAAAGTGCTGTCTCAATGGTGTGCATAGGACCATGGGAGTTTCTTAAGGGTGAAATATTGAAGGCCCAAAAGCATACAATTCCAACAAGAAAGAAAAATGGGGGCATCTAAGGAAACCGATGTGGCTGCAGATAAGCTGAGATTTAAGAAGGGCATGTATATGAAATGGAAGAAAGGGGAAATCACAAAGGAGGAGTACACACAGGTAACCAACAATTGCAGGGGGGAAGTCAAGCTGGCTAAAGCTCAGAATGAGCTTTGTCTTGCAAGAGAGATTAAGAATAACAATAAAGGTTTATTTGGCTATGTTTGAAGCAAGAGAAAGATCAAGCAATTGCTATTGGGTGACAAAGAGAAGGCGCAATTGCTCAACACCTACTTTGCCTGTCTTCACCTAAAAGGAAAACAATGCCCAAATGGATGATAACAGAATAAATGATATAAGGAGGGAGCTGCAGCCCAATATATGAAAAGGGGTGGTAAGGGAACACCTAGCTACTTTAAATGAATTCCTATCTCCAGGGCCTGATAAGCTACACCAAAGGGTACAAAAGGATCTTGTGGATGTAATCTCAGAGCCTCTGTCTATAATCTTTGAGAATTATCGGAGAACAGGGAAGGTCCCTGCAGACTGACGCTGGGCAAATGTTGTCCCATCTTTAAAAAAAAAGGGGGGGACCCAGGTAACTACTGACCGGTGAGCTTGACCTCAATATCAGGAAAGGTCCCAGAACAGATAATTCATCAGTCAGTCAGTGAGCACTTAGGAAAGGATGCTGTGATTACCAAGATCCAGCCTGGGTCGCTCAAAAACAGGCCATGTCAGAAGAATCTCATTTCTTTTTTTGATGGAGCTACAAGTTTGGTAAATCAGGGAAATGCTGCGGACATGGTGTATCTTGACTTCAGTAAGGCATTTGACAAAGTCCCCCATGATACTCCTGCGAGGAAGCTGGTAAAATATGGGTTTATCAAGGCTGACTGACTGAAACCAAATAGTACTCACTAATGACAATTGGGGTGCTGCAATGATCTTTCCTGGGCCCGTTGTTCTTCAACATTTTCATAAACGACTTAGATGAAGGAATTGAGGGGATGCTCATCAGGTTTGCAGATGACACCAAATTGGGAGGGGTAGCCAATGCTGCAGAAGACAGAATTGGAATTCAAAATGACTTTGACAGATTGTAGAATTGGGTGCAAGCTAACAAAATGAATTTCAATAGGGACAAATGTAAGGTTCTGCACTTAGGCAGGAAGAACCAGATGCACAAATATAGGACTGGGGACAGCTGTCTTATCAGCAGTACATGTCAAAAGGATCTAGGGAGTCTTAGTGGACCACAAGCTTAACATGAGTCAACAGTGTGATGCAGCAACAAAATAAGCTAAGGTAATACTATTCTAGGGACACTGGTGGTGTTGTGGGTTAAACCACTGTGCCATTTGGGCTTGCCGATCCGAAGGTCGGCGGTTTGAATCCCCGCGACGGGGTGAGCTCCCGTTGTTCGGTACCAGCTCCTGCCAACCTAGCAGTTCGAAAGCACACAGTGCAAATAGGAAGGTAAACAATGTTTCTGTACGCTGCTCTGGTTTCGCCAGAAGCGGCTTAGTCATGCTGGCCACATGACCCTGAAAAACTGTCTGCGGAAGCGGACAAACGCCGGCTCCCTCAGCGTGTAAAGCGAGATGAGCGCCGCAATCCAGAGACGGACTTAATTGTCAGGGGTCCCTTTACCTTTTAATACTATTCTAGGCTGCATGAACAGAAGTATAGTGTTCAGATCAAGGGAAGTAATAGTCCCATTCTATTCTGCCTTGGTCAGACCACATCTGGAATACTGTACCCAGTTCTGGGCACCGCAATTTATGAAGAATGTTGACAAGCTGAAACGTGTGCAGAGGAAGGTTACCAAGGTGATCAAGGGTCTGGAAACCAAGCTTTATGAGGAATGGTTTTCTTTACACAGAGGAGTTGCCATATTGGGCAAAATTTCATTTTGCTTAAAGGGGTAGAGCAAAGGGGGAGGTGTGTGGTTTGAGGGAAGGGCCAGGAGATCAACTGATGGTCTTTGCCCAAGGACCCCCAGAAAGCTGGAGCAAGACCTATGTGGGATAATAGCAGCCGGGGTAGTGGTGGTTAAGACTGGGGAAGTGGTGTGGAGATGAAAGAGGAGATGAACCACCCTTTTCTCAGCATTGCTCCCCTGCTCTAATTTAGAGGTCCCACAGCTGCTTTTATGTTAAATCTAAAACAACAGGAGGTTTGCTGAGTGGCCTCCTGCGTCTTCTTGCTTCCTTTGGCCATCAGAGCCATATAGTATTTAGAAAACAAATCTAAAGTCTCTTCCACCCTGTCAACATTTTGTCCACATGCTGCATTTAAATGTTCCATTCAGCAACCAAGCCAAGCACCAAACCTGTTTAGTTTTTTTTGTTCTTTTAGCTGAGATGACTGGAGAAAAGGGCAGGTGGGTGAGTAAAGGACACACTGTCTTAAGCAAAGGGCAGCTGGGGAACAGTTACAGCAACCTGGGATAAGCAAATGCATTATAAAACACCCAATTCTCTATTTAGTATAAAGGCCTATAAAACTCCAGCCCTGCTGCTGCACATGATGTGGAGAGAGACCAGTGCTATTAAAAAACGAAAACACCTCTCCACTCAGGTGGTTCAATTTGGCCCACTTATCAGCACCATTTGAACTTTCCAAGGCCTAACTAACATCTCTATAAAAGAACAATTGCAGTTGCATTACAGAGATTAATTATTTGAAAAGGAAAGAACAGAGCTTTCCAAATTTTTTGTGTTGGTGACACACTTTTTAGACGTGCATCATTTCATGACACAGTAATTCAGTTTTACTAGCAAACCGGCAGAGGACGAGATGGTTGGACAGTGTTCTCGAAGCTACAAACATGAGTTTGACCAAACTGCGGGAGGCAGTGGAAGACAGGAGTGCCTGGCGTGCTCTGGTCCAGGGGGTCACGAAGGGTTGGACACGACTAAATGACTAAACAACAGCAAAGCAAACCGGAGGTTAAACTAACTCCTTTCGAGCCCTTGGAGGAGCGTTTCTGTGACGCACACTGCAGCCAACACAACATACAAAGCTCTGGGAAATAACAGAATCCAAAAGATCTGCATCCAAAAGAAGGGAAAGAAGGGCTTGGCCAGGGAAGGGCCAGGGAAGGCAAGAGGAGAGAGAGGGCACCAGGGCAGAAGCAGCTAGAGACATATAAGTTCTGGTAAGATATTAATTTTAACAATTACCTTTTTATAGGGAGTTTTTTTAAATAGCAAATTTCCCAACTGCCCAAATTCTCCATCAGACACTCCATACTAAGAAGCAAACCAAATGAACACCAAGCATGCTTTGCTCCATGCTATTGTCCTGTATCAGTGGCCGTTTTCTCCACAGGGGCCAGTTGTTCTCATCTATTATACAAAAACTGGCAGGACACTCCCATGGCCCTCGCACCAGTGTAAATGTCAATTCAGTAACACTTGCACCAGTGCGAGGGCCCCAATGCATCCTGGAAGTTTTTCCCCCTCTTCCTGCTGCCTCATCCAACTTATGCTGCCTAACCTGGTGCCTCTCCCAGCAGGGGGCTTCTACAGTTTTCGCCAAGATGAGATGGGCTTCCAAGCACAGCTCCACTAGCCTTTCACTGCACGCCACAGTCCACAGGGCCTGCAGTCCAGACTACCAATGCTGACTGGTGTTAGCCGACAGAGGAAGCAGAACAACTCAGGACACTATGTGGTGCTTTTATTTAGGTGTTTGTGGGCTTGTGTTTGTTTAGGTGTTTGTGCCCTTGTCTTCCTTGCTCAGCCCATCAGCAGAATTTAGCCTTGGTTGGCTCAGCTGAGTAATTCAGTGCTAGCAAGGCTGAATTATCTCTCTCGTGTAAAATTTATTTAAACAAATAAATAAACTGGGTGTATTTCTGTTTTCCTCAGGGTGGGGAGCTTCACTGCAAGGTGGAAGCCAGGCCCCTTTTCGCCTTGCCTTCAGGAGCTGCCTAAAAGGCCAGGTCCTATGGCAGGAAGACCAACCCAGACACAGAGGACTAAGCGGGGCAAGGGCGGCAGGCTACTGCCACCTACCAAGGAGTCTCTTCCACTAGCAGAGGGAGATCCTATGGTTGTTCCAAACAGTTCAGAAGCCTTTCTTGTCCCATGTTATCCAAATCTGCATTGTGGCTGCTCTACACAGGTGGTGACAAGAAAGGGCCTTGGCAAGGGTGGCCCCATGTCAGCACAGAGTCCCATCAGCACATCTACTTCCAACATGCATGGTAATTTTTCAGTGGTTGGGGTCTCTGACAGGAGGCCCGTCAGCATTATAGATCTCTCTTAGCTGTTGATGGTGAAAACTGTCTCCATAAGGTGGATTCAGGAGAGGAGATGATGTGGAAACGGCCAAAACTGATGAAGAAAAAATAGAAAACAGAGTTTTAGTAATGCATAAGGAGGAGTGTAGTATTGAAGCAAATGGACAGAATAGAGAGCAAGCCCTGCTTCAAATGAGATTTGAAATGAAAGAATCTTGCATATTATGCATATACAAATAATGAGGCAAAATTCACTTTCAGAAATTAAAACATTTTTTAAAATTATTGCACGTAATTGCTGGAAACAAGTGAAATCAAAAGCATTAACGGTGCAACTAAATTTACTCTCTCACTGAAAAATCAGTGAGAAATTAAAAGATGTGAAACTTTCAGGAGATAAATTGAACTAACAGAAGTAAAACCTCAATAATAGCAGTACATGTGAAAAGGATCTAGGAGTCTTGGTTGACCACAAACTTGACATGAGCCAACATTGTGATGCGGCAGCTAAAAAAGCCAATGCAATTCTGGGCTGCATCAATAGTATAGCATCTAGATCAAGGGAAGTAATAGTGCCACTGTATTCTGCTCTGGTCAGACCTCACCTGGAGTACTGTGTCCAGTTCTGGGCACCACAGTTCAAGAAGGACACTGACAAACTGGAACGTGTCCAGAGGAGGGCAACCAAAATGGTCAAAGGCCTGGAAACGATACCTTATGAGGAACGGCTAAGGGAGCTGGGCATGTTTAGCCTGGAGAAGAGGAGGTTAAGGGGTGATATGATAGCCATGTTCAAATATATAAAAGGATGTCACATAGAGGAGGGAGAAAGGTTGTTTTCTGCTGCTCCAGAGAAGCGGACACGGAGCAATGGATGCAAACTACAAGAAAGAAGATTCCACCTAAACATTAGGAAGAACTTCCTGACAGTAAGAGCTGTTCGACAGTGGAATTTGCTGCCAAGGAGTGTGGTGGAGTCTCCTTCTTTGGAGGTCTTTAAGCAGAGGCTTGACAACCATGTGTCAGGAGTGCTCTGATGGTGTTTCCTGCTTGGCAGGGGGTTGGACTTGATGGCCCTTGTGGTCTATTCCAGCTCTATGATTCTATGATTCTATTCTATGATTCTAACTGTGAAACCTATGAAGACTTTGCCTCCTTGTCTTCCTCACTATGTCCAGTCATGTGCATGAAACATCACATGAACGATGGACGGACCGAAAGAGAGGCTTCGTGAAGCTATCTGGATTTCCAGGTAGAATGAGACTGAGTTCTCCAAACACCAGCGGAAGTTGCTAGAAGGGTTGAGAACCCCAAGCGCTTCTCATGCTCCTCTTATATCTCGGTCTTCTGAGATATCCCCACTACCAGAAGCCTGTGCTGCGACTCAAGCTAAAATGAGGAGGGGTCAGCTGGATCCCTCAGACCACTAGTACTGAGGCAGAGGGAGAAGCCTCAGGATTGGACCATGCCTGACCCACAGATTGAGCCCATCAGATCAGGATCTCTTGAGACAGAACCTCCGGCATCTGTACTCTCAAAGCCTCATTATCCTGCTGAATAACTACTTCCCTCCATGCCAGGCTGGGCTTTTTTTCAGTTGGAACTCACCAGAACTCAGTTTCAGCCCCTCTCAGGTGGGCACCCTTGCCCTTCTAAGAGAATGAGGGAGGCTTTCATTGTGAGTTCCTGCACCCCAGGCACACCACCCCAACTGGCCCATCAAGTTCTTGCTTCCAAGGAAGAGGTTGTGTCACAGCTAAAAACATCTTGTATACTAATAAGTATTGGCACCTGGGCCAATTTGTGTTTGGCAGTCTAGTAAGTTAATGTTTGCTGGTGGCATTTATGCTTATGATATATTCATACAGTGGAACGGACTCCCTTGGGATTATTATCATTATTATTATTTATTTTATTTATACCCCTGGTTTCCCCAGCCACTCTGGGCGGCTCCCAACAGAATATTAAAAACACAATACAGCATTAAACATTAAAAACTTCCCTAAACAGGGCTGCCTTCAGATGTTTTCTAAAAGTCAGATAGTTGTTTATTTCCTTGACATTTGATGGGAGGGCATTCCACAGGGTGGGGGCCACTACTGAGAAGGCCCTCTGTCTGCTTCCCTGTAACCTCACTTCTCGCAAAGGGAACTGCCAGAAGGCCCTCGGAGCTGGACCTCAGTGTCTGGGCTGAACGATGGGGGTGGAGACGCTCCTTCAGGTATACTGGGCCTTTGAGGCCGTTTAGGGCTTTAGAGGTCAGCACCAACACTTTGAAGTGTGCTTGGAAACTTACTAGGAGGTGGTGGACTCTCCTTCCATGGAGGTTTTTAAGCAGAGGTTGGGTGCCCATCTGTCATGGATGCTTTCGCTGAGATTCCTGCATTGCAGGGGGTGGACTAGATGACCCTAAGGGTCCCTTCCATCTCTACAGTTCCGCTCTGGCAACTTTTGTTCAGGGTTCAGATTCACGTTTTCATGCACACAAATGTGAGTCAGTAACTGTATATTACAACGTAAAATAATTGTTTCTTTTTAGAATACTTGCAATTAGATATAGATTACTCATTCAATTTATTTGAGTTTTATTTTTATGTGGTGGTAATCTGGCAACAAGTAACACAAAAAAAGATTGCCCGTTCTTTTCCCGTGAACTGGAAAAATGGCAACTTAGCTGACATTATCCAACTCATACAAGTAGGCTGTTGGTATGAGAAGGGTTCCCTCCGCGTCATTTATTTGAGCACACTGACCATCAGTGTTTTGTCAGAACTGATCCTCAGTGAGAAAATAATTTAGGAGTGCATTGAAGTTGTACTGAAATGGTTAGCTAGTTGTGGGAATGTGGCCACTGTTGCTTCAGGAAAATCTTTATTTGATGCGCATGAAATTGAGCATCAGTGCTAGGATAGGCTTTCAGAAGGCTTCCAATTTACTCCATCTGATGAGGAAGAGCTGTCAGTAACGTCTCAGGGCAGCACTCACAAGACTTCCACTAATTCCCTTTGAAATGTAGCCTTACCTTTCACCTGGAATTCTAATTTATGGTCTGTATGGCATTAACAAAGAAAATAAAAGATTTCCACCCTGGAAAAGGTGACAATTGACTGTCTGTTTCTGGGGGCTTTTCTCCGCTAAAATAATTCCTCATTCTGTTGTAATGCAATAGTAACTTGCCAGACCTTCTAATGACTAGTGCTGTTTATTCCAAAAACAGTATGGCTTTTCCATTTATAATTCAAAAACCAGAGGGCACAACTTTCCTACAGTGCAATCACACTGCTTGATGTTGAGCCAGGTTCACAGGATGAAAATAAAAGCAACTGGGTCCCAAAGGAAACCAGTGGGGGGAGGGGGGAGGCTCTGCAAGCCGGCCAAAACCCATGAAAAGTTAAGTGGTGATGGTCACGGAGCAATAAGCTCCACTGCTCCAAGAATCTCAAACTGAAATAAGTTTCTGGCCCTCATGGTTCCCAAGATCTCTGGTAAAATGCTGTGGCAAAAGATTTTTGATGGTTGGAAACAAAAAGAGGCACATGCAGAAAAGCAAAGGTCCAGCAAAAACAAGGCCTGGAAGACATGCATAGTTAAAACAAGACTAGAGCTCAGCATTCACACACCCCTTGATAATGAATAATGAATAAAGGGCCTTTCTATTCTTTCAACAACCCTTTAGAATAAGCCAGTATTGGGGGGTTTGTTGTTGTTGTTGTTGTTTTGCAAAGTTTATTATTATTATTTCATTTTATAATGTACGAAAACAGAGATAACAATTTCATGAACAAGTTGCCTCCCCTCACCCATGACTTCCACCCAAGCAATACACAGGACAACATAGCTATTGGGTCAAATCAGGCCACAACTTTATTTATGACAGATGTAATGGTCTTTGGAAAGGCATTGGGTACGGCCACATGACCTCCAGCTTGCCTGTTAGGGGTCAACCTGAGGCCAAGGGTTGCCACCCTGAGGAGCACTCTGGCCCCCGTGTGGGATTCTGGACAGAAGCAACTACTTCTGGATCCCCTTAGGACTGGAGAGGCAGAGACTACAGTCTCCCCTCCACCAAAGATCAACAGTGAGATCCCACAAGCAACCAAGGGAGGAGCTGGGCGCCAGCAGTGTTCCTGAGGTGGACTGGAGTGGGGGATGAGTGCCCAGTCCAAGCTGCCCCAGGGATGGAGCCAGTGGAGAGGCTTGCCTGCCATGGGCCAGTCAGCCAGCAGCCTTTGATCCACTTCCCAGACCAGCACAAAGCCCACTTGTGCTGGGCCTGGGGGAAATCCCCATCCCTTGCCAGCTCATGGTGGGGAGAGAGGCCCTGCCATGCAGTGCTGCCTGACCAGTAAAGGTAAGCATAATGATAAAGACAAAAATGGAAACCAAAACTATAAAATAGGCATGCAGAATGAATAGTTGCACATGACTTAAAATGAAGTCCAAGTAGAGACTATCAGATCATAATTCCAGATTTGCCCGGCTTTTGACGAGGGTTGACTTGAAAATGAAGGTTTTGCTGTATATGTCATAAAGTAATGCCAAATCATATTAAAACTGTCTGGAGGTTCTAGTCCTTGTTGAAATCTCAAATTATACATTATTTTCTCCATTACAGCTATATTCCAGAGTGAGTGGTACCAAGCGTTCAGTGTAAGATTTTGGGCTGTTTTGCATTGAGTTGCACTTCCAGTTTGTGCTGCCTGTATCATATAGAAGACCAGTTCTATTGGTATCATAAAAAATGTCCAGTAACATTAATTTTGGACATCAAACAATAGTTTCCTTAGTAGTATTTCACTCCCTTCAAGTGTCCCAGTTTTCTAGGGACAGTCCTGGAATTACAGAAGTCATCCTGGTTTCTGAATTGATCCTGGAATGTCCCGCTTTTCCCTTTTCCTCACCTCCATGTCTCAGAGAACAATTAAAAGTGGGGGTGGGGGTGGTAGCTGCAAAAAACAGAGTCCTGTTTATGTCGAAAATAAGATCATTGCACCAAGTGGAGGAAAAGGTGAAGCTAGCAAGCAAAGCCCTTTCTATAATTTTGAAGGAAAAGTTCACCAATCCACTTTAAATACTTTAATTGCAATGCTTTCACAATCAGCCATTTTTAGGAAACGCAGAGAGCCTTGATTTCTTTATTGTAAGTTGAGCCTTCTACTGTCTACTCACAAGTAAGTCCCGCTATATTCAATGGCGCTGAAACCTGGGTCAAGACTGGGCAGCCTCACACTGCAATCCAAAGCATGTCTACTCAGAACTAAGTCCCACTGAGTTCAATAGGATTTACTGTCTGGTGTGTTCCTGATCATTCTCATGGTTACTACTGTTACTACTACCACCACCACCACCACCACCACCACTACTACTACTATTACTACTAACAACAACAACAACCATTTCCCACCTTTTTCCCTGTCAGGGACTCAAGGCAGCTTACAGCTACAAGTTAATTTCATTGTTGTACACGATCCCTTTCCTCGCACATTTTTTCTTTGCAACAATTCTGCAAGGTAGGTTCAGCGGAGAGGCTGTAATTGGCTCCAAGTTACCCATGTAGATGTGTCTATGACGTCTATGCGTGCGGGAGATCAAACACGGGAGAAGCTTCCTGGTATAGAAAGAGATAGCCCTATTTTCATCAAAGAAATGATGGTGGGTATGAAACTTATCATCTTTGTCAAAATTAAATTCCAAAAATCTCGCACCAACTAACATTCCTACCATAAAAGATAGTACGTACCAAGTTTATTGAAACCCCTCCAACAATTAGGTGATGTAGAATATTTTTTTTGACATTTCCAAAGGGGTGCGTTACCATCTGTGCAATAATTTCCCCATTTTTAAAAGGGATTCCATAGATCCGTAAGTTACATTGAGCAATATAGAGTACAATTTAGCATCTAATCCTTTTGCCCCTCTGCATTTAATAAATTTTCTAATTGTGTTAAGGGTTTCAGAGCTTGTGTTTTTACATGTTGTTTTAAAATAGATTCAGTTACTGTTAAGATTTGACAAAGGTATTTTTATTTGGTTAATAGATATAGGTTGATTATTGCTATACAAATCTCATTATGTATATAATCCTATGGATTTCCAATGTTCAAATTGCTTATCTCTCCCTTTGCTGGGTGGTGTGATATTGGGATTAATGAAATAATAGGTGTAAGTTTAGGTTGCCAGATTTTCTATACCCTAATAGTACAATTAGTAAATGGATTTGTTACAGACGACCATATGTCAGGAGTGCTCTGATGGTGTTTCCTGCTTGGCAGGGGGTTGGACTCGATGGCCCTTGTGGTCTCTTCCAACTCTATGATTCTATGATTCTATTGACAGTGTTCAATAGATTTGTTTTAAGATTCTTAAATGAATGAGCACATAGAAAGTTTGGAAAGTTTGATTTCAATGCTGAATGGGAGTGAAAGGAGAGAGAAGAACCCTCCGCCACTGCAGTTTGGAGTTTTAATTATACCAGGTTTAATATTGTCAAGAATGATCCTGAATAATAAATTATTGTTATTATTATTATTATTATTAATATTAATGCCCCGCCCATCTGGCTGGGTTACCCTCTGGGTAGCTTCCAACAAAATATTAATATTAGCTCTGATGAGTCACAGACACTGAAGATAAAGACAATAGCCTGAAAACAGTCGGAGATTGTGAAGAATGGGATGTGTGGGTAAAATGTCCTGGGATTCCCTTATAGTGGTTTTTAGAAAGCATTGATTCACAACAGCAGCACACTAAATCAGCAAACTCTGAAGCCCCAGGCAGATGGCCATCCAGTGTAAAGGACTGCATGGAGGGAGACCCAGGATTGCATTCATCAGCCCACATTCAAGACCTCATTTGCATAGGGGCCTATACTCAATGCACAGCACATGTAGGATTCTCACAGGCAACTTTGGCTCTGCAAAAAGGGAGGTTACAGGTCCTGCATAGAAAACCTATTTATGCAGCCCCTTCTGCAAGCATGATCCCAGTCCGGCCCACACAGATTTATTTATTTATTTATTTGTATGTACAATTTCTGTTTACACACTGGGTTTGCGATATCTCTGACTATATAAGCAAAACAATGATTTCTACCCTCCCTGTGAGCCTTCACTTTTCTCTTTGTGCAATGGCAGTGATCAATGCAGCTGATCAGACTCAAGTCCTGTTAACTGAGAAAAAGTCCGGTGGTAGATTGTAAACCTGTGGTCATGGACTATGGTTGTATCCAACAGTAAGAGGGCACCGGTGGAAGCGCCTTCTGTATGCACAACAAGACTCTCCCTTCCAGCCATCTTCAAATATCTCAAGGGCTATCACATGAAAGACAGAGCAAGCTTGTTTTCTCCTGCTCTGGAGGGTGGGACTCGAACCCATGGCTTCAAGTTACAAGAAAGCAGTCAGACTAAACATCAAGAAGAACTTTCCAACGGGAAGAGCTGTTCAATGGTGGAACAGACTCCCTCGGGCGGAACCTCCTTCCTTGGAGGTTTTTAAGCAAATGTTGGATGGCATCTGTCACGGATGCTTTGGCTGAGATTCCTTCCAACTCTTCTATGATTCCTGCACCCTGTGCGTCCACTCTGTGCATCCTCAAAATCTGCTCCAAAGGCTTGGAGTCCTGCTGTAGGAGGAACTCTACTTGCACTACATTGGATACAACCAATATTTTAAATATTTTTACAGCACATAGAAAAATGCAGGTGTTTTGTGAATAATAAATACGAATAGCATTAGGAGCCAAAGGTACATATTTTGGACATCAGAAAATGCTGCATTCGCCTTACCTTGAAGATTTTTTGAAGCCAACATGATTTCTTAAACACATACACACAAGATAAAATGCTTCAGAACTGTGGTTACCTCATGCTACTGGTGGACAAGATTTTTAGTATACTTTACACTGTGCTGAAAAGAAACTGGAATAAATTCCACAACAGCTAATCATCAAGACAGCAACAATAATTTACTGGTGATTATTTGAATAGCATGAAAAAATCAGATGAGTGCATTTCAAAACATATATGTAATTTGTATTGGGAAGGCACGACTGGGAATATGTAGGTTGTTGGAGTTGGCCGTATGGCGAGGGATGAGGTAAGTCTTGGAACCAAAACCATGTAGATTGCAACCCTGAACTACTTTCTGCTGCCTATGACTGCAGAACTCATCCTGAGCCCTCAGAAGAGCGGCACTGCTCACCTGGCCTCCCTCTGGCTGAGTTGCTGCCTCATCCCAGGATGGAGAAGGGTGAGGTGTCTGTGGCAGCCCGGAGGCATGGCCTTGCCACACTGCCTGCTAAATAAATACCTTGAGCTGTTTTTGGAACAACAGCGCATGCTTTAAATAAACACATCCACACTACTAAAAACAAATACTGTCTGCACTAAAGCTATAGGACCATGCCCTATCTTTTTCATGATACGTGAAGCACTGTAACACATCAGATCAAATTCACCAGGAAGCAGCTTTGCTAAAACCCAAATTATATAGAATAATTAACAGAAATAATATCATGAAAATAATTTTATAGCATTAAACAAACACAAACAATTCTTCCTGTTTTCAACTGCTCACTCTTAAAAAAAGCAAAATCCTCATTAAAGGGGTGGGGGTGGGGAAACAATGAAGGAAAGGAAATTGTCCTCCAAAACTTCCAAGGAGACCTCACTGCTGTTTATGGAGTAAAAAATTTATGATTTGGTCTGGCACTGGAAGAGCATGGATCAGGTGCAGACGACGTTTCCCGAGTGTCCTTCGTACTGCCACGCGGCACAAAGACATCAGACTCCTAGGGCAGCCTGTAATGCAACACACGAGAAAGAGACAAGGAGAGAAAAAGAAACAACTGAATACCACAGCAGACCCACAGCTCCTAGTCCCACAAACACCTATGCCTAGTTAATACCTTTAGGCTGCATGCAGAAGTGAGAGGTGCACGCAGCTCTAAGCAGAACTTAGGGCTCACCGCTTTCATCCAGGGAAAACCCACTCTGCAGTGCTGAACTGGAGAGAATGTCAATCGGGCTTTCTGCAAATTGGTGTTTGCTCCGATTCAGCACTTTCCCGGAAAGCGGAGTAGCAAACGCTCAGTCCCCTGCTTTCTAGGCACGAGACAAGTGGAAGTGTGGAAAAGCCATAAGCAGGGAGAGTAAGAACTAAGCAGTGACTCTGCAGGAAGGAGCTGGTTGGATATCACTGCTGCTCACAAATCTGCACTAATTGCTGATTTGTTACCAGGCTATATTCAAGGTGGTACTATTCGTATATAAAAAGTCCTCAGTAGCTTAGGTTCAAGTTTACCTGAAGGATTGCCTTACTTTGTATGTGCCCACACAACTGCTTTGATCTGAAGAACTGGCACTTTTACACATACTTCATAAGGTTTGTTCTGGACTTGCAAGGAATTGATCATTCAGTGCGGCAGTACCTACAGCTGGAACTCCCTACCCACTGATATTAGGCAGGTAGTGCTGTGGTCTAAACCACCGAGCCTCTTGGGCTTGCCGATCAGAAGGTTGGCAGTTTGAATCCACACAATGGGGTGAGCTCCTGTTGCTCTGTCCCAGCTCCTGCCAACCTAGCAGTTCAAAAGCACACCAGTGCAAGTAGATAAATAGGTATCGCTGTAGCGGGAAGGTAAACAGTGTTTCCGTGCACTCTGGTTTCCGTCACGGTGTCCCATTGCACCAGAAGCGGTTTAGTCCTGCTGGCCACATGACACGGAAAGCTGTCTATTCCCAGGCCCAACTCAAAGGGCTGGTTCTTACTTGTAAAGACTAAAACAGGTTTTATTGTAGTTGTATCTGTACTGCCTATCAAATTTAATATTATATGGTTTTATTATTATGTAGTATTCTGCACTCTTCTACTTTTAGTAGAAGAGCCGGGTATAAATAGATGATTTATGATGATTATTTAATCCTTATTATCTCAGGGAACATCACCTCCTGCATGACTTCCATGCACAGAGCTTTTTTTCAGCCGGAACTCACCAGAACTCAGTTCTGGCCCCTCTCAGGTGGGCGCCATGGCCATTCTAAGAGAGTGAGGGAGGTGTTCACAGTGAGTTCTGGCACTTCTTTTAATAGAAAAATAGCACTGTCCCTGCCACACCCACCTCTGCAGCACTGATGAGCTCCTCCTCTGAATTCCATCTTATGAGGAGCCTAGATTTCTTTGTTTACAGTAAACTAACTTTATACACCAATTGACCATAGTAAAACCTCTAAAACCTTGTTTACAAGGAGTAGGGCTTCCTTGTAGGGACCCCAGTACTGTAGGTCACAACAAGATCCCTACAGCTTCCTCCCTGCTAACTTACTCAAAATAGACAAAAAGATCTCTGTCTCAGTTGGCCTTTGGAAAAGAATTCATTAATTGTTCTGGCTCTAATGTGGATTGTAGCTCTGTTTCTTTTTTGTTTTTACTGTTTTAGTTAAATTATTTTATTTTATGGGTGTTTTATTAGCTTTTTGTTTGTGTGCTGCTTTTGAAATTCATATGGAAAATTCTATATAAATTACTATAATTATTTAAATGAAAATCATATTCAGATACTATTAAATTTCCATGTTATGTATTAAAAACATTTTCCCATTTTCATCAGTTAAAAAAATCCCCAATGAAAATTTAAACCAGCTGACAACCCTAATAGAGGTACTTTCAGTTCACTACGCACTCCTTTTGCAGGGATAGAATATGAATGCCAAAATAACTTTTTCCACTCACTCCTGGCTTCTTTGAACACCTGCAAGGCTTCTGGGTTCACTTTGATCCTTCCTGTAGCTCCTTCTCCCAGAGTCTCCCATTTCACCAGATTCAAGTTGGCACCGAAGTCAATCAAGAGGTTGACAAAAGCCACATCACACCCATGTCTCAAGACTGCATCCATGACACACACCGCAGAGCCCCTGGAGAAGCCCTGGATGTTGACGGGGCCACAGGAGTTAAAATCTGGGTTGGCTCCCGCTTGCAGAATCAGCCGGAAGCACGGCAGGTTGTGATAGGCTGCGCTAATGTACAACGGGCAGACCACCAGGGAGGTGAGCGGCCGGGAAGATGGGCTGGGGGTCCCCGAGATCAAATGGTGATTTACATCCACATCAGCGCCATACCTGAGGAAAGAAAATGAAATTCATTTGGAAAGACTATGGCAACCCTGCTTTCATTAAGCTCTTTTGTGGCGGCGAGATGGTTGCTAGGCAAGCTGCAAAATCCTGCCCTGTTGGACTTTATGTGCCTTGGACCAAGAGGGATAGGAATAAAACCTTGTGAAGTCAAGCAGGAGATGGTCGTCCTCCACCAGATTATGTACCTCTAGCGTTAGGTGAGAGCCAGTGGGGTGCAGTGTTTTCAGGGTCAGCCTTGGTCCTGGGGAGTCAAGGTTCAAATCCCCACTTGGATATGAAGCTTACTGGTTCAGCTTCACCTACCTCACTGGGTTGCCGTGGGGATTAAAGGAGGAGGAGGAGGAAAACCAAGAACACCACCTTGAGCTCCTTGGAGAAAAAGGTAGGATATAAATGCAATAAATACATAATAGGTGCAATCCTCAGACATCAGATAAAGACAATTCCAACAAGAAAGAAAAGCATGAGGCACTAAAGAAACTGGTGTGGCTGCATAAGGAGATTGGAGAAGAAATGGAAGAAAAGGGAAATCACAAAGGAGGAGTATACACAAGTAGCACAGTTGCCCAGGGAAGGTCAGGCGGGTCAAAGCTCAAAATGAGCTCAGGCTTGCAAGAGAGGTGGAAAATAATAATAAAAGGTTTCTTTGGCTATGTCCGAAGTAAGATGAGAGTCAAGCAAGTGGTAGGTCCTCTGCATGGAGAAGACGGAGAAATGCTTCTGGGTGGCAGAGTGAAGGCCTACTTTGTCTCTGTCGTCACCCAAAAGGAAAGTGATGCCCAACCTGGTGATAACAGAATAAATGATGGAAGGAGGGAGCTGCAGCCCAAGATAGGAAAAGAGGTAGGAAGGGAACACCTAGCTACTTTAAATAAACTTAAATCTCCAGGGCCTGAGGAGCTTCACTGAAGGGTACTAAAGGAGTTTGAGGATGTAATCTCAGAGCTTCTGTCTATAATCTTTGAGAATTCTTGGAGAGCAGGTGAGGTCCCTGCAGACTGCAGGTGGGCACATGCTGTCCCCATCTTCAAAAGGGGGGCAGGGAGAGAGAAGATCCAGGTAGCTACCAACCAGTCAGCTTGACATTGATACCTGGAAAGGTCCTAAAAAGCATAATTAAACATTTAGTATGTTAGCACTCAGAAATGCAGGCTGTGATTACAAAGACCCAGCATGGGTTTCTCAAAAATAAGTGATGCCAGACAAATCTCTTTTTTTTAACAATAGAGTTAGAAGCTTGGTGGGTCAGGGGAATGCTGTGGACATAGTGTGTCTTGATTTCAGTAAGGCTTTTGACAAAGTTCTTCATGATATTCTTGTGAAGAAGCTGGTAAAATGTGGGTTGAATAAGGTAACTGTTAGGTGAATTTGTAACTGGTTGACTGACTGATCCCAAGGAGTGCTCCTTAAAGGTTCCTCATCATCCTGGGAAAATGTGACAAGTGGGGTGCCGCAGGGTTCTGTTCTGGGCCTGTTGTTGTTCAACATCTTTATAAACAACTTGGATGAAGGGATTGTGGGGGTGTTCATCAAATTTGCAGATGACACCAAACTGGGAGGGGTAGCTAATGCCACAGAAGACAGAATCAGGATTCAAAGTGACCTTAACAGTTTGGATAACTGGGCCCAAGCAAAAAAAATGAATTTCAATAGGGACAAACAATAGGTTCTACACTTAGAACCAGCTGTACCAATATACGATGGGGGACACCCAGTCAGTAGTACATGTGAAAAGGAGGTCTTAGCAGAACACAAGTTTAACATGAGTTAGTGTGATGCAGCAGCAAACAAAAAAACAAAAAAAAACCCCACTAATGTTATTTTAGGTTACATCAACAATAGCATAGATCCTGATCAAGGGAAGTAATGGTCTTATTTTACTCTGCCTTGGTCAGAACACACCTGGAATACTATATCCAGTTCTGGTTCCCCAATTTAAGGAGAATATTGACCAACTGGAACACGTGCAGAGGAGGGTGATCAGGGTGCTCAAGGCTCTGCCAACCAAGTCTGATGAGGAACTGTTGAAGGAGCTGGGTATGTCTAGCCTGCAAAACAGGAGACTGAGGAGATATGATAGCCATCTTCAAATATCTCAAGGTCTGTCACATGGAGGATGAGCAAGCTGATTTTCTTCTGCACAGGAGAGTAGGAACTGAACCAGTGGATTCAAGTTACTGAAACATCAGGAAGAACTTTCAGACAGTAAGAGCTGTTTGGCAGTGGAACGGACTCCCACGAGAGGTGGTGGACTCTCCTTCCTTGGAGATTTTTAAGCAGAGGTTGGATGGCCATCTGAATGGATGCTTTAGCTGAGAATCCTGCATTGCAGGGAGTGGACTAGAGGACCCTTGGAGTCCCTTCCTACTCTACAATTCTACAATTCTCTGACTATAACTGCATCATCAAATTTGCTCTCGGTTGCTATACTGGCTCCCTGTGCTGTCAGGTTCAGGCTGGGTTTTTCTTTAGCCGTCTGGCCACCTTGCCCTCTTTGCCTCTCACTGCACTGACGATTCCTGTCTCTCCCTCTTCAGTTTCAGAAGCTACAAATTCACATGAGCATCAGGGTGAGGCAAAGAGGCTTTGTTAAATCCCTCTCTAAAGGTAGTGCCAATTAAATCTGCTTTTCACCGCATGTGGTTACAGACAAGAATATATATCTGCCAAGTAGCCAGCTTGCTAGTTGCTAGGATAGCTTTCACATGACAAGATGGAAACAGAGAGTGTTGAGCAATATTCAGAATGTAAACTATGAAAGCCAAGACTCCAGAGATGTGCTGGTGCGAAAGAATTGTGCCGCCCTCTGTGGGAAAACTGGGGGAAAGCCCAGACTGAGCTCTCCCCGACTAAAATGAAGAATCACATATGCTATCCTGACTGTTTTGCGAAGCATAAGATTGAGGTTGTCTAAAATGTGGCCCAATAGAGGAGAGGGATGAGGGGACACAGATTCCTTAAAAGAGCCAGTCCAACAGGACTGCAGAAGCGCAGAACCAAAAGTTACTAAAGGTATTCCAGCCGATCTCCTGCCTCAATTAAGTACAGTTCTCCCCATGCATGGATCACCCCCCTCAGTGCAGGCCACAGTATGCCATATCCATAACTTAAGGGAGATTTCGGAAGAATTTAGGTTAAGTGTTGACAAAATCCTCCAGCATTTATTACTGATAAGATCATGAGGTTTGAGATTCTGCCCTGTAATGTACAGTGGTACCTCACGTTAAGAACTTAATTCGTTCCAGAGGTCCATTCTTAACCTGAAACTGTTCTTAACCTGAAGCACCACTTTAGCTAATGGGGCCTCCCGCTGCCGCTGCACCGCCACTGCACGATTTCTGTTCTCATCCTGAAGCAAAGTTCTTAACCCAGGGTACTATTTCTGGGTTAGCGGTGTCTGTAACCTGAAGTGTCTGTAACCTGATGCGTCTGTAACCTGAGGTACCACTGTATTTTGAATCCTTCCTGGGCAACCCAGTCAGATGGGCGGGATATAAATAATAAAATCATTATTATTATTCCTCCCCACTCCCCAAAATAGGTGGGCCAGGGGCCAACCTAAGACAAATTCACAGTCATGCAGTGTCTCAGTATTCAGGACAGAGGCTGTGTTAAAAGGCATATTACACCTTTCCTGGCCTTGTTGGAAATGAGTGCAGTGGTCAAGCTGATGCTGTTTTGAAATGGAAAATTGGTGGCTGCAATGTACACACTAACTTTACCTTCTGATATCTGAATATTGACCACAACCATAGAATTCCCACAAGGGAGTCATTGCTAAGTCAATAAAAAGGCAAAGCACATGAGCAGCTCAGCTTTCAGCAGAGGGAGCTGCAATAGGCCTTGGCTAGATTCTCTGGGCTGGACTCACACGTCTTCCCTAACTAGAAGTGAGCAATGGCTACGAGACTGGGCTGTGAGACGGCTGGTGCAATTCTTACTTACAGCCATGAACTCACAAGACGGTTTTAGGTAAGCCTCTGCCTTTTGCCTTCAGTCCCCCTACCTGCTATATGCAAATAATAATAGCAACAACGCTAGAGGACTGTTTTAGATCATGCATATTAAGTACTTTGAATATTAGAAGTACTCTATTAATATGAAGTAGTAGTATTACTGTGCTGATCTTCCTCCTCTATCCCATACCAACTCAAGGGGGAGAGAGGGGGGGAATTGGGGGTGCCACTGGGGTAGCCCCATTTTTGGTTGCTTACCACCTGTCCTGCCTCTTTGGCCCTTTAATGTGACTGTTCCAGTGCTGTCAACTCACACAAACACCAACATCATTTCCGAACTTGTTGCCTTCTAGAGATCTCCTCATATGACTTTCACTATTGACAGACACAAAGATGCACACACCTTCAGGAAACCAACCTTTTGTGATAATAACGGCTGGCAGAGTAGAAAAGCATGGACAGCAGCAGCAAAAAGGGAAGGCGGGAAATGGCAGCTCGTCAAATAAATGGCCAAGTATTCGTTTTCTGTTTATTGCTAGACAGATCTCAAAGAGTTGAGCAGGATTTCAAAGCTATCACTGAGAGCAACATGTTTGTTTGAAATGTAAATCCTGCAGACTAGTTGCGCTTGCCAAGGCAAAAGTCACCAGAAGTAGAGCAGTTGTGTTTGGCTCTGCTGTAACCAGGAAGGGGATTCCACTCTAAGCAGAGTCTCCAAATGTCCCTATGGAGTAATTATATGACTTTGGAATAACTTTCCCTTCCCATCCAAACAGTCTAAGAATGAGGTTCTGCTTTCCTAATTATATATTTCCATTCTACCTCCACTCCCTGGTTAATAAGGAAAGGGTGATATTATTCTGTGCCAGGTTTGTGGGGGAAAGTCCTGGTTATGTCTGTATGTAGAACTTACTAGTCATTGCGAAGCTGGAAAATACCACTTTGAAGAACGCAGACAATTCCCTGTGAAGTCAGTCAGCACTATCTGCAGGCTCAGAGACTAGTCAGGCTACATAAAATCATGGGGTGGCACATGGTCTGCTTACAGTTTTTGTTTTCTGATTTGGCCTTTCAGGAGAGGGAATTCTCTAGAACCCTTTCACATGATGAGGAAAGAGCCTCCTACTCATGAAAAGGCTGCTCTACCTGATAGAATCCTAGAACTGTGGAGTTGGAAGGGACCCCAGTCATCAAGTCCAAACCCATGCAATGCTGGAATCTTAGCTAAAGCATCCATGGCCTCTCATGCCAGAGTGCTGCCCATGAAAAGGCTGAAAAGTGAAGCTAAATCTTTAAGATGTTTTCTGATTCTGTAAGAGTGTTTGAAAGATAAGAACTGCTGTAGAACTTATCAGTTTGAGCAACACTTGCCCAAGTAATTGCAAAACAGTGGCAGTGGCTATTTGCTTTCTGCTCATCCTGGTTTTTCAGCTCCAACTGTTTTTGTTTTGCAATTTAATTTTGAAAATATCCAAGAATGGCCTACTGAATCTTGCTGTGAACCTTATTTCTCAGCACCCCAAATAAAAAAATGGTGTCCCTGCTTCTGAATGGCTGTCAGGAGACGAATCTGACATGCACCTGGAAAGTTGTATTGCAGTCTAGTTGAGGGATGGGAAGCAGAAGCAATATTAAATGTATTCACTTCTCAGACCTTCTAATATTTCTTTTCCCGCACAGACACATGAAAAGCCATCTCAGATAAACCACATACTCTGTGAATTGGAAATGGGGACACAGGTGTGCTTTCAGTGTAGCTAAAAGCATTGCTAAACTAGGGCATGTGTCAGATGGATGATTTATCATGTACCCAGGTCAAAAATGTATTTGAGAGATGTTCTAACATAGGACAGTCCCTCCCCCCCCCAAAAAAGTATATTTGCTTAGGTCATAATTCTTAGGGTCAAGCTAGACAGGATGTGGAATTTTGTCTGCTTGCTTTAGCAGCTGGGCATATGTATGTATCTGTATTTTACTGGACGAGTGCATTTTCTGTAGTATGAGTGGCATAACTGATATTTTAAGCTTTCCACAAAGCAATTTAAACTGATTAATAGCTGTATTTCAACTTGACAATCTGGTATTAGCATAGTCATCATGATAGAGAAATTATTTAATGAGAAGATATTGGCCAGGGTCAGTTAATTTTAAACTTGAAAGCTTTCCAAAGTCTACATTTAATATTGCTGGCCAAGAGTCCTTGCAGCAGAAGTATAAATCTGCACACCATCACCTTACACCAAAGGGGCTGTTGATCCATAGATCATGGAGATGCAAGAAACCTTGGATGTGGTTCTGACATGTGGGTCTGCCACCATCACATGTGGTTTGGCTCACAGAACTGAACGGCTCAGCTGCCTCCACTGCGACATGACACTTCAAACATCAGCTTTTCAGATCTGTATACAGAAAATTTTATGTGTACACCTAACTAAGTAAAGTGGTCTTTAATTAATGGGTGTTTAAGAATGTGTATCTATCTTATCAACAAGTTTATTGGAAGGCACACCTATTAGAGACTTGGGACTGGTGGTGTGAGTGGCTCTTGAGTAGACACTAGGTGGCAATCCCAGGGGTTATTTGTCTGTTTGTTTGGCTCTGGACGTATTTGCCCTAGAATGCCAACTCTTTATCTCCTTCAGACCCCAGGTTAAGGCAATGTGTTATTGGTGAAGGCTGTAATCTGTCTGGTTCCCATACCAGGGGTTGTTTCTGGCTTTGTTGCTTCTCTCTTTGAATTTTGCTGGCTACAATTTCATTGTAGTGGTGAGACATATTTTTAACCATTTTTGATGTTTTTATGACTCGTTCATTACCAGCTGCCTTGAGGGTGGAGAGGTGGGGTCAAAATGGGACTTTAAGTGTTTAACTTTGGCAAGAGAGAAGATGGAAAACCAGACCTTCAAGAGGGGACATGAAGGTCTTTGACCTGCAATCCCTGTTCCACATGCCAGCCATCAGCATGTGATGTTGCAGCTGCTGGGTGAATAACTCATATATGTTCTTATTCTCAGAATGGTCAGGAAGGGAAGAATAAAAGTGTGCCGTCTTGAGCACATTTTTGTCAGAATGGTAACACATTAAATTTTGCAGAGAAGAAAAAGAAGAAGTGTAGATATTTGAAAGGATTCTGAATTTCTCCTACCCTAAAAATGGAATTCCCAAGTCTTTCCATTTTCTGAGGACCCTCCCCCAACTCTGCCTATCTTCTCTCACTGACAATTGCTGCCTGTTGGAATTGGACAACTCAGAATCCTTTCCGTAGCAAACGTACCCTCTTTGGCTGACTGGCAATTGGCTCCTGGGCAAAGATGAAGCAAAATCACTCTGTACTTACCTGATCAGCTCTCTCAGGATGTCAGTGCTGCCTACCCGGGCAGCATGATACACAGGGGTGCTGCGGTGGTGACGGCTCCCATTGGGGTCAGCTCCGGCTTGCAGAAGGATCTGTGCGCATTCCAGATGTCCATTCACAACAGCTACGTACAGGGCAGTTTGCCCTTTCACGTCCACAAGATCAATCTCTGCCCCTTTCTGAATCAGGAAATCCACACAGTTTCCATGTCCTGCCGTGGCAGCAATCCGCAGCGGTGTACAAGGCAGCCAACCACAACACCACACAGATTTCTCATTGATGCGGCTGAAGAAAGCAAAAGCAGCACAACTAAGTAATCCATGAGTGTGCCTGGATCTTGCCTTGCTTCCCCCTGTGAGCATGCACTGTTCTCAGCAAGTGTGGGGCAAAAATTAAGAACAAAACCAACTTTTCTCTCCCTGGATTCTTTCCCTGGATGTCCTATGTTATCCATAACAACAATTTTCTGACAGCATGGGAATAAAATCATGTCTAAATAGATATATAAGGCACAATCACATGCAGCCTTTGCTAACCTGCCACTCTTCAGTTGTTTTGGACTACGATTCCAATCAGCCCCGTCCAGTATCCATTTGATACAAACAGTCTGTCACTGTTTGTGCACACATGCACACCCAAACCTATATGCAACCCCAGCTTAGATACCCAGAATTACATACACCTGAATAATTCATACAGGAAGGCTACCCATAATCTGAACTCTACAAAAATGGACAGTACAGATCTGATAGATGGAATAAATGTGCAGATGGAACCTGGAACATACAGAGCCGAGGAGGAGGATCAGCAGGAGATCCCTATCTTCATACATCCCTTTGAACCCTCAGTGTTCCTCAGTGACTATTTGCATGAGGCTAAAATGTACTCAGGGCTAAAGTGTTTGATTTATCACCTGAGAATCCATGCTCCATTTCAGTAAAATTGAGAGCTACCTTTGGAAGCTCTCTTCCTCCAACAGGTTTTTAATGGTTTGCAAGTCTCCCACATAAGCGGCATCATGCAGTCGAGTGTCCTCACAGTGCTCGATGGGGTGGTCACAGAATTGTTCCTTCAGCCACTCCTTCAGATTGCGACCTGTGCTGGAGAGATTGTTGCTGCTTTAGGTCATAAAACTCAGCAGGAGCTCAGCCCTGACCAGGAGGTTCTGCTATGGTCACTGGAGTAACCCACTGCGGATGAGAAAGAAGCAGGGCCACAAGAGAGGCCTTAACCACAGTTACCTTTTGCTCAGGTCTGTGCTTTAAAGCTCCATATCCAACAGCTCTTTCTTTTGCCCCAAAACATTCTCTGTAAAAACCCACTCTTTAAAGCTGAAGCGCAACCAATGGCAATTCAGGTTTTCTGTGAATTGCTGTTTGCTCTGATTCAGCGGTAAAGACACAGAGCTTTAAAGCACAGACCATGCCTGGAAAGCACAGAGGAGAGGTAAGTGTGGATAAGCCCTGCATCAGAGAGGGTCAGGTGGGGCCTGATATATTTTCAACCTCTTTTGAGACCCTGTACAGACTGATTGTTGCTTTTTCCAGATATTTGAAGGTCATGTGGCAGGACTATTTTGCCCTCAAGTATAAGATGTTCTTTCATAGGTTTTATAGGTTGGGAAGAAAATAGCTAAACGTCAGCAAAACCTATTTGACAAGAGACCATTGTGGGACATAGCACTATCCTACTGTCTCCAAACGTCCAAATAATTATTGTTTACAATCATCCAATATGTCCTGAAAACAAATGCCTTTGCATGCAGCGAACAGGTGTTCGAGCAACTTACCGTCACATTTAAAAATATCAAAGATTTGTAAAGTTGCCTAACATGTTTCATAATATGGCTCCTCTATTATACCCAGCTAAATAGGCATGAGGCAAAATGTCCCTAGATATATTCTGAGCAGTCTCCTTTGCTCAAGGACTCCTTGAGATGTGACCTAGCACAATGCAGACAAAAGATACTTGTAACATACAAAGTGCTTTGTGATGTTTAGAGTTGTTACCTAGCTTGGAGCTTCAGAACAAAAGTAAATGAACACAATCATCTGGCACTCCTTCCCTACAGGATCAAGATACAAATAAACAGGTTCAACAAAACCAATTTTCAGTTGAATTATATTAGCAACTACCTAGAGAAAACAGGGAAACTAACATAATTAGACATCAGCAATCGAGTCCTAATTCTCTCACTGAGATTGTAAACCTATGTTTGGAGTGTTTTCCTCCAGGTTGGGGCTTCAAACTCATACAGACTGCAATACAAAGACTTGTCTATCACCACATCATCTAGAAAACAACATGAAAAGTTAGTTTAGTAACTATGTATAAGAACCTGTGATGAAATCTGTTATTAACATTTTATGGGAATCCCAGGAAGTAAAGCAAACATGAATTAAGAATAATTGCTTGCTGCATTAAAAGCCACAATCTCCAAACCCATTTGCTAGAATGACTGAGAACAACTGTGCGGCCTGGGAATCCATTAGCAGACAATTACATTTCTTCCCCAAACAAGTCACTGTGATCTGATTAGGTGAAATTAAATTATAATTGCATGTGTAAGATTCAGAGATATTTGCCTGTTAAATATTCTGAAGGTATTCTGCAACATATCCTACTAATAATACAATGTTCTCTCTCTCTCTCTCTCTCTCTCTCTCTCTGTCTCTCTCGTGTGTGTGTGTGTGTGTGTGTGTGTGTTTTGCTGGTGTTATAGAGAGTGGCTGATGCCTTTTTCAAAAAAGGAAAATATCTGTAGATGTTCAAGACACTAAAGTGCTTTAAATTTGCTCATGAAAGTTCATCTCAGCAAAGCCCCAGATATACACAGAAAAGCCTGTTTGAAGCATTTCCACACACAAACGCTCATCACACATTCCTTGCTTCCTGTATTTGGGTGACTGACATCACTGGGGTGAGGAAGCAGATTCTGTACTCACACTACTATGTCTGCCAATTTACCCTTTGAATATAAGAGTAAAGAACTGTGCTTAGTTAAATTTGTATCTTTTCTTTCCACCACACTGAACACTATTGCAATGAGGGTAAAACCCAAGAAGGAGTGGCAAGGGCTTCTGTATTGCTGGTATATGCATTCAGCACTCAGAGTTTGTAGAAAATCAAAGCACCGCCAATGGGCGTAGCCAGGATTTTTGTTAGTGGGGAACAGAACCTTGGATTTATATTGATTTTTATTAATTTTGATTGATTGGGGCAGGGAGCCTGCCCTCCTGGCTACGCCCATGGCACCACCATTATCCCTATTTTACCGAAACAAATAGCAGGGGACACGGAGCAACATTTCCCCCTGATTCATCTGGCAGCTGAGCTAAGAATACAGGTCACTTGATGCCCACAAAAGTGACCACAGTCCCCAGCAGAGTGCTTCAAAAAACAAAAAAGCACAAGCTTTTTCTGAAAGCACTGGCTTTTGCATACAACCTGCTTTTATCAAACGCCGTCCAGTAGATCATGGTGAGGATTAAAGCTAACTAGTTAATTAGAAAGGCTATTTTCCAAGATCAGTGAATAACTGCTAAAAACCACGCGCAAACAATCCCTCCCTCGCTGAGCCTCAAAAGGGAAGCGAGAGGGATCAGAAGTAACAGGTTGTAAATAGGAGCAAGATGTGCGCTGGATGCGTCTCGAATGCGCAGGGAGCCGCTTAAGTGTCTTGAGGATCCTGGTAAATTTAAGCAGAAACCTGTTTGGTTTAGTTTGTTCAGCGTTTTCCAAGTCCACTCTGATAGGTGCCTGGAAAATTCAATATCGGAATAAATATGCACCACTTACTGGAAAGAAGCCTGAGGGGTCGGCAGCACATGACTAACATGAAGGGGCGAACACATACACACAAACACACACACGCGCGTTTGCCTCTTTTTGGCGTGTCAGATCCCCCCGGAAGGAAGACGGGTCCCGCGCCGCGCACGTTACCTGCCTGGCCCCGCGCGGCCCCCGGAGGAGCCCCTGGGGCTTCGGGGCTTCCCTCGGCCTCGCCCGCCGGCCTCGCCTCGGCCATCAGCCCCGCAGGGAGCGCGGCCCGGCCGGCCTCTCCGGCTGCTGCTCCCGGCGCCGCCTTCGCTCTCGCCCCATTGGCGGAAAGGCCGCCGCGCCAGGCCTTCCCGCTTCGCCTTAAGGTGGTTCGCGGAAGAGCATGAAAGGCTGAAGCGGTTGGGGGCTCGATAGGTTTCCGTTTCTAAAAGATGCCTGAGAGGAGACAGGATAGAGGCTGGCCAAGTTGTAGGAACTCTGCCTTTTGGCGGGGCTGCGCCTGCCCTTCGGAACTCCCTGCCTCGTGACACCAGGCAGGCGCCCTCGCTGCGCTCTTTCCAGAGGCGCCTGCTTAAAAAAACATTCCTGTTTAGACAGGCTTGCCCAGATGATTAGAAAGCTGGTGTGAATGTCAATCTGTTTTAGCTCCTGTGTGTTTTAAAGTTTGCTTGTAAATTTCTGAAAATTTTATTGTTTTATCTTTTTTGGGGGGGGGGGAACACTTTGAAGTTTTGTTTCGTTTTACAATCAAGCAGTGTATAACTTTTATGAAACAAACATTAATAACGTGAATACAGAATCGTTTCTCTATCAGAACACTAGAAAGCCAATGAGACTGATGGGCAGTAGATTCAGGACAGAGGTGCCAGCTGCCAGGAACCCCAGGGGCCCAAGCACCCACAGATTTGCCCGTGAAGGGGCTGGGCACCCACAGATTTTGGTGCCAGGGCCACTCACGCTTCATGGCACCCACAGTCGCAGGGCAAAGTTGGCACTCCTGATTCAGGACAGGTAAAAAGAAACTACTGTATTTTTTGCTCTATAAGATTCACTTTTCCCCTCCTAAAAAGTAAGGGGAAATGTGTGTGCGTCTTATGGAGCGAATGCAGGCTGCGCAGCTATCCCAGAAGCCAGAACAGCAAGAGGGATTGCTGCTTTCTCTGTGCAGCAATCCCTCTTGCTGTTCTGGCTTCTGAGATTCAGAATATTTTTTTTCTTGCTTTCCTCCTCCAAAAACTAGGTGCGTCTTGTGGTCTGGTGCATCTTATAGAGTGAAAAATACGGTACTTCTTCCACACAGTCCATATGCCTGGAATTCACTCGCACCTGATGTGGTGATGACTACACAATTAAATGGTTCTAAAGGGGATTTGACAAATTTGTGAAGGTGAAGCCAATTGAAGGCAATTGGTTGCAGTAGCTAAATGGAACATTCATGTTCAAAAGCAACACACCTCTGGCAGAAGGCCAGTTGCGCTGTGTGTGTGTGTGTGTGTGTGTGTGTGTGTCTGTCAAACAACAGGGTTAACAAACCTGACGGCCCTTCAGGTATTTGAAGGTGACAGATCCCAGACTCTGGAACTCCTACCCTGGAGAAGCAAGACTGGCTCCCTCTTTGCTGTCCTTCTGCCGGCAGATGAATATATTGTTTTTACTGTATTGTATTTTTATTATCAAACACTGCTGTGTAATCTGATGAATGAAAAGGAGTTTAAATTTTTTTAAAAAGAAAGAAAAAAAGGAGGAATTCTGGTTATACTTTCCTGCACAGTAGGAAAGCTGTATACATATGGGGTCTTATTACCTCAAGCCGTGCTTTCAAAATATAATAAAATAAATGTGTTGTAAGTTGTTTGGAGAGCTGTGTGTAATAAATAATAAATTATGATAAACTTCCAACAATTAAAATGCTGTGTAAAAAATAAACCAGACAAATGGAAGAGAAATCTGCATGTTTTTGTAGCGCTGCAGCATTTATATTAGATTTTTTAAAAAAAATAGACTAACAATTCTATAAGCATGTCTTAAGTTTTTGTTACCTGTTGTTTTGTACAAAATACACAGAACTTTAGAGAAAGTAAACACAGCATTATCCACAGCTTCTTGTCAATGTTTGCTTTCACTATGGTTGCTGGTCCATTCCACAAGCCCATCAACAACATCTGGAAAATCTAGAGGGGTGTTTTAGACAGGGAACAGGCATTGTTCAGGTGTGGCAGACGGCCTGCTTGCTTTTTTCTGTCTCTCTCTGTGTGTTTGTGTAGGAGAATGCTTGCTTTGCTTTTACTTTTCTCTTCTCTTCAGAACAGCTGTTGAGCTTTTGTGTGAAAGAAAAGTTGGGCATAAAAAGTGGTGGGATGATTCAATTTCAAATTTAGACCAGGCTCAGTTATGCCCCCTGAAAAACCAACCAGTTTGAACAAAGAGAAAGAGCAGAGATGGATTCAACACAGAAGCTCACACCAAAAGGCTAACACAACAGAGTGTTTCCCAAACTTCCTTCTCACTAGATACAAATCTTGTTTTAAACTGCCACTTTCCTCCTCTCAACGTCAATTGTGATGCGACATTACAGATCCCCCAGTGAGGGCTGTGCGATGACCACCTCAAGTTTTTCCATAAATAGGAATAAATATATCCCAGCTTTCCTCCAAGGAGCTCAAAGTGCCACACATGGTTCTCCTTTTCCCCCGTTTTCTCCTGCAAGGTATATGGTAGGTTGAGAGACAGTGACTGCCCCAGGTCACGTAATGAACTTCACAGCTCAGCGGGGATTTGAACCCGGGTCTATCAGGTCTCAGGCCAATGTTCTGACCACTACACCACACTTGCCATGTGTGCTTGGTTGCAGCACACGAGGTGCTCGTGAGTTTATTTGGCTTGTAAATGTGTCCATGGGCCCAAATAGCTTGGTAATGCCTGGTAGGAGGTGTGAGCGATGTTGAGAAGACCTCACATCATTCACACAGAGGGTGAGAGAAGGTAGGATCATGCCCCCGGACACTCCCCCCAAAAAACCGCTGCATGTGTTGAAGCCCCACATTTATAAATGCAGCATTCGGTTTTGATGGAGGAGTGCCCTCAGGAGCTGGAGTCTGGGCCTTGCCCTCCAGGCCAGGTGGAAAAGACCTTGCAGCAGGAAGCAAGTGCCCCAGCAGTCACCATGGACTGTTTATATGACATGCAACAAAACGGCACGACCACAAACTGGCTTGTAAGTATAAAACCAAATTTACTAGAATAATAACTAGAATAGAGATAAACTTGTAACCATTCGAGGGTAGCACGCTTCATCAGTCCGAAAAGCCAGTCATACAAAACTGGCTCAGGATAAAGAAAGTATTCACAGGCACAGCGTGTAGCAAAACCTGTAAAATATCCTGAGAACAGGTCTCCTTTTGCCCACTTGCTTTGTGTTTCCAACCCAAGACCTATTGAAGAACATCTCATCCAGTTCAATCTTTGAAAAACGGTTTTGAAAAACTTTTTCATATTCTCCAGTGTGGCAGCACGGGGTTGCTGTTCTGTGATTGGACTCACGCTACTTGTTGAACGGTTCATTTATCCAGTCTGTACAGTGGTACCTCGGGTTACATACGCTTCAGGTTACAGACTCCGCTAACCCAGAAATATTACCTCAGGTTAAGAACTTTGCTTCAGGATGAGAACAGAAATTGTGCTCTGGCGGCGCGGCGGGCAGCAGGAGGCCCCATTAGCTAAAGTGGTGCTTCAGGTTAAGATCAGTTTCAGGTTAAGTACGGACCTCTGGAACGAATTAAGTACTTAACCCGAGGTACCACTGTATAACATTTACTGCGCATGTAACTTGTTACGATACAGTTGTACATTTACGCACTCCATGTTTACAGTATCTCCAGGCTTTTTTTGCACATGGCACCTTAGTATGTTTGTTGCTTGAATGGTTACAAGTCTATCTCTATTCTAGTTATTATTCTAGTAAATTTGGTTTTATACTTATAAGCCAGTTCGTGGTGTTGTTGTTTTGTTGCATTATTATTATTGTCACCACATTTGATACTTTGTGTATATACTTTGTTTATATAAACAGTCTTCTTTCTCATTTTATTGGCTTTCAAAAATAACTACAATCCAAACACCACTATTCATAGAAAAAATAGGTCATTTAATTATTATATATAAAAAGAAAATAAATTTATAATACAAATTATATTTTAGGCTGTACATTTTTACTCACATACAGAAAATGCTGGATTCTTCTAACACAAACAGTTTTAACCATATATACAGATCCACACTTAAATGTGATGGGATTTTTTCAATGCTGAATTCAGTCCTATATACAATTATATGCATTTTGAAAAGACTGCAGCTGAAAACAGTTCAGCACTTCTGCTGATGCTTTTTAAGACATTTTCCCCAAATTAACTTCTAATATCCCTTTCCAAATATGACAATCATACCATACACTAAGGCTCTGTAGTTACTTTGAAATATATGCAAAAACATTTGTTGTAGTAATTTTGGGATGGCTTCTTTATAAAGGCATCGGGAACCATTCAGTCAAAAACTCTATTAGACTGCACACAAATCATATACACTCCTCAGTAGGGGCTTAGACTGTTATCCTCAGCTGTGTTATTTATTAGAAGTAAATGTCATTACTTCCAAATGTTTTGATCAGGGTGTCAGACTGATAAAGTGCACACAATTTATTAAATAGCTTGCTAAACTATTGCACCACGGCATTTTTCTCCAAGCCTTAAACACTTCTGAGACTTCTCAGTCAATAAACACAAGGTTTCAAACCATATCCCACATTACGTTTCTCCTGTGCAACATCCAGCAAGCCATACTTAACCCATAAGAAATATAATTTTATGAGAAAATGGAGAGATGGTAGATACGCAAACGGAGAGACCATGAGATTTCTCAAATCCAATCCACCAGGGGCGGGGGGGGGGGGGAGAATGGAAACTTGAATCACATTCACTTAAATAATGGTGTAGCTTCAAAAGATTCAGATTATATGTAGTCTGTGTTTATATGACACAGGGACATCAATAAGCAAGTCCACAAGCACACACAGCATGGTGTGTCCTTACCCGCCTTTGCCTAGCATGACAAGTCTCAGGTGTCCTTCCAAGCTTGAAGTAAAGTGGGATGGGAAATCCATGCAGTTGTGCTGTTTCTAAGGCACTCTAAGCACTCTGCAAGTGCAATGCAACGTGAACAAGTCCCAACCCTCTTCATGAATTTGAAGCTGGGAAATCATTACCATGAAGGAGCTGGGCTGCACGTCAGAAAGACTCAAATGCTCCAGAAGATCTGCACAAACACACTATCCCTTTCCTGAACTAAGAAATCAGAAGGAGGGATAGGCTTATATGTATTGTGTTTGCTTCCAAGGTGCTTGGGACACCCCAGAAGCAGAGGACAACAGCAGGGATTCTTTTGTCTCAAGGGTTGGAGAAGAGCTGGGATTTGTTGCTTCAATATGCCTTGAAGGAGTTCCTAGCGCCCTGGAAATGCAATGCAACAGTTAAGTTTCAGGCCTATTCCAGAGCTGCATTATTTTTGACTTTGAAATGAGAGGCACTTAAGAACATCTCCACAACTCAGTATGACATCAGGCAGTACTCCGTTAGGCAAGGCGAGAAGCCACAAATATGGCTGATTACCAAGACCATCCAAGATTTATGGGGTCTCCAAGTGCAAGTATTGCAGGTACTCTTCAAAAAAAAATTGGAACCCCCCCCCCCAAAAAAAACCCCTCCATGCAAAAATGCATACACCTCCTGCTCAAATTCTCTCAGAATGATTTAAAGTAAAAACATACATGACTGGCCATTTAGTTGGAGGAAAAGTACTTAACTACATAAATAAAGGCAAGTATAATTAACATGTTTAGATAAACTTATTTTGTTATCTTTCTTATTTGTATGACTTAAGGAAATACAGATAAACCCAATTTTGCTTCTTGATCTGCATGAATTTTTAAATAATTCTTCTTAAAGGGTTTGCCAACAAAAGGTCATATTTCAAGCTACTCCAACAGTAAATTCAAGCTACACCCAAAATTTCATACAATATATTTATATATTGCTCAAAATGCCACACATATACCAGACATGAAGGGTACAAAACCTGATCAGAGTATATTGTTATTAAATAATCCAGGAAAGTGAGCTCTGCTGACAATAGAAAACCTATCACAATATAGGTTAAATATAGCGAATGTTTTGCATTGACTGTTTTTTAAAGCTTTTTACAAACATTGAATAAATGGCAAATTTCACCTACACAATATAAATCTCCCGAGGCCATACACCATCACGTGAATAAGTTTATTTGAAACTGTATTTGCTGCTGTATGCAACAGATTTCTTTCAACACAAAGATTTATTTCTTCTATTTAGAAGAAAATCCATTCCAGCTCGCGTGTTCCATTGTTCACCTCCTTGAGTTGATGTTATGAACCATCTTCTGAATTTTTTCATCATTCTTTAAAACATTGGCCATTTTAGCACAAATCTTATCTTGTTCGTCTTTGATCAACTGATCCAGCTCCGCAAGTTCTACTTTCAATGGTTCCACAACACTGTCTGTAATACTGTTGAGACAAAACACGGAACTTACACAAAAATTCTTGTGAAATCTATTATGGTTAGACAAACACATCTGAAGCAAAGAGAGCAAATGTAAGGGGAGAAACTAAAAGTACATACTACAAACAAACAAACAAACAAACACTCTAATGTTTGCCTATACAGTGGTACCCCGGGTTATATACACTTCAGGTTACAGACTCCGCTAACCCAGAAATAGTGCTTCAGGTTAAGAACTTTGCTTCAGGACGAGAACAGAAATTGTGCTCCGGCGGCGCTGCAGCAGAAGGAGGCCCCATTAGCTAAAGTGGTGCTTCAGGTTAAGAACAGTTTCAGGTTAAGTACGGACCTCCGGAATGAATTAAGTACTTAACCCGAGGTACCACTGTAGTGGGTAGGGGAAGAGGAAGTCAAGCAGGAGGTTGGAATGAGCTCTGAGAGTTCTACACTCAAATCCCAGTTCAGAGGGGGGAAACCCTCAATTGCTTTTAGGCAAGCATCTTACTCCGTTTACTATTCAGTAAAACAAGAACAGTTGGGATCCGCCTGACAAAGCTGATATGAGTAGGAATGATAGCTATCTTAAGCCTTATCTTACACCTCATCATAGACAGATACTAATCATAAAGATAGTGTTTTTATATAACTTAGCAGGGGTGAGAAACAGCCGCATAACTTTCTTTGTACTATCCACCTGTCATTAATACCAGTGGGAAGTCAGTGTTGCATTGCGAAAAGGGTGGGGGGGGGAGTAGTACTGGGGGCTTTAATACTCTTGCTATGAATAGCATTTAGTTAAGTCACAATCTCTAATTAAAGGACTGTCCTGCAGATAAAACAAGATCATCCACATATGCTAACACCCTGAATTCCTTTGAAGGGCTGGGTATTCCCATGGAATGCGGAGTCAAGGACCCCCATCTTGGAGATATTCAGATCACCTCAGAATCTAAGACTGCTTTAGATATCAAACAGTCCAAGGTGATAACTGTCTCTGAGGCTTTGGAACTGTTTTGTAGCCTCAGGAGGGCTTCCAAAGTTTGTTGGTCAGAGTTTTGTTAAGAATGCAATAAAGGGAACATGCTAGGCAGAGAGGAGGCGGGAGGCAGAGAAAGAGAAGTATAGTTTGGTGACTGACAGAGCTACCTTTCCTCTGTTCTATTTGGGTAGTTCTCTAGCTACAAATGCTAGATTAGGAAGATTGGTAAGCATTTTCAGTCTTAGCCCCCCAAATCCTGACAGGTTTCTGCTCACCCACCTATGCCTAGGGCTAACTCACTGACTGCTTTATGGCCCACCTACTGGAATTTATTTATATATAAAGTTTCTAGTCCATCTTTCAGCAGTAACGTTCCATTTGGACAACTGCAATGTACTGTTCATAGGGTTGCCAACAACAACAGCTTAGAAACTCTAGCTGGTGGAGAATGTGGTGATAAGATTGCTAACTGGGACAAGTGTTTTGAGTATATTACATCCTTTCCTTCTTCCAGTGACTTCCAATTTATTTCCATGACCAATTCAAAGTGCTGGCTTTACCTTCTAAACCTTCACATCACTTGGGTCCCCAGCATCTAATGGAACACCTTTTCTCATGTGAACCTACCCAAGCTCCAACAGGATCTATAGAGGCTCTCCTATGAATGTCATCTCATACTAAAGCAGGGAAGGTGGCAAAGAGAGGGCCTTCTTGGTGGTGGCCCCTTCCCTGTATTTGGAAACCTCTCCTTAAAGAGATGTGCCTAACATCTGTTTTAACGACTTTTCAGCACCAGGCAGTGGCCTTCTTATGCTCCCAGGCCTGTTAACAATTTAATGTTATTTCAGCATCTCCAATTTTAGTTTCTAATCTGCTGGAAATAAGTTTTAGGGGTTTTCGTTTTTATATGATTGTGCCAGAGCAGATAACTTGTCCTTTATTGTTGACTGAGTGCAATCACCCATTTCTGAATTGTTTGTATTTTGTATGTTCCAATGTTTATATTGTATGTTACTTAGAGGATCACTGCATGAGATGACTTGACAAATATGTATAATCAAACAAATGTCCTTTTTGTGTACAGGACAGGTGGAAGGAACTTCCTCACAATTCCCAGTGGAGGCAGCAGCTAGGAAGCTCCTTGGCTCACTACTTTCAGGAGAGGTTGGTTTGAGCAGAGGGCAGGCAGTGCTGCTGTACTCCTTAAACCTCCCTGCCCAACCTCCTTGGAGCTAGAGCTTGGCTGACTGTTCAGCTGGGTGCCAGTCAACATGTATGTGGTGGGAAGCCTTGTGTTAGGCTGCTGAGTTGCCCACTTGCCTTTAGCTTAATACGGTGACATGACCCCAGAGGCAACAGCACCTGCGCATTTGCTTCTACTACCATGACGATATACTTAGCTCACACCATTTAAGTTTGTGGGATTGTTCTAACTCCGCCCATAATATTTTACTGCAGTAGAAGCCTTCACTGCTGGGATACACCTTTCTTGCCCCACCTTCTCCCTCAGCTTGGCCCTCCCAGACCTGATTAGCATCACAAAACTCTATGCATGTTGTTTTGGATTAACCAATTGCGCAGCAACCGAGCAATTTCTCAAATAGTCTCACCTTTGTTCTTTCTGTAGGGCCTCTTCAAGTTGTTTATTTTCATTCTGCCACATCTGGAGTTCATTCTTCATGGCATCCACATCTTCCTGAATATAGTCCATGATTTTCCCAAGGGGGAGAGCGCTCCGACAAAGGGCCTGAATGGATCCACGGAACTTCTCTATTTCCTTTGCTACTAGATCTTTCTCTTTTCTCCTTGCTGCTTCTGACAAAAGTGGTTTTTCCTAATTGTTAAAAACACACACACACAAATAGACAAATAGTGAAGGAACGGGATTGTTGTTTAAGGGGTGAATTAAATATATGGGATAGATTTGAAAACCAAAACATAAAAATAGAAAATAGGTGTGTTCTGAGGCACATCAATGAAACCAATACTAATTAATAATTAAAGATCACTCACCTTAGCCCAATTCTGCCATTGGAAAATAGTGCAATGGTCAAGAATGATCTCAAAGATAGCACACTTTCTGTTAAAGCAGAGAGATGCAAAAGGACACACAGCCAAAACTACATTATTTGCATTACTGTATGCCCATTAACATTCAAGGCCGATTTAAGATTCTGCTTTTGACTTGTTTGGCTTAGGATGTAATGTTCACTGCCTCTCTTACTATATGACTAAACACCTTACATGCGATCTCCACCAACTAAGTTCTCCAAGCAGAGAACTTCCTGGACATGACAAAGCTGTAAGAGGGGTGCAACAGGTTTTTCCTCAGTAGCACTAGCTACTACTACCATTACAGGAAATCATTATGATCTGCCAGGACCATATAACACCGGTCTCAAAGGATCTACACTGGCTCCCAGTAAGTTTCTGAGTGCAATTAAAAGTGTTGGTGCTGACCTTTCAAGCCCTAAACGGCCTCGGCCCAGTATACCTGAAGGAGCGTCTCCACTCCCATCATTCAGCCCAGACACTGAGGTCCAGCTCCGAGGGCCTTCTGGTGGTTCCCCCACTGTGAGAAGCGAAGCTACAGGGAAACAGGTAGAGGGCCTTCTCAGCAGTGGTGCCCGTCCTGTGAAATGCCCTCCCATCAGCTGTTAAGAAAATTATAATCTATCTGACTTTTAGAAGATATCTGAAGGCAGCCCTGTACAGGGAAGCTTTTAAGGATTGAGGTTTTTTGTGTTTGAATATTTTGTTGGAAGCTACAGAGTGGCTGTGGCAACCCAGTCAGGTGGATGGCATATACATATAATAATAATAATAATAATAATAATAATAATAATAGATTCTTATGCCATTCTTTCTTCAAGGAGTTAAGGACAGCATAAACTACTCCTCTCATCCATACATCCAGGTCAAAATCCTGGGGAAAATCTATCCAAAATCTATCCACACCAGCACACAGGGAGATTCAGTGATGCAACAATGAAGTACAGTTGTACCTTGGTTGTCGAACGGAATCCGTTCCGGAAGTCCGTTCAACTTCCAAAAACGTTCGACAACCAAGGCACGGCTTCTGATTGGCTGCAGGAGCTCCCTGCACGCAATCGGAAGCCGCAGAAGCTGCGTCGGACCTTCGGCTTCCAAAGAACGTTAGCAAACCAGAACACTCACTTCCGGGTGTGCGGCATTCGGGAGCCAAAACATTCAAGTCGCAAGGCGTTTGGGATCCAAGGTACGACTGTGCTTATGTGCACATTTCAACAAATAATAAAGATATAATGAATGTGGGTAAAAAGTAACAGATTGTGGGCCATAAGTACGATGCAGCCTGCAACAGAAGGTATATGTCTGCAGACAGGATGCGTATGGAGTGAAGATGGAGCTGTGCTTTTGAGGCTAGTTCTCTTGGACCTGCCTGAGGAAAGGATTGTGTCCAAAAGAACCATGATTGGTTCTCTCCCAGTATGACTTGCTGTGTTTGGGACCTGCCTTGTGGGTTAGGATGGATTCATTTGGGTCAATATGAAGGTTTGTAACTTGAGGCCACAGCATGTTCGGCAGCAGAGTTATGAATAACCAAAACTCAACCAAGAATATTGAAGTCACTTTGTCACCTGATGACAGCAATGGTTGTTTGGCTATCAAACAGTAGCAACCAACAGGAGCTGCTGATCAGGCTTCTCAACGCTGCACACTGCTGCCAGTTACCAGGAGGGAGGGACAAGGCAGTAGGGAGCTTAGCAGTGGCACAGCAAGAGAGCCAATCTGACACCCCTGCTGCTGTGCCAAGCTCTCTGCGGCCTCGTCTCTCCCCTTCTCTGCAACACAGCAGCAACATGCGATGCTGGGAAAAGAGATCAGCAGTGCAGCCCAGCCCTCGCTGCCATTAACCCAACACCGCTGATGGGGTTTCTTATCATCTTCTTATCGCAGGCTCAACAAGTCTGTTGCTAGGAAGCACAGGATAATGGGCAGATTCTTCCAAGAGCATCGCAGATGCACACATGACTTGTGCTAGAGGTTTGCTGGAGTGATGAGGGAAGTAAAGTGCTCCTGGTTTTATTGAACCAGACAGCCTTTAACATACGTGCTTCATAAAACGTGACGGTGTCTGCTAGGTGTTTTTATTTTATAAGAGGTTACTAAAAATGTTCCTTCTTTGGAAATCTGTTGACATTAGTTTAACTTTGTAGGATACAGAACAATGCAACGTTGAAAAAGAGGTTGGAATGAAAACACTGAAGAATAAGCAACTAAGAACACTCAATTCTTTGAGGTTCATTGCATGATTACCTTCTCAGCAGATTTTGGCAACTGGGACAATTCATAATCTTTCTTTGTTTCCAATATTCTTTTGACAAGCCCACCTGTTGAAGATAAAAATTATAGTTCTTAACTGCAAAAGACCTCTCTAAAAAGGCAAAAAAAAAAAGTGCTTATAGTGGCTCAGTTTTGGTTCATACACCCAACTAGTTTCTTCTGTATAGAACATTGAAATGAAACATTCTTTCTGAAACTCCTATAATGTACTTACAGCCACTAAGGTATAATAAAAGTCAGCAAGAGAAGGCATCATATTTTTAATTGGATTACAATCATTGGATCTATCGAAGACCTGACAAGTGTCAAAATCATTGTACTTGTGCCAAATTTCATTAAGAATAAGGAACAAAAAGGATGGAAAGGGATTTTGAAGTTATCTCAAGTCAAAGCAAGTAGTTGACAAGAAAGCATGAATTGGACTGCATACGTATTGAATCTTGAAAGGAAGACCAAGGATATAGGAAGTGACAAGTTATGAGGGACTTAATCACAAACAAGCAAGTAAAGAAAAACCTTAAGAAAATAAAAAGACTTGCCATGCTTCTCATCTTCTTCCAACTCTACTGTTGCCTCCTGAACAATAGAAATCAAAGGGAAGTTAATAAATTAAAACTAGACAAGTAAGGAGACAATAATACTTGAGAGCTGACCGTTCATTTTCTCTCTGTTCTAAGAATAGCGACTGCCTCCCTGCCACCTTACCACCAAAAAACACCCACTGATCTGCCAACTTGAGAACTGTATTTTACAATTCTATCATCCGTCCCTGTAAAATAAAAAGGGAGCTCAATTGTACAACTTGGAGCATGGACCAATCAAGATGAAATGTGGTTTGACTATCAATGGGATTTGCGCCAGATCCTCGTAATATAAAATACAGAGGGGGAGGGGTTCCACAGCAGCCATTCTAAGGTAATCAGGGGCACCTCATACTCTGGCAAAATTATGAAATGGAAGCAAGGGCTTTAGGCTTCTAGGCTTCCTGTAACTGTTAATTCACTGTTCCTCTCCTTAATCATACACTATGACAACACAAACTTCCTAATGGTGCTTCCAGCTTCCAGCTTAGACTCACTTCCATTCACCATGCTTCAATATCAAGCATAAAGCATACCACTGGAACTCTATTCAGAAAGAGACAAAAGGAAGCAGCAGACAACACAAAGTTAATGCTTGGTTCACATTTGTATGAGAAAATGTATTAACCGACCGTTGCCATTTCTGCCATTTCAGGCAAATGCAGTGCTGCCTCCACAACAAACTGATCGTCATCTTCTTCCTCCTCTTTGTCTATAATGACATTTGTCACTATTTTGGCACTGCCATTTCTAAAAGAAAGGAAGAACAGGACTATACTTTAGGCATGGTGTTACAAGTGATCATTCAAGGCAGAAAATACTGTAGAATCCTTTCTTTAAAAGAAAAATGTGTATTCAGTTCTGTCTAAAGATAAAAAGGTTTTGGAAATTTTCAAGCTATTTACCCCCATAAAGATGGCAAGTTGGGTGAGGAGTGGAACTGAAATGTACACAACATTTACTTTTGGTTTGATCCACACCGAAAACTATGGGACCAGTAGGTAACGATTAACTTAAGTCTCATTTATTCTAATGTGACTAAAGCGTAACTCAAATCTGGATCCAACCTGTACCTACTTTAAGAACACAAGATGTAGTATTTTTAACTTACCAGATCAGAAATTTGTACAGTTTAGTATTACATTTTTTAAAGTTCCACTGATTTATGAGCAGAGCAGTCGTGTGTGGTTGTAAAAGAATCTGTGGCACAAGAACTGCAAAACCCAAAGCCCTGCTCATCTGATGCTAGTCGGGGCAGAAAGCTGGGGAAGGTGGGGACACACAGAGAAAAGTCTACATTATCTTATGGCCACTTCCCAAAAAATGTGGAAAAATATGAAAACGAAAACTATTGGCAATATTGTAAACAAAAGAAAGGTTTTCTTCTCTGAGCTTAGAAACACTTATGTTTCTCAGCATTCGAATGCAGAAACAGGAGAGACTCAAGAGTATGCCATCATCATGCATGCTGTAGGACTGCAGTCTAATTTGCTGTAGCCATCACATTTCTGCATTTATGAATATACCACATCAATAGGAAAAACTGTGTTGAGGACAATCTTCTAGTCTTCTAAATGCCTAGAAAGTTTAACACACACTTGACTTCACATTTGATAATAAAACAAACTATAGAACAATCCTTCAGCAGAAATATAAAATATTTCCTGACCTCTCTGGTGCTATAACCTCTGCACTTTCTTGGCGTTTTATCCGGGGTGGGGCTGGCCTTGCACTGCTGGGTCGTGGAAGTCTTCTGTAAAGGGAGGTAAAGAGCATTTCCTTTCTTAACACAAATTAGTGTGTGAAACCACTTATTTTGAGCAATTTGCAAAAATTCTTAATTCATTGTATTCTAATCAGAACACAAGAAGGAGATTCAAAGCCAGACCCCCTTCCCCCCAAAATCCAGCCAAAGTACAGTACAGTCCCGATTTCAATGCCAAACAGTAAAACACATACTTCACTTCCACTGAAATCAACGGAATTGAAATATATTTCATTTTGATTGAACAATGCTGATTGGATGTACAATGCTGTAGATAAATGACTGAAGGGATATAACCAATTAACCCGAGGCCGATCTTTTCCTGCTGAATGCAACTTGCATAATTTAATAATCTTAATATTAATAATGCAAACCAACATTTTCCCCAAGTAGTAGTGATGGCCATGAAATTGGACGGCTTCTAAAGAGGATGAAACAGACTTAGGGAGGATGAAGCAATCAACGGAGAAATCAATGGCTACAAGCCCCAATGGGTATGTTCTAGGCCCACATGCAGAGAAGGAAGAGTAAGTCTCTGAAAGCCAGTTGCCCTTGTGCCCTTTCAGGCTTTACAGGCATCTGGCTGGCCCCTCAGAGAACAGGGTGCTGTAACTAGATAGGTCACTGGGTTTATCCAGGAGGCTCTTCTTCCACTTAATATGAATGTTTGTTTCAGTTTGAGCATCCAAAATCAGATTCATCGTAAGAACTGTTTTTTCCATAGCTCTGAGAATGCACTGACTTGGACGCAGGCTCCCCCGTTCATTACAACAAAGGACGCTATGCCAGAAGGTACTGCTATATTGGAGAAGACGACCTTTTAAATTGGATTACATCTAAAGAGGTAAGAGCTCAAATGTTTCTAATATGAAATTTATGTATTACAGTTAATTATACTCTTTGTTGTTTCTATTCAGGCATAATAATGCATATTAGAATAAGTGCCACAAACTTTAAAGCTAAAACAGTATAAAACAACAAACTTAGGAGTAAGTCATATTTCAGCAACATTGTGGTCCAGTGCAGGTGTTACGTTGATTCCTTGAAAACCATCGTTTGTAAATTAGGAGTTTTGGAGACATACATTCCCACTCCAGAGCAAATGTCCATTGTTGTGTGCTATTGGTCCTATTGACACTTTATAAATATATACACATGACACTAACCACAGTTTACTCCTAAATTGGTTTTCTTGTAACTACAATCTAAAATTCAGAAGAATTCAAACCATGGGTTCAAATTGTGGTTTATGATTAACAACAACCAAGGTTAGCAACGCTAAAGGGCTCTTGGGATCCCTTCCAACTCTACAATTCTATTATTCTCAGGCTAGCATTTGTGCACTTGCAATTCTAAACCATGTTTAATGCCAACAAGGGCAGGGGGGAAATTATTCTGGGGGAAGGGAGGAAAGGAAGCCGGGAACTCTTAGCTAACTCTTAATTAGCAAATCACAGTTTACTGAGTAATACAGTCATACCTCGAGTTGAATGTGCTTCGGGTTGAGCGCATTCGAGTTGCGCTCCACGGCAACCCGGAAGTAACGGAGCGCGTTACTTCCAGGTTTTGTTGCTCGCGCATGTGCAGACGCTCAAAATGACGTCACGTGCATGCGCAGAAGCGGCGAAACGCGACCCGCGCGTGCACAGACGCGTCTTGCGTACCATTTGGGATGCAAACGGGGCTCCGGAACGGATCCCGTTCGCATCCCAAGGTACCACTGTATTACAGTTTGATCAGAGCTTTTACAATTTCATAGGCTCTGATGAATTCCCTGATTATGGTCAATTTACTATCTGATGTGTCATAAAGCCATTGTCAGTTTAAATTCATGGGGTTACAATCCAAACCATAAGCAAGTTTACACACCACCGACTTAAATTAATGAATTAATAATGTTCAAATCTTTCTAACTGAAATAAGTAGCATTTAAGTGCGTAACTTAAACTGGATTGTATCCTAAATGTTTAGCTTTTAATAAAAGGGAAGATACAGACATACCTTTGGGTGACTTGAGGAGGAAGCTCATTAGTAATTTCACTATTTTCAGAAACAACAATTTTTTCAGGGGCACCAGTGTTCAAAACATCTCCTTCTATGAAACAAAACAGTCTGTCATTTTGGAAACTGTATAAATACCAAATGCTGGTAACATATATAAATTCAATAAATAATAATAATGTCTTTTCTAATACTGAAATAAGCAGAACTTCCCCTCCCAGCACACACAGATGCCATTATTATGCTGCAGAGATAAATTCAGTATTGCATATGAAACCAAGGCCAATTGGCAATCTATTTCTCCTTTACTGCTTATGTGACATTTACTGTATTCCAATGTAAAAACAAATTAACATTAGATTAATAGCCATCTACCAATATGAAAAATCTGTCTCTTTCCAAGCTCTACTTCACTACAGTTAAAATTCTCTTTAAAAAATTTAAAAAATGATTATGTGTTAAAATTCAGCATAATTTTTACCTGCATCACTGGATGAGTCACCTGCAACATAAATGCATACTAATTATTCCTCATGCTTAGGAGCAATAAAAAATTGGATTAGACACTCCACTGTTTGTATGCAGGACAGCAACACAAAACACTCTTCTTGATTACTGGATTGTTGCCGTACATCTACTAGAAAGGTACAGGCTCACATTCTCTGAGGTCAGGGTGTACGATTCGGGGAGTGGAGCAGGAAAATGCAAACACGCATCAAACACAACATGTTTCCCTCAGTTTGTCCTGGGATGCCATATTTTCACCCTAGGGAAAAAACAGCAAAATTGCTCCAGGCAGCAAGCTATTAATTAGTAATAGCTGCTTTTGACCTTAGCAGTCTCTATTTCCTCTTCAGAGAAAAAAACTATGTTGAAAAGTATCTATTCTTTACAACAAATATGGCAGGGGAATCAAAAATTCCAAATCTATTATGATAATTATGTCTGGTAAGCTAATACTTTAACTATTATCAGTCTCTTCAAGTTACACCCTGGAAGGCGTTGACATGGAAGAGAATTTTTTAAAAAGAAGTTAAAACAAAACATGAAGCTCTACGGTGCAAAGAAACAATGGCTCTGAAAAGATAACCTTTCAAAGAGAGCACAGAAAAGTGCCTACTGTTTTGCTTACCTCTCTGTTTTACTGCAATTTCTGGCTCAACTTTTCCATGTAAAACAGTTGCCGGTTTTTCATCTGCAAGTGTAGCTGCAATGATATTAGCTCCCATTAATATTCCTAGCATAAAAGTTTGTGGTAGGAAGCCATTAAGCTGGTTAAAGAAACAACGTGCTGTGCTATATATTACTTCAGGTCATTGTTCAAGACAATACAAGTTTTCACCCTCCATCCTCTAAAAACTCTCCTAAACATGTTTGCCAAAAGTTCTGGAAACCCAAAAACTACAGTTCCAGTTTCTAGGCTGATAGTTCGGGACAGAATACCCTTCCCAATTCCCTCTCATCAGAGGCAGGAGAAGAAAATTTATTGGGATATTCAGGAAAGGAGCTGGCAAATTTTCCATTTAGCAATCATGTCTCTGCTACAGAAGGAAGTAGCATTTGGGGAAGTCCCCAATGATTTGCCACTTACAAGGTTGGCGAACTCCTGCCCTAAACGTATTAGCAATTCTTGCCATTAAAGATTGGTAATAATACTATACTATACTGAAGATAAGTGACTGAATCTGAATCTCAGTGAGATCTAAATAGACACATGGTTTGAAATAGGGACTTTTTGATTTGTAGCACAATGTCTTAGTGACTAAAGTATATCAGCTCTCTTGGATTCAAAAGCACTTCATCAACACACTGTATGTTGATTTGATACGTGGTAAAACAAAAGCTGTAATTATAGCACTTATAAAAAATTGACATCTAGTTAGTGCTCAAAGACGAAGCAAGAGAGCTTTGCCTTTTCTTACCTGGCTCTTGTGCTGTAATAACTGGCTCAATTTTCTGTTTTAACATGTTAGCTGCTCTTTCAATTGCACCACTAGATACACTTTTACTAGTTTCCTTTCGCCCTGACATGAGAGAATTCACAGAGAAATGTGTACTACATGCTGTTAAGATCATTTAGGCATGTTTAGATTTGGCAGAGTTATGCAGACACTTCATCAAAATCTTCACCACAATGTTACCTAGCCGATTTATCAAATGGCTGTGCTACTTCTTCAAACTATCAAACCTGTACACTGACAGATATCTCCTGCTACAACATCAGCAGCTAGTACTATAACCTTAGAAACACTAAAATATGCAGAGACCTGATAAAGACACGGGGGGAAACCATAGTTTCCTGCTATGTGAATGAGTCGGCTCCCTACTCCCCTACCCTTCTCTTTCACATACCAGAAAAAAGATTGCAAATTTCCACTTCTTACTTTAAAGTACATGTCCCTGTGATGCATGTCCCTTCTGTTCATGTAGATTTCCCTTGCAATTAAGAACCTTGATCTTCCAGGGTCATAAATCACATGGCAAGCCTCCCATGTAGCAGTTCCTTGCTGTGGAAGTTACAGCTGAACTCAAGAACAGCTGACAAGAGCAGCATAAGGACTGGGATGGGGCTAAGAGAAAGGCCTTGCATCACCTTTGCGCTCATGTTGTCCATTCAACATGAATAGTGTGGGCCATGGCTGCAAGTTCTGTGAAGTTTATTGTTGTTGTGGATCATTAACTCCTCGTGATTATTAGACTGTTATGTTTATGCAATTGTTCTAATTACGTTATATACATGTTAACTCAACAACATGCAGTTTTGTGTTTTAAAATATGTGAGATCTCACACCCCTTTCTTATATGTTTAAGTACTTTACCTCACGGGGTCCTACTGACCCCAAATGACTTCTCTGTAACCTAACGGTACTTTACTTTTATAGCTTTTTTTATAGTACTTTATAATTCCAGCTTTCTTAGGGTACACCTGACCCCAAAACCAGACTGATACAGTTACAGTCGTACCTTGGAATTTGAACAGCTTAGTTGCCAAACGTTTTGGTTCCCAAATGATCAAAAACCGGAAGTGATTGTTCCAGTTTTCAAACGTTCTTTTGGAAGCTGAACTTCCTGCAGCCAATCGGAAGCCATGCCTTGGAAGCTGAACATTTTGGAAGTCAAACAGACTTCCGGAACAGATTCTGTTCAACTTCCAAGGTACATCTGTATTCATGTTACGAAGAATTGTAGTTAGTTAAAAACTAAAAGCAGAAGCTTCCAGTTCCTCTGGCATACAAAAGAGAAGCACTTGTTCATGTAGTGGGAAACTGTGGCTTCCTTTGTGCCTTATGTGGACCGTAGATTATGAAGTGCTACAAATTCAAGAATTCTCAGGAAAGAATTAAACAAAATACTTGTTTTGGCTACCTTCACCAACAGGTTTGGCTCGTTGTCTTGGTCCCTTTGTTGAATGTTGCCTTGATAATCTTGCTGCGTTTTCACTCTTGAAAAGATATACAAAGCACGCAATTTAAAAAGGCACAACACACAATTTTTCAGTCTACTGAAGTTTTCCACACTTTCAGAGTAAGCAAGATTCACCATCAGTGCTGAAGGAGCTTGGTGCCTTTATCTTTTGTGGCAACCCACTTTGCTACTATTTTTGGGAGGAAGCAGGGTTGGGGTGTGTGGATTCCATAAATTCCCCATCCCCATTAATTTGAGCACTGGTGTAAACACTGTGGTCAGAGCAGCTGCTCCTCCCTATTGGTAAGGAAGGAGGTGATAAAGAGATGGCATATTTTATATTTATACACACACACTTTTCTTAAAGAAGAAGAAGATAAATAGGAAAAGCTCCCAGAAGGAGTGATATAGCGGGAAAGGAGCACAAGGCATCTGTATTTGTAACAGTTGTGTTTTGGCAGATACCGCTTGTTATTTGGCACTGAAATTTCCTCTCTTACATAACTATTAAAAGTTTTGTCTTTACCTCTGGTAAAGTGTAAGTATGGGAATTTCTCTAGAACCCATTTTCTACCCATCTCTTCAACTATGCACCAAACAATGAACTGGAGTTGAATCCCTTGTGACATTTCATCTGCACTACAAATTTCATTCAAGCCCAGAAGCCCATAAACTTGAGAAGATGCATCACACAATTTTGGAATATGAAAAAACATTGGGAGCATTTTTCAGAAGTAAAATGGTAATATTTAACAAAAAAATGGAACAAGCACCAGGTTTACTTAACCAATAACACAATTCTAAAAAGGTTACGTTTTGATTTCTTTGTAATATGTTTTTCTCTGACCACAGCATGAATCATTAAAATCAGGACGACTATTAGAAATAGGAATAGTTAAATAAGCGAGCTCCCTTTTCCCTTGAGTGGACATCTCACCCCCATCAAGGGTTTCTGACTGTAAAGCATCTTCCTTTGGATTCATTCACATGCCAAACCACCAACTGTGTCACCCAGCAGTAGCCACTGCATCAGGCTGCGGCAGAGGGGAGAGGGCAAGCAGGACCCTTTCGTTTACTCTGGCCAGGGACCAGTTTCTCTTCACTCTCTCTCACTGAACAGCTCCCATCTCAGCTGAACATTCTAAGAACTCTGTAAATAAGAACTGCTGCCTGAGTTTGGTTTTTTCCTTCTTCTCCCTTTTTCCTTTGGGACTGTGCCATTTAGTTGCAGGTCTAAGAGCAGGCATGGTCTTTTTTTTACTGATCAGTAGTTTGCTCTGGGAGCCTTTTTGACAGAGGAGTGGGGTACAAATGCTGTATACAGATACAGCAGAAGGTTTGTTCATGCAATGTCAAACGAAATATGTTACTAAAATAAATAAGTTTTTAAATGGCTTTAATATTTTGAAATCACAAGCTGATTTTCACTTGTACTGAGTACAGAAATGAAACATTTGAACTGCTTTGCAAAATGCGTATACTTGATTACTTACTTCTTTATCGGGCTCAGCTTTATCTTTTACAGATCGTTCCAACAGTTTTTTAGTTACATTCTCCTCTGATCCTGTAAGCTACAGAAAAATATTTATACTGAACTTTTGCAATGGTTAGTAGGCGCTAATTATGCTAATTATGCAAATTATGCTAAGCCAAATGAGAACATGAGGATTCTTAGACAGGAGACTGAGTGTGCTACTCTCCTCCCTTGGTCCTCCTGCTGCTGCGAGCTAAACCATGGTTTGTTAGCCCAGAGGTGGGGAACCTTTTTTCAGTCTGAAGGTCACATTCTCCCATGAGCAACCTTTGGGGCTACATGCCACTGGTGGGTGGAGCCAGATGAAAAAGTGGGTGGAGCATCTAAGATGGGTTCAGGACTGTTTCACACATTACTTCACTGGACATAGGTATTAGGCTATTATTGCAAAAAGCATTTGGGAACATGGATTTCATTCCTCAAACACATTTAACACATCTATTCTCATATACACTTTCATTCTCATATACATTTTATACACTTTTTCCACAATCAGGGTGGGCACCCTATTAACCAACAGACTATATACCATAATACTCCCTTAATCAGTTCAGCAACTGAAGCATGCCCCTAGATTTTCCTGTGGTTTATTTCCGAAAATCCATCTCTAGCTTTGCTAATATGAAGATAACCATGTTTTTCCTGAGCTTTGTCTTACAAGGGAGCCACACGTTCTGATTAGTGCTACAGACAAACTTGTATAAATAGTTTTTGCGTTTTCAAAGAGAAAGCAGCCACTGCTTATTTTTTTCTCAGTAGCCTTTTGGTTTAACTAGCCACTCTCAAACCAGGTTGCATTTGTATTCATTTGCTTTTCCCAGTGCAGGATTTTGATACCCACCCTACCCCCGAGGTATTCATAACAAGCAGGCCTTATTCCACACAGATGTCTCATGTGCAAAACAGAAAGAAAAACATATAAAGATTGTTCAACAGATCTGTTAATTAAAGTTCTCGTCAATGGCTACTTTATGCCTTTTTTAAAAAAAAAATCCGTTTACCTTTTTATCTGCCTTGTCCTTTCCTTGCTCACGTGACTGCTCCGTCTCTTTCACTCGTTCCCTTCGTTTATCTTTTTCTCGATCTTTTCCCCTTTCTCTGATCTTCTCATGTTCCTTGTCCTTGGCCCTCTCTTTGTCTTTTTCTCTTAATCTGTCTTTTTCTCTTCCACCCTCATGTTGTTTCCTTTCTCTGTCCCTTTCTTTATCATGCTCCTCTTTTTCTTCTTCCCCATCTCCTTTTTCTTTGTCTCTGATTTTCTCTGACTCTCTTCCCTGTTTGCTTGACCTATTCTTATTTCTCTCTCTTTCATGTTTCTCACCTTCTTTAAAATTGTCTTTATCAAGATTTTTGTGCCGGTTCTCATAATCCTTATGTTTGTCACTTTCTCTTTCTTTTCGCCTGCTCCCTTCCTCTTTTATCTCTTCTTTGGGTTTTTGGTCTTGAATTGAGTTTCGGTCTTTTATTTCTGAGTCACCTCTTCCCTATATAATAAAATGTAAAAATATTAAATTGTAACACAGTCTTCTCTCTAGTTGCTCAGGCAACAATAATTATTTATACTCCCCTTAACCCAAAAGTTGTTCACAGCACCTCTTTATGGGATCTTTGATCTTCTGTTCTGTTTTGGGTTTTAGAAGATGATATCCCTCCTTTCATATCAGCTTTCTCCCCAGCAAGGACTCTTTGAACAGCTTCATCACTGGATAGCTACAAAGAGATAACCTGTTAAACTAAACATAATCTTGGCAGTAGTCATTTCTATCCTATACACAATGCTGATTTCTTTCTGTCTTAAAAGAAAAATATGTATACAATCTTTAGTTATCATTCCTTTCAATTTTGAACAATTCCTTTTAGGGCAACAACCCTAATTATGCTTAATAAGGAGCATGTTCCACTGAATTCAGTGCAGTTAGGTGGACGTCCAGCTTCAAAGTTTTGCCAGTGGAGAGGCTCTTAAACCAAAGTCTAAACCTGTACCCATTTACCTGGAAGTAAGCCCCATTAAGCACTAGGGCTGGGCGATACGTGACTTTCAACACTGTGATATATCAGCAGCTAAATGTATCTCGGCTGCTTCTTTCTCCCCACTTTAGAGGAAGAAGTAGGCAGAATACATTGCTCAGCCCTAGTAAGCTCCAACATCGCACTGGCTCACACGAGCCGGAGGGGTATCAGGGCTTCGTTGAACTGCTCAACTTGGGGGTGGGGAGACTCCTGCCCCCTAGCTAAGCTAGCCCCTGATACCGTGGCCAGCAGCTGGGCTGCGGAGGGAGGGACAGAGTGGGCGAGCATCAGGCCTGATTGAAGTGTGCAATACTGGCTGCAAACAGGGCAAGCAGGGATTCGCAATAGATTGCCTGATGGGAAATTCTGAAATTGCTCTCGCGATTTTAACTTTAAACCAGTTTCAGGCATTGTATTGATACCTATTAAGCACAAGAGACTTCCTTTTGAGTAGAAGTGCATGCCATTGTACTGTAAGTTAACTATACAGTGAATTCTTAATGAGTGCCTGATCTTCAGTAACAGGAGACTCGTTATGAGACCTGTTACTAGCCAACTCTTGTATACAAATGCCTGGTTGCTATGTATCTACAGTACTGCAAAGGGCACTGGGAGGATAAACTTCAAGAGGGAAGCACTGAGTTGTTGTTGGTGGTGGTGGTGGTGAGAGAGGCATGTCGCTTTTCCACGGCAACTGTCCCCAAGGTGCCTTTCCCTTATGACTCCTCAAACTCGCTTTTCCCCCAGCTCAAGTTCGGTATGGTGCTTGCAGGGAAACTTTGTGTAAGATTTAAGTCCACGGATAAAGCTCCATGTAGAGATCCTACCTTATTAAGACAGCATTTGGCAATTGCCTGGAGTAGTTCATTGGTTCTTTCAGGTTCATGCCCAGCAACAATACGTGCAGGCTTCACTGCCAAAGGTTCCCCCGTCACCATGATGACAACATCAATTGCTTTCTGAAGGAAGCCGATTTTTGCATCTTTATCCTGGTAGGGCAACACAGTTACATAAAATTATCCAGATTTCAGCATAAACTGTGATCTTCCTGGCATATAATCAGATTAGTGTGCATGTGTATTATACTTTCATTTTAAAAGTTTAAACAATTAAAGAGTTTGCATACCTTAACATTATCAGATTTCATCTCTGCTTCTGTGTACAGTCCTTTCATGAAACCAGTTGATCTAATTACCTTTATAAAAGAAAAGAATGTGTTTCATTTCTGGATTTGACAGGCAGCTTGATTTATGATGTCTGATTTTCTATAGGAATTCTAACGTTTACAGATTTTATGACTTTTCAATGACACTTCACATATATTAGAATTCTATCAGGAGTGGGGGGGTTGTGCCAAAGCATACACAATTGTTACCAGAGCACAGATAATGGTAGAGATGATCATGACAGTCCATGAAAGCCTCTGGAGAAATTCTGCTCTATGGTATTCTTACATTTTGTTTATAACAAAACAACTCTTCGGTTACAACTGTTATCTGTACAGAGATTAAGCATTATTTTAGCAACTAATATTATAAGTACATGGATACGTATCTGTGCAGGTGGGATGGGTAGGTGAAAGGAACTTGGATTCTTGTGAGACTCTGAATGGGCTTGAATTTTCAGTTCAGATAATATTATGATAGATAACTTCCAAAACAGTGAGTAACTTTTCAGTGCTAATTAGTTTTGAAGACAGTTCTCTTCATTACCATTTCAAATGCAACTTGCAGTTAAGGCACTGACATAGTAAATTGGATGAGTAAAACAAAAGCATGAGTAAACCAGTTTTTAATAAGCTACAAGACCAGGAAGGTATTGCTCAAATGTCAGGGCAGAAGCCACCAGTAGGTCTTGGGAATATTGTGGGTCAGTTGCTATGTTATCATTGGCTGGTAATACGTAAGGGCTCCAAAATTCTCTGTGTGATACGTCATATGACTCTATGGCAACGAAGTGCATGTTTGGGCAGGTGAAGCTTCTACCTGCATGGTGTTCTAGAGATGCCATTTTTGAAGCCTTCCTCAATAGAGAACTATAGAACAGTCTCAAATAAGCTGTCAGCATTTACAGTCTTAGGAAACTATTTGAGAACCACCACGAAGTGTAGGGAGATCTAACACAGAAAAATTAAGTCTGAATTTGGTAACTAATGAAGGCCAGGCAGTAATAAAAATAAAACGTGAAAGTATATAAAAGCCAACAGAAAAATAAGACTAATTAACCAGCAAACTGGACTCTTTCACTTTCAGTAAATGCTTAAAACTACTTAGATGTCTTTCTGAAGATCTTCAGTATGGGAACAAGCCAAAGTGAAGAAACATCTAATTTATTTTGCGGTGAAAATTATGATACAATGAATCTGGTAGTTTTTTCAGTGTTAAAAGACTACAGTGGTACCTTGGGTTACGAACTTAATTTGTTCTGGAGGTCCATCCTTAGCCCGAAACCGTTCCTAACCTGAGGCACACTTCTGCTAATGGGGCCTCCCGTTGTTGGCGCGCCACCGCCACGCGATTTTCGTTCTCATCCTGGGGCAAAGTTCTCAACCCAAGATACTACTTCCAGGTTAGCGGAGTTTGTAACCCGAAGTGTTTGTAGCCCGAGGTACCACTGTACCTGCAATGAAGGGATAGCAGGGTGGATGCCATTCTTTCACCACCTTCAATGCCCCTAGGGTCTCTCCCCTATCTCCCTCCATAGTGGCCTAGGCAACTTTAACTGCAAGCTGACCTACAAAAAATCATAGGTAAAGCTTTTTCATGGCATGTGGAAATCAAAAGAACAGCATTCCACCTACTATGCTAGCCTGCTTATGTATAAGACCTGGGATAACCCTGGCTGCTACTATCAGATTTTTATTTTTATTTTTATTTAAAAAGCCGAACAACTGAAAGGATGGCTTCATATGCCTGCGTATATGGGAGGGCTTTTCATCCGGGTGATTGTTAATTTTTTACAAAAGATCAAAGGCTATACAATTTTGAGGTTTTATAATACTGCGCCTCTTTTTATTGGCTTGGAACCTGTGGTCTGCTAAAAGGGGTAGCTGCACAGAAACTAGACAGGGAGTGGGCGACCTTGCTGAATTCCACAACTGGGAAGGGTGATGGGGGCGCGTGGCTGGGGGGATGGTGGGCACCCCCACTTCTGAGGGACTTGGGAGCAGTTCACCTACGAAGCTGCTTTACCCGGCACGTGCCCACTGGGACCCCTCCCCTGCTGCAGGCGCCGCATGGATACCCGCCTGCCCTCTGGAACTCCCTGCCTCATGAGACAGCCTTGGCTGCGCTCTTTCCGCCGCCTGCCAAGAACATTCTCGCCTAGACAAGGCCGCGCGCCCAAGGGATGCCCAGGACCGAGGAGGCGAAGCCTGTTAGCCTTCGAGAATTCCTCGTTTGTAAACCAGGCGCGGGGGGAGGGGAAGCCCCCTCCCTTCCTTCCCCGCTCGTCGCCTGGCAACCGGGGAGCGCAAGCCGCGCGTCCTTTCGGCGGGTCCCCCCCCCCCCCGTTATCGCCCCCTTGAAGCCCGGGCTGACCTCCCCGATCACGTCGTGCAGGTATCGGAAGGGGGGCTTGCTGAGAAGGCGCTCCGTGAGGGGCGGCTTCCGGATCACGCGCCCCAGCAGCTCCTGCGTGCGGCGGACCATGGAGCCCTGCATGGCCCCCGCAGCCCCGGCCCGGCCCGCCGCCCAGCGAGGAGGCCCCGGCACGCCGCTCCCGGCCCACCCGCGCGCGCCCTCCGGCCTCGCCTCGCCGTTGCTACCCGACTCCGCGGCCCTAGCAACAGAAGGCCGCTCCGGGGCGGGGCCTGCTTGCCCCGCCCCTCCGCATCCGGCGCCCGCATTGGGCGACGCGGGAAGGTGACGTCGGGAGGCCCCGGGAGCCCGGCCGGAAGGCGGAGGAATCTTTGTGCCGCCGGACCGCTTCCCCCGGAGGCGCTGAGCCGCTGACTTGGAGTTCCTGTCAAGGAAAAGGGCGGCTGATAAAAATATAAAACAAAACAGGGAACGTACGTTTTGCTAGAGTCGTTATGTTTTTATTGTAATTATTTATGTATTTTATTATTATTTATTATATACAGCTCTTCCTCTGGAGGCCTCGGGGCGGTTCGCAGCCTATAAAGTCTATCCATATTCAATTCTTATTATTTTAAAAATTGTTTTCCTCCTGTGTTTTGAGCTTGTTTTTCTCTGTAAGCTCCCTCGAGCTCGTCGGGGAAGCCCGCTTGCCCCCTCACTGCGCAGGCGCCGCTGTCACCTGGCCCCGCTCCCCAGAGGGCGATCTCCCTTCCTCCAAGATGGGCTGCTGGCTGGTTCTTGGCCTGGCCGTGGACGTTGTCCTTGCCGGCCAGGAGCTTTTCTGCTTGGCAAACTGGCTCTGGCTGAGAGTGTATGTCAATGGCGACTCCAGTAGGCCGCTTCCCCTTTTCCTGTTCCCACTGGAGCCTTCTTTGGCTTGCCACGCCTGCGGGCTCTCTTCCGGCCAACGCTGCCAATGACCGATCTTAAAAACTTGGGGTCGGTGAGATTCGGCAATCGCGGCACCTTGCGCCTGCTGGACCTCCTGAGCGGAGCGGGTTGTGTCTTGCTCCTCGTGAAGTAGGGTGAAATGTGAGGAGTGTTGCAAGCCGGTGCAGGGGCAGAAGGTCTGGCCGAGGTGGTAGAGCACGGCTTCTCTGTCAGGGGCGTCTTCCTAACCCAGTGGAACACCATTATCATACGCCTCTTAGATGGGTTGGACATGCTGAAGAAGGTGCTGGAGGCCCAAAGACCAGGGTGACTTCAAAGCGGAGGACGCAGCAGGCAGTTCCCTATCAAAGGGGCCAAATCCAAGCAAATGTTAGCTCCAGTCCTGTTCAATCGATCCAGCAATTCTGAACGTTAAATAAGGGATTAATTCGTCAGGCACTACGAAAAGACTTCCTGTGGCTTTTTAATAGCTGGGAGCTACCAACTACTGCCACTGTTGACAGCCTGTTGCCCCTTATATCTGCTTGAATGGGTTATGTCACAATGGTTCCTTCATCAGGTGTTTGTGAGCATGAAAATGCTGTTGGGAGTTTCAGCAATGAAGGCTCAGGCATAACACACTGTTTGAAAGTCTGAACATTTCCTCTTTTTTTATTTAATACAATTCATATACCACTTTTATAATTTATATACAAATTATTAGGAGAGTAAGTTAAAAATATACTGTAGTTGATTCACTTCTAGGCTAGTTGACATACTTTATTCCTTCTTACACTTCTATCCCACCTTTCCTCCACAGAGCATACACACTTCAGCCTCCACCTTCTCCATTTTATCCTGACAGCAATATTGTGAGCTAGGGCCATAGCTCAGTGGTAGAACAACTGCTTAGCATGCAGAAGGCATCAGGTTCAGTCCCCAGCATCTCCTGGTGGGACTGGGAGAGATCCTCTGGGCTGTTGGTGGGTGGCCGGGTCTCTAGAGACACAGCCGACGCTGTAAATCTCAAACAGTTTGACTTCATCCCCAAAAGTGCACTCTTCCAGTTTCCCAAGACAGATTGATTCCAACCAAAGGAAGGAATCCCAATTCCAACCAGAACCCACCATGGCTGTTTTACTGTATTTTTTGCTCTATAAGACTCACTTTTTTCCTTCTAAAAAGTCTTATGGAGCGAATGCAGTCTGCGCAGCTATCCCAGAAGCCAGAACAGCAAGAGGGATTGCTGCACAGCGATCCTTCTTGCTGTTCTGGCTTCTGGGATTCAGAATATTTTTTTCTTGTTTTCCTCCTCCAAAAACTAGGTGCGTCTTATGGTCTGGTGCGTCTTATAGAGCGAAAAATATGGTATATTCTCCTAACAAGCAGAAAGCTGAATTCTTCAAAACTATAGAAGAGAAACTGTTTGATATTTGATGGCAAATTAATAATGATGGGTGACTTTGATGGTGTGGTGTCCCTAGATTTTGACTGATCTATAAAAAAATCAGACTCTAAAGAAGGGAAACTACCTAATGCTTTCTTCATCATGGTGGCCAACATGGATCTAACTGATCTTTGGTGTCTCAGACACCCACTGGTCCGGGAATCCACTTTTTTTTCTCAAAGGCAACAATTCTTCAAGTAGAAAAGACTTGTTATGGGCTTTGAAAGACCTGACAACTAGAGTAAAAAAGGTTGAGATCCAACCAAGGACGTTATCAGATCACAATGGTATTCTTATGACCATGGCAGGCTAAATGATGCGATACTACATCATATAGAAATTGTTAATAAGGGAATATGTTCCCTACAAGAATTTTTCGACCTCAACCTTAATAAAGGAACAGATCTAAATATGGTTTGGGATGCCAGTAAGGCAGTAATGAGAGGCTTTTTAATCAAACAAAGTGCATGCACCCCCACCCCCACCTCCACACTAGCCCAAAGATGGAAAATGAGCAAGATCCCTAGTAAGGAAGACTGGCAACTTAAGAATTTTTCGACCTCAACCTTAATAAAGGAACAGATCTAAATATGGTTTGGGATGCCAGTAAGGCAGTAATGAGAGGCTTTTTAATCAAACAAAGTGCATTCATATACACCCACCCCCACCTCCACACAGCACGGAAGCTCGAATTTTGCTAGCCCAAAGATGGAAAATGAGTGCGATCCCTGGTAAGGAAGACTGGCAACTTAAGATGATAGAATTTGCAGAAGCAGCAGGTTTAACATAGAATAAGAGGGCAAGAAGAATCTTTATTCAAAGAGGAGTGGAAAAATTTAACTGAATATTTAGAAAACAATTGTGTACAATTGAAAATGCTGGTAGTGTTTAGATAAATTCAACAGTATGGTAAATATCTGAAGGATGTCAAAAGAGGAGTGAAAATTTTTTACTGAATATTTAGAAAACAATTGTGTACAATTGAAAACGCTGGTAGTGTTTAGATAAATTCAACAGTATGGTAAATATCTGAAGGATGTCAAATGGAGAAATGATTAGATTTGCTATAGTAAAATACGCAGGAATGTTGATAAGTACAATGAACCATGAAAGGGGAAGGAGGGAAGTCAATTGTTACATCATATTATGCAAAAAATTTATTTTGAGATGTATAAACTGAAAAATTAATACAAATTGTTTTTTTTAAAAAATGCTAAATAATTTTATTTCATTTTTAACGGGGATGTGGAAGGGATTTATGTAGGAAGACACTCTTGGGAGATTTATGCCTTTACAAAATGAAAAACGTGCATTTGTGGGAGTTTTTTTAACAAACCAATTCAACATATTCCACAGGTGAGAGCAGTGCCAACTTAGCAGGAGTGTCCAGCTCTTCTGCCCCGCATGCCGCTGGCACCCGAAGCTCATCAGGTGTACATCTCCTTGTCCCACTTGGCGGCGTCAGGCAGCTTCATGTTTTGCCACATGAAATCGAGGAACATGGAGGCCTGCAGTAACCGGCCCAGCCTCTGGAAGTGCCGTGTATGGTAGGAGAGACTCCACAGCTGCTTTGATCCCTTCGTATTGCAAGAGGCTCTCTGCCGTCTCATGCTTGAGGAGGGTTTCCACCACTGCCTGAGCCTCGAGGTAGTTCCACGAGTTTGTGCTCCACGTGATAGAAAGCTTCAGCACAGCCTCTGGAAGAAGGGGTTTGGGGAAGACATGTCAGGAAGGAGTGCAAGTTGCAGGCAGCGTGGCCACCTTGAACCAACACACCTCTCTTGCGAAGCGTGGCCAGGTCTGGGCCCACATCTGACCTGCGCCTTTCTTCAAAGCAGGGGAGCAGATCCAACACCCCTCCCCACCCTAGTAGAAAAGCAGCCTGTGGTGTTGGTGGGAGGTTTTGAATCAGAAAAATGCCAGGAGGGTGCAGGGTCAAGCAACCTCTCCTCTCACCCGTCTTTCTTCTTAAACCCGCAACTTTCCCATGGCTGTTGTTCAAAAGAACAAAAAAAGACTTTGCGAAAGGGCACCTGCTGGGTAATTAAGTTCAGTACACACACACACACACACCTTTAGAGGTCGTCCCTGCAGCATACCAACTAACCTTTCCGGTCTTTCCGAAGCTTCAGGAGGTTCTTTTCCAAGTCGTTATTAGTTATTATTAATGAACTCCATTTGCATGTAGGAACTCCTATGACTACAATTAATGATGGGAGAGGTGACTGAGTTTATTCCAGACTACATGGCTTGCAGGAATGCGTTTTATAATATTTATAAAATTACAACAACAATATGCATTATAATCTTTGCTCTAGTATTACAGAGCTGGCGTAGCTAATTTTTCAGAATGAAATTTAAAATGTGGTATGCCAGCCTATTTAACTTGGGGGGCGTGTTCTGGTCATTGTGCCAAGTGGGGCCCATGGACACTTGCCCCAGATTCCTGCCCTGATGGCTCCACTGCCTGAGAGGACCGTCAGATCCTGGAGCTGGCCTGGCCCCACAAGAACCCTTAAAGGCAGAGCGTTGGTGGAGCCAAGTCAGCATTTTACCCTTCCCAGATAGACCTATTTTGTGAGCAGATCCCACTGTGGCTAACTTGCTCTCTTTGCCCAGCCAAGAATTCTTCAAATTTTGCTCTCCGTTTGTACCACTTCCTGATGCTCTGTCCGTTCATCAGTCCCCCACCCCACCCCAATGTGTTGCAACAACATGCTTCAACCCCTTAATAATTAACAGCACTTGTCCATCAGCATTGTCTTCTGGCCATCTCAAGGAAATAATACTGACTTTGCAATACTGCCGTACTTACCTGTTTCTTTGGGGGAATTTCTTTAATTTCAGTGTTTCCTTGTCAAAGTCAGAGACATGACAAGGGTACTTTGCACAATGCATTACTTGGTGAGGGAGAAGAGAAAATACCTATTAGAAAATAGACTACCAGACATAGAAGAAGAATATGCAAATTGAAATTCAAATATTGAACTTGAAGAGATTAAAAAAGTGATTAAAAATATGAAGGATGGGAAATCGCCGGGACCAGACGGAATCTCAGTAACATCCTATAAAAAACTAGAGGAAATAATAACACCCAAATTACAATCAATCATGGATGAAATTCTAGATAAAGGAGAAATACCCAATTCGTGGCAAGAAGCATTAATAACTCTTATCCCAAAGCAAGGCACAGATCTGAGATTTACAAAAAACTACAGGCCAATATCTTTATTAAATATAGACTATAAAACATTTACACGATGGGGTGGGTGTTTGGTGGCTGTGGCAATGGCTGGTTTGGATTGGCTGCTGCGGCAGCAATTGGGTTGTTGATTTTTGGATGCATCAAGGGCTGCTGTTGATTGGCTTCCGCTGCGTCAATTGTGCGTGCGCTTGCCGGCTAGTGGTGGCGATCGGGCCGTCGGTTTGCTGCTTTTGTGACGCGTGCGATAGGCAGCGTTTATCATTATGGTGGGTGATTTTGGGCATTCCCTCCTCCCCAAACGCTCAACAACTCTGCGCCATCTCCCCCCATTGTCTGAAATAGGAGTCCCCCAAAATACATGGGGGCATCTCATACACGGAAAAATACGGCAAATAGAATAAAAGAAAGAATGGGTAGGATTTTCCACCCGTTTCTACATAACTCTCAGCTACTGTTCTCTGCTACTGGATGCTTCTGCTTTGTAACTTGTCTTCTTCCACCTTCCCTTTCTTGTCATCCTCTGACCTGCTTCTATGTGAGAAAATTGTACCATAGATGTAGAGAGCTTCAAAATGGAACATCATCTTAATGAGCAGAGTAAAGAAAACAAAAGGAGGGCTGTCACTCAAATCTTCATTGAATGGTTAGAAGTTTTAAATCTGCATACATTTCCATAAGGGCTGCAATGAAAAAGGCATACTCTGTTTGCTCTTCATACGCTTGCATTTTAGCAGGACATGCCTTGTAAAAATAGTAGTTTGGGAGTCGTGGGCAACTTACACCCCCAGGAGCAACGCCTCCATGACTTCCACATGTGCTGCATCAGGAACTTTTGGGGCATCACATGGTAGGACAGAATATCCAATATGTGCTCTCACAAGCCCACATTCCCAGCATGTTCACACATCTACACGGGCTTGATCATGTCCACAACATGGAAGACAGCAGGATCCTCAAGGATGTGCTCTTTGGGGAGCTGGCTTCAGGCACCAGACCCGCTGGCAGACCAACTCTCTTACAACTATGTCTGCAAACGTAACATGAAGGCTAGCAACATAAACCCTGCCATGTGGAAATCCCTTGTAGACAGATAGTCAGGTCATGTATCCACAGCAGTGACTAGAGGAAGAATGACTGCTGGGAGGCCTGGAGAGAGAGAAAACCATGGTGCATTTTCAGCTTTCATCTGCCCCAGCTTTCTCTTCCATATCAGTCTCTAGAGACACAGCCAACGCTGTAAATCTCAAACAGTTTGATTTCAGCTTCTCCTCGCCGTTGCTACCCGACTCCGCGGCCCTAGCAACAGAAGGCCGCTCCGGGGCGGGGCCTGCTTGCCCCGCCCCTCCACATCCGGCGCCCGCATTGGGCAACGCGGGAAGGTGACGTCGGGAGGCCCCGGGAGCCCGGCCGGAAGGCGGAGGAATCTTTGTGCCGCCGGACCGCTTCCCCCGGAGGCGCTGAGCCGCTGACTTGGAGTTCCTGTCAAGGAAAAGGGCGGCAGATAAAAATATTAAACAAAACATGGAATGTATTTTTTGCTAGTGTCGTTTTTATTGTAATTATTTATGTATGTTATTACTATTTATTATATACAGCTCTTCGTCTGGAGGCCTCGGGGCGGTTTGCAGCCTATAAAGTCTATCCATATTCAATTCTTATTATTTTAAAAATTGTTTTCTTCTTGTGTTTTGAGCTTGTTTTTCTCTGTAAGCTCCCTCGAGCTCGTCCGGGAAGCCCGCTTGCCCCCTCACTGCGCAGGCGCCGCTGTCACCTGGCCCCGCTCCTGCACAGGCCCTCCCGGAGGGTGATCTTCCTTCCTCCAAGATGGGCTGCTGGCTGGTTCTTGGCCTGGCCGTGGACGTTGTCCTTGCCGGCCAGGAGTTTTTCTGCTTGGCAAACTGGCTCTGGCTGAGAGTGTATGTCAATGGCGACTCCAGTAGGCCGCTTCCCCTTTTCCTGTTCCCACTGGAGCCTTCTTTGGCTTGCCACGCCTGCGGGCTCTCTTCCGGCCAACGCTGCCAATGACCGATCTTAAAAACTTGGGGTCGGTGAGATTCGGCAATCGCGGCACCTTGCGCCTGCTGGACCTCCTGAGCGGAGCAGGTTGTGTCTTGCTCCTCGTGAAGTAGGGTGAAATGTGAGGAGTGTTGCAAGCCGGTGCAGAGGCAGAAGGTCTGGCCGAGGTGGTAGAACACGGCTTCTCTGTCAGGGGCGTCTTCCTAATCCAGTGGAACACCATTATCATACGCCTCTTAGATGGGTTGGACATGCTGAAGAAGGTGCTGGAGGCCCAAAGACCAGGGTGACTTCAAAGCGGAGGACGCAGCAGGCAGTTCCCTATGAAAGGGGCCAAATCCAAGCAAATGTTAGTTCCAGTCCTGTTAAATCGATCCAGCAATTCTGAACGTTAAATAAGGGATTAATTCCTCAGGCACTACGAAAAGACTTCCTGTGGCTTTTTAATAGCTGGGAGCTACCAACTACTGCCACTGTTGACAGCCTGTTGCCCATTATATCTGCTTGAATGGGTTATGTCACAATGGTTCCTTCATCAGGTGTTTGTGAGCATGAAAATGCTGTTGGGAGTTTCAGCAATGAAGGCTCAGGCATAATACACTGTTTGAAAGTCTGAACATTTCCTCTTTTTTTATTTAATACAATTCATATACCACTTTTATAATTATATACAAATTATTAGGAGAGTAAGTTAAAAATATACTGTAGTTGATTCACTTCTAGGCTAGTTGACATACTTTATTCCTTCTTACACTTCTATCCCACCTTTCCTCCACAGAGCATACACACTTCAGCCTCCACCTTCTCCATTTTATCCTGACAGCAATATTGTGAGCTAGGGCCATAGCTCAGTGGTAGAACAACTGCTTAGCATGCAGAAGGCATCAGGTTCAGTCCCCAGCATCTCCTGGTGGGACTGGGAGAGATCCTCTGGGCTGTTGGTGGGTGGCCGGGTCTCTAGAGACACAGCCGACGCTGTAAATCTCAAACAGTTTGACTTCATCCCCAAAAGTGCACTCTTCCAGTTTCCCAAGACAGATTGATTCCAACCAAAGGAAGGAATCCCAATTCCAACCAGAGCCCACCATGGCTATTACCGTATTTTTTGCTCTACTCACTTTTTCCCTCCTAAAAAGTAAGGGGAAATGTGTGTGCATCTTATGGAGTGAATGCAGACTGCGCAGCTATCCCAGAAGCCAGAACAGCAAGAGGGATTGCTGCACAGCGATCCTTCTTGCTGTTCTGGCTTCTGGGATTCAGAATATTTTTTTCTTGTTTTCCTCCTCCAAAAACTAGGTGCGTCTTATGGTCTGGTGCGTCTTATAGAGCGAAAAATATGGTATATGCTCCTAACAAGCAGAAAGCTGAATTCTTCAAAACTATAGAAGAGAAACTGTTTGATATTTGATGGCAAATTAATAATGATGGGTGACTTTAATGGTGTGGTGTCCCTAGATTTTGACTGATCTATAAAAAAATCAGACTCTAAAGAAGGGAAACTACCTAATGCTTTCTTCATCATGGTGGCCAACATGGATCTAACTGATCTTTGGTGTCTCAGACACCCACTGGTCCGGGAATCCACTTTTTTTTCTCAAAGGCAACAATTCTTCAAGTAGAAAAGACTTGTTATGGGCTTTGAAAGACCTGACAACTAGAGTAAAAAAGGTTGAGATCCAACCAAGGACGTTATCAGATCACAATGGTATTCTTATGACCATGGCAGGCTAAATGATGCGATACTACATCATATAGAAATTGTTAATAAGGGAATATGTTCCCTACAAGAATTTTTCAACCTCAACCATAATAAAGGAACAGATCTAAATATGGTTTGGGATGCCAGTAAGGCAGTAATGAGAGGCTTTTTAATCAAACAAAGTGCATGCATATACACCCACCCCCACCTCCACACACCACGGAAGCTCGAATTTTGCTAGCCCAAAGATGGAAAATGAGTGCGATCCCTGGTAAGGAAGACTGGCAACTTAAGATGATAGAATTTGCAGAAGCAGCAGGTTTAACATAGAATAAGAGGGCAAGAAGAATCTTTATTCAAAGAGGAGTGGAAAAATTTAACTGAATATTTAGAAAACAATTGTGTACAATTGAAAACACTGGTAGTGTTTAGATAAATTCAACAGTATGGTAAATATCTGAAGGATGTCAAAAGAGGAGTGAAAATTTTTTACTGAATATTTAGAAAACAATTGTGTACAATTGAAAACGCTGGTAGTGTTTAGATAAATTCAACAGTATGGTAAATATCTGAAGGATGTCAAATGGAGAAATGATTAGATTTGCTATAGTAAAATACGCAGGAATGTTGATAAGTACAATGAACCATGAAAGGGGAAGGAGGGAAGTCAATTGTTACATCATATTATGCAAAAAATTTATTTTGAGATGTATAAACTGAAAAATTAATAAAAATTGTTTTTTTAAAAAAATGCTAAATAATTTTATTTCATTTTTAACGGGGATGTGGAAGGGATTTATGTAGGAGGACACTCTTGGGAGATTTATGCCTTTACAAAATGAAAAACGTGCATTTGTGGGAGTTTTTTTAACAAACCAATTCAACATATTCCACAGGTGAGAGCAGTGCCAACTTAGCAGGAGTGTCCAGCTCTTCTGCCCCGCATGCCGCTGGCACCCGAAGCTCATCAGGTGTACATCTCCTTGTCCCACTTGGCGGCGTCAGGCAGCTTCATGTTTTGCCACATGAAATCGAGGAACATGGAGGCCTGCAGTAACTGGCCCAGCCTCCGGAAGTGCCGTGTATGGTAGGAGAGACTCCACAGCTGCTTTGATCCCTTCGTATTGCAAGAGGCTCTCTGCCGTCTCATGCTTGAGGAGGGTTTTCACCACTGCCTGAGCCTCGAGGTAGTTCCACGAGTTTGTGTTCCACGTGATGGAAATCTTCAGCACATCCTCTGGAAGAAGGGGTTTGGGGAAGACATGTCAGGAAGGAGTGCAAGTTGCAGGCAGCGTGGCCACCTTGAACCAACACACCTCTCTTGCGAAGCGTGGCCAGGTCTGGGCCCACATCTGACCTGCGCCTTTCTTCAAGGCAGGGGAGCAGATCCAACACCCCTCCCCACCCTAGTAGAAAAGCAGCCTGTGGTGTTGGTGGGAGGTTTTGAAACAGAAAAATGCCAGGAGGGCGCAGGGTCAAGCAACCTCTCCTCTCACCCGTCTTTCTTCTTAAACCCGCAACTTTCCCATGGCTGTTGTTCAAAAGAACAAAAAAAGACTTTGCGAAAGGGCACCTGCTGGGTAATTAAGTTCAGTACACACACACACACCTTTAGAGGTCGTCCCTGCAGCAAACCAGCTAACCTTTCTGGTCTTTCCGAAGCTTCAGGAGGTTCTTTTCCAAGTCGTTATTAGTTATTATTAATGAACTCCATTTGCATGTAGGAACTCCTATGACTACAATTAATGATGGGAGAGGTGACTGAGTTTATTCCAGACTACATGGCTTGCAGGAATGCGTTTTATAATATTTATAAAATTACAACAACAATATGCATTATAATCTTTGCTCTAGTATTACAGAGCTGGCGTAGCTAATTTTTCAGAATGAAATTTAAAATGTGGTATGCCAGCCTATTTAACTTTGGGGGGCGTGTTCTGGTCATTGTGCCAAGTGGGGCCCATGGACACTTGCCCCAGATTCCTGCCCTGATGGCTCCACTGCCTGAGAGGACCGTCAGATCCTGGAGCTGGCCTGGCCCCACAAGAACCCTTAAAGGCAGAGCGTTGGTGGAGCCAAGTCAGCATTTTACCCTTCCCAGATAAACCTATTTCGTGAGCAGATCCCACTGTGGCTAACTTGCTCTCTTTGCCCAGCCAAGAATTCTTCAAATTTTGCTCACCGTTTGTACCACTTCCTGATGCTCTGTCCGTTCATCAGTCCCCCACCCCACCCCAATGTGTTGCAACAACATGCTTCAACCCCTTAATAATTAACAGCACTTGTCCATCAGCATTGTCTTCTGGCCATCTCAAGGAAATAATACTGACTTTGCAATACTGCCGTACTTACCTGTTTCTTTGGGGGAATTTCTTTAATTTCAGTGTTTCCTTGTCAAAGTCAGAGACATGACAAGGGTACTTTGCACAATGCATTACTTGGTGAGGGAGAAGAGAAAATACCTATTAGAAAATAGACTACCAGACACAGAAGAAGAATATGCAAATTGAAATTCAAATATTGAACTTGAAGAGATTAAAAAAGTGATTAAAAATATGAAGGATGGGAAATCGCCGGGACCAGACGGAATCTCAGTAACATCCTATAAAAAACTAGAGGAAATAATAACACCCAAATTACAATCAATCATGAATGAAATTCTAGATAAAGGAGAAATACCCAATTCGTGGCAAGAAGCATTAATAACTCTTATCCCAAAGCAAGGCACAGATCTGAGATTTACAAAAAACTACAGGCCAATATCTTTATTAAATATAGACTATAAAACATTTACACGATGGGGTGGGTGTTTGGTGGCTGTGGCAATGGCTGGTTTGGATTGACTGCTGCGGCAGCAATTGGGTTGTTGATTTTTGGATGCATCAAGGGCTGCTGTTGATTGGCTTCCGCTGCGTCAATTGTGCGTGCGCTTGCCGGCTAGTGGTGGCGATCGGGCCGTCGGTTTGCTGCTTTTGTGACGCGTGCGATAGGCAGCGTTGATCATTCTGGTGGGTGATTTTGGGCATTCCCTCCTCCCAAAACGCTCAACAACTCTGCGCCATCTCCCCCCATTGTCTGAAACAGGAGTCCCCCAAAATACATGGGGGCATCTCATACACGGAAAAATACGGCAAATAGAATAAAAGAAAGAATGGGTAGGATTTTCCACCCGTTTCTACATAACTCTCAGCTACTGTTCTCTGCTACTGGATGCTTCTGCTTTGTAACTTGTCTTCTTCCACCTTCCCTTTCTTGTCATCCTCTGACCTGCTTCTATGTGAGAAAATTGTACCATAGATGTAGAGAGCTTCAAAATGGAACATCATCTTAATGAGCAGAGTAAAGAAAACAAAAGGAGGGCTGTCACTCAAATCTTCATTGAATGTAGACGAAGCTACCCAACTCCGCGGCCCTAGCAACAGAAGGCCGCTCCGGGGCGGGGCCTGCTTGCCCCGCCCCTCCACATCCGGCGCCCGCATTGGGCGACGCGGGAAGGTGACGTCGGGAGGACCCGGGAGCCCGGCCGGAAGGCGGGGGAATCTTTGTGCCGCCGGACCGCTTCCCCCCGGAGGCCCTGAGCCACTGACTTGAGTTCCTGTCAAGGAAAAGGGCGGCTGATAAAAATATTAAACAAAACATGGAATGTATTTTTTGCTAGTGTCGTTTTTATTGTAATTATTTATGTATGTTATTACTATTTATTATATACAGCTCTTCCTCTGGAGGCCTCGGGGCGGTTCGCAGCCTATAAAGTCTATCCATATTCAATTCTTATTATTTTAAAAATTGTTTTCTTCTTGTGTTTTGAGCTTGTTTTTCTCTGTAAGCTCCCTCGAGCTCGTCAGGGAAGCCCGCTTGCCCCCTCACTGCGCAGGCGCTGCTGTCACCTGGCCCCGCTCCTGCACAGGCTCTCCCGGAGGGCGATCTCCCTTCCTCCAAGATGGGCTGCTGGCTGGTTCTTGGCCTGGCCGTGGACGTTGTCCTTGCCCTGTTCGGGGCTGGCCAGGAGCTTTTCTGCCTGGCAAACTGGCTCTGGCCCTGCGGCTTTCGTCTACCCGTAGCAATTGTCAGAACTTGGTAAGGCAGTTGGGCATTGGGTCAGCCTTAGTCTTTAAATGGAGAGCAGGTTGTAGCCTCCACCTGCCCCTCCTTGGTTAAGTGTAGCCCTCACCCCTTTTCCTGTTCCCGCTGGAGCCTTCTTTGGCTTGCCACGCCTGCGGGCTCTCTTCCGGACAACGCTGCCAATGACCGATCTTAAAAACTTGGGGTCGGTGAGATTCGGCAATCGCGGCACCTTGCGCCTGCTGGACCTCCTGAGCGGAGCGGGTTGTGTCTTGCTCCTCGTGAAGTAGGGTGAAATGTGAGGAGTGTTGGAAGCCGGAGCAGAGGCAGAAGGTCTGGCCGAGGTGCTAGAGCACGGCTTCTCTGTCAGGGGCGTCTTCCTAATCCAGTGGAACACCATTATCATACGCCTCTTAGATGGGTTGGACATGCTGAAGAAGGTGCTGGAGGCCCAAAGACCAGGGTGACTTCAAAGCGGAGGACGCAGCAGGCAGTTCCCTATCAAAGGGGCCAAATCCAAGCAAATGTTAGCTCCAGTCCTGTTAAATCGATCCAGCAATTCTGAACGTTAAATAAGGGATTAATTCCTCAGGCACTACGAAAAGACTTCCTGTGGCTTTTTAATAGCTGGGAGCTACCAACTACTGCCACTGTTGACAGCCTGTTGCCCCTTATATCTCCTTGAATGGGTTATGTCACAATGGTTCTTTCATCAGGTGTTTGTGAGCACAAAAATGCTGTTGGGAGTTTCAGCAATGAAGGCTCAGGCATAATACACTGTTTGAAAGTCTGAACATTTCCTCTTTTTTTATTTAACAAAATTTATATACCACTTTTATAATTTATATACAAATTATTAGGAGAGTAAGATAAAAATATACTGTAGTTTATTCACTTCTAGGCTAGTTGACATACTTTATTCCTTCTTACACTTCTATCCCACCTTTCCTCCACAGAGCATACACACTTCAGCCTCCACCTTCTCCATTTTATCCTGACAGCAATATGGTGAGCTAGGGCCATAGCTCAGTGGTAGAACAACTGCTTAGCATGCAGAAGGCATCAGGTTCAGTCCCCAGCATCTCTTGGTGGGACTGGGAGAGATCGTGCCTGAAATCTTGGAGGGCTGCTGCCAATCAGCGCAAACCAAGTATCTTCAGCCTTTGAAGATCCAGGACCTACTTTTAATCATACATGCATTTGGGGACCCATTTCTTAATCTTTTCCCATATATTGGCAGGGTGGTAGCTCTCTGGTTGGAACCCACCTTGGATTGGGCTGCAGCATGTTAGTGGGTGCCAACCCACCAGCTGAAGACCGGTGGTGTATGAACTGAATGGACCGGTTTCATGTGTTACTCTGTGTTGGGCTGAGAGAAAGAGAGGAACTGGCCCAAGGTCACCCAGTGGACTTCATGGCTGAGTTGGGATTTGAACCCTGCTTTTGCAGGTCCTAGTCTAACACATCCAAAATATCTGGAGCATTGGGAAATTTCCCAAGAGTGTCTTCCTACATACATCCCTTCCTCATCCCCTTTAAAAATGAAATAAAATTCTTTGGCATACTGAGTTTTCAGAATGAAATTTAAAATGTGGTACGCCAGCCTAGTTAACTTGGGGGGGGGGGTCCTGGTCATTGTGCCAAGTGGGGCCCAGGGACACTTGCCCCAGATTCCTGCCCTGATGGCTCCACTGTCTGAGAGGACCGTCAGATCCTGGAGCTGGCCTGGCCCCACAAGAACCCTTAAAGTTCCCTCGAGCTCACCAGGGAAGCCCGCTTGCCCCCTCACTGCGCAGGCGCCGCTGTGACCTGGCCCCGCTCCCCACCCCGTCGCAATCCCGGAGTGGGCTGCAGCCCCCGTGCAAGGCGGGCTCCTGCGCAGGCCTCTCCCTTCCTCCAAGATGGGCTGCTGGCTGGTTCATGGCCTGGCCGTGGACGTTGTCGGGGCCCGCCAGGAGTCTTTCTGCTTGGCAAACTGGTAAGGCAGTTGGGCATTGGGTCAGCCTTAGTCTTTAAATGGAGGGCAGGTTGTAGCCTCCGCCTGCCCCTCCTTGGTTAAGGGTATCCCATTCAAGGGATCTGTGAGCAGTTGCTTCTTTGGCTGCCCAGGCGGGGCCTAGAGCCATAGCACACCTAAAACAGGGACACTTTGGGAGGAGGGGATACCTCTATTTGATGTGGGTCATAGGACACCCCCTCCCCGTTGGGTTTACCCAAGAATACACATCCAGCAGTCGGACTGGAATTCAAATGTTATGCCCAACGACCTAAGGCAAAGCCTTCACTTCTGTAATCAATAAAGTTGTGACCTATTTGGCCCACTCTTCACTTACACTCCTTGTCCTGCCTGGTTATTACCCTCTATTGGGGGTGAGGGGGTCACAGAGCCCTGGCATGCAAGGGCGTATTAAAAAATAACAATAGCACTGCTGCCCCATGAGAATTAGCCAACAGGTTAAATGGATCACACGTGTTTTGACCATATTGTGCATGCACCAGGACCTGCAATTCAGTGAAGTTTAGATTGCCTGAGAAGCCTCAATTTCTAGCCCCAAGAGGAGCGCGGGGAGCATTTGTACAGCATACCTACACACCGCGGCTGACACATGAATGTGTTGTGACACACAGTTTGAAAAGCGCTGGTTTAATGGAAATGCGCTGCCTGCTGAAGATTCAGCAAATGAAGGGTTAATGAGCTGGAGTGCTGGAATTAGATGAGCAATTAGAGGCCACTTGCTTTGTTTCTTGGTCTGGCCTACAGTTGTGAGGGTCAAGGGAATGGGGTGTGTGTGTGTGGAGAGAGACATACCATACTTTTCCATGTAGAAGACTAGCTTTTTAACTGGAAAACAGTGTTCAAAATTGGGGCTTGTCTTATACTCAGATAGCGCAGAAGGGAGATGGGTGATATCAGTCTCTAGAGACACAGCCGACGCTGTAAATCTCAAAGTTTGATTTCATCCCCAAAAGTGCACTCTTCTAGTTTCCCAAGACAGATGGATTCCAACCAAAGGAAGGAATCCCAATTCCAACCAGAGCCCACCATGGTTATTAACGTATTTTTTGCTCTACTCACTTTTTCCCTCCTAAAAAGTAAGGGGAAATGTGTGTGCGTCTTATGGAGTGAATGCAGACTGCGCAGCTATCCCAGAAGCCAGAACAGCAAGAGGGATCGCTGCTTTCGCTGCGCAGCGATCCCTCTTGCTGTTCTGGCTTCTGGGATTCAGAATATTTTTTTTCTTGTTTTCCTCCTCCAAAAACTAGGTGCGTCTTATGGTCTGGTGCGTCTTATAGAGCAAAAAATATGGTATATTCTCCTAACAAGCAGAAAGCTTAATTCTTCAAAACTATAGAAGAGAAACTGTTTGATATTTGATGGCAAATTAATAATGATGGGTGACTTTAATGGTGTGGTGTCCCTAGATTTAGACTGATCTATAAAAAAATCAGACTCTAAAGAAGGGAAACTACCTAACGCTTTCTTCAACATGGTGGCCAACATGGATCTAACTGATCTTTGGTGTCTCAGACACCCACTGGTCCGGGAATCCACTTTTTTTTCTCAAAGGCAACAATTCTTCAAGTAGAAAAGACTTGTTATGGGCTTTGAAAGACCTGACAACTAGAGTAAAAAAGGTTGAGATATAACCAAGGATGTTATCAGATCACAATGGTATTCTTATGACCATGGCAGGCTAAATGATGCGATACTACATCATATAGAAATTGTTAATAAGGGAATATGTTCCCTACAATAATTTTTCAACCTCAACCTTAATAAAGGAGCAGATCTAAATATGGTTTGGGATGCCAGTAAGGCAGTGATGAGAGGCTTTTTAATGAAACAAAGTGCATGCATATACACCCACCCCCACCTCCACACAGCACGGAAGCTCGAATTTTGCTAGCCCAAAGATGGAAAATGAGCAAGATCCCTAGTAAGGAAGACTGGCAACTTAAGATGATAGAATTTGCAGAAGCAGCAGGTTTAACATAGAATAAGAGGGCAAGAAGAATCTTTATTCAAAGAGGAGTGGAAAAATTTTACTGAATATTTAGAAAACAATTGTGTACAATTGAAAACGCTGGTAGTGTTTAGATAAATTCAACAGTATGGTAAATATTTGAAGGATGTCAAATGGAGAAATGATTAGATTTGCTATAGTAAAATATGCAGGAATGTTGATAAGTACAATGAACCATGAAAGGGGAAGGAGGGAAGTCAATTGTTACATCATATTATGTAAAATGTTTATTTTGAGATGTATAAACTGAATATTTAATATAAATTGTTTTTTTTTAAATGCTAAATAATTTTATTTCATTTTTAACAGGGATGGGGAAGGGATTTATGTAGGAAGACACTCTCGGGAGATTTATGCCTTTACAAAATGAAAAACGTGCATTTGTGGGAGTTTTTTTTAACAAACCAATTCAACATATTCCACAGGTGAGAGCAGTGCCAACTTGGCAGGAGTGTCCACTTCTTCTGCCCCGCATGCCGCTGGCACCCGAAGCTCATCAGGTGTCCATCTCCTCGTCCCACTTGGCGGCGTCAGGCAGCTTCATGTTTTGCCACATGAAATCGAGGAACATGGAGGCCTGCAGTAACCGGCCCAGCCTCTGGAAGTGCCGTGTATGGTAGGAGAGACTCCACAGCTGCTTTGATCCCTTCGTATTGCAAGAGGCTCTCTGCCGTCTCATGCTTGAGGAGGGTTTCCACCACTGCCTGAGCCTCGAGGTAGTTCCACGAGTTTGTGTTCCACGTGATGGAAATCTTCAGCACATCCTCTGGAAGAAGGGGTTTGGGGAAGACATGTCAGGAAGGAGTGCAAGTTGCAGGCAGCGTGGCCCCCTTGAACCAACACACCTCTCTTGCGAAGCGTGGCCAGGTCTGGGCCCACATCTGACCTGCGCCTTTCTTCAAGGCAGGGGAGCAGATCCAACACCCCTCCCCACCCTAGTAGAAAAGCAGCCTGTGGTGTTGGTGGGAGGTTTTGAAACAGAAAAATGCCAGGAGGGCGCAGGGTCAAGCAACCTCTCCTCTCACCTGTCTTTCTTCTTAAACCCGCAACTTTCCCATGGCTGTTGTTCAAAAGAACAAAAAAAGACTTTGCGAAAGGGCACCTGCTGGGTAATTAAGTTCAGTACACACACACACCTTTAGAGGTCGTCACTGGAGCACACCAGCTAACCTTTCTGGTCTTTCCGAAGCTTCAGGAGGTTCTTTTCCAAGTCGTTATTAGTTATTATTAATGAACTCCATTTGCATGTAGGAACTATGACTACAATTAATGATGGGAGAGGTGACTGAGTTTATTCCAGACTACATGGCTTGCAGGAATGGGTTTTATAATATTCATAAAAGTACAACAACAATAACAATATGCATTATAATCATTGCTCTAGTATTACAGAGCTGGCGTAGCTAATTTGAGGCTGTGTACACACCATACATTAAAAGCATTATCGCTTCTCCCCTGTAAGAATCCTGGGAACTGTAGATTACCCTTCTACCGCCTAGCTACAATTTGTAGCACCCTTTACAAACTGTAGTTCCCAGGATTCTTTGGGAGAAATGTGCTTTTAATTCCTGTTTTTGCTGCAGCAGGCATGCTCAGCTACCCCTCTGGAAGCTCAATCCCACAGAAAGCTGTGATGGCCACCAGCTTGGATGGTTTTATGCAGGAAAGGCTATCAATGGCCACTAGGCACAATGGCTATGCTCTACCTCCACAGTCAGTGGCAGTAATGTTTGTGAATAGTAGTTGATGGAAAGTATAGGAAGGGAATACAAAACGCTCTTGTTTCTACAGGCCTCTGGTTGGGCATTGTGAGAACAGGATGCTGGACTAGACAGGCCAATGTGGCCTCATCCAGCAGGCATCTCTTATGTCCTTACGTGGTTCAAGGGGAGAGATTGTAAGAAGGCATCTTCCAAAGCAATCCCACCCCGCAAATAGCTTTGGAGCCTTCTTGCCTCTAGCCTAGCCCTCACCCCTTTTCCTGTTCCCGCTGGAGTCTTCTTTTGTTTTGTTTTTATAATATTTTTTATTGAATTTTCCCACAAACAAAATAAAACAGTCTTTACAATCATTCTTAATATCATCTTATTTACATTGCGTAAAATCACGCCTCGACTTCCTTCCTTCCCAGTTGCGGTTTTCTTAATATACATCTTCTCTTACAGTTTGTTCATCATTTCTATACATTTCTAGAGACAGCACAGCGCGGGGGTGGTGGTGCTTTCCCTTTCGCGCCTGCCACTCTGTCCCGCTCTCGGGCCTTAAAAAAAACCCCGAGAAAACAGGGGAGCAGCTGTGGCGCCGCTGGGTGCCCCTGTCCCCCAAAGATGATCCCCTTGAGGTTTGGAGGTGCGCAGTGCCCTTGCGCCACCCTCAGAGCCCCCGCGCCGCTCGGAAAGCCTCAGAGAGGTTTTTCCGCGCTTCTATGATGTCCGCGGTTAAACTGGAAGTCTCGGAGTCTTCTTTGGCTTGCCACGCCTGCGGGCTCTCTTCCGGCCAACGCTGCCAATGACCGATCTTAAAAACTTGGGGTCGGTGAGATTCGGCAATCGCGGCACCTTGCGCCTGCTGGACCTCCTGAGCGGAGCGGGTTGTGTCTTGCTCCTCGTGAAGTAGGGTGAAATGTGAGGAGTGTTGCAAGCCGGTGCAGAGGCAGAAGGTCTGGCCGAGGTGGTAGAGCAAGGCTTCTCTGTCAGGGGCTTCTTCCTAACCCAGTAGAACACCATTATCATACGCCTCTTAGATGGGTTGGACATGCTGAAGAAAGTGCTGGAGGCCCAAAGACTAGGGTGACTTCAAAGCGGAGGACGCAGCAGGCAGTTCCCTATCAATGGTGCCAAATCCAAGCAAATGTTAGCTCCAGTCCTGTTCAATCGATCCAGCAATTCTGAACGTTAAATAAGGGATTAATTCCTCAGGCAGTACGAAAAGACTTCCTGTGGCTTTTTAATAGCAGGGAGCTCCCAACTACTGCCACTGTTGACAGCATGTTGCCCCTTTTAACTCTGCTTGAATGGTTTATGTCACAATGGTTCCTTCATCAGGTGTTTGTGAGCACAAAAATGCTGTTGGGAGTTTCAGCAATGAAGGCTCAGGCATAACACACTGTTTGAAAGTCTGAACATTTCCTCTTTTTCATTTAACAAAATTTATATACCACTTTTATAATTTATATACAAATTATTAGGAGAGTTAGTTAAAAATATACTATAGTTGATTCACTTCTAGGCTAGTTTACATACTTTATTCCTTCTTATACTTCTATCCCACCTTTCCTCCACAGAGCATACACACTTCAGCCTCTGCCTTCTCCATTTTATCCTGACAGCAATATTGTGAGCTAGGGCCATAGCTCAGTGGTAGAACAACTGCTTAGCATGCAGAAGGCCTCAGGTTCAGTCCCCAGCATCTCCTGGTGGGACTGGGAGAGATCCTCTGGGCTGTTGGGTGGGTGGCCAGGTGCCTTCCCAGCAAAATCAAGGTCATGGGGGGGGGGTTTGGCTCCTCTGATAGACGGACCAGGCACCCCCGATTCCTCTCTGCTGGCGGTGCTGACGGCAGCAGTCCTGGGAGCCCGGGAGTCAGCCAGACAGAGCCGTTTACTCTGGCTGGCTTCAGGAGCTGTTTTGTGCCGTTGCAGCCACCATGATGCCTCCATAAAAATTGTTTTTTTAAAACAACAACAGCACCACAATACCTGGTGGAAAGTATTGTGCAGGACACCATTTGGAAGTAAAAAAGACATAAAATACACTAGTGAAGAATAATTGTGAATTCTGCTGAACATTTTTAACCATATCTGTTAAGAAATATATATCGGTTAAAAGGTAAAGGGTAAAGGGACCCCTGACCATTAGGTCCAGACGTGGCCGACTCTGGGGTTGCGGCGCTCATCTCACTTTATTGGCCGAGGGAGCCAGTGTACAGCTTCCGGATCATGTGGCCAGCATGACTAAGCTGCTTCTGGCGAACCAGAGCAGCGCACAGAAACGCCATTTACCATTTATCAAGTTAGCGAAATTTTTCGAGATAAATGGGAAACAAAATACAGATATAAATGTAGTTTGGGATGCAAGTAAAGCGTACATGAGGGGTCTTGGAATACAACAAATGGCTAGGCTAAAGAAGATAAAAGACAATAATATCCAAGAGCTAACTAAACAGATAAGAATTAATGAAAAAGAGTTGATCAAAAATCCAAAAAGTCATGAAATAGTACAAAAAATAAAGATATTGCAATCCCATAGCTCTAGTATATTAAATAAGGAAGTAGAAATTAAAATTAAATGGGCAAAACAAAGGTATTTTGAGTCCGCCAATAAGCCCGGTAAGTTGTTAGCATGGATGATAAAGGAAAAGCAAAATAAATAAATAAATAAATAAATAAAATTTTGGACCAAGGGGAGGAAATAACCGACCCAGTAAAAATAAAAATAAAATTCTTAAACTTTTATAAAGATTTGTACAAACAAGAACAATTAGATGCTAATAAAATGGAAGAGTATTTACAACAGAATAAATTACCAAGAATTGAAAAAGAAGAAGTTGAGGCCCTAAACTCCAATATAGAAATAGATGAAATAGCACAAGTAATAAAAAAAATGAAAGGTGGCAAATCGCCAGGTCTTGACAGAATCACATTAATGTACTATAAGAACCTGGAAGAAGTAATCCTCCCTATATGAGAGCCAGTGTGGTGTAGTGGTTAAGAGCGGTAGTCTCGTAACCTGGTGAACCGGGTTCGCGTCTCCACTCCTCCACATGCAGCTGCTGGGTGACTTGGGCTAGTCACACTTCTTTGAAGTCTCTCAGCCCCACTCACCTCACAGAGTGTTTGTTATGGGGGAGGAAGGGAAAAGGAGATTGTTAGCCGCTTTGAGACTCCTTCGGGTAGTGATAAAGCGGGATATCAAATCCAAACTCTTCTTATTATTATTACAAAGAATAATGAATAATATACTGGGAGGGAAAGATATACCACAATCATGGAAAGAAGCACTGATCACTCAAATCCCGAAACAGGGAGTGGAGTTGACAGACATGAAAAATTATAGACCAATGTCCCTGTTGAATACAGACTATAAAATCTATGCTGGAGTGATGGCTAATAGATTTTAAAAGATTCTAAACAAAATAATCAGCAGAGGCCAGGCGGGCTTCTTACCGGATAGACATATAAAAGAATATAAAAGTCATCTACAAGAATAATAATTGACCTTTTGGAGTATGTGGAAATGAAACCAAGTAAAAAGATGGCCATGTTATTGGTTGATGCAGAAAGAGCTTGGTTGTCAAACGCCTTGGTACTCGTACGTTTCGGCTCCCAAACGATCGAAACCTGGAAGTTTTCCAGTTTTCGGGGAAAAAATTGGTAGCTGAATGTCCAATGCAGCTTCCGCTATTGTTTCTGGTGCACCGGCACCTTGGTTTCTGAACGTTTCGAAAGTCGGAACAGACTTCCAGAATGCACTCTGTTCAAAAATCAAGGTATGACTGTTACCAATGTGCGTGCACTCAATTTTTTAGGTTCAGTACAAAAACTGTACATCATAGAATTGTAAAGTTGGAAGTGCTCAAGGGCTCATCTAGTCCAGCTCTCTGCAATGCAGGAACCAGTTATTCTAAACATTTCTACAGAAGCCCAAGATAGATGCAATAACGTTGACTTAACATGGCTGCTCTTGGTTATATGAGGGTCTTCACTAACTTAACTGGAATGTTTTCCTTTTCTTTGAACATGCTTTCATTATCTTTGAGCATACCCATGTGCCATATCAAGCTGCTTTTAAAACCCCCTTCCATTCCACAAAGCAGTTTATCATGCAATGTTGGGTTGGCACCTCTGTTTTAGAACAGAGTGTGAAGCCACTCTTCACGAGTCACTGGCTCTTCTGAGATGCTGGGATACTGTTTAACACAACGTAATATTAACATTGTGCATTTGCACTTTAACATTTTCTTCAAAATTGGATTTTGCCAACCTTTCATGGTTTCTTTTGCACATACTTCACCATCAAATAAATTGTTTCAACCTAAAAAGGCAGTTTCCTGCCAACCTAGCAGTTCGGAAGCACATCAAAGTGCAAGTAGATAAATAGATACCGCTCTGGCGGGAAGGTAAACAGCGCTTCTGTGCGCTGCTCTGGTTCGCCAGAAGTGGCTCAGTCATGCTGGCCACATGACCCGGAAGCTGTACGCCGGCTCCCTCGGCTTATAGAGCAAGATGAGCACCGCAACTCCAGAGTCGGTCATGACTGGACCTAATGGTCAGGGGTCCCTTTACCTTTACCTAAAAAGGCAGTTATTAATCTATTATTGAAACAAAGCACCTGGCTCATAAAAAGTGGCTTGGGCAGGGTTGGGCAAAGGGCTCTGTGGGGTGGTGAATCCTTCCGTCTGTGAGGTAGTTTTTTTCTGACCCGCTTAAAGAAGCAGTTATCAAACTGCTTCTTAAAAAACCCTCTTTGGACCCGGCCACTATGGCCGACTATCGACCAGTCTCAAATCTTCCATTCCTGGGCAAGGCGATTATGTGATTACTGATCAACTCCAGGCAAGCCTAGAGGATGTGAACCATTTAGATCCCTTCCAATTGGGATTCAGTTCCCTCGCTGCGAGAAGTGAGGTTACAGGGAATCAGGCAGAGGGCCTTCTCTGCAGTGGCACCCTCCCTGTGGAACGCCCTCCTATCAGATGTCAAGGAGATAAATAACTATGTCTGATGTTTTAGTATGTTTAGTATGTTTTCATACGTACTGGAAGCTGCCCAGAGTGGCTGGCTGGGGAATGATGATGATAAAAATAAAATAAAAAATACCGGCTTAAGGATGTAAAGTTGTGGTAAAGGGAAGTCACGTGGGTGAAATATTAGTTGCGGTAAACGTATGTCGGGGGGTTTTGTCTATGTTTGTTTTTGATATTTATTTGTGTTTATTGTTTGTAGTGTTTGATTTGACATAACAATTTAAAAATATAAAAATTAAAATACCTTATTATAAATACAGTACAAACAAAACATTTAAGCTCTTTATTTCTTTTGCAAGTACAAGAAAAATCAGACTTATTAAAAATTAACTATAAAAAATTACTTGCATTGTAATACAACCAGAACTGCGGAATCCTGGACATTCCATTATAAAGGTATAACTTTTCACAAAATGTTCGATTGTGGAACGTCCCATAATTTTATAACAAAATAATCAAGCCAACATCACAAGCAACTTGGTATTGGCTTCCTGCAGCCATTACTGCATTACAGTTTATTAAAGGCACATAGTTCCTTTTTGTATATAAACGTGTCTGAGTCTCATGTTCATTAAATAACTTCATAATTTTTTTTAAAAAATCTCCCATGGGATTGCTTTATGAGGCAGTATTCCCAGATTCCTCAACTAGCAGCCTTTTTCTACATCTTGGGTGCCTTATGCGACCGGGGTTCCATAGCAGGTGGACAGATGCTGAAGATTCAGCATTTGCTCAAATCCCAAGTGATCACTACATGAAGGATTAAGGAGGATCCTCCCCACCCCCAGGTGTGATTGTACACGCTTTACTAAACTTATTTATACCCTCTGATACAGCATGCTATGACTTGTGTTTCCGTCTTGCGACACACTAGATCTTTTAATATGTCAGTTAAGATAATTGGTTCTGGAGAATCCTATGTCAGTACAGTGCCTGGATAGGTGATAAATTTAAATCTATACTTCAGTTAAGAATGCAAACAGCAAAATGGCCTTCAAAATGTGAAAACCCAATGAACAGGGATAACTTGCTAATAGTTCTATCAGTTAGTAAACTGAAACCATGACAACAAAGTTTGCTTACACAAACAGCTGCCTCTTCCTGATCAATCCCAGTTACCTCTATCTCCCCCCACCCGCCCCGCCCAATATCATTCATTATTTCAATTTACACTCTCAGTGGCCTTTCTTTCCCAGGCCTGTTCTCCAAAATATGTATTCAAATACCAATTTTTAAGGTTAGACCATTATTTGCTAGAGTTCATACTGGGGTGAAAATGTACAGTGTGCATTGGGACAAATACTTTATGGAAATAAGTTATGGAGGACTATTGACAAAAACATTTTTTGGAACAGTTCGCTTTTTCCTAAATCATTTAAAAAATGATTCTGGGGGACTCTTGGAGAAATGTTTCTATAATGTTAAATATGCTATGCACCTATATCCTGGTGGATTCTGTTCATTCACGATATATGGTTCCCAACAGGCATTTCAGCAATTATATGAACAAAAGACATACATTGACATGAGAAATACAGGCTGCCTCTTAGGAAATGATATACAAAAAAGGTCAGCAAACATCCTGATATTTACCTGTACCCTTTCCCCATTTATTTAAATCTCTGTTTACTTCAGTAGTACACATTTCTGAACTCCGTATTGTTTATATAGGATTGCACAGAATGTTGGCAGAAAAATCTATTTCCACAAAGGCCTGGTTTAGACCATATTTTCCTCCATTCTCTCTCTCATACGTGGTGAAGAGCAAGAGTATATTGTCCTCACAGTCCACCCAACACACCGATTCCACCCTTTAGGATAGCAGCTGTCGATATATGTGGGCAATGTTTCAGGAAGGTGTATGAAAGAAGAAGAATGTCCCAGATTATGCCATGTTACACTGTATGCATTTAAGCCATAGGCAAACATTTCTCCCACATGTGGTTATCAGGTGGGAGAGGAATTCCTTCTGAGTTGGGTTAAAAAGACATAATCTCACTTCACCCAATGTGCATAGAGAGACGTTTGGGCTGGTGTATTTTGAACCAGGCCAAAATATATGGTAAACAAGAACAAAGGGGCAGGGGAATATGCAATACACATATGTGCACACATGCATGCATGCAAGGACGCAAGCGCGCGCGCGCGCGCACACACACACACACACACACACACACACAGAGGTCTTCCACTTGAACAGTGGGAACTTTGGATCCAAGCCATAGGCTACAGCTATTTCTTTCTGCGTGTTATATTGTTTTTTAGACTAACCCTGTAAATTTTGGCATCCCCCCCCAAAACAAACTTGGATCTAATTACTTGGTAGCTAATCAAGTTTGGAGTTAATACTTAATGGCCAAATTACAGCACAGAAAAGTGTGTGTTGAAATTTTAAATTTAGCATTTCTCTAAGCACGTAATTGTTCTGCCATAGGCTGCTTTGCAGCTCACAGATTTTCCAGCCATAATAAATGGTGTGAAAAGGGGGATGCATTAAATTCAACTAATAGTTCTCACATTTTGTCTGAAGAGTCACTCCCATGGGTGACAAAAGTTTCCTTCTGAATTCACTGCACATGTTAACTTTTCAGGCTACATTTTCATAAATATTTTCACGTACATAAATCCATGAGGGGAAAAGCAATCACTGCAGTGATAATACGGCGTATGATCAGATTAAAGCACATGGTTATTACAACCAACCACTGAAAGATTAAGATATTCGTATATGTTCTCATTATTAAAGTGCAGATACCCACCCTGATAGTAAGTGCTTGAACTATAATAGAATTAAAGCACTTTTCCACAATAGGATAGAGCGCTTGTCTCAAGGAAGACCGTTCCTTGGCTAGCCAAACTGAGGGAACTCCATTCTATTCAGTAAGATACAAGGTTTGTTTAGACCCAGGGAGTCAGCTGAAAACCCCTACACTGATGGAGAGTGCTGCTTCAGGTTTACGATTCTTAGCCATCTTTTTTTCAGAGTAGTGATCATTCTGCACACAGTCAGGCTTCTGGCTACTGGAAAACAAAAAGCAGATACACTATTAAAGTTAGTCAATCAAGTATTAGAAATATATGCAAGGCAAGCTTGAGTCTGGAACACAAAGCTCCTGAAAGCTGGGGTGAGTACCAGGATCTGGCTGGCAGGCCACAGCTTGAGCTCTCCCAGCAATTGCAGGCTATTTTGATGGGCATTTCTACTAAGGAGAAATGTGAAATAGTATCTTGATGAACTGCTCTGGGAGGTGAATCATAGAAATCCATTGCAAATAAATTCTTTCTGCAGGCTTTTTCTTTATTGCACATTTGTAATATGCAAACCCTGAAGTGTATATAATTAGTATCCTAAATGTGCTGTAAAACACATAAACTTGAATCCTGTATTAGAAAATTGGGCAGAATCCCAGCATATCATAGTGGATAAATGAGTTCATTTCCAAAAAGGCAAGGTCACTACAGATCAATGGGTTGGATAAAAACAGCCTGTTCTGCTCCTTGGCTGATGCCATAGAAGCATTCCTTCAAACCCAGAGTTCAAACAAAAATAGACCAGCACATTCATGTGGTGTTAGTTAATGCTGGCTATGATTAACTTTAACTAGATCAGGTCCTATAATATGGTGGTTTAAAATTTCATTTTTCAATTATTCACATTCTTTCAAAATCAATTTTATTACCTTGCAGAAGACCAAACGTGCAAACAAGTGCAACTGAATAGCCCTTGAATTTATGGCATTAAAATCTAAATCATAATTCATCCTACTAACTTTTGAGATAATACTTTGTTGTAATTAAATCTTTCATTTGACTCATTGAACATCATATGGAAATAGCGCTGAGTTGTTTTCTAGCCCTGCATATTCCCTGATGCCAAACTGGTCATTGCCCAACAATGCAAGCAAGTAGATGCTTTACAATAATCATTTGTAACCCTAACATCTCTTCCAGACCATGTTGTTGTCTTAAATAACACATGTTTTGGAGAGAGTGAGACAACAACCAGAGTTACATTGTTCTAGAACAGATGTATGTGCAGAGGCCAGTCAACAGAAATGCGAAGCATTTCTATATAACATTCTTCATTTTGTTAACAGGCCTCTTTTCCAATTGCCAATTCCAATTCTACATAAAATAATCCAATCACCACATTTGAGGACACAACTGGATTCATTTTACTGCTTTCTATGTTTAGACAATTTATATGGGCTTCTTCTGGAGAGAAAGGCATGGTATAAATTCTATAAAAAACTAAGATATACCTTGTTTTTTCCATAGCAAGTTGCTTCTGCATTTGTTTTCCAATATCATCTTTCATGGTACTGAAGTCTTTACTGTCATCAAGCAGGAGATTCTGTTGTGCAAATTAATGAAATAATTGTGAAAACAATTCCTAATAGTACTCTCCTTATAAAGGCAGATACATTTTTACAAGTGGTATTTTTTACTAATGACATTAAACTGCATTAAGTAATGTTTTTAAGAATTAAAGTTCTTCGCTATTCTTCGCTACAAAGAAAAGAAATTACATGACCTTCTTCCAAAAATTTCTTGCGAAAGCACTTTCCTCAGTTGGAAAGGAGGACAAAGCTACCCCACAGTGCTTATTTATAAAACTTCTATCCTGCTTTATCATATCAAAACCTCTTAACACAGCTAGAAGTTATAAGCAGAATAGGAATGCCCCTGACAGAAATGGGGAGTGATGGAAAACCAGATCTCCCAAAAGAAAAATCTCAAATCGTAAGTAAAACAAAAGATAGGCTACCATAAATGAACTGGCCTCATTATCTACAGCTGCAAGATACCCCAAAACACAATTTAAAAGCACATAATTGTACACTTTTGCACACATTCACCTAGATTTTGTAATTCACAGCTTATTAAATCTGGGTTGTATGGAGATCCAACACTGTGGATCTTTCTCTTTTCCAACTTTGCCTGCAGCAACTTGTACTCCCTGAAAAGCCTCTTTCAGCGGTTCATGAAAACGTGCTAAAACTTGTGAGCTCTGTTATCTGGGGATGCAGTGGTGGTGGTGGAGAAATCACTTGGAATTAAGCAGAGGAATTTTGTTGATAAATCAGTTTATTTACCTTCACACCAATAATATCTCCATCCTTCAGGTTGTAGGGGCTTAATTGTAAACTGTCACCTTTCTTCTTCTTTTTTCGCTTTGAAACTTGCTGTGTCTGAATGCAAATGAGAACTAACATGAAAAAAGCATCATAAACTAACAGAGGTTACTTGTGATTTTGGTGCAGAGAGTGAGAATATTTTATATTCCCTGTATTTCCAGGTAAAAAATAAAACGTTTTTACAACTGAAAGGTAATTAAAAATTTTAAAAACAAAAACTGATTAGAGGTGAAGATATATGGCTTTGCTAAAAAAAAAAAAGTCCTCAATAAACTTCTGAGGATAAATATTCATATTTATTGCTAAGTGTAAATGCTTCCCTGCTTAGGAGCACTAGAAATAGATTACGTTCTCCATCTTGAGCTTTTGCAAAACAAAAATGCATGTGCAATGGGATTTTGTTTCTCTATTCCACACCTCCAGCCCACTGGGCACCCCAAAATCTGCTTCAGAGGGGTGCCCAACCCTCCAGAACAGGTTCGGGGATGTGGGGTGAAGCAGAGGAGAAGAGATGAAGCTCAAGTCTCACTTCATGAGCAGAAAACCACTCACACCACACTGGATCTCATCCACTGTCATTTTCCATGTCACAAATATTAAGCACACACACGCTTGTTTGTGTGTGTGTGTGTGTGTGTGTGTGAGAGAGAGAGAGAGAGAGAGAGAGAGAGAGAGAGGTAATTTTAACACATACAAATGGGGGAGGGGAGATACATTTTGCCCCCCTGTAAAATGTGCCACTTCCCATTTTAGTGGGGGTTTCAGGGTTTGCCCATTTGGCTTGTAATCTTATCACATACACAAATATGATTGGCTGCATGAGGATGAGGATGACAGCATCACATTAAAAGCCAGTGTAGTGTAGCAGTTAGATTGTTAAGTCTAGGACTGATGAGACTCAGGGAGATACCATTTAGCCTTGAAGCTCACTGGGTGACCTTGGGCTAGTCACTGTCTTTATCCTGCCACACAGTTTTGTTTTGAGAAGAAAACACGTTCTCTGCCTCAAGCTCCTTGGAAAAGGGGCAGAACATAAATGTAATAAAATGTAAGGTAAAAGGTAAATGACCCCTGAACAATTAAGTCCAGTCAAAGGGGACTATGGGGTGTGGTGCTCATCTCACTTTTCAGGCCGAGGGAGCAGGCATTTGCCCACAGACAGCTTTCCGGGACATGTGACCAGCATGACTAAACCACTTCTGGCGCAACAGAACACCTTGACGGAAACCAGAGCGCATGAAAACACCGTTACCTTCCCACCGCAGCGGTACCTATTTATCTACAGTGGTACCTCGGGTTACATACGCTTCAGGTTACAGACTCTGCTAACCCAGAAATAGTACCTTGGGTTAAGAACTTTGCTTCAGGATGAGGAAAGAAATTGCGTGGCGGCCGCCATTAGCTAAAGTGGTACCTCAGGTTAAGAACAGTTTCAGGTTAAGAACAAACCTCCAGAATGAATTAAGTTCTTAACCCAAGGTACCACTGTACTTGCACTTTGACGTGCTTTCAAACTGCTAGGTTGGCAGGAGCTGGGACCAAGCAACGGCAGCTCACTCGGTCGCGGGGATTCGAACCGCTGACCTTCCGATCAGCAAGCCCAAGAGGCTGAGTGGTTTAGACCACAGCGCCACCCACTTATCACTGACAGGATGAGACTACCTCACGAAGAAAGCCAGGGTTTTTTTGGTTGTTTTTTAAAAAAGAAGTGGTGCCAAAGCTGTAAACCAGGGAAAGAGAAAAGGCAGTGAATTACCATATTTACTTGAATGTAAGGCGCCCTTTTTTTGTCAAATTACGTTATGAAAATTAGGGTGCGCATTAGATTCAATGGCACATTACATTCGAATAAATACAGTATGTTAATTTTCCTTGACTGTTCCCATCACCTAATCTTAACTTTTTACCTCTACATTGTGAATCTTTTCTCTCTCTTTTTTGGTGCATTATTGCTTTCTTAAAAAAGAAAAGAAAAGAAAAGAAGACGAAAACAACCCCTATACTACTACTAATTGCCATAATGAGGATGACACAACAATTCAAAGAGGAGCTGGCTGCGTCTGCCAGTGTGTGTGTGCCTAAAGTGCCTTGCTTGCCCTGTTTCCTGGTGCTCTGCTCCCTGTCCCAGTGGCAGCCCTTGCCCACTGCACTACTCTGCTCTCTTCCTTCTTCTCTCCCTCTCCAGCCCAGATCGCAGCTGCTCTCCTTCTTCCTTTCCTTCCTTCCTTCCTTCTTTTCCCTTCCCGACCAGAGAGAAGGGAAGAGGGATCAGATGGAAGAAAGAATATAATGTGCACCTGTTTTTGACAAATTACGTTGTGAAATTTAGGGTGCACATTAAATTCGATGGCGCATTACATTTAAGTAAGCACAGTAGTGTCAGTCAGCACAAAGAACAGGTAAGAACAATATTAGAAGAACTTATCCCGTTTCTCTCTCTTTCAACCCTTCCTGTGTTAAATGTCATTGTTACACAGGCATCTTTTATTTAGATAATGTGAAATGTCAATTCAAAGAATTGTTGACAATATTGTTCCATGTCTCTGGCATCTCTTAGCTTACCCAACTACATATTGGTATCCATTCAAACTTCTCAGGAGAATATTTAGCAATTTCAATTTGCTCCGCTGGTAATGAATAGTATGAAGCAATTCTTTGTCTCAATGCACATGCTGTACACTCTTTGGAGATATCCCATACCAAATCCACAGGGTGGTAATAATCTCTTTCCCTTGGTATGCCCATCTGCACTCGCAGAAGCAAATCCTTTGGTCTGTAATAAGAAACATACACAATGCAATTAACATTCTCAAAATATATGTCTACATTAATGTCACGGAGACTCCATAGATTCCCTACTCTTTAAAAAAAAAGTACTATAGAAGGAAAATTCAGAATAATTGGGATTTGAAATAAATATTTTACAAGGTTTTCTAAAACCTGTTTTGATGAATTGTGGCTGAATATCTTACCCAAGATTCTCTTCCTTGTGTAAAGGCTCTATACAAATTTCCACTCTGTTTCCTAGTTTGAATTTACTGAAAAAGAAACATAGTAAATATTTTAAATTCAGAATAGGAAAGGCAGGATATAAATAATTTTTAAAAAATACAAGTTCCACATTTAGAAGCTGGATTTTGAAATATCATAGACTGTCAATTTAACTGTTGCCAGAACACTTATACACAGGGTAGTTAGAAATCCTCTGCCTAATTTATACAGACAGAACAGATTACCTTCCTGAAAAGAATTAATCAAAAAGAGGTCTAGGCCACAATCAATGATGCTTAGTTTGTTTTAATTGCTTACGATAGTAAAGAACAACTGAATGAATGCTTGCAGGACAACAATACACATGCCTACCGAAAAGTAAAACCTACTGAAAACTTTCTTCTAGGAAATTGGATACAGGATTTCAGTCTCAAAGTATATCCCACCAAATTCAAAGCGACTGACTCTTAGTTAAGTGTGTAGGATTGCAGTGTTAATTAAAAATAATGGTAAAAATATATTGCATTAACATTTATTTAACTGAATGTTATACATAGAAACCTACTGGAGTTGCTGCTTATTGTTTCGTAAAAGCCTGCAAGGGCACTTATTTTCCATTGTCCAAACTCTGAGAAACTCAGGTAGTGGAATACTAAACTCTTCAGAGAATGGCAAAGTCATCACCTGAAAAGAAAAGCACTTTGCTAGCAATTTTAGAATAAATGTTAGTTTAAGCTCAGAAAACTAGTAATTTTCTAACTTGCAGGACTACAAATGTAAGCATAAATTTTAACCACCACATCACATTTCTTTTAATAACTTTACTATTTCCCTCAATATTATTGAAATGCAATGTTGTAGAGGGTCCTAGGGAATTTTTTATTTTCTGTCAAAATCTACATTGCATAAAATCTTCAAAAGATAATTCCCCACACTGCAACCTCTATATGCAGTGCTACTGGGAGCGGATCTCAGACTTATACCCACTCTATTTTTATGCCTAAAGCTTAACACCAGAATCAGGTGGAACAATGCTTATTTGAGCATGGAAACTTCAGTACACAACTGGCTTTCACGTTACATTCTAGATACAAGGAAAGGCAGTCCAAAACCCTCCCCCAATCATCTCAGTGTGTAGCGGCTCATAGAGGCTCCTTTACTAATCCACACTAGTGTCACCAAACAACTGTTGTCTCTGGGATGTAACACAGGCCTGGTTCACCCGTAATGTAAATGAGTAGCAGGCCATTGCAGGCTGCTCAAATGTTTCTACAGCATTTCTCCCCTGCGCCTGCTACACTGCAGAAAAAGAAACCGGAGTCTTGACTTGTTGTGTTGCCTAAAACTGGCTCATGGCTTGTTTCATCCGAACATGGCTTTGTTTGTTTGGACGAAACTAATCACAAACAGGGGTTTGGGCAACGCCCCTCCTGCCATGCCACAGGCCAGAATCTGTTGTCCAAACGGGGCTTATGGTTTCTGTTCTCCAAACAATTTATAGGGATAAGCCAAGATCAGAACTTTTTAACATTTATGATTCGATTGGAGAAAAACTCATATTAAAAGATAGTTTGTATTAAACTATGTCTTAACTGGGTTACAGCCAATTTTCCTTGTCAATGCAATGAAATCTCAATGAAAGTTGTATGTCTTGTTTTTTCCCCTTTAAGAATTCTATTACTGTTCAGGAACTTAGTGGTAGAGCACGCAAAAGACCTTGGGAAGGTGTCCAGGATTAAACCTATTAAAAAGGGTTTCAGATAGCAAAATTGAGAAAAAGCACTGTCTGAGATCTTAGAAAGCTGCTGTCAGTTGAAGAAGGCAGTTCTGGACTAGATGGAGCAATGGCCTGATTCATTATGAAGCAACTGTTTATGCTCATGTTTCACCTCACCTAAAAGTTTCCCGTTAGTTAATTTCACAAATATTACCACCAACCTATTACACCCCACACACGAAGGACACATACACAAAAATAAAAGAACTCGTGTCAAAATGCAGAGTGGTTCTTGCGAGACTGCATATTCTGCATTCACATACAGAAATTGTAATTCTGATGAAAGTGTAACATGAGTCTTGCAGCTAAGGACACATGAAACAGATGACAAACTGCTAGAAGTGGATATTAGGAAGTGTCTCAAAAGTCCCTGGTTGTACTTACCACTGAAAATGGCATCTAAGCAAATGCCATATCAGAACATACTGGAGACAGAGGAAAGGAAATAAAAAATATATATTAATAGATCTTACTTAATGAGTAGATTTGTCTTCGCTTAACAAAATGTAATATCTAACCTGCATCTTTAGGTCTTCCAGGAAAGCGTCTCCTGAGATTTCTATATCACCCACATAACATAGGTCAACTTCACTTTGTAGAAATGTTGGTGTATCTTTAAAGAACATCAAGAGTCAGAGTTTAATGAAATTTAGAGTTCTTCAGTTACACAATTAGTAAAACATGAATTGTGTTATCAATAACTAAACTAAAATGGAGCTCCAAGCTCTGTGCTCTCCCTCACCTACTTAAAAGAGAAATAAAAAGCCCTCTCTCATTGCCTCACAAGGGCTTCAGCTGCTTCTTTTTAAGCAAGTGTCTGGTCCAAGAAATGATTATTTACATTGAACTTCAAAAAATAATTAATAATAATAATTCAAATACAAACTCTTGCTGACATGGTGATATGGGGATGGCGAAATAGTTACTTCCAGGGCTGAAAATATATTTTGTTTTTGTTTGTTTGTTTGTATTGCTTGGAGACCTATAACTTACCTCCAGATGTGGACAGCTCCAGAGCTTCCATTTTTATGCAGACAGAGTTTCCTTGGTCTTGCCTGTTCCTTTTGTGCCTTGACTGAGAGAAGGCTTTGTACCACCAGACAGACACTTTCAGGAACCCCTTTGGGAATTAATGAAAGACATTCTATAATTTCCTGCTACAAAGAAACAAATAGTGTTGGCTTTAGAACAGATACTAATTGTAATACTTCTGAATAAAGGATTAAACAAAAACAATGCAGAGTCCTCAGTAGTCTATGATTTGCAGATAAATCCCAATGCCCTGCCCAGGTTGATGGATGGAGCGTTAGGATGGCACACAGTCGTCTCCCCCCCAGCCTTTACTGAAAATAAGCATATTTTTTTCAGATTTAACTACCAGGTTTTCTCTGGGAAAACTGATTACATTACTTCAGCATGCTGTTGTCACTGCTATGCTGAAACTGAAAGGCCAGCTTCCTAAATACTACACTTTAATACAAAAAATGTTATTTCACCTTTGGCGGAAGCTTCCCCTCAGCAACATTCAGTATATCCCCACTGCAGATATTTAGTTCTTTTAGTGTGGCAGCCTGAGGAAACAAAAGTAAACATGTAAGAGAATACAGAAAATGCAAAAGATAGCAATGTTTTATCCATAAGGGGAGAAACCCTCCAAAGTTTGTTTCAGCAATGGGAAATCCTCTGCCCCAAGCCTGCCCCCCACCCCCCGACGCCTCAGGTGTGGAGTGGGTACCAACATGGCTGCAAAGGAACAACTGGGAACCCTAAAATGTGTTCCTGATTGTTCCTTGGCAAGTGGGGCGCATATTTATAGTGCTTGTTGGGGTGTCTGGTATCTTCTCTCTCTTCCAAAATAGATGTTGGCTTACATTACAGGTGTAAGTTCTGTATTATTTTATTAATACTATTGCTACAAGTCTTTGGTTAGAACAATACACCTAAGAGAAAAAAGGGCACCAAATGCAAACTCCTCTGGGATTAGTTCCACTCAGGAAATTCCAATCCGAGTTCCTGAGTGGAGCTGATTCTTGTCAAAAGTGAGGTTTCAAAGTCAGTGCCAATCAGCTGATTATCAGGGACTTCAAGTCCTGCTTGGATTGGCTAGGATTTCTCTTTACAGAGTGGCTTCAACTCAAGCTGCATTGCAAAGGTAGACTGGGCCACCAGACTCATGGTGGTGTTAGGTGATTAACAGGTGGGCCTGCTGGAGGTGAGAAAGCTGAGAATCCAGGTCACTGCCAGGTTCTGTTCCCCACCCACTGACTAGATGCTGTTGCTGTGAGGTTAACATGTACTTAGTTTCACGATGGAAATTGCAGGCTAGGTCCCACACAGCCATCCTATGGTTCTGGAATAAACCCTTTCCCATGGTCTGAGAAAACACAGTCTGACTTGTATTCCAGATCTGACCCACATCTTAAAGAAAATACAGTGGTGCCCCGCAAGACAAATGCCTCGCAAGACGGAAAACCCGCTAGACGAAAGGGTTTTCCGTTTTGGAGGTGCTTCGCAAAACGAATTTCCTATGTGCTTGCTTCGCAAGACGAAAATGTCTTGCGAGTTCCTGCGGGGTTTTTTTCCTTTTTCCCAAGCCGCTAAACCGCTTATCAGCTGATCGCTAAGCCGCTTATCAGCTGATCCTTAAGCCGCTTAACAGCTGATCGCTAAGCCGCTTATCAGCTGATCCGCTAAGCCCGCTAAACCGCTAATACTGTAGCGCTAATCCGCTAAACCGCTAATGGGCTTGCTTCGCAAGACGAAAAAACCCGCAAGACGAAGAGACTCGCGGAACGGATTCTTTTCGTCTTGCGAGGCACCACTGTACACAGATTCCTGGGTAAGAAGATTGCAGAAGTAATGAGAAACATTGTAGCCTTTATCTGCATTAATCCAGGCTTCCTCAACCTCGGCCCTCCAGGTGTTGTGAGACTACAATTCCCATCATCCCTGACCACTGGTCCTGCTAGCTAGGGATCATGGGAGTTGTAGGCCAAAAACATCTGGAGGGCTGAGGTTGAGGAAGCCTGCTGTATTAGGTAAAATAGTCAATTGAAGTCATATATGGTAATATTACTTAATGGTTAATACTACTCATTACTTTTGGGAGGGGCTAACTTAATCTGCAATTTCCATCTTGGAAATCAACTCTACATGCTGATTTCATGGTTACAAGATACACGGTAACTTACATTTCCTACTTTTCTTTTCATTTCAGTTTTCCTTCTTGCACTACATCCTGCTCTACCTGACAAAGAGCTCTAGAAAGCCTGAAAGTTTGCCACATTTTTGGTGACCTTTTGGTTGTCCTAGTAACGGTATTACCCACCTGTGTACAAAAGAAAGGAGTGCACCTAACCAAAGCTCACACAAGAAAAAATAAATAAAAAGAAGGGAGGGGAATGTAAGCAGTATACTCTATCTGCCTATAGCAGAATCTCAATGCCATTTTTAAATAACTGATTTCCAATTTGTAAAGGGCACTAAAAGTATTGAAGTAGTAATGGGTTAAATAATGGGGCTACAGTTGCACATGTATTTTGGACTAACAAGTATGTTCACAGGAGCTATAACCTTTATACAGTATTTACAAAGTCCTATAGAAGTAATATCAAAAGGAATACTTATGTAAATGAATGTAAAAAATCCATGTAAAAAATTAGCTTTTTTACTTCCTCACTTAACGCATCCCCAGCTTCATAGCACCAGTCAATCTTTCTCAAGTGCCAGTTGTCCCCTGCAAAAGAAACCAGGAAATCATCAAAGTGAAACATAAAAAATAACAAGAGTCACATCATGAATATTGTTCCTGCATATTTATCATTTTATTAAATACAGCGGGCAGAGCAATCGAAATCCTCCTTGTGCTGGGCTAGGGGACACGGAGATTGAGCAGACGTCCTTTCACTCTCTTCGGCTGGCATCTTGCAGGCTGCCACCACCAGAGTGGCTCCAGAGTCATGTGCAGAGCTTCCCCTTCTGCCCACTGAATAAAAACAGTGTTCCAGAGGCAGGGAAGGTCTGAGCTGGCATCTGCAGACCTCATCACTATTCCAGCTTGGATAATCCTGCCCCCCCTCTCTCATCCCTGGTTGCTGTACAGAGCAGGGCTGCAGGTGTAGGGGTGGCCCTCCTGCTATGTGAAACCCCACCAGTTGGGGCTTGCATTGCCTCATAAGCCACACTCAGAGAGCATCTGTTGATAATCAACACTTAAGTTACTTAAGTCTATTAATTGTAATTGATCTACTCAGAGTATGACTAACGTGGGGTTATCACTCAATATAGAGGTCTGAGGTGGTGTAGCAAGAGAGATGCCATTTTGAGAATATTGTATTTCAATTATACCAACTTAGCAAATAATTAGATGTGGGGGATTTTCCCTTAGACTAGGTGACTTTTAGATTCCTGCCAAAGCGCACTAAAATCACGAACAATATTTTGCCACTGTAAAGACCGCTTTATGGCACAATTCTTGTTGTTGGCTTCAAAATTTTCAGTAATATTTAATAACAATAAAGAACTAAAATAAAGATAATAACATTTATAATAAATTTATACTAACCAGCTAAGCCAGACTTCTTCAACATTAAATTTAAACACTGAAAGAAAAATACACCATAAACAAAGTTAGTAAAATTTAAATACTGATGAACAGCACTCACTGTGGTACATCATGACAATTTATTTTATTTATAAAAATATTTCTAAACTAAGTATTTTCCCAGCCACTCTGGGCAGCTCCCAACTATTAAAAACCCCTGATAAAATGTCAAACGTTAAAAACTTCCCTAAACAGGGCTGCCTTCAGATGTCTTCTAAAAGTCAAGAGAGTTGTCTATTTCCTTGACATCTGATGGGAGGGTGTTCCACAGGGCGGGTGCCACTACCAAGAAGGCCCTCTGCCTGGTTCCCTGTAACCTCCCTTCTCACAGTGAGGGAACTGCCAGAAGGCCCTGAGCTGGACCTCAGTGTCTGGGCGGAACGATGGGGGGTGGAGGCGCTGCTTCAGGTATACTGGGCTGAGGCCGTTTAGGGTGTTTAAAGGCCAGCACCAACACTTTGAATTGTGCTCAGAAACGTACTGGGAGCCAATGTAGGTCTTTCAGGACCAGTGTTAAATGGTCTCAGCGGCCACTCCCAGTCACCAGTCTAGCTGCCGTATTCTGCATTAATTGTAGTTTCCGGGTCACTACAGCGCATCGCAGTAGTCCAAGCAAGACAGTCCGTGGGCCGGTAGGGTCTCAGCCTGTGTACTAGACGGAGAGGGTAGACAGCTGCCCTGGACAAAGAACTGACCTGTGCCACTATGGACAGCTGTGAGTCCAAAATGACTCTCAGGCTGCATACCTGGCCCATCAGGGGCACAGTTACCCCATTTAGGACCAGCGAGTCCTCCACACCTGCCCGCCCCATCCCCCCAAAACAGTACTTGTCTTGTCAGGATTCAACCTCAATTTGTTAGCCGCCTTCCATCCTCCAACTGCCTCCAGACACTCACACAGGACATTCACCGCCTTCACTGGTTCTGATTTAAAAGAGAGGTAGAGCTGGGTGTCATCTGCATACTGATGAACATCCAGCCCAAACCCCCTGATGATCTCTCCCAGCGGCTTCATATAGATATTAAAAAGCATGGGGGAGAGGACGGAACCCTGAGGCACCCCACAAGTGAGAGCCCAGGGACCCGAACACTCATCCCCCAACACCACTTTCTGGACACGGCCCAGGAGGAAGAAGCGGAACCATTGTATAACAGTGCCCCCAGCTCCCAGCCCCTTTAGACAGTCCAGAAGGATGTCAGGGTCGATGGTATCAAAAGCCACTGAGAGATCCAGAAGAACTAGGAAACAGAACATAGAACCATACAAAAACACACACACATAAAATGTTAAAACCAGGAATTAGGTCAGTATTGTGGGAAGATGTATTCTTAACTGTCTGCATAAGTCTAACAGCAAACATACAATTTAAATTAAAAACTACCACTTCAACCTTAAAAAGGCCATGTTTAAGACTTTGTTTTTCATTCCCTATTACACCACACAGAACAAAATAGATATGTCATTTGCTCATAGCCTCATTTTATTTATTTATTTATTATTATTGTTTGCTAATCTTTGATTAGACTGATCAAATTATGTAAACCTAAAAAGCCAATTCATTTTTGCATTTTAAGATTGGTTTCTCCAGAGGAACATTCAATTCTGAACCACTGTCTACAACAGCACTACAGTGCTATAGTGGTAGTACTAGAGTACAAAGTGGCCATACCAGAATTTTGAAATATCTCTACAGCAATGTGTTTACACAGAATTTATAGCTCCTGTATTTACCTCTCTTACAGTTGTAGTCTCCTCCACCACTATCTCCATCTCTGGACTAGACTGAAGCTCATGGCCCACAATATAATACAGAAAAAGCTAGAAGAAAGATGATTACTCAGGTTTCTTGCTCCATATACAGTTAAGCTCAGCATACTTCACATTTTAAGATTAAGGCATTTTATGGACACATAATCCAATACGGAATATGGCAGCCATGAAAATAGGTCATCAAATCAGTTTGTAATTTTTGTAAAGTTTGGCATTTAGTGACATATCAATGACCTAAAACAGTAACAAAACAGTCTTTCAATTAACAAAAGCTCCCCTGTTTAATCCTCTGGGGAAGAATGTTGCTTATCACAGGTGATTGGGGGGAGGGGAAATATTTCTATGTCTAAAATATGAATATTTGAATGTAAGCATCCATAATGTGTTTTGAATTTAAAATGAAAGTACCGTATTTTTCGCACTATAGGACGCACTTTTTCCCCTCCAAAAATGAAGGGGAAATGTGTGTGTGTCCTATGGGGCGAATGCAGGCTTTCACTGAAGCCTGGAGAGCGAGAGGGGTCGGTGCGCACCGACCCCTCTCGCTCTCCAGGCTTCAGGAGAGCCCCAGCGCCAGCCCCACAAGGTCGGGGGACAGAGGGAGGCGGAACGCCGCCATCCCGCTGTCTCCCGAAGTGGTTTGGAGGCTGACGGCGGGGAGACCCCGCCGCCGGCCCCGCAAGCTCCGGGGACAGCTGGGAGACGCAGCGCGTCTTCCCGCTGTCCCCGGACCTGATCGCAAGGCGGGCGGCAGGGAGAAGAGCGCTTATCCCCGCTGCCTGCCCCCAAGCTCCGGGGACAGCGGGGAGACGCAGCGCGTCTCCCCGCTGTCCCCGGACCTGATCGCAAGGCGGGCGGCAGGGAGAAGAGCGCTTCTCCCCGCTGCCTGTCCCCGGACCTGATCGCAAGGCGGGCGGCAGGGAGAAGAGCGCTTCTCCCCGCTGCCTGCCCCCAAGCTCCGGGGACAGCTGGGAGACGCAGCACGTCTTCCCGCTGTCCCCGGACCTGATCTGAAGGCGGGCGGCAGGGAGAAGAGCGCTTCTCCCCGCTGCCTGCCCCCAAGCTCCGGGGACAGCTGGGAGACGCAGCGCGTCTTCCCGCTGTCCCCGGACTTGATGTCAAGGTGGGCGGCAGGGAGAAGAGCGCTTCTCCCCGCTGCCTGCCCCCAAGCTCCGGGGACAGCTGGGAGACGCAGCGCGTCTTCCCGCTGTCCCCGGACTTGATGTCAAGGTGGGCGGCAGGGAGAAGAGCGCTTCTCCCCGCTGCCTGCCCCCAAGCTCCGGGGACAGCTGGGAGACGCAGCGCGTCTTCCCGCTGTCCCCGGACTTGATGTCAAGGTGGGCGGCAGGGAGAAGAGCGCTTCTCCCCGCTGCCTGCCCCCAAGCTCCGGGGACAGCTGGGAGACGCAGCGCGTCTTCCCGCTGTCCCCGGACCTGATCGCAAGGCGGGCGGCAGGGAGAAGAGCGCTTCTCCCCGCTGCCTGCCCCCAAGCTCCGGGGACAGCTGGGAGACGCAGCGCGTCTCCCCGCTGTCCCCGGACCTGATCTGAAGGCGGGCGGCAGGGAGAAGAGCGCTTCTCCCCGCTGCCTGCCCCCAAGCTCCGGGGACAGCTGGGAGACGCAGCGCGTCTTCCTGCTGTCCCCGGACCTGATCTGAAGGCGGGCGGCAGGGAGAAGAGCGCTTCTCCCCGCTGCCTGCCCCCAAGCTCCGGGGACAGCTGGGAGACGCAGCGCGTCTTCCCGCTGTCCCCGGACCTGATCTGAAGGCGGACTGCGGAGAGAAGAGCGCTTCTCCCCGCTGCCGGCCCCACAAGCGCCTGGGGGGGAAATAATTTTTTTTTTCTTTATTTCCCCCCCAAAAAACTTGATGCGTCCTATGGGCCGGTGCGTCCTATGGTGCGAAAAATACGGTATGTGGCTGAAAACAAGTGTAAGTGCACAATCCTATGTTCTTTGGGATGGCGTCCCAGGAGCTACAGAATTTAGTGGATCTCTCTCTCCACAGGTGGTGGTGGTGGAGGAGGAGGAGATCCACCTGCAGACTGGATGATCTGCCCTTGTAAGCCCCCTCTCATGACAGTATGGGGGGAGGGGACCACCATCTGTATTTCCCTGCCATTAATGCTCCAATAGCACAGAGGGCACAATGGAGGCATTCCCAAGGCTTAGATCAAATCCACTGGATCCAAAGCTCTCACATACGCCAAACACACTGCTGGAAGAAAGTACATTTATTTTCACTCCCACTGGACCAGAAAGAAAATATGCCTTCCCCTTACCTTCCACCCTGTCAGCCTGAGCCCACCAAAGCTTAGTGTATGACTGCTCATCCACCATTGATCCTCCCTCTCTCCAACTCAATAGGATTGCTCTGTAAATTCCTTTTTTCAACTGTATTTTTAGTTTGGGAGGGGCATAAGTTAATGGCAGAGCCCATATACAAAAGATTTAAGGTTCATTCTCTGGTATCTTCAGTTAAAGGATCTAAAGCAGAAGGTTAAGAGTTACTTTCCCCCTCCAGACACTATTGGGAACTGATGCTAGTCATTCAGGCTACTATTTTGAACCATGACAGTGTAAGTTTCATTTAGTTCTATGTTCAATAACTAGGGAGCAATGGTTCAATACATTACTGTTACCCCTTATAAGATCACAGTTTTTCTGAACCCAAACAAACCAAAGGTTCTGTTGATTGCTAATAAAAGATTGACCCAGCACTGGGATTTAAGGAAATTTCAAAGGAAACTAGTAATATTCAGTACACTAGCTGTGAACAATGCAGTGACACGCCTTAAACACACTGTGGGTGGAATCTAACACAACCATTCTGCTTGCATGACTGCTTTTCATCCAACAGAAGCTTCTGCTTATGTAAGAGGAAGCTAGGTGATTTTCACCCTACCCACTGCAGCCCTCTGCAAAACTGCTCCAGAGAGCTAGAGACCCTCTACAACAACATGGAAGGTGGTGCAGAAACTGAATCTGGGAGGGGGAAATGAAAGAAAATTGCCTCCACTCAGCTTATTTTAGTGGAGGAATCCATGGGAACAAACCATTGGATTAAACTTCAGCAAGGCGTGGGCTTCACCCAAAGGTACACTTATCTCATTCTGCCACTAACAGTGCCAACAACAAAATGACAAGAATAAAAATAGTGACAAATGTTTCCAAAAGCCCTTGTAAAACCTTCTTATACAGTTTGTCTTACCTCAGTGGCTGTTGGAGCTTTTCCAGAGCACAGTCCTAGAAGGCTTCCCATTTTCAGCTCTGCTTCTTTAACAGTATAATCCTCAGGCACTTAAGTAGTCCAAAACAGGAACAAAGAATCATGCTTTGTTTCTTAAAGCAGTAATGTAAAAATTAATCAGGAAACTCCAAAATGCACTGCACCTCATACAAATTAGAAAGACTGGGTTTAGACTTCTGTTTCTGGCCACAAACGTGGAAGTAGTTCCCCTGAGGCTTTCCAAAGCCTGAGGGAGGGAGGGGGGCCAGAGGAGGCTTATCCGGTCCCGGTCCCCCCCGGAATTTGGAGGGGAGGGATGATGTGAGCCCGTGGATGCCATCTGCAGCCAGCTTCTGCCGTCAATGGAGGTGGAAAACTTCACCGGAGGCAGGGGTGCAGGGCACTGAGTTTAGCACGACCCTACCCAATGGACCAAACTGTAGTCTAAACCTCCCTTTAAATCCATCTCAGCCAAAAGAAGGGAACTCACCTTGAAACCTATCTATAGATCGGGGGGGGGGGGCAACTCACAAGAGACTGCGATCTACTCACAGAGTTATAAACTTGTGGTCAAAGTTGTTGAGCTTTTTCAGGGAGGAGGTAAAATGTTGAGCTGTTTTTAGGGGAGTCACAATTGTTCAGCTTCTTTGGAGGAGCCAATGATCTACCAGTGACACACCGCAGACGTCCAGTGATCTACCAGTAGATCACAATCCACCTGTTGGACATGCCTGCTATAGATGATACCTAATAACACCATGGAAGTTGGCACTGATACACCCAGGGACCTCTGCTTCTCAGTCCTTTACTTGAAATAGTTTAACATTTTATCATTAATTATTTTTTCCTTTATTCTTTTCGATTGGCTGTTCATATTTCAGTTAGTGCTTGTACTATTATTTAACTATAAGGTATTTTTGATAAATCCAATATAACTACTCTTCACTTTGCCAACCTACATAGATGTTAGTTTAAAATAATTATTCTTTCAAAGAACTTAATCCCCTGGTAACATGCAAATGCAAAGTTCCAATTGTTTTATTGTTGTTGGCAAATCCTTTGATCCTTTTCTCCAGATTTAATTCATTTCCTCTTTCTGTGAAAGCAATTCACAACAGTTCAAAGATTCCCTTTATGCTGATCCTCCAGCTAAAACATTCTGCAATTCTTGCTTCTCTCCCCCCCCCCCCCCCCAGCTTCTGTTCTCATGCTTAGCCTCCTGGCTTCAGTAAAAAACAACACTAATCCCTTCTTTCTTACCCAGTGCCATGTGGGGGTGGGTAGTCTTTATTCCCTTGCAAATGTTAAAAGTTTAAAAATCAAAACACCCTTTCTCCTATTTACCAACAAGAATAAACTAATGTCTATGTAGCTTGGCAAAGTGAAGGGAAGTGAAAGGGGTTGGCCTAGAGGGCCCCTGGAGTCCCTTCCAACTTTACATTTCTATGATATAATATGCAATGCAACCATAAGGTGTAATCTACACACATATAAACCGTTCTGAAAATGCTTTTTTTACAGCATTTTTTAAAATGCATTGAATTTTCCATAAGGCTCCCCCCCATCATCTAGTGTCACACTGTATATTGCACCCAAAACACACTTTAAACCATGGGTAGGCAAACTAAGGCCTGGAGGCCGGATCCGGCCCAATCATCTTCTAAATCCAGCCCGCGGACAGTCTGGGAATCAGCATGTTTTTACATGAGTAGAATGTGTCCTTTTATTTAAAATGCATCTCTGGGTTATTTGTGGGGCATAGGAATTCGTTCATTATTTTTTTTCAAAATATAGTCTGCCCCCCCCCCCCCCCAAGGTCTGAAGGACAGTGGACCGGCCCCCGGATGAAAAAGTTTGCTGGCCCCTGCTTTAAACTTTTTATCTGCTGCTGTATAGCTGAATCTGATGTCTAATTTAAAAAAGCTGCAAATAACATAGACAAAACAAATGGTTGCCTGATCATAAACCCTACTTCTTCTGTTTAAAAAAACGATAGCACAACCATAAACATACAGCTGCATTAAGCTGTATTTGGAGGACTGATATGTGAGCTTACCTGGACAAAGAAGTTTTCCATTTCTGCTAATGGGCCTGAGACAGCTATTGTTAACTGAAGCATGAAAAAAGAGAATAAAGATGGAATCAATACAAATCTATGAAGTTTCATTTGCCTGAATTTTTCTTCACCTCATTAATAGAAAGACAATTTAATTGAATGGCCAATTGCTCCTCCAGGTTGGAATGCAGAACAAAATGTTGTTGTTGTTGTTTAGTCGTGTCCGACTCTTCGTGACCCCATGGGCCAGGCACTCCTGTCTTCCACTGCCTCCCGCAGTTTGGTCAAACTCATGCTGGTAGCTTTGAGAACACTGTCCAACCGTCTCGTCCTCTGTCGTCCCCTTCTCCTTGTGCCCTCATCTTTCCCAACATCAGGGTCTTAGTATCACAGAATTGTAGAGTTGGAAAGGACCACAAGGGTTATCTAGTCCAACCACTTGCAATGTAGGAATCTTTTTGCCCAGTGTGGGGCTCAAACCCACAGCCTACAGATTAAGAATCTCATGCTCTACTGACTGAGCTATCCCTTCCAAGCCAGAGTATATGTGTTTCAAAATAGAGAAACAAATTTCAAACAATGAGATTAAATTAATTTGAGATTAGAAACATTTACAAAAATAGATACATGTGATGTTCAAGGGCACGTGTAAACATTTCAGAAAATGAACTGTGTGGTTGGGGCAAATTGTCTTATTTTTAGAACGATTATAATGTTCAGTCTTTGAAACACAGTAAGCTCACAACTTATGTGCATTTAACTCGTGCGCATTCAGCTTTATGTTTGTGGCAAAAATATAAATGGAAAGGGGGCAGGGTTCTGGGAAAGATGACTTTGGCAATCCCACCTGCCACTGAATCTAATGAGTTTTGTCTCTATGTGATTTTGCCTTTAGATGTGATCTTCAGAATGTAACCCCTATGTATGTTGTAGACTTACTGTGGTAGCAAGTGCTTGATCCCTCTGCCTTAATCACACAGGTGCTCTCATGCCTGTATAATAATATGCAATTACTATTTCTTCTGTCCATACCAAACATCTTCCCTTGATAGCTTTTGTATGTACACAAATACATTTTGTTAGCAGTTTCTGTTAGAACTGATAGAAACCCACATGCCTATTGTTTTATCTACGATTTAAACAAAAGAATAAATGGGTTGGATTAACATGTCCCATGCATATAATTCTGCTCCCAAGGTTGCACCTGCTGGAGGAAATGCAGTTCAGGGTGAATGGAGGCTGTTTTCACCTACTCATCCTTCCTCCTGCAGCCGCCTATATCCTCTTAAAAGCTGCCACAGAGGTAAGGAAGAAATCAAGGAAAATTCCTCTAGTAGCAGCTTTTGTTGGATCTGATACCACTTGATATCTTCAACACCAACTCTGAAATAACCAACTACACAAAATTAAATTTTGTAGAACTATTTTACCTAGCTCCTTGTCCAACTGCATTTCTTCTATTGCTTTAATCCTGATGTCTGCCATCACCTAAAATAAAAACCATTAATTAAATGCAAATGTGATTCAGCAAAGGAATGCAGATTTCATAAATGTTTATGTTTTAGTACTTAACCCCCTTAACAGCTGATGGCTGAAACATTTTTATTAGCAGCCAAAAATTTCATTTTACTGCATTTCTTTTACTCTTATAAAACCTTGTATATTTTCAGATGAATAAGCTGAACAGGAAATATAGAAAAGTCAATAAGGTATGTTGACTATGAATATAGACTTAAATGTATTATTGAGCCATAAAATGCAGCTATTTGCATTTTAAAAGAATCTCCCCAACTTGCATCAATTATGTTTCTCCATAACCTAATGAGCTATTACTAAAACATTTTTAACTTCCTTGACACAAAAAGTGTGTAATATGGAACTTGTTTATTTTAATTGTATTTCAGTCCTTTTTTGTAATAGACTACTTCCTACATCACATTTCCCAACTTGTGTTCTTAAGATGCATGCAGGTAAAGGGCAAGATGTCCAGTAACACATGTATTGGAATTATGCAAGGAGTCAGCTGCAAATACCAAACATATGTGCCCAAGTACAAACAGTAACTATATAAATACTTCAGGTTGTATGAAACTAAACAGCACAAAGTGCTGGCACAATGTGGTTTTCCCCTCCTTCCCTTGTGTGTGCCCCCGCATCATCCCCTGAACTGCTCCAGAGGGTGGAGGAAACCCCACAGCAGATTTAGGGGGTGCACAGGGAGGAGAGGGGGTGACTGCTCCGCCGTGCAAGGAGAAATTCTTGTGCTGATGTACTATCTGCTTAACACTGTACTGAGTACAACCCATTTATTGAAGACAAGCAAAGTTATTTAAATGTATGTCTGCCATATGTGTTTAGCACTTTAAACGTGTGTTTTTGTGCCCTAGTTTAAAAAGCAATGTGTGAATCAGTCCTCACATTCACAGCTGACACTAGGGGTGTTACAAATATATGCACATCTTCCTACTTTCCTATAAGCATCTAAAACACAAGCAGGCAAAAGTAACAAGGTAAACAACTTTCTGGACTTGGACAATTTAGAAAGCAAAACAAAGTAGATGAGCTGAATTGAATGGAAGGAAATGAATCAGTGGAGATGAAATCTCTCAGAGCCGTGCAATCACAGTTGCTTTACTTACTGTTTCAATAGTTGCAGTAATTTTAACTTGTATCTCTTCAGCCTCCAATCTACAGAAATTTTTTACTTGTAACCAGCTGATATCATGCGTAAAAGCAGTCAAATTGCCGCCTGCCACATTCACCATGCTGCAAACAACACATGCTTAGAATGCATAATTGTGCACCACATGTAAGACAAAATGCAGGGAAATGAATTCTAAACAATGGTACTAATCTAAGCAACTAAATGACCCAGCGAGGTAGGGTCTCGTTCTTATGTAATAAACTAATATTGCAAATATCAGTCACAGCACAACCCCAATCCCCCACTGTCATCAAGGAGACACTGTGGTGGGCAGTACTATACATGCAAGTGTCAGAAGTCACAACACCAGGTGGTAAATCTGATTTTAGTCAGTATCATGTGCCTACTACATTTCTTGCTCTTTATCCTTCTCCTCTTTTGGTTATTTATTAATTACTCAAACACTGCAATGAATATGTATGGCACACTTCTAAGTTAAGTAATCTTAGTGCCTTAATGTCTGCTCCAAGCAGATTTCAACCTAGAGTTTAGCCCAAAGAAAAAAGATAACCAGCTGCATATCAAGATGAATGCAGTTGCACATACATATACTTAGTGCAAATCCGTTCAAACCTTTCAACCCATGGGGTACAGATCCCTTAGAATTCTGGGTCCAAAGGGTTTGGGGGCTTCTGACTGCTTGCAAAGTGTGGTGCAGAGCAATCATCTTTTGAAATCAGTGAGACTTTCAAAAGCAGTTTTTTATATGGCATAGTGTCCTTGAGTGAACCTGCAGAAGCTTTGGACCCCATCCATGGTAACTGTGGTTTAAATCTGCTGGTGGCGACTTTTAGCCACATTGCTGCTGATTGAGCCAACTGCGTAATTAACAACAACATTAGTTTCGGATAATCTGATGGACTGCTATACTTCAGGATGCAATGCTGGCATTTTTATGGCCAGCTCAGACCACAGCTGATAAAACACTTCAACGTTGTCTATATGTTAATTTCCTATACTGGAACATCCACCCATATATTTCTTAAAGTATGCCCTATGAATCCTATTCCCACAGAAACCCTTCAGATGCCTTAAAATTCCAGTCTGACTGCACATAATCCAGGACCTAGATCCAGTCAAAGCCTGCTGACATCATGTATATGGGTACTAATGTGATGGGGCCAACACAGAATCTCTAACAAAGTACACTGGAAATATGCATTCCCACAACAACAGAAATGAAACTATACAAAATGATACAAGAACTCTCTGCATTGGTGGGTTTAGGTAATAAATGTGGGAATGAAACTAATTAAATTTAGGTTCTCTCACAGAAGTGGAGCTATGGAAAGAGACAGAAAAGAAGGCGGCAGTGTAATTTAGGCATCTTGAAAAAGAGCTCCAGCACAAAAGGATTAGAAGGAAATGTTGAAAAGGAAAGCAGATTCTGAAATACACATCCCAGTCACATTCAGAATTATTTACTGTGATAAATCTTTTTCATATAAAACTTCTCAGCTGGCATGACTTTTAGCAAATACCCTTAAACAGAGAACAAATCTCTTGCCTAAATGTTCTTTGCCCTAAATCGTGTAAGAGAGGAGGGAAAGAAAAGGGGCTCCACTGAGCTTTACACCAGGCTGCAGCTACAGACTGATGGACCTTGCTCATTATATTTATGCTTTTGGTTGCAAAAACATTGTTACCAGCTGTGAGTCCTTGAGATAGTGAAAAGAGGTGGTGGCAGAAGAAGGACAACAGAATCCCACTTGAATTATATCAAAGATGTTTATAAAGTGGTGGCGTGTGCAAAAAAAAAAAAAAAAAAAGCATTACTGTCACAGCCACTAGTAGGAGAATTCCTGTTCATGGTCCCAGGTAACCTGGAATAGGTGCCTTGCAGAACTGTTCAGGGCACATGGGGGAGGGGGAAGGGAGAAAAAACTGGGAGCGGGAGGAGAAAGGGTTGAAATATTTCATTTCTCACTCTTCTGAGACAACCTGTCACTGTCAGCTTGAACCTGAAAGCCTCAGCAGGATGGCGCAAGACATTTCTAGAGAACAAGAAAGGAAAAAAGTGTCCTCTCCCACTGCTGAAGCCTCCTTGTGCAATGCAGGGTACAGTGCAAGGCACAGCCCCCAACCCTAATAGCCTCTTTAGGGTTAAACGGGATTAAGTAAGGCTCCTTCATCCCTTGTGGGCCACTTTGACAGGTGGGTGAGGTGCCTACCTGTCAATCACCTGGTGCCACCATGGCTTCAGGTGGCCAATCTTCAAAGGAAAGTATTGGGACGGCACTTTAAGTGCGCTCCAATTTTTTCCTTTCTTCCTTTGCAGTCTGGCTTAAACTCCAGACAGGCTGCAATCCCCTATCAAAATGGGGATTGCAGGTATCACCAACAAATCCCTACAAACCTTCCTTCTGGCAGGGATTGGCTGCACTTGGGAATTCTGATCAGGAGCTCCCAACTGGAACCAGTCCCAGTACGGCTTGCATTTGGTGCCAAATTTAAAACGCACCAATAACAAACCCAGTTTGCCAAGAAACTATAGGAAGTTTCTTTGCCGTCACATCAACACCTGTCCCACACTTAATGTTACATATTAGGTAAATATGTAACAGGTGGGTGTGGCTTAGGGAAAACTGCCTCACGGAAAAATTAGGACCTCTGATGAGTCTCACTTGGATCACAGTCAAGAGACACCTGCGTGAGTGGGCACTGAGATGGCCATTTCCCATTCTTTCCACATAAACTGCCCTCAATATTGCATGGGTCCTAGAGGTTTTTTTAAAATCACCAAAACACGTAACTGGCTTGTCATATAGCTTTCCACCACTGAATTACACAATGAAACATCAAAGGAGAATAAATACTTAATCTCAATTCAATTCACAAGATTTACCTTTGGTCATGGCTGTCTAAAACTAGGATTGAGCTTCCATTCTTGAGTCCAATATTTCTGAGCGTCTGTTTCATATCTTCTTCAGGAATGACTTTCCAGTTTTCAGAGTCTTTCTCAGACCCTGAATGGTTCTTTAAGACAATCCCTTCGGGTGACATTAAAGCATCACAAATAGCTCTCAGGTTTGAACTACATGGAAATACATGCTGGGATTCCATAAATTGCTGTCCCACTCGTCCTTCGTTATGTCCAGCTAAACGCAGAACGTTTATAAGAACAGGTTCATGGTCAATGCCAGTCAGAACTTCCACTCCATCAACCTATAGAAACAAAGCAGAATTATTTGAGCGCAGATAATGAGCTGAGAGAACATTTAGTTAATGCTTCAAGTGCAGGTTTCTGTAAAACCATGATCTTCCTTGTATGCCACAAGCAGTATACTATGAGCAATATCCTGAATTAATATTCAAAAATTTGTTAAGGTGTAATAAAATGTGAAGGCTTTAATCAGGGAGTTGGCAAGCCTCTGTGTTGAAATATTTAATTGATTTCAAAGGCAGGTAATTTTACTGTATTCTTATTAAATCACTAAATGTTCATAGAACATACAAAGCAGTAAATCATTCAAGTCAGATCTTAGAATCATAAAATTGTAGAGTTGGAAAGGACCCCAAGAGTCATTTAGTCCAACCCCCTGCAAAGCAGGAATCTTAACTAAAGCATCCAAATAGATGTTAGTATCCATTCATATGCAACTATTCAGAAGGGGGTGAAATGCCTCTAGGTAACTTACAGGTAAAAACATAATACATTATCACACCACAAATGTTTAAAATGCATAGCATGAACACCCAACAACAAAGTCCATTTCAACCACAAATAAAAAAAAACCACAGAACGCTCATAAAAAATGCATTTGGCCACTAGATGAGAAAAAGTGTTAGTTATACAACAGTAAAATTGCCGGGGGGGGGGGAGCAACAGAGTTGGTAGGGATATCCAGTTGTGTGTGCTTGCGCCCTTGTGTAGGAAACTATTGTGGCTATCATTTAATTTTTGAGCTTTGTGAAAATTGAAATAATATGCACACAGTTGGCACAGGTAAGCAAACTCCTAACAAGAAAAGCAAATGACACAAGAATGATAGCAGAACAACAAGATCCTGCCACAAGGAAATGAAACCAATGTTTCTTCTAGGCATAAACAGACTCTAGCCATTAATTAAGATATGGCATGCAATTCAACAAATAATGAGCTTTAAAGTGAAAATAAACTTTAAAAACAACAAAATGTGTTTGTCCCATTCACAAGGTAGACAGTTTTGTACCTCTTTTCCATTCCACACGAATATATTGGCTCCATCAGAAAGTCCAATGCCACTCAAAGTAGAATCATCCCCTGACAAACAAAATAGTTTTTTAACTCCAAAAAGACACACTGAAAAGTAAAAAGGCCCTTTAAAATTATATAAGCCAATTATGTCTAAAGAATCTCCAACAACATTTGACTTCGTTTCACTGTAAAGTGTAACTTTAGTAGCTAAATGCTTTCTCCTTCTGAAACGGAGGAAACCCCCAAACTATGCAGCCCAAAAGCCAATTTACAGCATTAAGTTAATTAATCTGTATTCTTTAGTTGGGCTTGTTCTAAGTTATTTATTGTGAAAGAATTTGTATCTTTTTGCCAGTCTAATACTTCTGCCACATAGGAAAGAAATAGCAGGACCATCCAAAATTTACTAGTAAACAAGACAAAGGACAAATCTACGGTATTTTTCATCAGCACCACACAAGAATCTTTGAAAATGTATTTCCTTGATGTGTTTCATGTATGTTTATGTTGTTGTTGATATACGTCTGTCTCAGGAGACAGTATGGAGAACTGCGCCTTTGGGGATGAAGTCAAACTATTGGAAGGTTGCAACAGGATCACATATATAAAAAAACCTACTACTTGCATGCCTTTCCAGCTGCAACTATGTAGCTGATCCTCGTCCAGCCCAACAGATGGGGTAAGAGAGCTTTGTGGCAACACATGTGTAACCACTTAACCTGCCCAGGAAACATTATGCCCAGAAGTCTTTGCCAATGTGAAGTACAGTGATATAAAAATTATTTAAATTTGCTTCTGAAATGTCTGTGTTAAAATTTATTATTTTACAAGTCTGAATAGTAGGAATGCCACCTTTCTCCCATGGCCCAACAAACTAATAAAAGCTACCACCTCTCTACTATTAAAAAAGCCCTTTAAAGCCCTTCTCGGCCTAGGACCCTCGTACCTACGGGATCGCCTCTCCTGGTATGCCCCACGGAGAGCCTCAAGGTCCATAAATAACAACACCCTAGTGGTCCCAGGCCCTAAGGAAGTTAGACTGGCTTCAACCAGAGCCAGGGCCTTTTCAACTCTGGCTCCGGTCTGGTGGAACGCTCTGCCTCATGAGACCAGGGCCCTGCAGGATCTGATTTCTTTCCGCAGGGCCTGTAAGACAGAGTTGTTCCGCCTGGCCTTTGGCTTGGAGCCAATTTGATTCCCTCCCTCCCTTTCTTTTTTCTTTTCCTTCTCCTCCTGTGATGAGGCTACATTTTAATATTTTAATGTTCCATTATTTTAAAGTTGTATTTTATTTTTGTTTTTAAGTTGTAATCATTCATCTTGTTTTTATTATTGCTTGTAAGCCGCTCTGAGCCCGGCCTTGGCTGGGGAGGGCGGGGTATAAATAATAATAATAATAATAATAATAATAATAATAATTACTAACAGATCTTTGCTCATCAGCTAATTTCCCCTCTCCAGAGACTTCTACTTCATGTGCATATTCTTTAAGTCTGGATGCCCACAGAAATCACTGCAGATAGGAGCCCCAATCTGCCAGGCATAAGAAGTTTGAAGAAACAAATTTGTGAGCATTTATCTACTTGTACCATATAGGTGCAAAGCTGCATCACAAGGGTATCCTCAACATTGTATCTTTGCACAAACTCGATTACTAGATGCAGCAGGATGAATTTAGCCTTATGTAGATCACGTGGCTCCATGCAATGAAATGAGTGCGTCTCCCTTTGGGGGCTCTTTTTCTGTCACTCAGTTCTCCCAACCCCATTCTAAGCAAATTTTAGACTGCCAAGTGAGGGAATTGCATGACTGAATGCTCCTCCAGATCAATAATTGCACATAGAAAAATAGTCAGAGAGAGTAAGTTTAGCTCACCCTCCCTCCCATTATTATACGACGTTTGGAACACCAAAGAATTTTAAAGAAAAACATCCAACCATGTGGTCAGGAACAGCTATTTATGTAAACAAGGCAACATGCCTATGCCTCAAGCCCAGGGGCCAGATGCAGCCTTTTGTGGAGCATGGTGCAACAGGGTAGGGTGGAAGGCAAGGAGGCAGTAGGCTAAGCCAGAGCCAACCACTTCTGGCGTTATTCCCCTCTTATACCCTGCTGAATTCTATGAAGGCAGCACTGAGACTAAGGAGGAGCCAGTGCCATCCTTTGGGCTGGTTCTAAGTAAGGAGGAAGCATAGCTGTCAACTTTTCCCTTTTCTTGCGAGGAATCCTATTGAGCCAGTGTGGTGTAGTGGTTAGAGCGGTGGACTCGTAATCTGGGGAACCGGGTTCGCGTCTCCGCTCCTCCACATGCAGCTGCTGGGTGACCTTGGGCTAGTCACACTTCTCTGAAGTCTCTCAGCCCCACTCACCTCACAGTGTGTTTGCTGTGAGGGAGGAAGGGAAAGGAGAATGTTAGCCGCTTTGAGACTCCTTAAAGGGAGTGAAAGGCGGGATATCAAATCCAAACTCTTCTTCTTCTTCTTCTATTCAGAATAAGGGAATTTCCCTTTTAAAAAGGGAAACGTTGACAGCTATGGGAGGAAGGCAAGAGGGGGCTGACTAAGGGCAGGCTGAGTTTGGTTGGGTAGTGCCCCATTTGCCCTGATGGACCAGTTGCTATTGCCCTTCAGTTTTCTTTCCAGCCCTTGGGACTCTTCATAGGTCACCCCCTCTCTCCCCAGGGCAGGCCAAACCACTCATCAGCCCTGCTGCTCCATGCCTTCCTCAAGCTGTTTTTCCGTAGCTGGAATGCATCCTTGTTCTGCAGATGGGGAAAAGAGATTATGTGTGTGTAGAAACCTTCTGACTTTTGGATGTAATCTACTATATCAAAGGCAAGTCGTGTCCATTGCACCACCCACTTTTGGCTTCTTGCACAAATACCCACTACTGCCACCTGGGCTGAAAAAGGTTCCCCACTATTGCTATGCCTCATTGACTCAATGCTGTGTCAATGACATGTTCAAAAGAGGAAGGTAATCGTGCATATTAGAAATGTGGCATACATAAAATTTTAATTCTATGGTAACTGATATTAGTGAAGATGTCTACCATAGCAATCAAGATGCTTTTAGATGCATACGTATCTTTGAAGAAAGGATTAACTGGTCACTCCAGCATAATCCAATAAATACGTATAATCTCCTTAAAAGTATTTGGAGCGGGGGATTGTTTTTACAATTACATGTATGTAATTTTAAAGATATCTTACCTTCAAGTGTTTGGTATATATGCAGTCCAGCTGGAAGAGGCTTTGCAAGGCTGAGAACAAGGTCTCCTTCCCAAAATTCCAACAACTATTCACAAAAAGTGAATATATTTCAGAAATGCAGATATGGCTATGTAAATCATGTTGTTTATAAACAATTCACACAAGTAGCTGTGGCTCTCCTGAAGGATGCCATAGTACTAAATAATTTATAATACATAAGGGTCATCTTATAGTAATCCACTCTACAAGTTACTAAAGTACATATCAAAGTATGTAGGCAAACAATCTTGCTTGTTCTACAAGCCTATTATTACTAAAGAAACTTAAACTCGGTGAAAGTTTGGGGAAATAGAATAACAGCAAATACCTGAAATACCAATTGCTGAAGTTCTCCCAGTGTTTTTCTCTTATCAATCGTAAGATCTAGAACACTTTCCTTCTGAGAAACTGCTGGGTGCAGAGCTCCATTGTAAAATTTATAGTGAGAAAATATATGGAGCTGTAAATCAATATTGTTGTTTGCCAAGTCATATTCTGCCCTTTAAGAAGTATTAACAGAAAAGTATGTTCAGTGAAAAATCTGAGCACAATTGAACAAAAAACTTAATTTTCTTACAAATCATACCTTCAGAAACTTCCCACAGTAAAGACAAGTTCTTTAATTTGTATCTTACTTCATAAAATGTCATTCTAAAAGTCTTATTTATTTTTTACTAATTATGCATGTTGCACTGTGCTGGAATTTTATAAGGAATTTAGTATTTTCAAAAAGTGTAATTGATTCTCTGATCAGAGAAGGCTCTCTGATCCAGTGAAGACTTCTGTGATTACAATGGAGAAAGGTTATTTGGTTGATTCCCCATTCCTTCTGCACCCCTGCACAGGTATCCAATTGCTCAAGAACATTGGGGGAGATTCTGGAACAACATGGAAAGTGGCAAGGGATGTGGGGGGCTTGCAGAAGAAAGCTGTGGGTGGCTTGTTTTTGTATCTATCACCTCCCTTCCCTTCCCTTCCCGTTCTGTTCATAGAAGCCTGCACCGGAACAAAAAGCTTCCAAGACTGCAAGATGATTGTATGATCTTTGCAATCCTGATCAGAAGCCCTGCATGAACTACACACCACACATTTGTCATCAGAGCTGACTTACCTCTTCTTCTGCAGTTTGATATTAGCGGCATCCATTTCATTCAAGAGATGGATGGGGACCCGGTATCTTGGATTTCCTCGAGCTGTGTCAAAATAAACTGATTAATTGAATAACTGAAAACACATATTAAAAGGGCTAGAAAGTGCTGAAATTCAGATTTTCATGCATATCCTTTTTACATCACTAGGGTACTCTTCCTCTGGCTTACAGTTTATTAAACTACAAACTAAGAGAAAGTCACTTAAAAACTTCCATTCCTCAAAAAAGATGCTGAAGGATCATGGAAATCCCTAAAGCTAACTGCTCAGAACACAACAACTGTTTCGGTAAGACTACAATCCTCACAACACTTAATAACAAGTTTTGCTACTGAAGTCAGTGGAACATTCTGATCTATGTTATTTCAACATTTGTCTCTAAAATTTTGTCTTTTTAAACCTTGTACAAACTGGTACTTCATGACTGTTTAATAAAGAGGAAATAACCAAAAGCAATATGAAGACACAAAGCACACACTATACTTTTTGTACCTTCAGATGGTCTTGTCATTTGGGATTGTCGATAGAACAACATGTAGGCACTCTCATTCCCCTGAAACTGTTTCTCAATCTCTTGCTCTCTGATTGGCTGGACTTTGGAGTCATTCAAATCAAACCAATGGGATTCGGATGAATATTCCTGTAAACCTGTTGTTGCTTTTTCTGATGACATCTTTACCTCATGGTTCTGAGGGATGCTTTGGGGTGCTGATCCAAAATGGAGTTTATGACGATCATTCAGCTTAACTTTGCTTTCATCAGAACTTAGAAGAAATGTTGGATAATGACTCTGCAAAAACTAAAGGGTAAAAGAGAAAGGGGGTGACAAAAAGGTCTTATTAAAATCCAGTTTAAAATGTTACAACTATCAATTAATTATACTTACTATCAATTAACTTCCTTCAGATATGAACTGTATTTTTCTGAATTTGGCTGCCTGAGCTGCTCCCACCTATTCTCTCACATTGTATCTTCAGAAGTTCACTCTTCTGTTTTCTGCCACTGTATTTGGTGTTACACCCTTAACCATATCTAAAATTAGCTGCAGCTTAAAGTAACTAAAACAAGTCAGTATCATAAGCCAAATTTGAAGCTGGCTTAAAAATAAAAATCATAGTTATGCCTATCTAGTTTGTTCATGTTTGGATGTTAATGCTAACTTTTGGTTAGTCAAAACCAAAGGCAAAATTTCCATCTCCCAACAATTCCTAAGATTTATGAGGTGCAAAGAAAAGGGCTGTTCAACATATATTGGCCTTCCCCAACTTTTATTTACCTATCATTACTAATGGAAGATAATGTGTTTAATATATTTTTTCTCTTTATATGTAGGGAAGCATATGTAAGATCCATTGGAAACTTGGAGATTTTCTGTATACTTCATTGTTATATTAGTTTGTACTTAGTCTCTTTTCCATAATCTGAGGAAAGGCTTTGATAGAATCAGTCAATCAAATACTCAATATGGTCAACCAACCATTAAAGAAAAAACAAAATATAAAAATAGATCACAGCTTCACAGGAACAAAGGTAACAAAGTTAAGAGCTAACAATCTTTGTTCAGTGTTGCAGCATATGCTCCTGGTTTGACCACAACGTAAAAATCACACCACCCTATATAAAAATCAAATATTTTAGCTTTGTGTTTAGCTAAATCAATGCTTCTGGCATACCTATTTGTCAGGGAATGGCTAGACAGAGGGGTGGTGGGAAGCACCAGCTGGGGAACCAAGGGAAAGCCCAAAGTACAAAAGCTCAGAGCCAGAGGATTGGTAGTGGGACACAGAGAAGAGGTCAGAGGGAGAGGATTGGGAGGAGGGGCTGGATGCTGAAGGGGCAACAGGGTTCAGTGAGCAGGAAGAGCCGGCGACAGGGAGCAGTTCAGACACTGAGGCTGACACCGAGGCTGCGGGGTCAAGAGGCTGCTGAAGAATCCAGGGACTTTCCGGCTGCAACAAACTCCCCTCCTCCCTGATCTTCAAGAACACAGAGAATAATGAGAGAGCAGAACAGAAACCAGAGGTGTGCAGACACAATTTGAGTCTGCTTGGGAAACATCTGGGAGAGGAGGAGCCTGAGAAAGGGTGGAAAGCAGGGACCTTCAGTCCTGGCAACTGCTCCGTAGGAGCAAGACCTGCTGGGAAGTGTAAAACAACAGGATGGCCACTCATGCCACAGGAAAATCACCACTAACTCAGGTAGTATCACTTTCTATGTTGAACTGTGTAAGACATATTGTAAAGTGCAAAAGGATTAAAGCCAACAGAGATAAAACAGAATTATCTTCAAATACCTTCCGTATTGGTCCATGCTGTTTACGGTATTTCTTGTTCCAGGACACACTTTTTTTCTCCAAAAGTTTCTGTGCCAACCGATCCACAGCAATTTCCTTAGACTCTTCCTACAAGATTAGATAACTATTGACTGATCTGCAGACACTAAAATTAATTATTACTCAAAATGGGACAGGCAAGTGCTAGCAGAGGGGCCAAATTGGGTCCCAAACATGGTCCCTTCCCCCATTATAATACAGCTCACCTAATCACTCCCAAACACAAACAGATCCTTTAACACACCCTCTGAACTGTGAGCACCAAAGTGGCTTTTTAAAAAGTTCCTCTTTATGTACCAACTACTGACTCCATGACTGTCTTGGTTCATGTATAAGAGTCAGCGGCTGAAGGACATAAGTGGGAAATTGTTTCAAAGACAAATCTTGTGTTTGCTTCTCAGTTTTGCTAACTTGTGTAACAGACTTTTTTTTACACACATAAAGAAAATTATTTTAACACACATAAAGTTCCAGCAGATCTTGAACTTCAATATTTAAAAAGAAAAATCTGAAATGTTCAGTCTCAGAGCTGAACTTAAAACAGCAGTGTTGAAATGTACAGTTTAAATACATATCAGCTTAAATATAATTAAGGAGCATGAAAGGTATTCTGGCGTACCCTACCTCCAATAAGATGTTTCTTAAAATTCGTAATGGATTTTCCTTCTCTTTTGCATTTTCAATATCTTTCAAATCCTTATCTTCATCATTCATGTTGCTTTCCTCCTCCAAGAGATCAAAAATAACTTCAAAAAAGAAAAAAGAACTAGAAAGACAGAGCTGTGCATTCTGTTATGCCAAAGGAAGGCTAGCATCTTAAAAAAGTCTATCGGCCTTCCACTGATTATCATGTAGTACTCAACTGTCATTATTTCATGCTTTTTATTAAACGTATTATTAATGTATATCAATACCAATTCTCACCATTCCTCCTCCTCCTCCTCTGCCATTAGCTGTAGCCCACAACATGAGATTAAAGATTGCAAATATTAGATTATATGTGTTAGAGAAACTACTTGGTGTTAATTTTCATTCACCAAATAAACTTGGCTTTGTGTATCTCAGGTGTGTAACATGCATATAGTTCTGCACAATAGCAGATTCCCCTGAATAGTAAACATAATATAAATGCATGTTAACAAGAGCTTGACAGTGATTTAAGCTACTGGTTCCTCTTAACTAGTGCTGCTCATTGTGACCTGCAGAAGCTCTCCATGGCTTCAAGGGCCTGGATTCAACTAATGCCTCCCACTAGTGGAAGTCCATGCAAAGACTCCACTAGTGCATTAGGGCTTCCTCCCCGTGTGTGCCCCCATACTGGCTAAGGGTGTGTGTCAGGAGACTCCCCAAAAATCAGTGTGCAGGGGAGAAGAGGGGGATCATTCCAACAAACTAAAATGCTTGCACTGATTAAGCAGTTCCCATAGCATTACACTGAATTCCTCCCAAGAGCTTTTCCCAGGCTTACTATTGAACCTTCATGTAAAATTGTGCTCTTACAATGCAACATATGAGAGATTCCTGGCCTCAGAGATGAAGTTTCGGTCCTGAAATCATGTAAAATCTGATACAGAGAACTCAGAACCTTTAAATACTAGAAATCATTTTTACTTATCTAAATAATCACATAAGATGCTTTAGGAGGGAAGTAAATAATCAAATCAAAACGCATATGATCTCGTCTCTTTATATAGAGTAACTGAGAAAATAACAAAGGGGAAACTCATCTATACACTGCAACAGGAACTGCATCTAACAGTCTTTTGTCATAACTCTCTTCCAAACAATGCTTTAGGCATGAAGATACAGTGGGATAACTCCCATATATGTGGTCATCAGCTCCTTGGAGGAATGATGATTTATGCTTCACTCCAGTATGTGTTCATATAAAAATGACTTAATTCTTTATTTGCGAAGTATGCAAGTATAGAAATCAACTTACTAGCACCTGCCAGTTTCCTAGTTCATCAATATCTCTGATGTAAACATGATAATGTCCTCCATAACAGCCACCTTTGTGTATTATAACAGAAAAGAGCTCATACATGTATTTGAAATCATCCACTTCAGTCTTAAAAACAAACAAACAAAACAACAATAATCAAAAGCTATTTCCACAAGTAAGGTAAAAACAATCAAAGACAGAGCAAGAAAAACAGAAGGCATTGAACTGGAAATATCAAAGTACAGGCCATTACATGGATATTCCAATGTGAGAGATACAGCTGAGTGTTTTGGGGCACTTGAACATTTACAATATAAATAGCCACCATCAGGAACTCTTCTCATCCATTCCTCCATGGTGTGGACAACCTACTTACTCCAGGTTAGACTCCTGCACGGTTGTGCACAGTCACTGTCTTTTTGCCTAACATATCTCAGACAGGGATGCGGGTGGCACTGTGAGTTAAACCACAGAGCCTAGGGCTTGCCGATCAAAAGGTCGGCGGTTCGAATCCCCGCGACAGGGTGAGCTCCTGTTCCTCGGTCCCAGCTCCTGCCCACCTAGCAGTTCATAAGCACGAAGTGCAAGTAGATAAATAGGTACCACTCTGGCGGGAAGGTAAACGGCTTTTCCGTGCACTGCTCTGGTTCGCCAGAAGCGGCTTAGTCATGCTGGCCACATGACGCCAGCTCCCCCGGCCAATAAAGCGAGATGAGCGCTGCAACCCCAGAGTCGTCCGCAACTGGACCTAATGGTCAGGGGTCCCTTTACCTTTACCTCAGACAGTTGTGGTAGGGATTAAATGCAGAGAACCATGTATGACACCCTGAGCTCCTTAAAGAAAAGAGTGGGGTATAAGTGCAATAAATAAATGTTTGACCAAGCAGCCCTAAGGGATACTATAATAAGATATGTACCTCTTCTAACCTTTACAGTAAGAAACTGGACATAGAATTAAGTGAAGATTGTACCAGTAAACAAGAGCACAGCTTCTGCAATTACCCCCAAATCACCCAGCATAAAACATTAATGATTCAAAGTGATGAAAATTTAGACACATAAAAATAGTTCAACCTGCTCACAAAATGGCTTGAGGTTTATCCGGATTGGAAATGCATAGCTGCTTATTTCCTTGTATCGTTCACACTTCTCGAAATTGAAGTTAAATCTCAAGAGGGAGATTGTGAGAAACGGAGGCAACTTGCGTAGTTTAGCAGACTGTAAAATAAGTAAAACGTTTTTAGGAAAGTGATCATATTTTGGTGACCAAAGCTATGTTTTTCTATTTTTTAATTTTATTTTATTCCCATTTTAATGCATTTTATTTTATTTGTATCTTATTGCTACTAGTACAATTGGGTGGAAAGGTGGAATGTAAATTTTACAAATATAATGATAGTCCATGGATAAGACAAAATACACGGGGGGGGGGGTCCAAAGAGAAGACAGCTTAGCCTAATTTTGCAAGGTAAAATTATACAAGCAAATATATATAAATTAAAACATACAGATTTTATTCATAATCATTAAAAGTACTTAACAAGAGAATATAGTTTAAGCATTCTGGCAAAGTTAAAATCATCTCATATTTTCACACTCTAGTAATCCATATTCGACAATAAGAACTGAAAGCAGGTCTGCACCAAGTCCCTACATTTGCAGGAGGATCATAGTTCTGCAATATATTTATTTCATGAAGCTCCTTTAAATTTCAAGGGAAGTAGGACTTTCAGAAATGCAATAGAATACTTGCCCTTCCCACGATCTATGTCAGCCTTCCCCAACCTGAAGCCCTCCAAAACATATCCAGGGCACCATTTTGAAGAGGGGTGACTTGAGCATCTTGGAAGAATTACGATAGCTCTGCACATGATTACAAAACATTTCACTGGCCATTTCTTCCAATTACAACAAGAATAAGTTTCCATCATCTAGAGTGCAACCATCCAAGCACATGACACAATGAATGGATTTTACATTTAAATGAATTTTGCACAGAAGATAATTAGCCTTATTTTAGGATGTTATATACTCAACATCTGAGTAAACAATACTTGTAAAATATTACCTTTGTGGCTTCAACTAATTTATTGCATGCTCCACATCGATACAAGTTATCTTTCTCAAAATGTTCTTCTTCCACATACATATTCCACAAGGCTTCCTCCAAGCCAGATACATCTTTGACAGCAACTGTTAGGTCCAAGAAATCCTCCTACAAAGCCGAGCAGAGAGGAAAGCCCTCCTTTAAAAATGTATTTTAAAGACATTATGGACTTATTTGTATAGCTCATAAGAAAACTACAACCCGAGTCCACCAATGCCAGGAAACAATGGTTAACAGGTTCAGAACAAGTCAAGCTAACGTCAAACCTTGATTTACTATCCTGGCCTGTTCTGAATATGGCAACCAGTTTCCTGGTGTCGATAAAATGGGAAACTACTGTTAAATGGAAATTTTCCTGTTTTTCTGCTTGCTAGGGCTGTGTGGGGTGAAAGACTTGTTCATACCTTGGCTTATTGTAAGGTTATTTTGGCTCAAAAGCTGTGTCAATTATGCATAGCAAAAGTTAAAAATATACAATTGTGATTTGCATTGCAATCCCAAAGATCTTTGAAATTTTGAGCAAAGGTTGAGAACTGGACTAGTTTCTAAGATTACATTTGTACCATAATGTTTATTTTAAAAACATTACTAATTCTAATAATCACATTGAGTTCTGAACAACAGATAGCTGTATTGAGAAATTTTAACTTGACTAAAATTTGATCTGCACATTTCTAACAGGACTGCATTGCTAAATGTGAAGCTGCAGAGGACTCCCGGTTAAAAATTTGTCACTGGAAACACAAGAGAGCGCACAGAATACTGTTCTGAAACTTGCCCATGGAATTACCTGTCTCTCACTGACATTCTTGCACTCTTTACAGACAATGTGATTAACAACAGTCCCATGGTATAACTGGTTTATTAGATTATGACCAGAGGTCCCAACAAGGGAGGTTTCTAAAGCACTGAATAGAATCCGATTTAACTCCTGCACATCATGTTGTCTCATTTCCTGCAAGATAAGAGATTATTTTTAAAAAAGAATTGACATTGCTTGAAAAGAGTTTTCCTCTTCATTTCAATTAAGATCCAATTATGCAAATTAACCTAATTTACAACGTCCCTAAAGCTCTTGCCACAGCAGTGCTCAACAGATGTCATGTTAACCCAGCAGTGTCTTTTTTGTGGTTGCTCATCTGTCATTTTAGTTTCTTCTTCTGGTGTCAGGGACACCCACTAAATTGGAATCTTTGTGGTCTTTCCAACTGATAGCTATATAACATGAAATCCCATTATGGGATGTCCTCATATCTACTAGAGGAGGGACAGCCAATGTGGTGACTTGCAGGTGCTGCTGGACTACAATTCCCACTGGCTTTTGGCCATTAGCCTTGCTGGTTGGGGCTGATGAGAGGTGAAATCTAGTAACATTTGGAGAACATCACATTAGCCATTCCTGTGCTAGAGTATGGTCTGCAATGGAACTGTGGCCTAAAGCACAATTCCCATTTTAACTGTCTGAGCATCTTTCATGCGTTCCAAAGGCGAGATGAAGCTATATTGAAAGCAACATATGAAAGCATTTTAAGAGCGCAAACATGTCATGAACTACCACTAATTGTTGGGAAATTATACAATTTTAATATTTTGCCTTTCATTTCCTATTACAAAAACATACCTGAAACAAAAGAATCTTCAAAAATAATTATGCCCATAACTTGTATGCCTACCAATTAAAATTAATAAACTACCAATGAAATTAAAGTTTGAAGACCTATGAAATATTAAGCAGGAAGGAGGGAGGAACCACCTCAAAGGGTTGGATCCTTCCCAGTATCTTGCCACCCCGAGCCTCTCCTGAGACTATGATGAATGGGGTGGATTATAGGGGTGTGGGTCGAGAAGCAGAGCTGTGGACCATCCCTACCCTAGGCTAATATATGGCTGACAATATAGGCAGCCAGGCTAGTAAAATACTTCGGAGGGATTTCATACAAATGTTAAAGGTTTTAAAAATTGTCAACATTATTAATAAATTATTTGGCAAATGTAGTGATACCATATAAATATTCATATTCCCTTCCTTTATGAAGGAAACTGATATTTACCTTCAGTGAAGCTCTGAACAAAAGTAGTTTGACAAAATATACCGTTTTTATTTCCTTTTTTTCTGGAAGGAAAAGGAAACACAGGGAAAACCACCTTCAGGGCGAGCGATGCTATCAATGAATACTATATTGTACCTCATTACTATTCCATCCAAAGCTGTCAGTGAGGTCTGTTGTAGATGCAGCATGTTGATCTAGGAGCAGAAGTTGGGCAAACAACCGTTGGAGCTGTAATGGGATTATTCGAACCTAAACAGAAATGATCATAAACTTTAAGAAGCTGACTTTCCATTAACCTTCAAGGAACATATTTATTAAATTTAAAAAATTACATACAGTGGTACCTCTGGTTACGAACTTAATTCATTCCGGAGGTCCGTTCTTAACCTGAGGTACCATTTTGGCTAATGGGGCCTCCCGCTGCCGCCAGTGCGCGATTTTTGTTCTCATCCTGAAGCAAAGTTCTTAATCTGAGGTACAACTTCTGGGTTAGCGGAGTCTGTAACCCAAAGTGTTTGTAACCCAAGGTACCACTGTACTGCCTTTCATTAAATACCAAGTCAGTATACAAAAACACAATTCAATCCAAACAATTCAATGTACAATAAAAAAATCTAATAAAAACAAAACATTACATTTACAGTAGCTAGAAATCTTCCAGCTGTAATCAAAGATGAGGCAAAAATTGAGTAAATGGATATATTTTAAGCAGCCCATTAGAAGTTCACCACAGTAGATACCTGCACTATTTCAGTGGGGAGCTCACTCCACAGCCTGGAAGCCACAACAAAGAACGCCCTCCTCCAAGTTGCTTCAAGATGAACCTCTGCAGGCTACAGTATAACTAACTGTGCTTCCTCAAAAAATATTAGGGCATGATTCAAACAGATTTCTAACTTACACTGATTTCAGTGGGAAAGAATTAAGTATAGTTCAGTTCTTCCATTTATATCAATTAGGCTGAAGTCTGCTTAGCTTTGGCTGGATCATGCATTTAGCAAACTACTACATCTGTTTAGCTGAATATTATATAGTAGGGTGAGAAACCTGTAGTCCTCCAGATGTTAGGATTACAACTTCCATCAGTCTGGCCAGTGATCAGGTATGATGGGAGTTGAAGCCTAACATATGGAGCGCCACAGATTCCCCATCTCTATTCAATAGCCATATGAAAACATTTAGCCCCAAAGTGCTTTTTAAATGTTTTCATTTCAATGAAGAGAAGGTTTGGCTAATCAGTAAAGAACTTGTTATAACCTGTAACAAACATACCTAAACAAATATAAATGAGGTATCCAATTACAAGTCATTACTACAGAATTGTAGAGCTGGAAGGGACCCCAAGAGTCATCTAGTCCACCCCCTGCAATGCAGGAATCTCAACCAAAGCACCCATGACAGACAGCCATCCAACCTCTGCTTTAAAAGGAAGGAGAGTCCTCATGAGGGACTCTGTTCCACTGTTGCTCAGCTATTACCACTAGAAAGTTCTTCCTAATGGAACTTCCTTTCTTGTAACGTGAAGCCATTGGTTCAAGTCCTACCGTCCTGAGCAGGAGAAAACAAACTTGCTCTCTCTTCCATGTGAAACAACTATATAAAAATAATTTTGCTTAAACCCAATTTCACCTAATTACCGTATTTTTCGCTCTATAGGACGCACTTTTTCCCCTTCAAAAATGAAGGGGAAATGTGTGTGCGTCCTATGGAGCGAAGATGCCATAGCCCCGCGCGCGCACTCTCCCGGCTGGAGAGGTGACGCGCGGCTATGGCAGGAACCTCTACAGCCCCGTGTCACCTCTCCAGCCGGGAGAGTGCGCGCGCGGGCCTAAAGCAGCCCCCCGCGACCCTCTCCCAGCTGGAGAGGTGACGTGCGGCTATGGCAGGAGCCTCTATAGCCGTGCGTCACCTTCCCAGCCGGGAGAGCGCGTGCGGGGCTAAAGAAGCCATAGCCCTGCGACCCTCTCCCGGCTGGAGAGGTGACGCGCAGCTGTGGCAGGAGCCTCTCCGCTGCGCCTTTCCGCTGCTCCCTGACCTGCTCTTTGGGGCTGGTGGTGGGCTTCCCCCCGCCAGCCCCAAAGAGCAGGTCGAAAGGAACCTGAAGCCTGGAGAGCGAGAGGGGTCAGTGCACACCGACCCCTCTCGCTCTCCAGGCTTCCAAGGTAGCCGCCTGAACGCACCTTAAGCGGCACCTTGTTTTAGAGCGGGAAAACAAGAGGGGGAAAGTTCTCCCCCTCTCTGTGCAGCGCCTCCTGCTGCTTCACTGAAGGGGCGCTGGGCAGAGAGGGGGAAATTTTTTTTTTCTTGTTCTCCCCCCTCTAAAACAAAGTGCGTCCTATTGTCCGGTGCGTCCTATGGTGCGAAAAATACGGTACTTTTCTTAAGAATATATCAAGGGACAGTCCAGGCTTTCCCCTGTGCATGGTAATAATGCCTCACAGCTTTTAAGTGCACAGAGCTAAGACAGATTTGATATTATTTATATTGATTAGTCACTCCAACTACAGAGAATGCACTTGGTCAGAGAATCTTTTTAGACACTGAACAACTGCTCACTGTTTAACATGCTCAGATATCCAAAGTAGATGTTCATGTAGTGATGTTAGGGTAGAAATTCTTCATGTGCAAATAACTAAAGGTTTGTGTAATGAGTGTTTGCACAACAGGACCTGTGTGTATTCTGAAAGCACTGCACCAGAACCTATGCAGGAAAATCCCTGCTTTGTAGATTATATGAGCACATGAAGTAATGTGTGCATCCCCAGCTTTGCATTATAAATACATTATCCGTCATCTTCATAAATATTTTATTTATTTATTGCATTTATACCCCACCTTTCTCCAAAGAGATCAAGGTGGCATACAGACTTCTCCCCATTTCATCCTCATGATGATCCTGTGATGTAGTTTAGGCTGCGAATGAGTGGCCCAAGCTAACCTAGTGAACATCATAAACCTTTGAGCTGATTGAAGTATAGAATTGAATACCTTTGATTCAGGCTTACTGTTGTCTTCCAAAGAACCAAGTTCTTCAGGGCCTATAGAAAACAGTGCTTCTACAACAAAAATGAAAAATACCAGTATGAGAACAAATCTCCTACCAACACCACAATTATAAAGAAGTGTGCAAATAGAAATGTTAACTTTCTAAATCAGTCTTTATTTTGCTCCTTTGCCCTCCAAATGGGTTTGTATCACAATTTCCATAGGCACGAGCTAGCATGATCATTTTGCTTTTGTCCATTCCCCATGGGACAAAAGGTTTATTTATTCTGAGGAAGTTGTCAGTGTTGGTCCTTGCACAATTTGGCTTTTTAAAAAAATAGTGAGATTGCAGAGTTTAATGTCTGTTCAAAGAAAGCAGACAAAAAGGACCATTTTAATACAGTGGGAAGCAAGCGAGCCCTGCCCATTCATCCACAGAAAGATGAGATGATCTAATAAGGAAAAGCTAAGTCTGAGGCACACAGACATGAAACAGAAATATTATTCGGATTCAGAATCAGGCACTGTGGTGATGACCAACTTACATTAACAGGCAAAACCTCAAATCAATTCTGAATAAAACAAGTCTATGCTACAGCTCTGGATCAACAGTTAGCCAACTAGCCTAATAATTGATGCTGGAAAAATATCAACACTCTTACCCAAATATACTTTTCAGAGTATACATTCGTTAACTTTCATTATGCCACACAAGCCTTTTTTGTTACTTTCAACCTTTGTATCTTTCATTGTGAATTTTACTCAATCCTTAGATACTCTGGTCTATAATCCAATACAACATTTAGAAATACATTTTTGAAGTTTTTTCCCCATTCATTCCTAGGTTATATAGTAAGAAAAGTAAAGTAAACTACTTTGTGTGAAATAACACAAAATCCGGCTTTCAGAAAAAGCTATTTTAAAATGTTAAAATACTGTACAGTACCTCTAAATTCTGGTGTGAATAGTAGAGTCTGAAGAAGTGAATTAAGGTAACAGGTTCCACCCTGATTTTTTATTCCACTTAAATTGGTGCTTTCTCTAGGAACAAGCAGCTCAGCATCTTTGTGTTTTGATTTTTGCTTCCCACATTGATTGTTTGACAAAAAGGAGAAGTCTTCATCAAATAAATTTCCAAACATTGTGAAATTATAACACAGACCTTTAAAGAAGAAAAAATAATCTTTTACTACAGAACTTTCTATTTTCATCAATTATGTTACACTGGTGTTATCTGAAAAAATATCCATATTTTAAAGTACATTTAAAACCATGAGAAAGATGCTTAGATAATATTTGTCCTTTGAAAATAGCCAACGATAGCACTGAATGAATGTCTTTGTTGAGGTTTGCTAATGACTGGAGGAAATTATTGCCATTTACATGACTGGAAGTCTTCAGACTCCTATCCTTCTGACATGACTCCATTCACAACATGGGGGGGGGGGGGTAAACTACAACTATGCATAGATTTCAAAGATATAAGTATGGAATGAAAATCAAGAAACAGTGGACAGAATGACTGGTCAAGGAAAGTGGTTAGTCCAGTTTACACAACATATCTCTTGTTACATATGATGGGCCCTGTATAGAGCCCCACCCCATATGGAAATAAATGTATTGGTATTTTTACTAAGCAGTAACTTATCAAGGCATATATGGAAATACCTGGTAAACTGATGATCTGTAATATCTTGACATATGGCAAGAGGAAGTTTACTGCTCCACTAACCAACCTATTTTTACTTAAAGTGCAGATTTATCCTAATCCATTTATTTTATTTACTTATTTCATATACTTTTCAGGCAGACCTTAAAAGTGATTACAATGATAAGCATTGCTTTAAAAAGGTTATAACAGAAATGGCAGGGTGGGATTAACTTGTTTAGAAAAAGCTGTTACTGCATCTTTTTCATTCCCCCTCAGGACATGGTGGCTATTTAGACTTGCCCCCTTGGTGGCAGTTGTGGGGAGGAGAAAGGAACCACTATGGGAGCTGGCTGTGGTTCCTCCAGCATATATATTGTCAGGACATTACATATGCCACTTAGGACAGAGTTATCAAGTACAGTCATACCTCGGGTTACAGACGCTTCAGGTTGCGCGTTTTTGGGTTGCACACCGTGCCGAACCCAGAAGTACCAAAACGGGTTACTTCCGGGTTTCAGTGCGCACACATGTGCAGATGTGCTAAATCGTGCTTTGTGCATAAGCACTGAATTGCGACCCACGTGTGCACAGACGCGGCGCTGCGGGTTGTGAACACTGTGGGTTGCGAACATGCCTCCCGCCTGGATCACGTTCGCAACCCGAGCGTCCACTGTACCTGGAAAGTCCTTTATACCCACACTGTGAAGCAACTCAAGCAGCTCCAAGTGGGAGAAGACATGTTTTGGAGATTTCCATCAGGAAACAGAAGCAGGGGGGAGGCAGCGTAGCCCACGGGCAACTAGGTAGAAGGAAAGGAGAAGCCAGGGCAGCACCTGCCTGTGAAAACACTCCACGCCCCACATCGGGACCCGCCTAACGCCCAGCCCAGCTGCCCTAATGCCGCGTGGAGGGGAAAGCAGGTGGGTTAGTCACACGGGCAACATGCGCAAGTCAGTTCTGGCCCCCGTGCAAGTATCAGGCCCAAAAACACCGGAGAAGAAACCTGCCTCTGATCCCCCTCGCGCTCCTGCCCTGCGGGGGCTGTCACCATTCCGCCTGCGCGTTCCCACGGGGAAACGGTCCTGGGTCCTCAGGAAGGCGGCCTCCTCTCCCCGGGCAACGCAAGAGGCGACGCGAGGGCCCCGATTCGCGGCTGCCTGGGGGGAGCAAACAAGTCCCGTTGTCAAAGGGGCCGGGGAGGATCCGGCCGGGACCCTTCTCCCTGACGCGTTTCCTCTCCGTGCGAATGCTCGGTCACGTGAAAAGCGACAAGCAAACAACACACCGCCCGAAGAAGTGGGGCCCAGGCCCCCGGCGCAAGCACCTCACTGAGGACTAGGCCCGTGACGAGGCCTGCAACGCCAGCCTCCGAAAGGCCGTTTCACGGGGCGGCGGCGGCGGAGGCACTGCAGCCACGGGGCGCTTGAGGGGGGGGAGCAGTCGCGCACCTCAGCAGCAGCGGCAGCGGCAGCGCCACCGGCCCAGCCCGGCCGCTTCCCTCTCGCCTGCGGAGCCGACGGCGCCTTGAGGAAGAAGCCCGAAAGCCGCCCCAAGGCCGCTGGGCTTCCTCGAACCTGCAGCAGAGGTTGCTGGGAACTGTAGTCCCCCCCCCCCCGCTTCTCGCCCGAGCGCCGCCCAGCCGGCTGGCCGCAATGGCTTGTGGGAGTTGTAGTTCTTCCAAGTGCTTAGCCGGTTCGCGTAATTCCATCTGTTTCAGTATTTTAACTTTTGTGTGTTTCAAAGAATGGCTGTGAATTTTTCTCGATTTCCTTGCTTTGCTTTTTTGCAAGCCGCTTGGAGGGTTTTTATTTTTACAATCAAGCGGTGTATAAATTTCTAGAAGCAAAAAAACTAGTGAGTGGCACGAAGCTGGTTCAGGCTTCTGGTGGGGTAAGAATCATAGAATCATAGAGTTGGAAGAGACCACAAGGGCCATCGAGTCCAACCCCCTGCCAAGCAGGAAACACCATCAGAGCACTCCTGACATATGGTTGTCAAGCCTCTGCTTAAAGACCTCCAAAGAAGGAGACTCCACCACACTCCTTGGCAGCAAATTCCACTGTCAAACAGCTCTTACTGTCAGGAAGTTCTTCCTAATGTTTAGGTGGAATCTTCTTTCTTGTAGTTTGGATCCATTGCTCCGTGTCCGCTTCTCTGGAGCAGCAGAAAACAACCTTTCTCCCTCCTCTATGTGACATCCTTTTATATATTTGAACATGGCTATCATATCACTCCTTAACCTCCTCTTCTCCAGGCTAAACATGCCCAGCTCCCTTAGCCGTTCCTCATAAGGCATCGTTTCCAGGCCTTTGACCATTTTGGTTCCTTCCAAGAATGCTCCCTTCCCCCCCCCCCCAAGTTTCGCTCGTTATTTTTCTTTTCTCCAGCTATTCCAGGTATAGCTAAACATGGTGCGTGTTTGTGTGTAGCGGTGCAAATAAAGTGGGGGGCGGGGGAGAACAAATTTGTAATGGATGTTTGATGTTTACCTGACAAAGGATGTTATATTGATACTAGCTGTCTCTGATATATTTTACTTTTATTACTGAACAATTTTGGTTACTTCATTGGTTATCAAGACTTGCATGTTATTGGTTTGCAAAAATTAGTGGATCTAAAAATTAGAGAAACAGCTGGAACAGAGTATCAAAAACAGAACAGAAAAACAAAACAAATATCTAGGTATGTAAAATAAGTACATTTGTCCATGGATTGAGTGGCAGAGTCCAGATTCAGAAAAATAAATGTGTGTGTGTGTGTATACAAACACACACACATTATTCTTGAGAATGTTGAGGTTGCTTGTGTAAATAATAAAGAGATGCCATATCATCTTGTTATACAGAGCCCAAATTTCCAAGCGGTGCAAGATTCCAGGCATGCTTACCCAGAGTCCAGGTTTCTTTGGGGGGAATGAAACACTGGTAAATGTGTTGTCTTCATGATTCATGGTTTATTTACACACATATGCAACCTGAGCCTATGATGGAGAGGTTCACAGCATGAAAACTCCAAGAGGATCTTGATTCTCCTATAGCTGCAGCCCTGGGTTCAAACAGAAATCAAGCATGCTCCAAAAATAGGACTCTGACCCTCTCTCCAGTTTGTGGCATTTTTCCCCTAGGTCACACCCTGCAAACTCCAATCCTAAACTTAATTCTGCTTCAAAGTCTGTTCTTGGTCTTTCAGACTAACTCTGAGTTAGTTCCCATTTGTCATCTGGCCCAGAGTCCCTTCTTTTTGTCTTTCCTAAGGGCTCCTCACCTTCTCTTTGTCTTCTATTTAATGGCCCATCACCTCAGGAGATTTTCTGCACATGGGAAGCTGGTTTGGGCTGTCTTTGAACACTGCTAAATCCAGTGTCTAGCAGCCAGTCTTTAACACTCCAAGCATTGATTAACTTCTAACATTTTTTGGACCCAGGAATTTTGGGGAGTCTAGAACCCACAAACTCATAACATTATAGAAAGAGTTTGGGGTAGTGTTTCGACTAAGAAGCAGTATTTAAAATGCTGTTTCTAATTAATGTCTTTTTGCACATGAAAAAATGTACTTTTATTTTGAAAGAGACTCTGACTACCTTGTAATGTAAATACTGCAGGTTGGAGATGGGTCTGGGGCTGACACTTCAATGTCCATGAAGAGGCTACCTTGAACTGGCCAGTACAAGACTGCATGTTACCTTACTCCACCCCTCACACACATGTTTCCCATGAGTGGGTAAATGGAGGACAACACTGTTGTGGGAAAGTGTAGCTGTGTGTTTGAAGGTACAAAATAACCCTGAAACACATTACAGGGTAGATGAAAACCTCTCCCTCTTAACCTCAGACCACCTCCTACCCGCAGTATTAGTAGTGGATTACATTACAAGGTTGTCATAGTAGGATACGGTTTCTTCCCTTTCAAATTAAAACCACATTTTTCATGTGCAAAAAGACACAGGATAGAACCAGCATTTTACATTCTGCTTGAGTGATGCTTGATATAAAGCTAGAGCACAAGTGAAAGACTCCATGTGAAGCTGTTCAGACACACACTAGATCATATAGTTGTATCCAGTGCTATTTTTGTTAAGTTGTGGGTGAACGACACAGTGATTCTTCAAACAGCTCTTGTTTATTCACAGGCCAGAACAGAACTGAACTAAAGGGTTCAGCCAGCCTGCTTATATATATATTTTTTTAAAATCATATTTATTAAAGTTTCCAAAGATATAGAAATACAAAGAAAAAAGAAAAGGAAAAAAAAGATATTTAAAACCTTACTTTCATTGCCTACTTTCTTGGACTCCCCCCCTCCCCCCCCCCGACTGTATTCCCCTTTCCTTAATTTGGTTCTACAAGCTCTCACTCCCAATTTAAAGCTTAATTTGTTTAACCCACTATCCAAATTGAATTGTACAAATCTTACACCGTCCCACATCATTAACAAGAAAAGAAAAAAGATTTTCCCCAAGATCCACCCCAGTTCCTTCCACGAATTCCCTTTTTTTAAACACGTCCAATCAAAATAAAATGACATGCGTAGGTTATATAAAAAAATAGAAAATAAGAGATATAAAAAAAAAATTCAAAAGATTGTTACACAGCCTTTGGATTCCAAATCTCCCCCCCCCCTTCCCCGGTTTGAATTCCCCATGTCCATCAGTCTATACATTATCAGCCTGGAAGTCTCAATTCATGGCCACATTTCTCCCCAATTCCATCTTGCCGGTTTTCTTTTAATTTATTAATTTTAATAATATTTAACTTCAAGTGTCCAATCTGACAAAGGCCTTTAATTTCCTTGATCTTTACCACTCCTCCCATTGTTCTTTCCGTGTCGTAATCAGTCCTTTGTTCTTCTTATTCCTCACTTTCTCAGGTTTCTTGTCCTGTTCAGCTGCTAAAACTTTCTTATTCAGAAATCTGGTATCTCTACAGAGGTTTGTTATTCAGGAACAAAAACTTACGTCCAGTCCCTTCCTTTCTTCAATAGAAAATTCTATTGTCTCCTTTAATGTAAATACCTCTGTAGACAAAATACTATTTCAGTTTTGCAGCTTTCCCAGAAGATAACAAGTCCTGTGCAAATCCCGGAGTATTTTTCCACTTACGACCGTTCTTGTAATGTCCCAATACCCCTCTAGGGGGATTATAATAACTTTGTATCCTCTGATCCAAAAGTCAAATTGTTGTTCCTTATTTTCCAACAGTTTGTATCCATATTATAGCAAAATGTAACAAAATTAACCAGCAAAGTCCTCGTAACAAAGTCCTCTTTATATTCTCCAGCTTTGACAGCTACTTTGACAGCTGTCAAAGTCTCCGTCTCTCTTCACCACAGCCAGCCTGCTTATATAGAGCTCCACTACAACACAACAGTAACCACTTTCTGTAACTATCCAATCACTGAACGTCATTTTCAATCCCTTATTTGCATATGTGGACCTGAGTGAAAACTATCTACCGTATCCCCCTGCTGGCCCAGGGTGAGAACTTCAGTACATAACAATTTTTCTAGAAAAAGAGGTGCCAGATCTCACCATGAACTCACCCTTGTTCTAAATGTAACTTGAAAAAAGAGACATTAGGCATACCTTTGTAAACCCAGAAATCTTTAATATAAAAAAAAATGTAAAAAGTAATTACTGTAAAGTAATTATAATGGCAATGGCGCTCAGCTGAGAAGTGCTGGAACTGAGATCTGGCACGTTATGGCCCCCCAAAAAGCCCTGGCTGTACCCATGCATGCTGCCTTGTTCTGTCACCGCATAAATTTGAAAGGGCCTAGCCCCTTCATTGAAAATATGATGGGGGGCATCCTACTTGGTGCTCTTGGCTGTACTTATTGCATGGCAGTGAAGTCATCCAGGACTTTCAGATCAGAACACATTGTTTCTAGATAGCAATGAGACTTGGACATCTCTTTTTCTATACAGTATATAAAATATTCAGCAACTTTTTTTATTTTTCTCAGAACTCTGGTACAATTTCTTACTGATTAACAATCTCCAGTTGGGGGGGGTGTTGTATATAAAAGATAGCTCTGGAGCTAGCTTGTTTACCCAGTTTAGAGGTGAAGGTACTTTAGCACATTTTACAAAAGCTGTTTAAAACAATAAAGAACAGGATGATGAAAGAACAAGTTCTAGTTAATATAGTTTGAGAACAGCCACTATAAAATTGAGTTAACAGATTAACCTAGCATGAATCAACACAATCAGCTTGAATTTTAAATGCATTTCTTCCTATCCATAGGGAGGTAATCAGTTCAAAGTCTGTTGTTTTAATATTTGATCCAATTTCAGGGAGATATCTACTAAAGTCCTGATGCAAGGCAACAATGTGATATCTAACCAATGTTTAATTGCTAGTCAGATATTAGTACAGTCAGAGGTAAATAGAGGACAGGACTCTTGTACCTTTTATCTATACCGTTCCTTTGAAATATGCTCACCTTAAAAGAACTATAACTTTTGTGCCTATTCTGCAGTATGAATGAAGAGAGTGCCATTTTGCCCTTCAATTCAGGCAGCAAAATGTTCCGGACCAGCCATGTGCTCCCATTTGTACGAACGATTGATATTAATTAATCAGATACAGAAACTGCTGGCTTCTTTTGCAAAATAGTCACTTCAAGAATTTAGTCTTACCTAATGCACCGTTTGTTTTAAGTTGCTTTATTTTTAAGACATGTCCTCTTCATCATTGCTGGCCAACAGAAGACAGACAGGATTAGAAAGACAACAACAACAATATCCTGCCCAAGAGTGGTTTCCCCACTCTGGGAGGCTTACAGAATGTATAAAACAAAATAAAACATCCAACATTAAAAACTTCCCAACACAGGGCTGCCTTCAGATGTCTTCTGAAAGTTGTATTGTTCTTTATCTCCTTGACAGTATTTAAAACATGGTAGCCCAATCCTGTGCATATTTACTTGGAAAGAAGACATTGGAAAGCAATGACTAGGATTGCATTTATACTGGGAAGTATCACTTGTACTACTTGTGTGCATGGATAGTAAATGCAGAAAAGAGGGAGTAGATGATGGTAATGGGAAAAACAAAATACTGTCCTGTAGTAATTGATGCACTATGACATTCCAGAGGTAAGCTTGAATGCATTAATCCTGTGTTCAGTACCTCTGGACCTATCAGGCAGGTAAGGGCAGAGAGTGGGATCATAAGAGAGAAAGACACCTGCTAGCGTACTAGAAATAGCTCAAAAATAACCTGCTTTTGAAATAAAGCCAAAGTGATGAGCCAGCCATCTTGGCTAAGAAATGAAGACCAAAACACCTTTATAATGAAGACTAGGTAGATGGGGCTTTCAGGCTTAGAAGTGAGGAGGGTTATTTTTAATTTTTATTGTGTACACTAAAACACTGCATGTTGATGTAGCAGTCACATAACATTGACCACAGGGGGGAAAGTCACTTCCCTTTAAAAATGTTAAAGGCACCTAACCCAGCACAAAAACTTCTATTTATTTCTAATAATTTTGTCAAGAAATAAAAATGTTACAGGAATTAATTGCTTTTTCCCTTTAAGGAACACACAAATGTTAAAGATGCCCTGTACAGCAACAAAAACCCACCTATTAATATGAAATTTGACAGGCTTCATTCTGTCTGAATGGGTACTATGCTCCAAATTTCATCCAATTCTATCAGAAATGTTGTAAGTTTATAAATATTTATTAACTTTCCAATTATAGTCCAGGAGGAAGTAATCAGGAGCTTCAGAAAATGAGGTGACATTTCACGTCAGATGCAAACCACATAATGTCAAATCATGCTGAGGCAACCTGTCATCTCAGCAACCTGTTATCTGAGCAAACAAAAGTGAGTTCGAAGGTGAATATCTTTATTTTATTATTTATGCACAGCCCTATTAGCTAGTATAATTGGTAGGTAGTTCCCCTCTAATATCATGCAGAAGATCCATTTTAAGAGCGAAAAGGCAGGAGTCAGAAATCTCTCTACTTTCATGGCACACAAAACACACTAGACTCCATGAAATTTCATTAACTCAGATTGAAGACTGCTTAACTTTTATATAGATCTTTTTAAGCTTTGCTTCCACGTGTTTACTACACATGAAAAAAGATATAGCCCCTGAGATTATGTGCCCTGCTGCCTCCACTGCTCATATATAACACATACACATTCAGTGACAAGTTAGCTGTATGTGTATAGGTGCTCAATACTGGTAATCTAATTTATTCTGGGGAGCTATTTTACATAAGCACACCAAGCCCAATCAACTACTCTGAAGTGAGGCCTGAGCCCTCAAAATCCAGTTTAGATTACTAAACTTTGAGAAGTATAGCTTAGGTTTTACACACACACACACACACACACACACACACACACATCTCATCTCCAGTGTGTCAAATCTCCCATTGTCATGTGCAGTTTGGCCCTTGGGCTGAGCTGATTTTGCAGCAGAACTTAGTTTAAGCTAACCTCTGAGTATGTCCATAGTTAACAGCTTTTTGTCTGTGCAACACTCCAGTTTCTTAGCACAGAGGCAGACCAACAGACGAAACTATGGCTTATCGACTCTGATCATAGCTGTCAACCTTCCCCTTTTTTGTGGGAAATTCCCTTATTTCAGCGCCGTTTTCCGCTGCTATCCCAGATTGTTAGAAATCCCGTAGACTGTCTCCGGGACAGGTGAGGCTACTGATCCCTTATTTTCAAATCTGAAAGTTGACAGCTATGACTCTGATATTTCCCCTGACCAAAGTAAGCATAAAACATGGTTTAAACCCGCATTCAAAATCACAGTTTCTGCTACTGGTGATCATAAGCTATGTTTCAATTATTATTTATTCAATTTGTATACCGTCCTTTATCAATCACAGGGCGATTCAGAACATAGAAATACAAACTGAGAGCATAAAATACATAAGAAAAACAAACCAATAACTCCCACCCCACACTTAAAAGGGCATAGCATGTTAAGCAGCCAAAGGCCTGGTTAATTAGTAGTGTTTTTGCCTGGTGCCAAAGATTCCACAAATCTCATGGAGGGGGCACACAAAAATAGGCCTCAAATGAGGATTTCAGGGTCTGGGTTGGTTCATATGGGGAGACGTGGTCCTTGAGGAATTGGAGTCCTGAGCCATTTAAGGCTTTATAGGCCAAAAGCTGCGCTTTGAATTAGGCCTGGAAACTAATTGGCAACCAGTGCAGTCGGACCAGGATTGGCGTAATATGCTCAAGCCATCTTGCCCTGGTGAGCAACCTAGCTGCCAAATTCTGAAGTTTCTGAACCGTCTTCAGAGGCAGCCCTACGTATAACATGTAATAATCTAATGAAGAAGACACTAACTAGAGTACAGACGACAGGAGTTAGGCTGTCTCTGTCCAGATAGGGGCCCAGCTGGGCTACCAGCTGAAGCTGATGGAAGGCACCCCATCAATAGCAGGCAGCCTCCTATCCATCTGGTTTAGGGAATCGCCCACTAACAGCGCCTCAATCTTATCCAGACTGAGCTTCAGGTTGTTGGCTCTCACCCAGCCCCCCTTCCTTTACAGACTTCTCACAAAACCACAGTTTATAAACACATTTTGATCTGGTCTCTGAACTGTCATGTCTCTTATCAGCAGCTTTCCCTAGCTGTTACATAACCTGTTTTTACCACTTTGCACTTCAGATTAGCCTATCACTTCCTTTCCTGATCCTTCCTAGTCAGGGCCTTTTGTTAGTTCATAAATGAGCTGTAGCATTGCACCATTGCTTATGGTGCTTCATTCTCAGGGCAAACAGGAGGGCTTTCATGGCCATGAACTTTCATCAGATCATGTTGGACTAATGATTAATGCAGACGGGTAGAATATCTGGCTTATAGACTAAAGCAAGATTAGTTTTTTATTCCTGCGCTAAACAAGTACACAATACAGAAATACACAAGGGTTTCCTCTTATTGACAGACGTTTTCTGGATGAAGAGATGGCTTATCTTTTTCATCGGCCTATCCACTTGACTGCATGGCTTCTGTTTTTGATTGCTATCATCAACTTTACTGAAACTGGGAAGCTGCTGGTGATACCTCAAGATGGAAGCCACTGGCTCAGCATGAATGCTGTTGTCAAGAAGCTCAGTGAAAAGGGTCATGAGGTAACAGTGGTGGCACCAGAAATTAATTTGCTCTTAAAGGAATCGAAGCATTATAAACAGAAAACCTACCCAGTGCCATACAAAAAGGCAGATCTTGATGCTAGATTTCGAAAGTTTGCTTCCAACCTTTTCCGTAAGGTTTCTTTTCCTTACACAATTCTTCAAGAATATCAGAACAACATGTATATAATAAATATGTTTTTCTACAACTGTGACAGCCTTCTGAGGAACAAAGAAATCATCAAGTACCTGGAAGAGACTCAGTTTGATGCGCTTTTCACAGATCCAGCTTTGCCATGTGGAGTCATTCTCGCTGAACATCTTTCCATCCCTTCCGTGTACTTCTTTCGTGGATTCCCATGCAGTTTAGAGCATGCGATTTGTAAATCTCCAAACCCTACTTCCTATATCCCAAGATGCTATACCAGGTACACAGACCAAATGACTTTCATCCAACGTGTGATTAATCTGTTTGTCAATTCTGTAGAAACATCACTTTTTAAAACTCTGTATAATAAGTATGAAGATATTGCTTCAGAATTTCTACAAAGAGATGTTCACTTACCAACACTTTACAGAAATAGCTCTATCTGGCTTTTACGGTACGACTTTGTATTTGAGTATCCCAGACCTGTGATGCCAGGTATGGTCTTCATTGGAGGGATAAATTGTGAAGAAGGCAAAATCCTGCCACAGGTACGTCCATTACTTTTTATTCACAAATTCTTTAAGGATAAAAATTGCATTCAAGTGAGAAGTGCTTATGCATGTAATAGTACATGTAAAGGATATGAATAATAAATTGCACATTGTGAACGTCAATCATGAGGGTTGCATTTGCGTTATTTCCATAATGAATGGAACATCATCCAGTTAACATTGCAAATGAAATCAAACCGTTTAGAATACACCAAGTGATAGAATTTAAGACATGGCTCCAAAACTAATGTTGCAGTCTTATGCACACCTACTCAAGAGCAAGTTACATTTAATTCAATGAAACTTACTTCCAGGTAAACACACATAGGATGCTAGGGGTATATTATAAAAGAATGTTCTGATTACACTTTGTGAACTAGGTAAAAGTCTGGTTTATAGTTGCATGGATGACTGGCTGCATAGAAACTATATCAGAGTTGCTAGGGTCTTCTGCGTAATTGCTGGGAGAGGTCAATGGGACTTATTCTGAATAGACATATTGTGCTGTTGGAGTATGTTTTGTTGGATGTGTTGCAGCCGGTTGGACTTGAGCATGTGGACCCAGATGTATGAGTAGATTCAGCCCTGGGTCTGCATACCCAGGTTTCTGTGGTGGCCAGAAATTTGCACAGTTAAAATTTGTGCACAATCTGTGCCCATTCCTGTAGTCTGATCTGGCCACAATGACACATCTTAGTTACATCCTGTTTGGATTACTGCGGGGTTGCCTTTGAAATGTAGTCAGAAACTTCAACTGGCCCTAAGAGGTGCAGACAAACTGTTGACGGGCTGGTAGTAAGGAGCATATGACCCTTGTTACAGCAGCTCCACTGGCTACCAGTCTGTTTCTGGCAATGGTAAACATCTGGAATTCCCAATAAACTGCAAGTCTAATGTCCATTAGATATGTCTACAGAGTTCCCATTCTTTCAAAGATTTATAATACTTTGCAGTTAGACCATCTGGCCCTGGAGATTTGCCCAATTTCATATCCTGAATAGCTCCTTCCACCTCTTGGTCAGATATTATAGAGTTTAGTATTGATTTGCTCTCTTGAGATACTTTTTGTAAACCATTAATTTTCAAAAACCGATCAATGTCTAATTCTTTCTGGGTCTCCTGCGTATATAACTGTTTAAAGTAGTTCTGGAAACACTTTCGAATCTCTCCAGGATTCTGTATATTCTTCCCTTCTACTACCAAGTTCGTAATAGTATTAAGCTTTTGTCTTTTTTTCATTTGCCAGGCCAATAATTTCCCACACTTATTTGCCGATTCAAATGTCTTTTGTTTCATCTGTTTGATCTTCCATTCTATTTCCTGATTCATCAGTTTCATATATTGTACTTGGTATAACTTTATCTCTTTTAAAATCTCCTGTGAGTTCGGTTTCACCCTCAGTCTTTTTTCTCCATCTTTAATTTTCTCCAAAAATTTTTCTCTCTTCTCATTTTGGTGTCTTTTCCTAATTGCGTTTTGTTGTATCAAAAATCCTCTCATCACCGCTTTGCTGGCATCCCAGATCACTCTTTTCTCAGTCGTAGTGTTCATATTTATCTCAAAGTAGTCTCTCAGATTTTTCTGGGCCTTTTTAATTATTTCCTCGTTCCTAAGCAAGGAGTCATTCATCCTCCATCTGAAAGCTCCAATTGGCGTTAGTATCATTTCCATCTTTACTGGATTATGATCAGAGCAAATTTTCGGACAAATTACCGTTTTTATCATCTTAGGAGCCAATCCCCTGGTTATCCAAATTTGGTCTATTCTTGTCCATGTCATTTTTGCTTCAGAGAAGAAGGTTCCTTCTCTTTCCAAAGGGTTCTTTATTCTCCAAATGTCCACAAGGTCCATATTGTCAGTCATTTCAAAAAATGTCTTTGGTAGTCTACCATCTTTCGTCACCGTTTGTCTTTGGGCTTTATCCATATTTGTAGACACTACTCCGTTCATGTCTCCCATCAAAATTATATTGTAATCCAAGTAATCCAATAGGGTTTCATGCAGTTTTTTAAAGAATTCTGATTTTCCCTCATTTGGCGCGTAGACTCCTAATATCAAAAACTTCTGACCATGAAGCTGGATTTCAATTGCTATATATCTTCCTTGGTCATCTTTGAACAAAAATTTTGGTGACAGGCTTTCCTTTGCGTAGAGTACTACTCCTCTTTTTTTCACATTGTCCGATGAGATAAATTCTTCTCCCAATCTTCCCATGAAGAAGATACAAATTATAATGACATACAAATTCCATTGCAAACACACATTTTAAATGACCTATTTCCTTTGTTACGGACAGAGGATATAATACTTCTTGATCTATCCACTTTGCAGTTACCTCTGGCTCCCTTTCTCCAATTACAGTCAAAGTGCTCAAATATAAATGTCTTAATTAAATTAGGTAATGGGGCTTGAGGCTTTTTTAGGTGGAGCACACCTATCCTGATCTCTTGTGATAAGCATGGTAATGCTAAAGGTACCTAAAGCAGTGCCATAGCTAGAGGGGGGGGGCAGCAGGGTTAGACAGGTGTTTTGCCCCAGGTGAAGCCTCCAGAGGGGCACCACAGAGGCTCCCAGCCTGTGTGTGTGTGTGTGTTTGTGTGTACACAAATGCTTGGGTGGGTGGTAGGGGGTGCAAACTGGGTTTTTGGCCCCAGGGGAAATACAGCCTATCTAAACAGCAGTGACATTCTGAACTAATAAACGTGAAATGAATAAATATGATTGACTTAAAAATGCTAAAATGATTCCAGTTGTATGCCCTGTATTCCTTTGTGGTTCTTATTCCTTTGATAAGGTATAGGTTGGATTCCTACTGTAGGTCAGGCGTTCAGCAGTTGGACTTGATGACTCGGTGGGCTTCGTTCTCATTCTACATGGATTTCTTATTCTACCTAAGCTGGAGTTGTGGGCACAAAAAAGAAAACCGCATTTTTAACTGAAGAAGACAACCTTTATTTCACATTCAGGTTAGAAACCGATGTAATCCATGTTCTGACATCAAAAGATGACTGTTGCATTTGTAAATACTGTGAACCGCCCTGATTGAGAGCAGTATACAAATTTAATAAATTAAAAAAATAATAGAGGATTGTTGGTATTTTACTGCCGATGGATGAAATATATCCTAAGCCAGTTTTGATGAATTTATAAATAAATTAGGAGTTTATTATTCAGTTTGACCCTGATTGATTCAGCACTTCTGAAATAGCCCAATTTGAACTGACCCAATTCAGAAGTTCTGTTGTTCAGCTTGGGTCAGATTCTGATTCTTGATTTGGGAAAACTGAAGCCTCACACTTCCCTCTTTACTATGGTCTTCTTCTTTTTTAAGGCTATGACTTTTTTTTCCAGAATTAGATGAAATCAAGTGGGGGGGACGACAAGAAACTGTTTTGAATGGCCAGTTCCTCTGGCAGCTGCTCCTTTGCAAAGGCTCCAAGGTCCTGATGGCAAAATTTCATTCTCACTTTTCTCCCACCCCTGCCCAGTACAGTGAAATGTACAGCCTTAAGGTTAAATTACCTGACAGTTAGAATTCCATAATGGTTTTTGATTTTGTGCAAAGTAGCCATACATATGCAGCTACTTGGAGTTAAAACATGGCCATACTAACATGCCATTTTCCCAGTCAAAATGACCCACAACTTGCTTCTCACTCCATGGAGAAAAAAGAGACCTCCTGCTTGATGGGTAGAGAGAGCAGCTTTCTGCTCCAGATTTGAAGCTTCCAAGTGCATAATGGAACTAAGTAATGAGGGTTTAGGGCAGCAGTCAGGGAGATAAACGTAAGGGAACAGCTACCAGGAAGTGAGTTAGCAGAAACAGACCGGGGATAGAGAAAGTTGGGGAGCTGAAAGCAAGTTTGTTTGAATAAAGTTGGTTCATATTACTCCTGTTTGATCATTCATGTAACTGACATCATGTGGCATACCGCTTGGTAAAACAACCAAATATCACTTGGTAAACAAAGCAAAGCAAAAAAGCTGATGCAAGCATATGTATGAGTAGTGCTGCCTGCAGTTTGACCCTCAGAGATTGATTTGGAACAGCAAACAGATCACGCCACAAACCTGTGAAGAGATGCATGCTGTATTAAGGAGGTCACTTCCAGACAAGATGTCTGGTACATTATTTTTGGGCACCCATGTCTGAAGAAGATTTTGTGCGAGCTACAAAATCAGGCCAAATTTCTAACTGATCCAGTGCAAGTATTTCACCAGTGTCACTGGGGAAAGTGACTCTCATTAATCAGCAACCTTGGGCTTTATACCAATCATTAACAATATGGGCAGGTAAATCCAAGGTTAACGGCACGCTGCTCAGGATTTAAAAGGTAGCGTTACATCACAAATGTTGGCTGTCATTGAAGATGGATTCCGCCGTGCCTCGCTTTCATGGCAGTGCTGTCTGTCTTGTCTTTGTTCTCATCTGCTTTGGAGAGGCAAAGAGGCTGCTAGTGATACCTCAGGATGGAAGCCACTGGCTCAGCATGCGTGCTGTAGTGGAGAAGCTCAGTGAAAGAGGGCATGAGATAGTTGTGGTGGCTCCAGAAGTTAATCTGCTCATGAAAGAATCAAAGTATTACACAAGGAAAATATTTGCTGTGCCGTATACAGCAGATGATCTTTCCCAGCGTTTCCGTTCGTTTGGCAACCAGCCCTTTGATGAAGTCTCTTTTCCTGCCATGATTTTAGGAGCATATAGGAGCTTAATGCATCTCATTGAGATGTTTTTCATTAATTGCAAAAGCCTTCTGAGGAACAGAGAAGTCATGAAGTACCTGGAAGAGACTCAGTTTGATGCACTTTTCACAGATCCAGCTTTGCCATGTGGAGTCATCCTCGCTGAACATCTCTCCATCCCTTCTGTGTACTTCTTTCGTGGATTCCCATGCGGTTTAGAGAATGCTATCAGCAAATGTCCAGACCCAGTTTCTTATGTCCCAAGATGCTATAGCAGCCACACTGATCACATGACATTTGCCCAGCGAGTGTTGAACCAGCTCATTAGCTTCTTAGAGACGCCACTTTTTAAGAGACTGTATATTTCTTACCAAGAGCTTGCTTCAGAACTCCTTCAGAGAGACGTTCACTTACCAACACTTTACAGAAATGGCTCTGTCTGGCTTTTACGATATGACTTTGTATTTGAGTATCCCAGACCTGTGATGCCAAATATGGTCTTCATTGGAGGAATTAACTGTGAAGAAGGCAAAATCCTGCCAGAGGTAGGTGCTATGTATCAATGGTTTTGAACTTAGATCTGTGTTGCTACCATGCTCTTTGCTACGAACACAGCCACACTTGAATGAATTATCATAGTGAGATGTTGATTTCTGTACTCCTGTTTGAAAACAAGTTTGGTAGGGGCATGAGATGGGACATTTGTGGCTGTAGCTCAGCAGTTGTGGAGATAAACCTTTGCTTAAAGAAAACTGCCTGGTCCTGTGATTATTTGATCTGAGAAACATGGCCGTATTGACTTGTTACAGCAGGGGTTTGTCAAAATTGCATTTCTGGTGCTTGTTGATATTGAGGGATAGTGTATAAACTATATCTGCTGTTTTCCATTTCATTTGTGACTTTTAACTGTTATTATATTTTTATGTCACAAGTTAGTTGCAACCTCTTTAATAGGCCCCATGCAAGCTACACTGTTATTCAGGAGGGATGGTTAAGGGTGGGGGGGGAATGAAAAAGGTGTTATTTGAGTATGATACAAACCAACACCCCCACAGAGAACTGGATCAGATTAAAAAGAGCAGTGTAGTAGAAGCTGGGGAGAAGGAGGAGAGAGAAATAGAAGAAATGGGTATGTGTGCAGTTATATCCCTGGCCTTCTTTACAAACTATATGAAAAACATGTCAAAATGGAGGGGGAACAAGAGTGCCTAGGTGAATCTAAAAAGGAAGGCATTCCTTGAGCACAATGTTTTACTGGGCAAGGATCACACGATGAGCAGCTACAGGGACGGGGGCTCAAAGGAAGGAGACGCAAGAGAGTCAGCCTGCCTGGGTTTATGCCACTAACTGCTCCCCTAAAATTACACTGGTTTCAGAAGTCTAAGCTCAGTTATAGTCTTAGAAAGAAAAAATTACGACCTAAATGCATTTGCAATGAAGTATCAAGGTGCAGAAAAGGAAAGAATCAATGAGATGTCCTTGACAACAGGGAATGCTTGACTCTAGATGGATGCGTACATTTCAAGCACACCCCCCCCCCCGGAAAAATAAACCTGGAAACTGTGATTGATTAAGTGTGCTGGGAGCTGTAGCTCTGTGATTAACAAACTACAGTTCCCAGGATTCTTTGTGAGGGGAACTTTAATTGTGTTTGCAGCCTTATTGGGAGGTCACAGAGGTTTCAGTAGCCAACTGATAAGTGATACAGTGTGGTTTTGATTGAATTATCAAACAGGGAACACATGACTTTAGCTCTTCCAAGTTCAGCTGTCAAGTCAGCGGGAAAAGTCTGGGGCATTCTCCTCTGCATTTCAGTAGGGGGTGTTGACTGTAACTGAGAAATGAATCCTGTCCTAACTTGTTAGCTCTTGCCGGGGATCATTTCCAGATAAAACAGAGAATTGTGAACCAAGGGGATAGTGTGAGAAGGAACAGAAAATGGGGGCAAATTTTTATTTTAGACTTTGGCAGCCTAACTGCAGACCTGTAGCCTCTACTATGGGTCGGCCAATCATGTTACATCACTCAAGAATCAGGTGGACTCTAACGTGTCACAATACCCAATAAGGAAAGCTCTGGTTTAAAGAGTTGTGGTAGCAAGTACTTAATGCCCTGATAAGGAGTGACAGCCCCCACTACCTGCCAGTACATTCCTGCCTGTGTTACTATGATGGATGATAGGATATTGTGCAACTTGACACCCAGTCACAGCACACCAGTATACAGTAGGCCTGCAGCTTACACAGGGGTACATTTCAGGGATTGTGCCTAAAGCTAAAACCATGAATAGTCAATATACAATGGCAGGTGGTATTGCCAAAGTACTTTTTCCCTCCCCTTTTTATTCCCTCCCTCTGCCCCCTATTTATTCATTCATTGCCAAGTGAATTAAGCTGAATGCGCACAAGTTAAATGTGAGTAAGTTGTGGGCTTACTATACAGGAGAATCAAATGGGGCTATATCCCTTGGCTTATGCTGTGCATACTTAGAGCTCACAAGGTGGGAGAACATGTGCTTTGTTTTTTTTTTTAATTAATATTTATTAAAGTTTCAGAAAGAATAAAATCACATTAATAAACAAGAAGATTTTAACAAAACAGAAAACAATACGCCATACAAAATACAAAATACAAAGTAGAAAAAAGAAAAAAAAGAAAAAAGAAAGAAAAAACAGTTAAAAATAGTTCCGTCCTTTCATAACCTCTTTTAGGTTTACTTATTTCCCGGACTTCCTCATACCTCCCTCTTTTGTATTCCAATTCAATTTATAAACCCAGCAATTTCTTTCCCTCCTTTTTAATTCCAATCCTAAATCTTAATATATTATGACATTAAATTTTTACCTATTTGAACCAATTTTTCCATTTCTCTTAATCTTTTTAGTCTTAATCCTTAATCTTGATACATTTATTGCTTTAAAACCTGTTCAGCTAGAAGCCACTTAACTTCAAACCAATATCACTCTAACATTCATTAATTTTGCAGTGTTTCTGTAAATAAACTTTAAATTTCTTCCAATCTTCTTCCACCGACTCTTCTCCCTGGTCACGGATTCTGCCAGTCATTTCCGCCAATTCCATATAGTCCATCATTTTCATCTGCCATTCCTCCAGTGTGGGTAGCTCTTGTGTCTTCCAATACTTTGCGATAAGTATTCTTGCTGCTGTTGTAGCGTACATAAAGAAAGTTCTGTCCTTCTTTAACACCGATTGGTCGACTATGCCCAGGAGAAAGGCCTCTGGTTTCTTCAAGCAGGTATATTTAAATACCTTTTTTAATTCATTATAAATCATCTCCCAGAAAACCTTAATCCTTGGGCACGTCCACCAAAGGTGAAAGAATGTACCTTCAGTTTCTTTACATTTCCAACATTTGTTATCGGGCAAATGGTAGATTTTTGCAAGCTTGACTGGGGTTATGTACCACCTGTATATCATTTTCATAATATTCTCTCTTAGGGCATTACATGCCGTAAACTTCATACCTGTGGTCCATAACTGTTCCCAGTCAGCAAACATAATATTATGTCCGACATCTTGTGCCCATTTAATCATAGCAGATTTCACCGTTTCATCCTGAGTATTCCATTTCAACAGCAAGTTATACATTCTTGACAAATTCTTAGTTTTGAGTTCTGTTTCTAATTTTGATTTTTCCACCTGGAAGCCAATTTTCTTGTCCAAATTGTATGCCTCCATTATCTGATAATAATGAAGCCAGTCTCGCACTTTATTTTTTAGTTTTTCAAAACTCTGCAGTTTCAATCTATCTCCATCTTGTTCTAAAATTTCCCAATATTTCAGCCATTTGACCTCCATACTGAGCTTTTTCAAGGCTTTCGCTTCCATCGGTGACAGCCACCTTGGGGTTTTATTTTCCAATAAGTCCTTATATCTTATCCAAACATTAAACAAAGCTTTCCTGACAATATGATTTTTAAATGCTTTATGTGCTTTGACCTTATCATACCACAAATATGCATGCCATCCAAATACATTGTTAAAACCTTCTAAATCCAAAATGTCAGTGTTTTCAAGAAGCAGCCATTCTTTCAACCAGCAAAAAGCTGCTGAATCATAATAAAGTTTGAGGTCTGGCAGGGCAAATCCACCTCTTTCCTTTGCATCTGTTAGTATTTTAAATTTTATTCTGGGTTTCTTGCCCTGCCAGACAAATCTAGAAATATCTCTCTGCCACCTCTTGAAACAGTCCATTTTGTCCAGAATTTGCAGTGTTTGAAACAAAAACAACATTCTAGGCAATACATTCATTTTTACCGCAGCAATACGGCCCAGCAGTGAAAGCTTCAAATTTGACCAAATTTCTAAATCTTTTTTCACTTCAGCCCAACATTTTTCATAGTTATCTTTAAATAAATTCCCATTTTTTGCTGTCATTTTAATCCCCAGATATTTAACTTTCTTAACCACTGTTAAACCTGTCGCATTCTGAAACCTCTCTCTCTCCATTGGTGTTAGATTTTTCTCTAAAACCTTAGTTTTTAACTTGTTCAATTTAAATCCTGCAACCTGACCAAATTCTTGAATCAGTTCTAAAACCCTTTTGGTACTAGATTCTGGCTCCTGTAACGTCAATACTAAATCATCTGCAAATGCTCTCAATTTGTACTGTTTAGCTCCGACCTGTATACCTTTAACCAACTGGTCCCTTCTAATCATGTTCAGTAAAACCTCCAGGACCGAAATAAAAAGTAGTGGGGAAATTGGGCATCCTTGTCGTGTCCCTTTTTCTATCTTAAGTTCTTCCGTCACCACATTATTTACAATTAATTTAGCCTTTTGTTCTGAATAAATTGCACTTATACCGTTTTCAAAGCCTTGGCCTACCCCCATACCCTGTAGGTTCTTCTTCATAAAACGCCAAGAAATGTTGTCAAAAGCTTTCTCCGTGTCCACAAATATCAAAACTGCTTTAGTATTTATGTTCACTTCTGGTTTTTCCAAAATATCAATTATATTCCTCAAATTGTCAGACAAGTGTCTTCCCGGGAGAAAGCCCGCTTGATCTTTATGAATCTCTTCCATCAACACTTTTTTAAATCTCTTAGCCAAAATGTCTGCAAAAATTTTGTAATCCACATTAAGTAATGATATGGGGCGGTAGTTCTTAAGCTGTGTCTTTTCAGTCTCTGTTTTCGGTACAAGTGTAATATAAGCTTCTTTCCACGACTCTGGTGCCCTTTTCCCCTCCATTATTTCATTACAGACCTCTTTCAAGGGTTGTACTAGCCATTCTTTCAAAGATCTATAATATCTAGAAGTCAATCCATCCGGTCCTGGAGACTTACCCAGAGAACATGTGCTTTGAGGGTCATTGAAGGAGCCGTGAAATAGGCAAGTTTGCTGATGATACAAAATCTTCAGTGTGATGAAAACAAAAAGAGATTGCATTCAATGTAAGCAAGTGCAAAGTGAAGCATGAAAGCCAAAGAAGTGTGAGTGGGACATTTTCTCCTAGTCTACTGGCCACGTTTTCTGCAGCTGGGGAGAAAAGCCTTAACTTTCTCCCCATTTGTTGCCATCTCCCCCTAACTGCACCCCACTTGGCAATTAGTCTCAGTACATGGAAACTTCCCCCAAATTGCTGGGCCAGGATGAGGCACAGGATTATGAGACAGTTGCAGCTACCTCCAAATTCACACCCTTCCTGCACAACAATTAGACTAATGGGGAAATGTGACCTTTTTTTTTTTTTTTAACTGCAGGGGGAGAAAGGGAAAGAAAAGAGAAATAAATAAAGAATAAGTGAGGTGGACGGGAGTTTTAAATTGCTGTGATTGGAAGGGAGGGAGGATGCTGATGGGTAAAAGTTTTCTGAAAGTAGCATGTATGTGTGGATAAATATGTGTTAATTGGAACTTATTTTGATTTTGGCCTTGCCCACCACTGGCATGAGGCAGTTGCCTGTGAAAGGATTGTGACCTGTGACTTAAAAAATGTTCTCTGCCCATGCTCTAGATTCTGGCAGCAGAGTCTGGCTACAGATCTTGGCAGTGGTTTTGTAAATATATATGGCTTCCCATTGTTCCATTCTTATGGAGGCATATTTGTGTAGTATCCTCTTTTTGTTAAGGTGGAGCTTTTGCTTGGGAGAAGTCTTCCACTTCAGTGTCAGGGGTCTCTGTGGAACAAATGTTGGTCTTAGCCATTCTCATCCTCCCTCAGAATCTATACATTTATTTACAATATGCCCCATATTTATGTTAACATTGCCAAGGCTCGAAGTTACAGTATTGGCTGTTTGCATTTGCAATTACATGCACATTTCTCTTTGGTGTTTGTACAATAAGCTTGGTTTCAGATCCTCTTGTCTCATTGGGAGGGGTGGAAAGGCAAAACCTCATCAGGTGAGAACATCACTCACTGCTTGAGGATCTGAACTGGCCGCAAGCCCTTCCTGTGTCCTGGAGACTCCAGTATAGGAGAAGCCTTTTTGCCAGCACCTTTGAAACCCCAGCAGACCACTTTGCCATCCTTGGACTCCAGTCTGGAAGCCCCAGCCGAACAGTGGTCTTCCCAGCGCCATCACTCAGCTGCTCCTGAAGTAAGTTAGAGCCAGGGCTGGCCCAAGACATTTTGTCACCTGAGGTGAGCCACAAAATGGCTCCCCCCCCCCCAATCCACCAGTGAAAATCAAGAACAGAGGGGTAATAAAGATCCTCGTAGAGAACAAGGAGGAAGTAAAGATCTACATCAAGAGCGGGGTGGGGGGCATCAAATCAACCTTACCCAATGGTTGAAGTGGGAATCAAAGACTATTTTGTGTTGGGGGGGCTGTTCTGCATCACATTGGGTGGGTGCAGAACCCAGGAGACCCCAGAGGGCAACCCTCACCATTTTCTTGCTATGGGTGGGAGACGAGCAGTGCCTCCTTTTTGCAGAGAGGCCTCTGTAGAGGTGGCCTGGGGGTGGGCTGCCAAGGAGGTGGTAGATCTGCCCCCAAGTAGCAGCCAGCAATGCATTTCTTGGAGACTGAATCTGCTGCCCCTGTGGATCTTGCGGCCCGAGATTTTGCTCTCTCAGCCTGACAGTCACAAGGAGCTATCCAAGGTGCTATGTTGTCTTTGCTGGTCTGTGACCGAAATAAAATTTGGTGCTGATACTATGTTTTCTTTGAATTTGGCCTTATCTGACCTCTGTGTTGCCCGACTTTGATTCAACAGAACCTGAATTATTACGTGTTTTCCTTACTAGCACACAAACTCACACCTAAGATATCTCCGATGTTTGTGTTACAGCTCCATTTGGCTAAGATAAATGGGTTCTTTAAAGAAGTCCAGCATTCCCTTCCTCAGGGTGAAAGCAGGAGCTCCCACATCCCTGGTGTCAGGCCGCCAGCTGGCCAGGAAAGCAAGAGTGGGGAGTGATAGGCGCAAATGGGGAGAAGAGAGATGTAGCTCAGCATGGCTCATGATAAGGCTGGCAATGGCGGTGTCGCTGTCATAACTGCATCCCAAACATGCTCCCCTGGCACCACACAATTAAAATAACTGTATCAGACTTTGTGAGGAGTAGGAAGGGGAATTATGGGTAAATCTGAGGCTATTGGTGATAAAATCTCACATTATCACTGCTCAGATAATGATGAGTCAGCTCAGAAGCTGAAAGACTCCTGCAGAGCACAGTGTTATATTAGGTGGTGATGAAACTGTGCAAGAAGTTTATTTAATATGAACATTTAAATTAAATAACGTGTCACACAAATACAATCCTATAGAGCAATGATGTTTTCAGTTGAAGAATAAATAGGATTCATTATGTGAAAACAAGAACTATCAAGTCCACACTGATAAATTCCTAGCAGGGTTGGAGAAATATCTTGCTTCCACTGACCTGATCCTTCTCAGGGTTGACCCTGTGGGCAAGGTGCTTTGAAGTCCTGAAGTTGAGACTTAAAAACACCTTGCAAGAAGCTGGTAAAACAAGTATTCCCCCTTCATTTTAGCATGGATTTCAGTGCAACCCATTCCTGAATCTCTCAGATGCCCACCAGCTGTACTTGCCCATCGGCTGACATCATTTATGACAATGGCATCTGATGGATGCAAGGATGGGATTAAATACTGCATTGACTCTGTGCCTGTTCCTTAGCTGAGCAGGCTCTAACCACTACTCATTCGCTTACTTCTTTTATTATAATTACAATGGAAAGTTGTTATTGTTTTCAAACATAACAACTGCAAAAGTATTCTCTGTAACAATGCAAGCAATAACAAGAAAATGAAGGATGGCTAAACATTTTGTATAATTCCAGTAGTACCTTTTATAAGCTTTAGCACCTCCCAAAGTAAATGTTTAACTAGAAGCCTTGGCTTTTAGTTAAATGTTTACTTCAAGAGAGCACACAAGGTCAGACTTTGCACTCCAGTATATAAGGGGCTGGCTTGGAGCATACAGCTGATACTTTCTGAGAGAGCAGCAAGCAGACAGACCAAAAAAATGGCTCCCATGGCCTGCTCCCAGGCATACGTTTCCATCCTCATGCTGCTTCTATATTCTTCGAGTTTTGTTTCTGGTGGGAAACTCCTGGTGGTACCCATGGATGGAAGCCACTGGCTCAGCATGCAATCCATCCTGAACCAACTCAAGAAGAATGGACACGAGATAGTCGTCGTTGCACCTGAAATCAATATGCACATAAAAGCGTCAGATGATGTTTATACTTTGAAAAGTTACCCAGTGCCCTTCACCCAAGAAGAAATGGATATCTCTATTAAAGAATTTGGAAATGACAATTTTCAAGAGCTTCCTTTTTTGGTCAGGTTTTTTAGAACAATTGAGAGAATGAAACAGACAAATGCTATGTTCTTAGCTGCTTGCACACATTTACTATACAACCAAGAACTGATGAGCTATATCAAGGAGAGCAAATTTGATGCTCTCTTTACAGATCCTATGATGCCTTGTGGCCAGATAGTTGCTGACTACTTTGGCATCCCTTCTGTCTTTTTCTTACGAGGAATACCATGTGGTTTTGACTTTGAAGCTGCGCAGTGTCCTAGACCGCCTTCTTATGTCCCAAGAGGTATGACAGGAAACTCAGATCATATGACGTTTGCCCAGCGTGTGAAAAATATGCTGTTCCACCTGGCAGAATACTTCCTCTGCAGTTTTGTCTACTCTCCTTATGCAAGTCTTGCTTCAGAGTTTCTGCGGAGAGATCTGAGTCTCACAGAACTTCTAAGTCATGGATCCATTTGGCTGATGAGAATGGACTTTGTGGCTGAATATCCAAGGCCACTAATGCCAAATATGATTATAATTGGAGGGGTAAACTGTGCTTGGAAGAAGCCGTTATCTCAGGTTGGTAATGCTGCTGCTGCTTGTTATTATTATTATTTTATTTTTGTTGTTGTTAAATTTATTATGACAGGATTCTGAATTCTGTAGAATTTCTTTTATGAGTAGAAGCATGATTTTTAGACTTTCTAGTCAATCACCAGTTTGGTGCAACCAGTGCTATTTTTTCTTTTGTAGTACAGTTTGATATTAATTCCAACCACCACCACCCCCCCCCAGCAAAAAAAACCTAAATAGAAAACATGCAGTGAGTTCACTAAATAATCTATAAATAGTCTATAAAATATACAAAATATCTATAAGTGGTAAGAACTCTCCTAATAACACCTCATTAACTGAACTGAAAATGCATGCCTGAATGAGATTTCCCCTGGTGCCTAAAGGAGAACAATGGCACCAGGCAGCGCTTCTTGATGAAGCCAAGAGCAAGCCCCCTTTCCCCATCCATGCCTGCAGTGTGCGCTGATGTTGTGTCTAGTTTCTGGGCAGCCACAGCTGAGCCAGAACAGCTCATCCCAGCTCATCCACCCAGGTTTCAGGAACACGAGCAATATCGGTATTCTCATTCTCAATCAAGTCATGAATGGCTCAGAAATCATGTTCCAATTGTCTCCATGAGCCAGATTGCAACAATGATTATCATGAACGATCTCAAGCAACTTTGGCCAAGGAATTTGGGGAAATGGCATAATTCAATTGATGCCGAGCTGAAGTCTTGGAAACACCTAAGGCTTAGTTGCCTGGACTGGACTGCAGCAATTAAGACCTCTGCTTTACCAAGATTCCCATTTTTGTTTCCAACCCTCCCTGTAACTATCCCCTCAGATATCTTTGTTAAATGGCAACTGTTGCTTAATGGATTTATCGCTTGGGGAAGCGTGGTCATGTGACCAATAAGACCCTCGGATGAAGGAAGGACTGAGAATGCCTGATCTGAAGTACTATCATGAGGCTTTTCATCTAAAGCAGCTAATTAGAATAGTCAAAGAGACCCTATGAATTAATTCCCTCTAGTCCTTCAATATGTGTGCTGCTGTTTCTTAGTATATCTAGACCTATATTAAGGGATGTATCTCATCTTTTTTTGAAGAGAGCATTGATAATGTGGAGGAAGTGTAGAGGTTCTCTGGCCCAGGGCACCTCTCTGCTCTTTCCATATTGAAATCATCCAGCCTTCAGACAGGAAGAGGTATGAGCAATTCCACCTGTGGAAAGATAGGGGTCTATATAGACTGTATAGACTGTATGACATCTAGCATGTGTCTGAAGCCGAGAATGCATGGTAAACATCTGCCCTGGACAAAGAATTGACCTGCGCCTCCATGGACAGCTGTGAGTCCAGAATGACTCCCAGGCTGTGCACCTGGTCCTTCAGGGTCACAGTTACCCCATTCAGGACCAGGGAGTCCTCCACACCCGCACAGCCCATCCCCCCCAAAACAGTACTTCTGTCTTGTCAGGATTCAACCTCAATCTGTTAGCCGCCATCCATCCTCCAACCGCCTCCAGACACTCACACAGGACCTTCAACGTCTTCACTGGTTCTGATTTGAAAGAGAGGTAGAGCTGGGTATCAGCCGCATATTGATGAACACCCAACCCAAACCCCCTGATGATCTCTCCCAGCGGCTGCATGTAGATGTTTAAAAGCATGGGGGAGAGGACAGAACCCTGAGGCACCCCACAAGTGAGAGCCCAGGAGTCTGAACACTCATCCCCCAACACCACTTTCTGGACACGGCCCAGGAGGAAGGAGCAGAACTACTATATAACAGTTCCCCCAGCTCTCAGCCTCTCTAGACGGTCCAGAAGAATGTTATGGTCGATTGTATCAAAGGCCGCTGAGAGATCCAGCAGAACTAGGAAACAGCTCTCACCTTTGTCCCTAGCCCGCCGGAGATCATCGACCAGCGCGACCAAGGCAGTTTCAGTCCCATGATGAGGCCTGAATCCCGACTGGAAGGGATCCAAATGGTCCACTTCTTCCAGGTGTGCCTGGAGCTGTTCAGCAACCACTCGCTCAATCACCTTGCCCAAGAATGGAAGATTTGAGACTGGGCCATAGTTGGCCATATTGGTCGGGTCTAGAGTTGTTTTTTTAAGAAGCGGTTAAATGACCGCCTCTTTGAGCAGGTCTGGGATGGCTCCCTCACAGAGAGAAGCATTCACCACCCCACAAAGCTCATTGCCCTGCCCTTCCCGGCTAGCTTTTATAAGCCAGGATGGACAAGGATCAAGGTGGTTGGCTTCACTCGTCCAAGCAGCCTGTCCACATCCTCAGAGGTAACAGATTGAAATTGATCCCAAGCAACTTGACTAGACAGGACTCTAGCACTCTCCTGCCCTGGCCCTGCTCCCATGGTGGAGTCTACCTCTTCCCGAATCTGAGTGACTTTATATAAATCCGGTAATGGGCACCAGGTGATTACATTCCCTTTCTGATCAAATGTGTACATGGGCTCGGGTGAATGTAATGTGCTCTGTGGGAAGCTACCCTTGAAGATGGTTTGAAAATTAGCGCTACAGTATGTGGAGGCCATGGTGCTGACGTTGGGCACTTGGCCACACAAAAGCTTTGGAGCTCCCAGCCTGCAATGCATGTCACTAAAACTAAAGCATTAAAAGAACAAAAAACCTTACAGCATTCAATTATATTGTCAAGTAGCACCTTAAAGGTAAAAGTAAAGGTACCCCTGCCCGTACGGGCCAGTCTTGCCAGACTCTAGGGTTGCGCGCCCATCTCGCTTAAGAGGCTGGGGGCCAGCGCTGTCCAAAGACACTTCCAGGTCACGTGGCCAGCGTGACAAGCTGCATCTGGCGAGCCAGTGCAGCGCACGGAAACGCCGTTTACCTTCCCGCTAGTAAGCGGTCCCTATTTATCTACTTGCACCCGGGGGTGCTTTCGAACTGGTAGGTTGGCAGGCGCTGGGACCGAGCAACGGGAGCACACCCCGCCGTGGGGATTCAAACCGCCGACCTAACGATCGGCAAGTCCTAGGCGCTGAGGTTTTACCCACAGCGCCACCCGCGTCCCTCCCAAGTAGCACCTTAGAGACCAACTAAGTTTGTTCTTGGTATAAGCTTTTGTGTGCATGCACACTTCTTCAGATATACACGACTACCTACCAGAATCCATTATATTGTATTTGTTTCTCAAAAAAACCAAGCAAGCCAGATAGAAAAGCTTAAACCCTTGATTCTGTAAGGAAGCAATTTGAGGGGGAGACCGGTCCTCTCCCTGTTTTTGTTGTTTATTTTAACAGCAACAGAAAAAGGAGCATGTGCTCCACTGAGTCTAAACTGTAGATAAAAAAGAAGATGAAATAAATACCAAATCAAGCTAATAGCTAATGGGCAAAACAGAAGCTTGCAACTTTTGCAATGACATCTATATTTTTAAAATAAAAATAATACAAAGGACTTGTGCAAAAACAGTCTTGTAGAAGATCTCTGTGTTAAAAACATTATTTAAGGGTTGTACATATATATTGCAGTTACAGTCCCCAAAGATCTTTTGGGCATGCCTTCAGTGAGCATCAGTCAGTGGCAATAGACAAGGGGTAGGCAACGTAAGGCCTGTGGGCTGGATGAGGCCCAATCGCCTTCTCAATCCGGCCCGTGGACAGTCCGAGAATCAACATGTTTTTACATGAGTAGAATGTGTGCTTTTATTTAAAATGCATCTCTGGGTTATTTGTGGGGCATAGGAATTCGTTCATTATTTTATTTGTTCATTATAGTCCTGCACACCACATGGTCTGTGAGGGATGGTGGACTGGCCCACGGCTGAAAATAGTTACTGACCCCTGCAATAGACGAATTAAGATCATTTGAGTTGAGTTGTTGCTAGATTGTATTTAGGTGAGCAGCGCACAGAAGGTGTGTGGTGATAAAAAAGCACCACCTAGACATCACCATGTACATGACGAAAAATTTAGGAGTAAGAAATTTAATAAACTTTAAAGAAAAAAAGAACAAAATATTCATCTTGCTGGAATGTAGTAACCTTTGACATCTTCAACAAGTAGTTATGAAATTTTATGACCTCCGCTTGTTACAAAACCAAAGTGTTTAACTGTGATGAATCATCTTCTATAACTGTAGTAACTTAAGATTTCGTTAATGTAAATAACTCAACTGGAATTCTTATGATTAGATAATGGTCTAATGCTGGTGGCTATAGGTTCAGCAGAGTCAAGACGTTAAACATTTACTTGATGAGTTCAGGGCCACTGGCAGAGGAACGGGAGTGCAGAGGGAGCAGACTGCCCCCGGCACCACTATTCCGGTAGGGTGCCATCGCGGCGCCCCCTGGACACGCGCCGTACATCCCCACGTGTGCGCCAGGTGCCACGCCCCCAGGTGGCACGTCACACCCCCAGAATGTGTGCCACGCCCCTGCGGGCGGTGCACCATGCCCTCGCGGGCAGCATACCAGACCCCCGGGATGCGCGCCATGCCCCTGGGGGCAACGTGTCATGCCCCCAGGGCACATACCATGCCTCTGCCTGCTTAGGTGAATTTTACTGTGCAGTAGGTAAGAATGTTTTAAATAATTCTCACTTCTGGAAAAGGTTGTTCAAGTATTTAAAAACATATCTCAGATTATTTCCATGTTTGCTTCTACTTGTATGACAGAGAGCTAGCAGAGCAACTTTGATACCATATCTTAGGATCCCATGCTCCTTGGGCTGAATATCTTTCCTTGATTATAGTCTACTTCTTGCATAGACTTCCATATGGTTTGAATTCTGAAGCAGCCCAGAATCCAAGCCCCCTGCCTTATATCTCAGGAACTTACACAGCTTATTCTTTTTTAAGTAAAACATCCCTTTGGTCACTGAGGTATGAATTTGGATTTGATTACCTCAGACATGGTTTTAATTGGAGAGATAAACTCTGAACAGAGAAGGCATTATCCAAGGTTTGAAACACTTTCTCATGAAATTACTATATATCTGCAATTTTACAGGACCTCCATCACCTGCATTATGCTATGATCTGTGCCTTGACTGGAGTTATTAAGGAGGTAGCAACTCTACTCAATATGTTGGGATCCTTGACAAACTGATTTGCTTTTGTTTCTGCTCCACTGATGCCAAACATGTTTGTCTGGAGCTAAGCACTATTTTCATGTTAAAAAAGGATAGTGGGTGATACCCAGTGCTGAAGCTTCATCAGTGCAATGGACTTTGTGCAGGCAGTGGAACTCTGTCCTTTCCTATTCCCTTCCAGCCCACCCCCGCCCCAAAAAAACCCTCAAAATCAACTCCAGATGGTTGGAAGTCCCTCCGTTACATATTCTGGAGATGGATGTGGGAAGCAGAGGAAACAATCATTGCACGAAGCAAACAGAGGGAGAATTGAATACATTTCAATATATATTTAAAATAAAAATATTAAAATGAATGTCTGTTACCATATGCTACACTGGCTTGCTGCCATCTGACTAAGAATTTTTTTTTTTTTAAAGTAACAAGAGAGGATGATGCAGCCATTGGCACTGGCTACTCCTGGTGCTGATGCTAGGCCTATCTGCTGCTGCCTCTGCAATCTGCCTCGCTCTGGGTGGTCATGGGGGTAGGCTGTATAATTCCTTTAATTTCTGCCTTTCCTCTCTATGAGGAAACTCACAATAATGAGTTGCTAGCTGTAATGCTTGATATCAGAAATAAGATATTCCGGCTCCACTTGTCCTCTCTTTTACATAGAAATATGTACAAGAGATTATGTTTTCTTTAATATTGTTACCGGCCACCCCAATTCCTGCTGAGCCGTGCACAGGATTCCAGAGGTCTTGGCCCTAAACCAGGGTCTGTGCTCCTTTGGGGAATTGAAGACACACTGCAGGCTGTCGTAGCTTTAAGAAATATGGTTTATTCACCTATTTACACCTTCAGTCTGCCTGGAGGGAGTCCAGATCTTATAGTACGGTCGCGTCAAAAGAGGCTTGTTCCCCACAGCAGTGCAGCCCTGGAGTCCAAGGCCTCTCTCCCAGCCTCCCTTCAGCCAGCCTGCCCAAATGGTTCTGTCCTTTGTTCTCAGCTATTCCAAGCCTTGTGCCAAAGGCCCCAAACTCTTCTGTGACATCACACCCAGCACAGGCACCAACTTCTAGGGGCCAAGGCAGTTTCGGCCCCCTGAATTTTTTTAATTTTTTTTTTTTGAGAGGCAGCCACCCTCAATATTCAGATGGTGTTGCACATGGGACATCAGCACATTGCACAATGTCGCATTGCCCCCCCCAATCCTCTGCAGAGGCTCCTTGGACATCCAGTTACCCTGTCCACCTTCCAACCCCACCTCCCCATATCTGTTCACCCCTCAAGGCAGGGGAAAGGACTCTTGCCTTGCCAATGGCCCCGTGTTGTTTTTAATGGCCCTACATTGTCAGGTTATTTTGCATAAGCTAGCCCAGGAATACTTCTGCAGCTTGTATTTTGCCTTCATATCCCAAATAATCAGAATTCTACCATATATTAATTTATCGGGTTTAGGGAGGTCCCCTTTCTAGCACCAATAAAGTTGATGCTCCATAGGAAGCTCACAAAAAAGAGTACAATATATGACATTATGGTAACTATACTGCCTCACCTCCGCGAGCTACAGGATAAAACTACAAACTTATGCTGAATCATCTGCAGGCAAATATTGCTACTGAAGAGATTTGTTTCGTTAATGTACAACATAAACTCATTTGGCCCTATTCTTATCTATTTACTAAGTTTGAATGTAGCCCCGGTCATAAGATCAGCGCAGGACATTAATTAAACATTTACCTGATGCTTGGAATCAGTGATGCTGTCGGCTACACCAATATTATACTCAGCAACATCTGATTTTGTGCATTAGGCATACAGTATATCAAAGTCAGGGCTTCTTGTTACCATGACAGGAACGATGAATTCAAGGTCTCAACGAGCCACTGGCCTTGCCTTTTTGTTCTGTGTTGCTTGTTCTAGTTAACATTTTAAAATTTAAGGAATAAAAAAATTCCTTCCTGTAGCACCTTAAAGACCAACTAAGTTAGTTCTTGGTATAAGCTTTCGTGTGCATGCACACTTCTTCAGTGTATCTGAAGAAGTGTGCATGCACACGAAAGCTTATACCAAGAACTAACTTAGTTGGTCTTTAAGGTGCTACAGGAAGGAATTTTTTTATTTCGACTATGGCAGACCAACACGGCTACCCATCTGTAACTAAAATTTAAGGGTTACAGAAGCACACCACATAATTGTGCTAAATCATCTTCAACACCTCTCGCTGCTGAAGAGTTTTCTTTTTTGTTGTTGTTAACGTACGACATGAACTTGGTTGGCCCTGTTCTTAGCTGTTCAATATTATTTCATGCACAGCCTTTGGCCCTGATAAAAGTAGCGTCAGTGGAGGGCACACATTAAACATTTACTTGATGCTTAGTATGAGTGAGTCCATTGGCTGCACCAACGTTATACTTGCAACATCTGCTTTCATATATTAGGCACAAAGCGTGTAAGGAAGTCAGGACTCCTTGATACCACGATGGCCAGGCTGAATTCAAGGTCTCAAGTGGTTGCTGGACTTGCCTTTTGGTTCTCTTTGTGGCATTGTGCCGAAAGTGGGAAGCTGTTGGTGTTGCCTCAAGATGGAAGTCACTGGCTGAGCATGCAAATAGCAGTAGAGAAGCTTGCGCAAAAAGGACATGAGGTTGTGGTTGTGATGCCAGAAAACACTTTGGTCATGAAAACGTCTTCTGAGCATTTTACTGTAAGAACACATTCCGTGCCTTACACCCAGGAGCAGTTGGATGAATTTTACAGGGCAATAGGTGAGAATATTTTTAATAATGCTCACCTCTTGGAGAAGGTTGTTCAGTTCTATAGAAATGTATCTCATAGTGTTTCCATGTATGTTTCTGCTTGTCGGCATCTTTTATACGACAAAGAACTCATCCACTTCCTCCAGCAGAGCAACTTTGATGCTGTGTTTTCTGATCCTGTGCTGCCTTGTGCTCCAATCCTTGCTGAATATCTTTCCTTGCCTAGAGTCTACTTCTTACGTGGACTTCCATGTCATTTGGACTTCCAAGCTGCTCAGTGTCCAAGCCCCATTTCTTATATTCCACAGGGTTTTACAACTTACTCGGATCATATGACATTTACTGAGCGTGTGAAGAATGTTTTAATGACTCAGTTCAATTCTTTAGTTTGCTACTTATTGTATGAAAAATATGAACAGCTTGCTACTGAGTTTCTGCAGAGGAAGATTACAGCCTTGGAACTTTTTAGTAAAACATCCGTTTGGTTGCTGAGGTATGACTTTGCATTTGATTACCCCAGACCTGTGATGCCCAACATGGTCTTTATTGGAGGGATTAATTGTGCCCAGAAGAAGCCATTATCCAAGGTTTGTAACACTTTATCATGACATTTGTAGTTATTTTATTGGTGTTACGCCCTCTGTCTTTCTGTATGTCAGCTACAGCAATTTATTGTAGCTCAGTGGTAGAGCTTTCCATCAGAAGATTCCAGGTCCCCTGGGGCATCTCCAGGTAGTGCAGGAAAAGATCCCTTTCTGAAGCCCAGGAGAGCAGCTTCCAATCCATGCAGAATATACTGAGCTACACAGAACCGAGGTCTTACTCAGTAAATCGAGATTCCTATGCAGTTCTTTTTTTCTAGACAAAACAGTGCTGGCTGGGGGCGGGTCGCACAGAGGGTGAAGATTGCCCTCTCTGCCCTCTATTCTTCACCTCCAGGCGAGCACTTGTGGGACACGCAGAGGGGGGCATGACGTGACATCACAAAACACTGGGCCCCCTCCATGTGGGAGGCAACGTGGAGCTCCTGAAGCCACGGAGCAGCAGCTCTAGGAGGCTGAATCAGTGGAGGATTCAACATCCCTTTTGAATACAAAAGGGAAATGTTGCAGGAAACCCACAGAACTGGGCAAGAGTCTCAGGAAGACATGCATTAAAGATTTATTTGAATTCATCAACCAAATATTTTGCTTCAGGACAATTGCTTATAGGTGGATATTTTTGATGGGGAGGATTGCTTCCTTCTCACATAGCTATTCACAAACTTGAACTACAGACCTGAATGCAGAGGGGACTGGTTTAAATCAAAGCAATAAAAAAAAAAAAAAATCACAGAGAGGACCAGCTTAAACAATTACAACAAATTGACGATCTGAAAATCCAACTTTTTTTTTTTAACAAACATGCCTACTAAACTGGTTGCTATAACTTTTGAAATTAGTGATAATGTAGTTACCTGGTTCAGAATGCGAATAACAAACTTAGTTGGTCTCTGAGGTGCTACTGGAAGGAATTTTTTTATTTTGCAGTGTGTGTTGTGTGTTTGGGAAAGAAGTGCCCTCCCAGCAGTGGCAGTGCTGCTGCTCAGCGGAATGGAGGTGGAACAGAGAGTGGCAGCAGCAAAGTCACAGAGCTCTTGATTTGTGGTGGCTGCAAAGGGGGGGTGGGGACAGATGACTAAACTGGGGGGGGGCAGATAAATACCAACTCAAGCCAATTGCTGATGGGCAAAATAGAGGCTTGTGGGGTGTTTTTCTTTTCTTTTTGCAGAGACATGGTATATATTTTTAAACAGAATTAACACTGGCTTCCTGTGCCAGAGCAGGCCTGCACAAGACCTCCGTGCTCTTGTTGTTGTTGTTGAATATTGTTACAGTAGTTATAGCCTTCAGGTGTGTTCTTGTTGTGCCTTCAGTGTGCAGCAGCATTTTGGTCACTGGAAATGAAATGGCTAGATTGTATTCAGCTGAGCAGCATATACAGGTAAGGGGTATGAAAATAAAAGCCCCTCCTACCCAGAGGGGTACATGACAAACTACCTTCCCCCAAAAATAAAGTGCACCAAAGACTCAGCTATACAGCTGCAAATAAAATGTTTAAGTGTGTTTTAAGTGTAATATACAATGTCACACTAGATGGCAATAGTGGGCCTTATGGAAAATTCAACGTATTTTTAAAAACACTTTTCAAAAAGCATTTTCAGAACAGTTTTTATATGTGTGTAGATTCCATCAAAGAAGCTTCCCTGTCAGCAGTGACTACATTTTTGTACTGGGCCATTTTTCCTTGGTGGATTATCCATGGATTGGGAAAATCTGGATTAAATGTGTAGGAATTTGGGGATGCCATTTTGTTAAGGATGATGTGTACACATTGAAAAACCTTGCTCACATAACTAAGAGCAAATGCACAGTAAACGGACATGGGGAGAAGCCCTTTATTTGTCTGGACATGTTCCAACTTGATTGGTAGATCATCATTGCTTATTCTAGTTAACATTTTAAAATCTGAGGGTTACAGAAGCATACCACATAATTGTGCTAAATCATCTTCTACAACTCTTGTGGCGGAATAGTTTTCTTTTTTGTTGTTGTTAACGTACGACATGAACTTGGTTGGCCCTGTTCTTATCTGTTCAATATTATTTCATGCACAGCCTTTGGTCCTGATAAAAGTAGCATCAGTGAAGGGCACACATTAAACATTTACTTGATGCTTAGTATGAGTGAGTCCATTGGCTGCACCAACGTTATACTTGCAACATCTGCTTTCATATATTAGGCACAAAGCGTGTAAGGAAGTCAGGACTCCTTGATACCACGATGGCCAGGCTGAATTCAAGGTCTCAAGTGGTTGCTGGACTTGCCTTTTGGTTCTCTTTGTGGCATTGTGCCGAAAGTGGGAAGCTGTTGGTGTTGCCTCAAGATGGAAGTCACTGGCTGAGCATGCAAGTGGTAGTTGAGATGCTTGCGCAAAAAGGACATGAGGTTGTGGTTGTGATGCCAGAAAACACTTTGGTCATGCAAACGTCTTCTGAGCATTTTACTGTAAGAACACATTCCGTGCCTTACAGCCAGGAGAAGTTGAATGAACTTCTGAGTTCGATGACTGAGCATGCTCTTAAGAATCTGAATTTCCTAGAGAACATGGTACACTTGTATATAAACATATCTCAAGTTACTACCATATTTGTTTCTACTTGTCAGCATCTTTTATACGACAAAGAACTCATCCACTTCCTCCAGCAGAGCGACTTTGATGCTGTGTTTTCTGATCCTGTGCTGCCTTGTGCTCCAATCCTTGCTGAATATCTTTCCTTGCCTACAGTCTACTTCTTGCGTGGACTTCCATGTCATTTGGACTTCCAAGCTGCTCAGTGTCCAAGCCCCATTTCTTATATTCCAGAGGGTTTTACAACTTACTCGGATCATATGACATTTACTGAGCGTGTGAAGAATGTTTTAATGTCGATGTTAGCTTCTTTATATTGTTACTCATATTATGGAAAATACGAACATCTGGCAACTGAATTTCTGCAAAGGAAAATTACACTCTTAGAACTTTTTGGTAAGGCATCCATTTGGCTAATTAGACAAGACTTTGCATTTGATTACCCCAGACCGGTGATGCCCAACATGGTCTTCATTGGAGGGATTAACTGTGCCCAGAAGAAGCCATTATCCAAGGTTTGCAATTCTTTATGGTGAAATTGTTGTTTATTTGCTGCCTTTCGTGACCTTCTGGCACTTGCCTTATCCTTCATGAATGATATTTTCTATTGTACATCTACTTAAGTGTTAGGACATAGACATCCTAGTTGCTCCATTGATGGAACAAAGCTTTTTTTTTTTCCATTACCACCAACTCTTTAGTGCAAATGAAGTGGTAGATTCCAGCAATAATAATTTTAGAGAAGAGCTAAGGCACTTTCCGGTTCGTTCATGCACCAAAAACTCTGTTGTTCCACCAGGCAGAGGGCCTTCTCGGTAGTGGCGCCTTCCCTGTGGAACACCCTCCCACCAGATGTCAAAGAGAACAACTACCAGGCTTTTAGAAGACATCTGAAGGCAGCCCTGTTTCGGGAAGCTTTTAATGTTTGATGTATTATAGTATTTTAATATTCTTTTGGAAGCCGCCCAGAGTGGCCGGGGAAGCCCAGCCAGATGGGCGGGGTATAAATAATAAATTATTATTATTATTATTATTATTATTATTATTGTTCAGAACTGAAAAGCCTGTTAGCTTTACTGCTTTCTTGAGTGCCCATGTTGCTTCAAACCTGCAGGGGAAGGGAATTCGCCTGAAAGGCCCAAGGAAGAAACTGGTTAGGCTGGTACTTTTACAGCTGAGTTCTACCTCCTAACTGCCACGGACTGAGCCGGAGACATGTTCCCCATCAGGTATCTGTTCTGCCCCTGAGCTATGGTACTGTCTTTTGCTGTACTGATCACCTACCTAACTGCTGAAAATACCTTTCAGCAAGCTGAGGGTTTGTGAAATCTGCTATGAGAAAAACAGAAAGTGAGTTTGGATAGGAGAAACAGTCCCCCACATAGCTAGGAGTTTTGAGCTGTTGCTTAGATGCAAAGGTAGAAGCAGAAATGCTAGCCTAGCATTGCTTACAGTGATGCAGGTATTTTCTTTCTTTCTTTCTTTCTTTCTTTCTTTCTTTCTTTCTTTCTGAGAGTCATAACCCCTGCGTAAACTGTGGGCTTACTGTATACAACTGAACAGATAGTGAGGAAGGTCATCCAATCTGCAGGGGGAGAAACATATGTATGGTATCTTTGCTAATCTACCTTCAAGAACCGTAGTCATCATTATTTGAAACCCAAGAATTGTTCAGGTGAGCAGTGATAAGGAAACCACCCATGTGACACCCCCCCCAAGTGCAGTAAGGAGCTTCCACGCCGTCAGCAACTGTGGTTTTGTACTTGGTCATTTTTACTTATCCAATTATTTAGGAAGTGGGAAATCTAGATTAAATGGAAATTGGGGGGGTGGTGCTGGCTTTTTGCTCAGAATGATGTCAAATGGAGATTGCAAAAAACTCTACTAATACACATGACTAACAGAAAATTGACAGTAAACTCCTGTGTGGAGCAGTCCTTTGTTTGAGTATTTCCCAAGTGATCTCTGGATTGTACTGCTTATTCTTAGTATTTTTTTAGTTTGAGTACAGTGGTACCTCAGGTTAAGTATTTAATTCGTTCCAGAGGTCCATTCTTAACCTGAAACTGTTCTTAACCTGAAGCACCACTTTAGCTAATGGGGCCTCCTGCTGCCGCCGCGCCGCCGGAGCACAATTTCTGTTCTCATCCTGAAGCAAAGTTCTTAACCTGAAGCACTATTTCTGGGTTAGCGGAGTCTGTAACCTGAAGCATATGTAACCTGAAGCATATGTAACCCGAGGTACCACTGTACTGTATTTGATTTTTAAAAATAATAGTTTTATTTGCTGGCTAAACGGTTTTGGGGGTTTATTTTATTTTATTTTGTTTTATTTTATTTATTCAATGTGTATACCACCCTTCTTCTGAAGACTTCATGGGGGTTCACAGCATAAAAATACAGAACAATACCACAAAATGCATAACAAAACAAGAACAAAACCCAAACAAACCAATAACCCTGATTCCACAAAAGGACGTAGACTGTTAATTAGCCAAAGTCCTCGTTGATAAAGAATGTTTTTGCCTGGCACCTAAAAATGTATAATGAAGGCACCAGATGACATTCCACAAACAGGGAACCACTATAGAAAAGGCCCATTCTCATGTTGCCACCCTCCTGGTCTCTCGTGGAGGAGGTACATGAAGAAGTACCTCAGAGGATGGTTGCAGGATCTGAGTCGGTTCATACTGAGATAGACAGTCCTTGAGGTACTGTGGTCCTGAGCCATTTAACCATTTAAAACATCAACTCAGTTGACATTGCTCTTATAATTGGATATACAGTAGTACCTCGGGTTACATACGCTTCAGGTTACATATGCTTCAGGTTACAGACTCCACTAACCCAGAAATAGTGCTTCAATAGAGGCCCCATTAGCTAAAGTGGTGCTTCAGGTTAAGAACAGTTTCAGGTTAAGAACGCACCTCCAGAACGAATTAAGTACTTAACCCGAGGTACCACTGTATGGGCTATTTGTCCTGGCAAGAGGTTCAGCAGAGGCAACAAATTAAACATTTACTTGATGCTTAGAATCTGTGATCCTGTGGGCTGCACCAGTGTTTTATTATGTAACATCTGCTTTCATACATTAGGCACACAAAGCGTATAGCGAGTTCAGGGCTCCTTGATTCCATGATAGGAAGGATGAATTCAAGGTCTCATCCAGCTGCTGCTGGCCTTGCCTTTTGGTTCTGTTTGTGGCGTTGTGCTGGAAGTGGGAAGCTGTTGGTGATGCCACAGGATGGAAGTCACTGGCTGAGTACAGAAGTGGTAGTAGAGACGCTTATGCAACAGGCTAGCCTGCAGACTCCTTATCACCCAATCCAGGTTGGTTTGCAAAACCGACCTTTGACCAAGATTTAAACATTCCACACTGCCTTAATAAATGTGTCACAGAAAATAAATATTTGCAGAAGAAGATAGAGCTAAAGGCTCACAAGAGGCTTTGTTTCCTGTGCTGTTCGCAATGGTTTTTTTACATTCATTTCATTTTGGGTTAGAATTATGCCACATTGCAACCAGCAAGAAGATTTCTATGCGTCAAGGCATTTGTGTTTTGCTTACTCTCTTTTTCTGGAACCTTACGGATGGAGGAAAGGTGTTGGTAATACCCCATGATGGCAGTCACTGGCTCAGTATCCATCCAGTTATGGAACATCTTCAGCAGAGAGGACACCAAGTAGTTGTCGTTGCTCCTGAGACGAATTTATGGATAAAGTCATCTGTACATTATACATTGAAAACATTTGCCGTGCCCTACTCAAAGGAATACTTGAAAGCAGAATTCCAAAAGCTTGGTCACAGGATTTTTGCACGTCAGCCTTTCCTGGAAAGAATGACCGGGACATTTTCAAGAATAAGAAATATTACAATGCTTCTATATAATAATTGCAAGCAGCTTTTATACAACAAAGAGCTGATTTCTTACCTTAAAGAAACCAAATTCAACATTGTAGTTATGGATCCAGTGTTTCCATGTGGGCAGATCTTGGCTGAGTATTTATCCCTTCCTTCTATTTACTACTTGCGGGGAATTCCATGTGGTTTAGACTTTGTGGCAACACAGTGTCCAAACCCACATTCTTATGTCCCAAAATTTTTCTCGGGCAATACAGATCACATGAACTTTAAACAGAGAGTGAAGAATTTTTTAATCGGCTCTCTGGAATTCATGATATGCCATTTTCTTTATTCACCCTATGGAACACTGAACAAGGAATTCCTGCACCAAGATGTGACAGTAGCAGACCTTTATAGTCAAGCATCAATTTGGCTTCTGCGCTATGACTTTGTTTTTGAATATCCCAGACCTATCATGCCCAACATGGTCTTCATTGGGGGTATAAACTGTGCAAAGGAAAATCCACTAACTCAGGTTGGAATCCACCTCTCCACTCCCCCTTACTGAGACGGTTCAAAACTTCAGTTTAAAAATGGAGGATGAGAAAGGGATTAGGATTGAGATATTTCAGTAGACTGGAAAAGTTAATACAGTGGTGCCTCGCAAGACGAAATTAATCCGTTCTGCGAGTGTCTTCGTCTAGCGGTTTTTTCGTCTTGCGAAGCAACCCTATTAGCGGCTTAGCGGATTAGTGCTATTAGCAGTTTAGCGGCTATTAAAGGCTTATCGGCTTAGCGGATTAGCTGCTAAAAGGCTATTAGCGGCTTAGCGGCTTAGAAAAAGGGGGGGGGAAGCGAAAAAAAATCTCAAGACTCGCAAGACATTTTCGTCTTGCGAAGCAAGCCCATAGGGAAATTCGTCCTGCGAAGCAACTCAAAAACGGAAAACCCTTTCGTCTAGCGGGTTTTCCATCTTGCGAGGCATTCGTCTTGCGGGGCACCACTGTAGCATGGTGCCATCTCCCTTTTGACATAATATCAGAATGCAGCCATACTACCCTGAACACGCCCGATCTTGTCTGGTCTCGGAAGCTAAGCAGGGTCAGGCCTGGTTAGTACTTGGAAGGGAGACTTAATATTGGAATCAAGAGGCACAATGCAATTACCAAGCAGCAGATTTAAAATAATATGCACAGAGGCCCTGGGCTTATAAATCCTAATGCCTAATACCTTAGCTGAGCTTAGCGAACCGCCTTATTATATCATATTTATGTCAGTCTGCTAACTTGCTTTGCTGATGTGGAAAACTTTATTGTGTATTATTTTTATTGGTTGCTGTACTTATTGCATTTGTGTTTTCTGTTGTAACCTGCTCTGTGATGACTTCTGGGATGAAGGGCAATTTAGAAATATCCTAAATGAATGAACGCATATGATATGTTGTTAGAGAGATTCCTGAAATTCAATATCCTGACCGATGTCTAAGACTGAATGTGAGGGCAGGTGGGCCATTAGGCCGGTCTAGGACAATTCTTCTCAGGGGCAAAAGAAAAATGTAAGCCAGGGCAGAGGAGAGAGGAGGAGGAGGAGGAGGAGGAGGAGGAGGAGGAGAGGCTGCCACTATTACAGTAGTGGCAAAACAACAACAGCAAAAGTAAGGGGAGGGGAGAGGAAGAGTCCCTGCTGGGGAGGGGCAGAGGAGAGACGGGGGCAACAGGAGGGCCTACACAGAAGGATTTGTTCTGGATCCGACACTGCCCCCCCCCCAACAGATCTGGTCCTAGAAATGGTCTAATGTTCACACACACACACACACACACACACACACTTGCCCAGCAAAGGTTACTTTTTCATTTAGCTTTTTGGGAGAGATGAAAATATTCCCACGTGATGCAGAATGCTGACCAAAAGTTTCTTTGTTTGTTTTGCCTAGGAATTTGAAGCCATAGTAAACAGTTCTGGCGAACATGGCATTGTGGTGTTTTCCTTGGGTTCAATGGTTTCTGAAATTCCAATGAAAAAAGCTATGGAAATTGCTGAAGCGTTTGGAACAATACCTCAGACGGTAAGAAGGAAAAATGGTATTCACGTAGGATGTTAAATATTTTGGTTCATTTTGCATGTGTTGCTGTCTGCTTTAAAAGTGTCTCCGAAGCTGAAGTTGACACACAACCCTTTGCCTCACTCCAACAAGCAATCTTGCAGCTTGACACACATGAACCGGGAAGCTGTTCACATACAGCTCTTTAGAAATATTGCCATGGTAATTTAGATGCCAGCTGCTGGCTCAGACCCTCCTCAAAAGCTACAGCTGATATTGCTGCAAGAAGACAACAGGGGAACAAGATGTGAATAGTTCCCTGACAGTTGTCACGTTTGGCTGCATTCCAGATAAAGCTGCCAGAGTTGAGCCCTCGGCGGGTTCCCTAATTGTACAGCAACCGCAAGTGGAACAATGCAGAAAACCCTGCTGATCTTCATAACCAACATTCTGCAACTAAATTTCAGATCATATGGACTAGGTCTTGTTTCTTTAAGTTGGGGAGGGTGGGCTAAAAGATTATCCATGCACACCACCTCAAATCCAGAGGCTAGAGACATCTGTTGGAAAAAGTTTTAGTGATGATAGATTGTAGTATAGCCATGTCAGCTAATCAATTACCAGTCCAGAAACTGGTGAAATTTTGCCTCCTCTGCATTTTCTGCTACCATAACATGAGACTTCTTTTCTCATTCCTCTGAGAATACAGCTCCTTCACTGCTAAGAAGTGAAAGGAGTCAATAGTAAATGGATTTCCCAAACTTGCCTCATCCTTCTTGGAAGTAAGAAATAGCTGCTTTAGCGGCCTCCATCATGTTGCCCTTTCTCAGACTTCCTAAACCTGGTGCCTTCCAGATGCCTTTGACTAGAGCTCCCATCTGCCCCAGCCAGCGTGGCCAGTGGTCAGGGAAGACGGGAGCTGTAGTTCAGAACAACTGGAGGGCATCGCGGTGGTGTGGAAGAAACCATGTTGCCGTGGTAATATAAAAATAGGCTCTGTCAGTGCCTGGATTATTATTTATTTATTTATTATTTAATTTCTTGTTAAGTTTCAAAAGAAAAGGAAAGAAATGTTTTACAAAATTCTACAAAATACAGTGTTACCAAACACGATCTGATGAAAATATACAAATTCTTTATAAAATCATAGATCACTGTTGGACAAAAACAGACTTAAAATAAAACCAAAATAAATAAACTACAGGTAAGTGAATGTGTGGGAGGTAGTGACTGGAGCTCTTTATAGCACAGACATAATGGTTAAACAAGAGAAAGTTACAAAACGTAGACCCTATTATATCAAGGGAAAGTGATTAAAGTATTCAAATGCCCTGAGTCACGGAGCCATATTCATTTCTAGGCTGAGGGCGTCCTTGGCCATGTTTCTCTTTGCTTACAACTGAAATGAAGTCAAACTAAACAAATACAAAATCTTCCTTCTTTCTTTGGCCCCTAAGGACTCTCAGCTTATTATTTAGTTTTTCTAGCAGGGCAATATCACACAGTAAGATTGGCCCCATCTATTTTCCCCCCAAACTGTGATGGTCATTCTAGCGGCAATAAGCAGCTGTGCTATCAGAACTTTGTGCAAATGGTGCAAATTTTGATTACCCTCAAATATAAGCGTAAAAATAAAAGGGTTAATTGAGATGTTAGGATAATGTGGCAGCTTAAGATCTTATCCATTTCTCTGAATGCTGTTGCTGAAAATTCTTGCACTCTAACACAACCCCACCATAGGCGGATGTAGGACCCAATTTCTGAACATCCCCTCCAGCCCCTTGGGTAAGCTGATGAATTTATATACAAGAGTCTTCTAGTACATTCAGCTGATATATTATGAAAAGGAGCTTTTCCCCCATGGTAAACCAAGTATATTCAGTTATGTCACATTCTAAATCTGTCTTCCAGGACATTCTTAAACCTGTTTGGTGTCTGGGATCATATTTGAGGAAAGCTTTTAAATATTTGAAAGTATTCCCTTTGAATATTGTGAAGAAATAATTTGTATTTTTTTTCAGTGTCTGAATAATCATGACACTAATTCCATATTACTTTATCCTAGCCTGAGATCCCATGCAGACTCAGATCATTATAGACTTATGGTCATGATTACATGCTATTTTATGAGATAAATTATTGAGAGTGGTTTGTGTTTTGGTTTTTTGTAAGCTTTTACTTTTTTTTAAAGTCACAGAGAGTACGCAATATTCTTTGTTTCTGTTTATAATTGCCTAACTTAGGGCGAAGCATTTGCAATGAATTATCTTCCCTCTGTTATCTACTGAAATGTGTTGGATTTAGACACAAGACCTGGATTGAAATCCTAGCTAACTCTTTGGCCTGGTTCACACCTCACGGCAAGGCAAACTATGTGATGGCTCTCGAAGAGGAACTCACACATGCTTTTCTCCTCATTAGTTGTTTAACCTGAGGTTGGCATGGCAGCTAAGCCAAGGTTTGGCATAGCGTGTCATCTGAACTGAGAATTGTAGCTAAGGTCTCTGTTCCTTAACTACATTCTGTAACCAAGGTCTGTCCACATAGTTTCCTGGTTTGGATGAAATAAGGTACCATGGTTAATCTTGGCTTGATTTCTTGGGCTAAGAAGGGAGTAGCAAAGGGGTTGCATGCAGGGGCAAAAGGCTTGCTAGTATCTCAGCCTGTGAAGCTGAGATATGACCATCCAAACACCGCCACTGGGTATTAAGTAGACCTGAATTCTCCATCAGTAAATTGGGAATAGTACTGCTCTAAGGATAGTTGATATATGTTATTCAGTTTTGGATAAAGAATAGGACTATAACCTTTTAAAAATGTATTAATTTTAGTCCATTCTTTTAAAAATATTTATTATTTATTTAATTGAAATCATATTATTCAATAACATGTTTAAAAAGAAATAAATAGGACATAACACAATTGCATAAAAATAAAAATTAAACACACACAAAATAAAAGGATACAAATATGCATTCACAACCCCTGGGGAAAATAAGAAGTATTGATATTTCATTCTTCAGTTAAACTTATGTATGGGTAAAAACTAGAAGTGCACTTTCATTCTTTTATATACAGGCAGTACCTTATTTATTTGTTGTTAACCGATATCCCACCTTTCCAGCTAATGGGGCTCTTTGAAGAGGCATTGCACCCTACGTAAGAGATATGAGAGAATGCTTGTTCAAGTGCAATTTGAAGTTTTTGTAAGTGAAGTGAAAAGATACATTTCCTAATCTATGTGTTTCCTTCCTCGTGAAGGTGCTATGGAGATATACAGGAGAAACACCCCCAAATCTTGCAAAGAACACAAAGCTTGTGAAGTGGCTACCACAAAATGATCTGCTTGGTATGTCTGGGACAGGAATTTTGTTGTTGTCTATAACCAGCCCTTAATGCTGCTTCAATGCCATTAGCCTCTTAGCAATACCATGAGAGAGTGTATCTAAATACTGTTTAGCAAAGTGTAAAGTAATGTGATGTTGGATGGACATGCTCCCACATTGCTCTTGGTCATGTACACTCATAGCAAAGCCCTGTAGCTGCAAAAGCTGGGCTAGGAAAAGAAAACCCTGCCTGGCGCTTTATGCTCATAGTGTGCATAAAAAACTAAGGAAATAGTTGAAAGGACAGTGGGCACAGATGCCAAAATGTGAGCCATGAAATAGGGGTGAGAAAAAAAATTCATTCAGTTCGCATTTAAAGGCAAGCTTACTTCATTCGCACTATCCAAAACAATCTGTGAACTGAATCACAGCCGTCCTTCAAAATTCACATGGCTCTGTATTCCGCAATGCAGGTAATGTACAAAATGTATATACTATGTTGAGGCATGCATAAAAATGCTGAAAGTAGTAAAAATAACCTACAGGAATCCATTATATTAGGAGAAATTCACACTAAAACTTTGGCAAGTTTTCGTGGTAACTAATAATAATAATAATAATAATAATAATAATAATAATTGCAAACTGGCGTAGAAGTATGGAGAACTGAACATAAGACTGGTAAGATGAGAAACTGGGAGAAACCAAAACTGACTGATTTGCTCATCCTTACCCATACCCACTTGCTGGAGTGAAAATTGCATTCAGTTCTGTTGAAAACAATGACTGACCAAAGTACCATTGGCTTTAATGGAATTTAGCACTAAACTAGACAGGATACTGGAGGCAGCTGATATCCTGCTTTCTACAGGTGCACGCTTGGTCCCAAGAGGACAGGACTCCCTGTCCATCACTTGATGTTCAGTGTCCCACATCTGACATTACATGTGGTGTCAAATATGGGGCAGGTGGGTGTGGTTTGAAGAAAACAGCCTCACGGGCCAAATCTGGTGGGTCAATTCTGGCTCTCAGGCCAAAGGGTCTCCACCCTTTGTATTGAATTGAGGGATCAGGGATGGAGAACCCAAGCCTCTTTATCTGGCCTTCAGGACTCAGCACAGGCCATGCCCCCAGGCCACATCCTTCACTGGCCCTACTCTGCACCCTACTCTGCCTGGACTGGGCCCTTGAACTGTGATAGCACCTCTTCCTTGCCTGGGTGGAGAGTGGCAGGACCCATCACTGGTCTGGAGTCCTAGAAGGCTGTCCATGAAGGAATGTGACCCTTTGGCTGACTGAGGGTCCCCACCCCTGGCCTAGATGGCCTAGAAGGGGGCCACTTCTCTCCTCCCACAGTTCTGTACCATCCTTCTGAAAGACATTTTGCTAGACTGTACATAACTGTCCAAGGAGATCAGCTTAATCATATGGCTGTTTAATTTGAACTTCAATTGGCTGCTTCCATAAAAATGCAATTTTAAGACTTGGCCTAGATACGTTGTCGTTAGCAGAATGATAAACCTGTTGTTATTTCTCCACCTCCTGCTCTTTCCTCAACAGCCCATCCAAAAGCCAGAGCCTTTATCACTCATGCTGGCTCCCATGGGGTCTATGAAGGAATCTGCAATGCTGTACCAATGGTGCTGATGCCGCTTTTTGGAGATCAAATGGACAATGCAAAGCGGATGGAATCTCGAGGCGCAGGAGTGACTCTGAATGTAGTGGACATGACTTCCAAGGATTTATCTGATGCACTGAAGGCTGTTATTTATGATAAAAAGTGAGTGATGAGTGGTACAAAATGAGTGGTACAAAACTCATTTTAGGGTTGGCCCAAAGTACATTTAAAATCAGAATATTCAAGGAAGTATACCATGGAAATTTACTTTCTTCTTTGCTTCAGTGCCTTGTTGTCTTTCTCACTGGCAGTTGTTGGTTATTCAGAGGAAATAAAATAATGTCTGGTGACCAGGAGTGTAGCTAGGCAGGGACGGGGCGAGCGTTCTGCACCGGGCGTTGGGGGGGGTGTGGGATGCCACGGGGGTCTAAAGGGTGGCTGCTGGGGGTGGACTTCCTGGTGGGATGGGAGCACGGCGGTTGCTTGGTGATTCGGGCCCTGCAAGGGGGCAGAGCCACTGCTTGAAATCAGCGGGTTTCGCTACACAGCTGCTGGTGACAGGTGAAGAAGAAAGTCTCTTCTTAACAACCCCTCTGTTTTTACTGCTTTGATTCTTTATCAGGACTCTGGGTCCTCTACAGTAGTGGTTTTAAAAATGTATTCTGTCAGACCATGGCATTTTCAGAAGCTAATCAGAGCATTATCAAAGAAAACTTAAGTAACAGCAAGGTTCTGTAAAAGAAAGCGTTCCCTACAATGAGCAGCTGCAAGGGAGTTTGGAGTATCTTCTAATGCGTAGTGCTAGCTCCCCCAAGGGGACAATAAGTGGGGGCAGGGGGGAGGGCCAAGAAGCCGCGCCAGTGCTCCAGGTGAGCCAAGTGCCCTGGAGTATTCTCCAAAATCCTCCATAATGCACAGGAGTTTCCAGGGGTTCCTTCACAGACAGGTTGATCTGGAAAGCATTCCACATTCCACATCCGTCACAAAACACTGTCCTGCACAATATTCCATCTCTGCTCCTTGGCAATGCTGTTTCTGCCAAGGGTAGCCAGCAAATCTGCCGTTTGCTATTATACCCTCTGCTGATTCATACAATCCTACTTCCAGTAGGGTGGTTTACGCAGTCCCTGTGGGGCAACTGAAGGGAATGGAAAAGGACGGCCTTGCAGGAACTGTCAGGAAGCAGCAGTGAAGGCAGGGGGCATCTCCTTCCACATTGGGAAGTGGCCCTGTTCTTGACTACCTACCAGCTCCTGCTTCCCTCAGCAGGCCACATTCTGCCTTTAAGAGACACTGACTGAGATCATCCCTCCTCCAACTGCCACCTGCTGGTGGTCACCAGTATCATCAGTTGCCCCACAGAAGTTCCTGGACACTGCATCATTCTCCATTTTTATCTCCAAGGACCTGTGATTAGCAGCAGCTGTCACGTAGGAGACAGATCAGCTATGTGAAAGATCCACCAGAGAAAACTTAGGGTTCAGCTACTAAAAGCATTGGAACTCTGGCCTCAGTCACCCTGTATAAGCTGTATACAGAGTATCCCGAAGTATCTGCACACACAGGAACAGGGGAGGGGTTTGCATCCCATGTCCCCAGTCTCTCAGAACAGTATCAACTCCACTTGGATTTCAAATGCTTTGGAAATCTGCTCCTATATGCTGGGTGTTTTATTTCCCTGTAATATTTATTTCCTAAAGAGGTTCTTTTGTTTTAGGTATAAAGAGAACATCCAGCGTCTCTCAGCTCTCCACCTGGACAGGCCCATTGAACCTCTTGACCTTGCGGTGCATTGGGTGGAGTTTGTGATGAAGCACAAGGGGGCTCCCCACTTAAGGCCGGCAGCACATGACCTCAACTGGATCCAGTATCACTCTATTGACGTCATTGCCTTCCTCCTGGCTGCTGTACTCCTTGCCCTATTTATCTCACTGAAGTGCTGCCTGTTTTGCTGCAGAAAGTGTTGCTGTAAAAGTGGAAGGATGAGCAAGAAAAGCAAATCAAAATCACACTGAAATGGGGTGGAGCATGTAAGATGAAGAGGAACAGAAGAAAGTGGGTCCTGCTCTTGGGGTTCAGAAGGCAGAGGTAGCCAACATGATGTCCTCCAGAGGTTTTGGGTTACAACTCCCATCAGACCTAGCTAGCATGGTCAGAGATGACAGGAGCTGTGGTACAAAATATCTGGCAGGCACTGTGTTGTCTACCCCTCCCAATTTTCAGGAGCTCTTAAAAACACAAACATGATGATTTGCAAGGTCACTTCCATGCCTATATATGAATTCAAACTATTTTAATCAATGAACAAGCAATCTGATAGCCAAGGGACCTGTGAACTTCCATACAAATCCCACAGTTCTGTAGTCAATTGATCTGTTGGGGAATCAATTGTTTGCATAACTTATCTTGAACTGATGGGTCGAGGTCCACACATGGGGTCAGTGGTGCCACCAGCGTTTTTGAGGGAGGTTTATTTTAACAGGAAGAGAAAGATGGAAAACACAATGTTCAGACAGTAGAGAAAGGAAGCTGGGCTACCTTTAACAATTGAGTGAGAGTGGACTCTGACAAGTGGAGCGCATTGCACAGGGTTGATAAAAGCTGCTTATGGGAATGCCGCCTGCCATAGGAACCCCCTGCCCCCTCATCCTGGAAAGAGAAGAACAAGGTATGGCCTTATAATGCCACTAAATATAAGGAGAAGGAGGACAGGCAAATGCAATATATTTAAAGTGGAACCTGCTTTGCTGGTGGACCTGAGAAGGTTGGCTATTAATGGCATACATGAGCCGTTCCCATGTTAGTTGAGTGGGCTACTGGCGTCTAAAGTCAATCCAAGTCCAAGCACTTTCAAAACATAAATGCCTTCACAGATGACCCTCTCCTTTGGAATGGCAGCACAGCCGTGTTTGTTGGCTGCAAGTGTTAATTAGAAGATTAGAACAAACTCCTGTTTCCCCTCCTACTTCAGAAATGTTGTTGTGACAGCATCTCCTGTAATATTAAGAAGACAGTGAACATCCTTGTGAGCACCTTACTAATACTGCGGGTTTGGCTGTCTATAAGGGCCCTTTTCAGAAACCTCCTGTACATAGAAACATAAGGCCAGTGGTCCGTTTAATCCAGCATCCTGTTTTCATGGTGGTCACTTTGGATACCCGTGGGAAACTGGCAAGCCAGGACCCAAGCCCAAGAGCCCTCTCCCCTCCTGTGGGTTCCAGCAACTGGTATTCAGAATTATTACAGCTTCCACCCATGGAGACAGAGCAGGGCCATTATGGCTAGTGGCCATTGGGAGTCTCCTCCTCCTCCTCCTCCATGAACATGTTTGATCCTCTTCTAAAGCCATCCAGGGTGGTGGCCGCACTGCCTCTTGGAGGGAATTCCATAGTTTAACTATGAGCTGTGTGAACAAATACTTTATCTGCCCTGAATCTTCCAATATTTGGCTTCGTTAGGTGTCCATTATGTCTAGTCTTATGAGACAGAGACAGATATTCAGAAACTTGGAACAATAATTTTGTGAGATTCTTGCATTGCAGGAGGTTAGATTAGATTACCCTTGGGGTCCCTTCCAACTCTAAGAATCTGTGATGTTTAGTTGGAATCTCCTTTATTGTGTCCTGAAGCCATTGGTTTGAGTCCTACTCTCTGGATCAGGAGAAAACAAGCTTGCTCCATCTTCCATGTGACAGCTCTTGATATTTGAAGATGGCTATCATATCTCCTCTCAGTCTCCTCTTTACTAAGCTGAACATACCCAGCTCCTTCAACCGTTCCTCATAAGGCTTGGTTTCCAGACCCTTGATCATCTTGGTTGTCCTCCTCTGCACATGTTCCAGCTTGTCAATATCCTTCTTAAATTGTGGCACAGGTGTGGTCTGACCAAGGCAGAATAGAGTGGTACTCTTACTTCCCTTGATTTGAACACTATACTTCTGTTGATGCAGCCTTGAATGGCACTAGCTTTTTTCCCTGCTGTATCACACTGTTGACTCATGTTAAGCTAGTGGTCCTCTAAGACCCCAAGATCCTTTTCATAGATACTACTGGCAAGCTAGGTGAAACTCTAATTAGGCCAGCAGTTGCACCTTGGCTAGGTCACCTGGAAGAAAAATGACCAAATGCAAGTATTATTCAGATAAATCAGTCTCCTAACTGTATTTAACATACCTTCAAAGTGAGAGTTTCTCCCCCATTTGAAATCACTGTGCCATGCTAATTAATTAAACTCTGCTGATCTCTGTGACTGCTGTTCTGCAAATAAATCTCAAATAATATTGTGTAGTTCTTCTTTCCTTAAGTTGAAGCGTGCATGACAGATCATTCATGTTGAATGCTTGAAATATGGTGACTGGGAACATGTATGGATAGGTAGTGACAGATCTGATATCCAGTCAGAACACAATAGAAGCACAGATTGCCAAAGGAACAGCTTCTATAATGCATGTGTATCTTTTTCAATTGTTGCAGGGAGCACAAATGCTATTACTTCCACTAATTCATCTGTTGCAGGAAAAGAACATTTTTTAAGTTTACCTTTTCCTTTCTTTATTTGGTTATATACTGTGCACCCCGATCCAGTATTATAGTCCCTTCCCCCAGTATGAGCAGTCATTCTCCATTTCCTGCAGTTAACTACTAGTCCCTTGAAAAGGACAAGGTTGTCCCTCAATTGTAGGAGCTAGACCAGGGGTCAGCAAGGTTTACTGGCCATGGGCCGGATCACTCCCACGGACCAAGACCGTGTGTGTGTGTGTGTGTGAGAGAGAGAGAGAGAGAGAGAGAGAGAGAGAGAGAGAGAGAGAGAGATCTATGTGGAAAATGAATAAGTTGCTCTGGTGGAAGCATTTGTCGTTGAAGAATAATGCTACACTAATTACTATGTCCAGTAGGTGGTGGTAGAGGTAATTTTAAAAAAAAAATTCAGCTATGCAGTTGCACACTTCTTTTCCCTGTTTTGCAAAATGTGGCTTTAAAAACAAACAAGGCTTCCTCAAAATACTTAGGTGTAGGGAAAAGCATGAACATACCATGCATAATGTTGGTGTATGTCTGTTCTCTGCCTGTATACAAGCTGTACATGTAAATCATGTGTACACATAGCAAAACTGATGTGCCTTGATCATCACAGGTGCTGAACTACATGTGGTTTGCCCACCTTTTCCTGCTTTCCAAGTAGTGAAATTATTTTCATGTTTGACACGGACCTTAGTTTTCTTTTTGGTTAAAAACAGCTTTGGTAAATTGTGTTTTTACTTTGGGAGTAAGCTCCCTGTAACTCATGGTACTTAGAGACTTCCTATTTTGTGGGTGGGATTCAATCACACTGGCAAATTGAGGTTGCACAGTTCAATTGAATTTGGAGCTCTTGAGCTACAAACCACCTTCCAACAAAAAACAAAACAAAACCCCAGACTTTTGTAGCAAGGAAAGTGACAGGAAAATGCACTGTAAAGTTTGAGACAATTGCTTGATGTGTTTGCAGGGAGGTTAGACAACATATCAGGATGAATGCTCAGTCAACAGACTGTCTGAAACTGACCTCAGTGAGGATTGCTGTGGATAAATGTGCTAAAAATTGCGCAGCATGTCACAACTGAGCTGTCTAGGCTAGCTCCCAAACAGAGCACATCAAATCTAGTTATTTATAACTAAAAAAACTCTCTATGTGTACATTAGACAAACATGTAAGAACATACTTTCTGATAGGTCTGATAGGTCTGTCAAGAAATTGGATCGTTAAGCATGAGTGAAAGCAAAGTAAACCAACTCTTACATTGCTAATCAACCCACAATTGGTTCAGGTTCAGTATCCCATTTGACTTCCATCTGAAGCAGTGAAACAATGCATTCTGCTATCCTAGAAAAGGTCAAAGAATCTTTTCAATTTCCAGTTCACTCTACAGTGGTTCAGACTACATAGACATAGAAAACTGTTCTGGGATCTCAATCGCAAGAAAGATAACGCAATGGAGTGTTATTGTTGCAAAAGCTTTCCTGGACTCATGCATCAGTTATGAAGGCCACAGAGTTTTGTTATTTGTATGAGTTCCCCCCATCACCCTGCCCCACTCACTCAAAATATTTGTTTGCAATGACTGAGAGAGGATCAGGGCCCTTCTCATGTTTGCTTAGAAAATAAAAACCAAAATTCATACCTATGTGAACCCTTCATAAGCCTGGCATATGACTACATTTTGTAACCAATACGCTGCAACTTCACAAGCTGCAGCAATAAATTTCCCTTTCAAGTTAAATATGTGTGAGCCCTGTGGAAGATATTGCAACACAGTCACCTTCTACACACCACTGCTTTAACGTATTTTTAATCTTTTGTTGGAAGCCGCCCAGAGTTACTATTATTAGTCTCCATGTACCTTATATATATAGGGAACTAAGAAATATAGATGTGTGTGTGTGTATATGTGTGTGTGTGTGTGTGTGTGTAATTACAACTTTCTATATACATTTCTATATACATAGAAATGTGAGGTGTCACCATGTTGCAGCTCCCATGGGTGACTATGCAAACTGCAACATGACAATAGCAGGCAGAGCAACTGTGCAAAGCAGGCAGCCTGGCAGCATGAGTAGGCAGAGTGAGCAGCGGCGGATTGTGGGATTAGACGCAGGGATAGGCAACCTAAGGCCCATGGTCCGGATACGGCCCAATCGCCTTCCCAATCCGGTCCGCAGACGGTCCGGGAGTCAGCATGTTTTTACAAGAACCAGACAGTGTTGGGCTTTGGCTTGATACCGATGACCCTCAAGTCTGAGTATCAATTACTAAGATTGGTGGGGCTCTGCAAACTTAGGGTATTTGCTGAAAAACACTACTATTGGACTACTGGCTAATAGCTTGGAGTGAATCAGACAACGTTGGGTTTGGGGGTGACACCTATGACCTTCAGTTTCAGTTTAAATTACTCACTTGGGGGAGGCTGAAAATTGTGGAGTTTTTGTGGCAAAATTGTTGCCAAACATTGGCCCTCGTTTGAAGTGATTTGGATGCTGTTGGGTTTTGGGGTGTTAACTACGAACCCTGGTTTGATGGATCAATTTCTGTTTTGGGGGGCTGTAAAATGGCTGCAAAACATTGGCACGGGTTGGAGGGAATCCCAAATTTTGGCATTCATAGCATCTAGGGACTGTCAGGAATGCAGGTTCATCCACAGGTCAGGAAAAGAAGTCACGGATGGCAATCGGCTTTTGTTCACAATAGTAAAAACACAACTGAGTTCATCTAGGCCATGGGTAGGCAAACTAAGGCCCGGGGCGGATCTGGCCCAATCGCCTTCTCAATCCGGCCCGCAGATGGTCTGGGAATCAGCGTGTTTTTACATGAGTCGAATGTGTCCTTTTATTTAAAATGCATCTCTGGGTTATTTGTGGGGCATAGGAATTCGTTCATATTTCCCCCCCCCCCCAAAATATAGTCCAGCCCGCCACATGGTCTGAGGGACGCTGGACCGGCCCACTGCTGAAAAAGGTTGCTGATCCCTGGATTAGAGCAAGCTGAGGGGGGATGGGGAGAGGGGAGTTTGGGACAAACTCTGAGAGGATGGGAATTGGGGATGGGATGGGAGTGGCAGATAGGCTGGGATGGCTGGGGTTGGAAGGAGTTGGGGGAGGAGAGTGTTTGTCAAGGGGGTGGAGAGTGGGTGTGGTGAGCAATGTGAGCAGGGACAGCGACTGCAGAGAGGGGGCACTGTGACCTGCAGTGGAAAGAGCAGCGGGGCTGTTGAGCAGTCAGCTGGCTCAAGCTAGGAGGAGGGATCCAAAGGGTGGAGATGCAGGACCATGAGAGACGAGGAGCGAAGAGAGCCAGAGGATGGAGATGGGCAGGTCAGCAAGTGGGTGGCCCAGGTGAGGCAAGGAGGGGGGAAGCTGAGGAGGGAGGTGTGGACAGGTTAGTAGGCAAGCAGTCCAAGCAAACTGCAGAGGTAGGCAAAGTCGGGGGTGTTGGGGGTGTGAAGTGTAAAGGGAGGGGCAAGGGGGTTGATAAGATGAGGGTTGGTGGGTAAATGAGCTTGGCAAGTGAAGTGACCAGGATCACAACCACTACTAAGTCCATCTTTTAGGAGGTTTCTTTGTATGTTGCTCTTTTCTTTTTTTAAAATTTGGCTTTAACTTATCTTACCTCTTTGTACTTTACTTTATTATTAAGTTGCTTTGAGGATTTTTTTTTTTTTTGTATAAACAGTTGTGCCCATTGAAAAGATGCCTAATATGTTGCTGTTAAAGACACAGGAATTCTGTCAGCGGGGGGTGGGGAGTTGGCCACTCAACTAATAATAATAATAATAATAATAATAATAATAATAATAATTTTTATTATTTATACATACATACATACATACATACATACATACCCCGCTCATCTGGCTACGTTTCCCCAGCCACTCTGAGCGGCTCCCAACTGAATATTAAAAACACGATGCTATGTGGCACATAGCCTAGGGTTGCCAACTTTTAACCCAGCTGCTGCTGGCTAATTGGTCATCCTAGAAGTATATCTACAGCATAAGAAGAGTTAATAACACCAGTCACACCACTACTTTCTTCTTACCTGAAACAGATCCTGCCTCACTTTGCCAGGGCTTTTGTTTGGTTTTGGTTTTTTGCAGAGAACATTCCAGTTTCCTTAAAGCAAACAGTTGTCACTTGATTTCTTTTCTCTCTCATCCCTGCCAAACTCTCTGGTCAACATTTTGTTTCCTGGTAACAGCTGAGACACAGATAAACATCTGACACATTGCTGGCATTGCAGCAGCAGCAGCTTCTAGTTCCACAGCAACAGACGTCCCTGATATCCGGTCTTGAGAAGAATATGAACAAGAAAGAAGATAAATATTCCTGTCTTCCCACCTGCAGATTTCATCCAAAAGTGATATAATAGCAACCTTCAACTCAGGTGCAATTCATAGATCTTATCTGCTTGATTTGAAGTATTTGTCAGGAAGGTCTCTGCAACCTAGCAATGAATTTGCAAATGTTATACTCAACTGAAAATACAAAAATTGTGAGATACATTTGCTCCAAACATTCATTACAACTGTATTCAGCCAATTTCATAGATGCACATTATAGAAATTGGAGGGGGGCGAGTAAAGATAATTGGTCCAAATAAATTAATCTTGGCATTTCATTTGAAGTCTTTCCCTAAGAATTATAGCTTGCCTTTTTCACACCCGGCCTCTGTCTCAGTGACATCTGTGTTGTGCAGTGCTGGCTGGTGAGTCAGCAGAGGTATTTAAAGATCACTTTTCTCTTTTTCTAGGTCACAGTGCTCCTTCTGAGATCTAAACCAGACCTGCCACAGATGTCAGTCGGCTTCTGCGTGGTAGCTTTTATCTTTGTGACGGCAAGAGGCTCTCTGGTTCTCGTGTGCTGGTCAGGGCCTGTGGACTTTGTCAAAATACTGATATGCTACATCTTTCCCTAGAACACAGCGCTCGTGACGGAAGGGGTAGAAAAGCGGTTAAGAGCAAGTTGGAAATAGTTGTAAGTTTTGGATTTGGGAACTGGCAAAACAACCTTGGGCACCTCTGGAGATATTTTGTACTCAGATCAAAGCATATTCTATGTACACCTCTTGACTTCCATCCAGCGCCAGCATTCCTCAGGAGATAGGAACATTTCTGGCATTCTTTTGAAACCGGCAAGGAGTAGGCCAATCTTCATGTCCCCTTAGCAGAATTTACTCTTTATGGAGGTAGAAAATAGAGAGTTGCACATAGCCTTAACCTCTCATGAAGATAGAAAAATTGGCTGTTTTTCTGTGTGCGCAAAGTAGCACCTTTCTACATGTTGGTATCACCAGGGCTGCCCCCCCCCCCAGGAGGCAGACTGAAGCAGCCCCCTGGAGTGGCAGAATCCCACAGTCAGCCTGCCTGGCCACCACTGAGCCGCATGGTGGTTTCTGCCAAGATCTTGTGAGCTCTGTGGAAGCCACAGCAGTGGTGCAACCATAATAAGCAAGGTTTGGGCAGGTGTGTGTGTGCCTGTGATGGTGAACCAGAATGGGCCACCCCTGGGTATCATGATGGTGAAAACCTTAGAAAACCTTCGGCCAATTCCATGTAGTCCATCAGTTGCGTATGCCACTCTTCCAGTGTGGGTAGCTCCTGTGTCTTCCAATATTTAGCTATAAGAATTCTTGCTGCTGTAGTTGCATATAAAAAGAAAGTTCTATCTTTCTTTAACACTCTCTGGCCCACAATGCCCAGGAGGAAGGCTTCTGGTTTCTTATTAAAGGTATACCTAAATACCTTTTTCAACTCGTTATAAATCATTTCCCAAAAGGCCTTCACTCTCGGACATGTCCACCAGAGGTGAAAGAATGTTCCTTCAGCCTCCTTACATTTCCAACATTTATTGTCTGACAAATGGTATATCTTTGCAAGTTTGACTGGGGTCATGTACCACCTGTATATCATTTTCATAATGTTTTCTTTTAAGGCACTACATGCCGTAAATTTCATACCGGTGGTCCATAACCTTTCCCAGTCTTCAAACATAATGTTGTATCCAATGTCTTGTGCCCATTTAATCATGGCTGATTTAACCATCTCATCTTGAGTATTCCATTTAAGCAACAAGTTATACATTCTTGAAAGCACTTTCGTCTTAGGTTCAAGTAATTCCAGCTCTAATTCTGATTTTTCCACCTGGAAGCCGATTTTTTTGTCTTTTTTAAAGATCTCTAAAATTTGGGCATAATGCAACCAGTCTCGCACCTTTCCTTTCAATTTTTCAAAACTCTGCAACCTCCAAGTGTCACCTTCTCTTTCTATTATTTCACAATATTTTGCCCAGCCACCCCCCATATTAAGTATTTTTGTGGCCTTTGCCTCCATCGGTGATAACCACCTCGGAGTCTTATTTTCAATTAAGTCCTTGTATTTAGTCCAGACGATGAACAAAGATTTCCTGACAATATGGTTTTTAAACATCTTGTGAGACTTCACCTTGTCGTACCACAAATATGCATGCCATCCAAAAGCATTGTTAAACCCTTCCAGATCTAGGACATCAGTGTTTTCTAGCAAAAACCAATCCTTCATCCAGCAGAAGGATGCAGCTTCATAATATAACCTTAAGTCCGGCAGGGCAAATCCCCCTCTTTCCTTTGCATCTGTTAATATTTTAAATTTTATTCTGGGCTTTTTGCCCTGCCAGACAAACTTCATAATGTCCCTCTGCCACTTTCCAAAACACTCCACTCTGTCCACGATCTGCAGGGCCTGAAACAGAAACAGCATTCTTGGCAATACATTCATCTTAACAGCAGCAATTCTTCCCAACAAGGAAAGTTTCAATCTTGACCAAATTTCTAGGTCCTTTTTGATTTCGGTCCAACATTTTACATAGTTGTCTTTAAATAGATTCAAATTTTTCCCGGTCAAATTAACCCCCAGGTATTTCACTTTTTTAACCACATTTAATTCTGTTTCCTTTTGAAACCCATCTATTTCTGAAGGTGTCAAGTTTTTAACCAAAACCTTAGTTTTTTGTTTGTTTAACCTAAATCCCGCCACCCGACCAAACTCAGAAATTAGTTCTAAAGCTCTTTTTGTGCTAGATTCTGGCTCCTGTAATGTCAAAACCAAATCGTCTGCAAAAGCCTTCAGTTTATATTGTTTTCCTCCGACCTGTATTCCTTCCACCTGCTGATCCTTCCTAATCAAGTTAAGCAGCACCTCCAGGACAGAAATAAATAGCAAGGGTGATAAGGGGCACCCCTGTCGTGTTCCTTTTTCAATTTTAAACTCCTCTGTCACCACATTATTTACTATCAATTTAGCTTTTTGCTCTGAATAGATTGCTTCAATACCATTCTGGAACGCCCTTCCCACTCCCATCCCTTCCAAATTTTTCTTCATAAACTTCCAAGATATATTATCAAAGGCCTTCTCCGCATCTATAAAAATCAAAGCTGCTTTTGTATTCAAATTTGTCTGCAGTAACTCCAAGACATCAACAATATTCCTGGTATTGTCAGACAAATGCCTGCCAGGGAGAAAGCCTGCTTGGTCTTTATGAATTACTTCTTTTAAAACTTTTTTCAATCTATTTGCCAAAATATCAGCAAAAATTTTGTAATCCACGTTTAGGAGTGAGATGGGACGGTAGTTCTTAAGTTGAGTCTTTTCAGATTCCAATTTTGGTATCAAGGTGATGAATGCCTCTTTCCACGATTCTGGTGCCCCCTTCCCTTCCATAATTTGGTTACATACCTCCATTAATGGTTGAACCAAATATTCCTTCAATGTCTTATAATATTTGGAGGTAAGTCCATCTGGGCCTGGGGATTTGCCCAATTGCATGTTCTGAATGGCACTTTCAATTTCCTGTTGTGATATTTTGTAGTTCAGGGCTGTTTGTTTATCTTGTGTAAGTTTTTGCAGGCCATGACTTTTTAAAAATTTATTTATCTCCATCTCCACTTGGGGTCCTTGGGTGAACAATTTTTTAAAGTATCTCTGGAAACACTTTCTAATTTCTTCTGGTTTCTGAATACATTCTCCTTCAACCTCTAGATTGGTAACAAAGTTCAATTTTTGTCTCTTTTTCAGCTGCCATGCCAGCAGCTTCCCACATTTATTAGCCGACTCGAATGATCTTTGTTTCATCTGTTTAATTTTCCATTCAATTTCTTGATTTGTCAGTTTCACATATTGTGCTTGATGGAATTTTATTTCTCTTAAAACCTCTTTTGATTTTGGATTAAGTCTCAACTTTTTCTCTCCGTCTCTTATCTTCTCCAGAATCTTGTCCTTTTTACCATTCCAAAGTTTTTTCTTTATGGTATTCTGTTGTATCAGGAACCCTCTCATAACAGCTTTACTCGCGTCCCAGATTGTTTTCTTTTCCACCGAAGTGTTCAAATTTATTTCAAAGTAATCTTTCATCGTTTTTTGGGCCTTCTTCACAATCTCCTGATCTCTAAACAAGGAGTCATTCATTCTCCATCTGAAGGATCCAGCTGGTGTAAGTCTTAAATCTATTTTCAAAGCATTATGGTCGGAGCAAGTTTTGGGGCAGATCTCTATTTTTTTTGTCTTAGGAGCCAGTCCTCTAGATATCCAGATTTGGTCGATTCTTGTCCAGGATAGGTGGGCTTCAGAAAAGAATGTTCCCTCTTTACCTAGAGGGTTTTTTGTCCTCCAAATATCAATCAAGTCCATATTGTCTGTAAGTTCAAAAAAAGTCTTAGGTAGTCTGCCATCTTTAGTCAAATTTTGATTTTGTGACTTATCCATATGCGTGGAGACAACCCCATTCATATCTCCCATCAAAATGATGTTAGTATAGTCAATATATTCCAGCATTATCTCATGCAGCTTCTATAAAATTCTGATTTCCCCTCGTTTGGTGCATAAATTCCTACTATCAGAAATTTTTCTCCTTGTGATTGTATTTCAATCGCCAAAATTCTTCCTTGTTCATCTTTAAACACAAATTTTGGTGCTAGGCTCTCCTTTGCATATATCACAACTCCTCTTTTTTTGACTTTATCTAATGATGTAAATTCTTGGCCTAGTCTTTTGTTGGTTAATACTCTTCTATGGAGCCTAGTTACATGAGTTTCTTGAACCTTCTTCCCCAACCTTCTTAAGTGAGATGTTTGAATCGGGGAGCAGAAGGCTACAAGAGGGTCTTTTCCAATGGTTTCCTTCTGTGTCTACCTGCAAACCTAATTTTCTCTATTCTAGCACATGCTAGAATAACCTCAGCAGCGTGAGAATGATGTGTGTTGGCATAGCTCTGCCTGCATTGGGAGGCCCATAGTCACTATTCCTGGACCCAGCAGGCAGCAGGGAGAGGCAGCAGAACTGAGCTGGCTAAGTGGGAACTTCAGGAGCTGCCAGGTGGGATGTCACTAAGGAGGCTTTCACTATCTGAACGTGCAGACTGGTGGCTCTTGGTGATACCAAATCAGCTGTTGCTCTAAACTGCATCTGGCACTGCAGTTGACCTTCCACACATTCCATATTCTGTCCACACTGGTGATTGTGGCATATCACTCTTGTTGAGTTGGAAGGAAATACCCAATTCTGAACATGCCAATTTAAAAATCCATTTTTGATCAATTTTTAAAAGCTCACTAATTTAATTTGTGCTAAAGCGTTTTTAGGCACTCTTGTGTAAAAACTTAAAACTGTGCTTAAAACTGTTTTGGTTTTGTTACTAACTAAAAGGTTGACTGGAAAGATGGCTTAAAAAGCAACAGCCTTGCACTGAAACCCCTTTTCAATTGCAGAAACTCACACACACTTTAGTGCAAATTAAAGACTGATTATAAAAAACCATGCTGCTAAAATGGCACAAACAAAAAAAATGTAATAGTGTATGTGTACAAAAATAAATACATAGCCACAGGTAAATTATTTCATCATGTAGACAGCAGCCTGTAAAAAAAAATGAAGAAAGTGTTGGTAATTCAGAATAAACAGCAAGTTTGTGAAAGGATTCTGCATGCTGAGATTTTTCAGATTATTTTGCTACCCTTCCTAGAATCTCTTGCTTATCTTCTACCAACCCCTCAGTGGCAGAGGAAGCCCCCCCCCCCTCCACCTGTGATAAGATTACAAAGCAGGGAGAGAATTTTGCTCAGAAAATCTGCCCCCTTGACCTGCTGTTTTAGCACGGGTCTCCTCACCAGTCACTAAAGAAGAGAGGAGTAAAGGAATTTTTCTCAGCCCTGGCCGGAGAGGTCAAGGCTTGAAACTTGAACCTTTTGCATGTAAAGCAGAGGTGCCACCACAGAGTGGCAGAGCCTTCCCCATAAGTCCCCGGATTCACCAATCTGTCCCCGGACAATATCTGTCCCTGGATTTTAATTAATGTCCCCGGATTTATGCCTATGGACTTCTGGCAAGGCAACATGGTGGGCGCCATGGCAGAGAGCAGCACCGGAGGTCCCAGCCATGTCAAAGTTCCAGCCAACCAATCCACTGGGGGGGGCTATTTAAACCGAGGCGCAAGCCAGGGAGCTTCCTTCTGGCTCACCCTGAACTTCTGCTGCGGGCTCTGCAGGCCTGAGTTGGGGAGGGGCGAGCGAGGCTCTGAGGTGGTGAAGAAGAGGAGGAGAAGCATAGAAATGAGCTGCAGCACCCCTTGTCCCCGGTGGTGCTGCGCTGCCTTCCCGCTGGGAGTGGGGCACCTCCTCCAGCACCAGCAGCCTCTCTTGTGGGGAGGTGTTATGTACTGAGTTGAATAGGATCCAAATGCAGCAGTCTGATTGGTCCTAGAACAATAGGACCCAGATTGCCACAGTCTGATTGGTCCTAGAACAATAGGACCCAGATTGCAGCAGTCTGATTGGTCCACAGGAGCCACCCAATCCAGCTCCAGGTGGAAGTGAATCCGCAACCTGATTGGCCTACAGGAGAATCCCGGAATTAGCCAATCACGTGGGGCCCATTGTGTAAATAATGTATATAAAGTAGACGTTCTGGGGGAACTTCCATTCCTCCTCACCAGTATGAGCTGAATAAAGAGCATGAAATCCACTCTCGACTCCGAGTATATTTCAGGAGGGCTGTGTGTGAGTCCGCTGTTTGTCCACCTCTGGTAACGAGACACCACCACCACCAGTTAAATCTCCATAGAGACTGCACTCGCCCTCCAGCACGGGAGCCGGTGCCTTGTGTGTGTGTTTTCATGCACGATTTCCCAAGACCAGCGAGGGCCTTTCCTCAACCTCTCTCCCCACCACCACCAACCTCTTTTTTGTGTTTGTGTGTTTGTAGATGGCCTTGTGTCGAGGTGCTTGCCCAACAACTTTGGGGGTCCGCCCCTAAAAAAGGTCAAGAACTCTGGGCAAACCTTTCCTAATATAATAAAGCATGAAATTAAAAGGGGGGAGGAGTGTCCCCAGATTCCTTGAAAAAAAATCTGGTAAGCATACAAGTCTATAGCAAAGTGTGTCTTCCAGGACACCAGAGTGCAGAGTTGCATGGGCTGCTTAGGGCAGCAAAAAAAGCCAATGGGCAGAGGGCCTCATTTGCAGCAGGGAGGTGGTCTTTTGTTGCCTTCTAGCTTAATGGCCCTGGGATTGAAGTGGGTGGCTGTGAGATAAGGTCCTGCAAATGACAACATATCCTTCATGAAGGGTGGGGAAAAGAAAGGAACGCCAGGGTGGTCATGCAAAAGGTCTGGGATGGACTAGACCAAGCCTGTGGCCTGCATGGTGGTTTTCCTCTCACATTTCCCTCAGTGCCAGAGACTGAGCACGCAGAAACCTACTGACATCCACTGGTTAAGCCTGAGGTTCTGTTGCCTAGCAACCATCTGTGGTTCATTTATTTTGCCCAGAGACTCAGCTGGTATGCAGGGACGGTCAGGACAAAATTGCAGGAAATGCATAATTAACTATCAGCAAAGAGATACTGAATATGGGGTACGATTCCTAGGCCAATTAAATGCTAAAGACTGTGGAAGATTGTGAAGCTGCTTTCTGCTGTTGCTTGAGCAAACCTGCCTGTCTTGCAACTGATCCCTGGTTAGAGCAGCTGCCCGTGAGGCGGTTCTTTGGCACACCTGGGAGCAATTGGGGAGGGAAAGAGAGCTGCTCCTCGGCTCCTCCATCCCTGCTCAGGAGGTCCCAGGAAGGGAAGCCATCCCCCTCTACCCTCCGCTGTCCCATGGGGGTGACAAAAGAAGGTGGGAGCAGACGAGTTTCTCACAAAGGAATGAGAAGAATGACACCTCATATCTCAGGTTCTATAAATGCTAGAAATACTCCTAAAAATAATTAAAATGAAATCTGGGGATCAGGAGATTATGGTTCATCCACAGGGATTGGGCAGCTGCCCATGGCTCCTGCTCTAGACTTCTGTCCTGGTTCCTGGTTCCTGATTATTTTCAAGAGTTAACATGGCAGAAACCTGTGAGACTCCTGCTTCTAAAAGGTGAATCTTCTTCTTGGAAAGTGACTGAACATGATGCAATGTTTTGTGTGTTTATGTGCCTTGTTTATGCCCCTCCCCATTTCTCCTCTCTTTTCATTCTTTCTTAACCTTGCCCACCCTAGGCATCAAAAACTGTTTTAGCTGAGCAAATCACTTGTGCCCCTCCTTCCACTCTAAGGGACCTACTTAATATTTCCACTTAGTGGGGTAATAATAACCACATTATTACCAGGTTATGCAAGTAGGCTGAGGTGTGAGTTGACAATACAGTGGTACCTTGGTTCCCAAACAACTTGGCTCACGAACAAATTGGCTCCTGAATGCCACAAACCTGGAAGTAAGTCTTCCAGTTTGTGAACGATTTTTGGAAGCCGAACGTCTGTTTCGGCTGTCGGCATTGTTTCCAGGGCCAATGAGCCAACCAGAAGCCATGCCTTTGTTTGCAAACGTTTTGGAAGTCAAACGGACTTCCAGAACAGATTGAGTTCGAGAACCAAGATACTAGATGTTCTTATGAACTAAGGAGCACTGGCGAAGGAAGAGGAGTGTGGGAGTCGCACACCGCCCCCAGCAGCGCGATCCCGGTGGGGTGCCATCGTGGCTGCCCCCCCTCTCATGCTGGGCGCCACGCCACTGCAGGTGGCGTGCCCTGCACCAGGACGCACACCACACCCCTGCAGGCAGCATGCCACACCCCCAGGACGCACACCACGCCCAAGAACGCACACCACGCCCACGAACACACACCACGCCCCTGCAAGTGGCGCGCCAGCCCAGCCCACACCTGTTCTCCACCACCACCACCCCTGGTGCTGGAGCATGAAGCTCCACCACTGCTAAGGAGAAGGGCTTATGACTGGTGACTGGAGCAGCTATCAGGTTGCGTATTGCCCCTCCAAGTTACTGTAAATATCATGTTGGAGTTTGAAAAGTGGGTTTCAAATGGCACTCAACCACAGATTCCCTCGATGTTCTTAAAGAGCAAGTCTATCTTCATGTTTATGCTGGATGGGCAAAATAGGGTCACCTCTGCCAACTTCGCATTTTCCAGTGGAGGAACAAAGCAATACACCAACACAATGAATCTCCAGCAGCATAACAATACCATTGTGCTGGAAGCAAGTCCTATTGCCACAGACAACAGAATCTACAAAAGCAGTATTTGCCTGAAATCACCTCATTGGGTAGATAAATAAATTTTACTATCCCAGATGAAAGTCCTCAGACTCTAACCACCTGCACACCACAGTGGTTCTCGTAAGCTCCATGATCTTATCAAGAAAGCAAGAAACACAGATGAAACTGCAGACAGAAGGTAAAGAGGAATCATTAAGCCTGTTTCTCTACCTTCCAAATCCTTCTCAAACCCCTTATCAGGCTTTTAAGCAACCTTGATAAGGTCCTGACATCTGGTATGCAAAAAGAATTTGCTTCAATTTCCTTGCTTGCCTTGGTTCATTGACTTTATCTGGCCTCAGAAATCCAGGTCAAATGCTTCCTTTGTGAAAACATCCAAAATTAATTTGCTCCGTCGGCACCTATAACATCCAATGGATTTTAAAAGCTTGCTCCTAATATTCCAATTCTAGCATCAGTTGATTCCTGTGAATCATGGAAATGCATTGCAAGAGTTCTGAAGCAGGAATTGTTCCCAAAATGCCCTCAAAGAAGGCCTTTTGGATTGTGACAACAAAGTAAATAATTGAGTGCAGCACAACAGAAATCAGTTACAGTGGTACCTCGGGTTACATATGCTTCAGGTTACATACAGGAGACGCGGGTGGCGCTGTGGGTTAAACCACAGAGCCTAGGACCTGCCGATTGAAAGGTCGGCGGTTCGAATCCGCGCGGCGGGGTGAGCTCCCGTCATTCGGTCCCAGCTCCTGCCAACCTAGCAGTTCGAAAGCACCCCTAAGTGCAAGTAGATAAATAGGGACCGCTTTCTAGCGGGAAGGTAAACGGCGTTTCCGTGTGCGGCACTGGTGCTGGCCACGTGACCCGGAAGTGTCTTCGGACAGCGCCGGCTCCTGGCCTCTTGAGCGAGATGAGCGCGCAACCCTAGAGTCGGTCACGACTGGCCCTGATGGGCAGGGGTACCTTTACCTTTACCTTTACCAGGTTACATACGCTTCAGGTTACAGACTCCACTAACCCAGAAATAGTGCTTCAGGTTAAAAACTTTGCTTCAGGATGAGAACAGAAATCGTGCTCCGGCGGTGCGGCAGCAGCAGCAGGAGGCCCCATTAGCTAAAGTGGTGCTTCAGGTTAAGAACAGTTTCAGGTTAAGAACGGAGCTCCGGAACGAATTAAGTACTTAACCTGAGGTACCACTGTATATGAATTCAGTCCACAAGTGATAGCATTGAACCTCTTGAATGTAATGCATTGTAATTCAATTGATTCTTTGTTCAATGAAAGCAACCTTAAGGTTCATTAGAGATTGTGGGAGGTGAAATGTTCCCTTATTGGCTTTTCTATATTGTCATTTCTAATATCAGACTGGTAAATCCAATGCCCTTTTAAAATGTGTTGAGGGGTGTTATTGAGTTGTTTTTGTTTTGATTGTGTATTTTGTGTTTTTATGTTGTGATTTTATCCTGTGAGCTGCCTTGAGACCAGCAGGTACAGGGCGGTATACAAAATTAATTAATTAATATGGGTGATTTCAGCACAATATAGGAGGGAAGTCCTGAGCTCAATGCTCATCATCTGCTTTTCTGGTGGGGGAAGAAACATTTAATGAGATGCAGATTTTTTCAGTAAAAAAGGTAATTAGAAGTATTACAGTACAAGAACACTTTAGTTTCAAAATGAGGGAGGAAAGTGAGGAATGCTGTGATCACCAATAGTCAGCATGGATTTCTGAAAAATAAGTCATGTCAGACTAACCTGATCTCGTTTTTTGACAGAATTACAAGCCTGGTAGATGAAGGGAACACAGTGGATGTAGCCTACCTTGATTTCAGCAAGGCATTGACAAGGTGCCCCATGATATTCTTGTAAAGAAGCTGGTAAAATGCGGTATTGACTATGCTACCACTCAGTGGATTTGTAACTGGCTGACTGACCGAACCCAAAGGGTGCTCATCAATGGTTCCTCTTCATCCTGGAGAAGAGTGACTAGTGGGGTGCCACAGGGTTCTGTCTTGGGCCCGGTCTTATTCAACATCTTTATCAACGACTTGGATGATGGACTCAAGGGCATCCTGATCAAATTTGCAGATGACACCAAACTGGGAGGGGTGGCTAACACCCCAGAGGACAGGATCACACTTCAAAACGACCTTGACAGATTAGAGAACTGGGCCAAAACAAACAAGATGAATTTTAACAGGGAGAAATGTAAAGTATTGCACTTGGGCAAAAAAAATGAGAGGCACAAATACAAGATGGGGGACACCTGGCTTGAGAGCAGTACATGTGAAAAGGATCTAGGAGTCTTGGTTGACCACAAACTTGACATGAGCCAACAGTGTGACGCGGCAGCTAAAAAAGCCAATGCAATTCTGGGCTGCATCAATAGGAGTATAGCATCTAGATCAAGGGAAGTAATAGTGCCACTGTATTCTCCTCTGGTCAGACCTCACCTGGAGTACTGTGTCCAGTTCTGGGCACCACAGTTCAAGAAGGACACTGACAAACTGGAACGTGTCCAGAGGAGGGCAACCAAAATGGTCAAAGGCCTGGAAACGATGCCTTATGAGGAACGGCTAAGGGAGCTGGGCATGTTTAGCCTGGAGAAGAGGAGGTTAAGGGGTGATATGATAGCCATGTTCAAATATATAAAAGGATGTCACATAGAGGAGGGAGAAAGGTTGTTTTCTGTTGCTCCAGAGAAGCGGACACGGAGCAATGGATCCAAACTACAAGAAAGAAGATTCCACCTAAACATTAGGAAGAACTTCCTGACAGTAAGAGCTGTTTGACAGTGGAATTTGCTGCCAAGGAGTGTGGTGGAGTCTCCTTCTTTGGAGGTCTTTAAGCAGAGGCTTGACAACCATATGTCAGGAGTGCTCTGATGGTGTTTCCTGCTTGGCAGGGGGTTGGACTCGATGGCCCTTGTGGTCTCTTCCAACTCTATGATTCTATGATTCTATGTACTTCCAAGGTGAACTTAACTGCAGCATTTTCCCTTCAGTTACTGCTCTGAATATACAATAAAATCAAATGGCTTTAAATGGTCCTTGAAGTTTGGCTGAAATACACATGATGATTCATTGGAAAGAATAGCATTTTTAAAGACCACGGAAGGTACACTGTATGCCAGCAAAGGGCAAAACATAATAATCAGCCAGGCATGAAGGTGCAGAGAAAAGGTTTACAGTCCCATTGGCTACACAGTGAGAGCACATTAAAACTCAAGAGCATAAAAAGCATGTTTTTCAGTTTCTCATGCTCATTTGATTTCTCTTTGTTAACAAAATCCATGACTATAGAAATTTCTATTCCATCATCCTTTTCAGTGTGTTTCCCAGTGTGTACATGCATAACTATTTACATCCCCTTGCTGCATCCTTCCAGTACCTTTGCAACCCTCCTTGTAGACAACAGGGGCAAGTGGAATGCTCCATTATATGCAAACTCAGCCTCTCTTAAGTCTTCTGGCATGTCAGGTTAAAAATGTGGGTGCTCCTGTGGAACACCACATGGTTTCATGCCAAGGACAAACACCCAGCCCTCATCAAACCAAGGAACACCCTTGCATGGTGATTTCATTTATGCTACAACTACCTGGACTGCCTGGACTTAAAAGCAAATAGGTAAAGGGACCCCTGACCATTAGGTCCAGTCGTGACTGACTCTGGGGTTGCGGAGCTCATCTTGCTTTACTGGCCGAGGGAGCCGGTGTACAGCTTCCGGGTCATGTGGCCAGCATGACTAAGCCGCTTCTGGCGAACCAGAGCAGCGCACAGAAACGCCGTTTACCTTCCCGCCGGAGTGGTACCTATTTATCTACTTGCACTTTGACGTGCTTTCGAACTGCTAGGTTGGCAGGAGCTGGGACCGAGCAACGAGAGCTCACCCCGTTGAGGGGATTCGAACTGCCGACCTTCCGATCGGCAAGTCCTAGGCTCTGTGGTTTAACCCACAGCACCACCCGGGTCCCTAAAAGCAAATAAGGAGTCAGTTATTTTGGTTAAAGAAAATGTGATGAATCCATTATTTGCAATCAGCAGGGCCAGGCCCTCAGAGCTGCAGTCTCTTATCAGGCAGCTAAAGAAAGGAGCATTGAGGGAAGGCTTCAAACAGAGCTGTGAAGTTTTACCCGTTTTAGTTAGAAGGTGACAGCAGCACAAGAGTAGCTGCATTTCTGTTCCTCCCCACCCAGAGTGAGGGTAGTGCAATGCAGGAACTGGCTACCCTTGCCCCTTCAGGGGGCATTGCCATGTCAAGTCAGATTGGGTACTTGTCACTGTGACAAGATCACATTCACAACTCGTCCCCCTCCTGCTGCCCCCAGAAAGCAGCAGCTCAAGTCCATGTGGAGCAAGAGAAAAAGCCAGCAAAAAAGGGTAATAATATAATTCTTTTAGCATAAAAAAGCCCCAAGAGCAAATCTTTAGAGCAATACGGATAATGTGGCTTAATTTTGATTCGTGGTTTATGTCCAACATATCCAATTGTTAATTTTAATTATGGATTAAAGGATTGCAATGCAATACAATGCATTACAAAAGAAGCTTATGGATTCTTGTTGTAATCCAGGATTCAGTTCCTAACCCTAATTAATCATTTTTCATAAGTAAGCTATCCGCATACAGAAAATAAGCCACAAAGCCCTGACAGCTTTCACACACATCTCCAGCACGTACACTAACAAACAGCTCAGAATACAAAGGTCTACACATATGATAATGTGGACTGGATATCCTTGAGATTTCCTAGGAACTAAAATATAGTGGGTGGTACCCAATGTAGCGTGGGACGCGGGTGGCGCTGTGGGTAAAACCTCAGCGCCTAGGACTTGCCGATCACATGATCGGCGATTCGAATCCCCGCGGCGGGGTGCGTTCCCGTTGCTCGGTCCCAGCGCATGCCAACCTAGCAGTTCGAAAGCACCTCCGGGTGCAAGTAGATAAATAGGGACCGCTTACCAGCGGGAAGGTAAACGGCGTTCCGTGTGCTGCGCTGGCTCGCCAGATGCAGCTTGTCACGCTGGCCACGTGACCCGGAAGTGTCTGCGGACAGTGCTGGCTCCCGGCCTATAGAGTGAGATGAGCGCACAACCCTAGAGTCTGGCAAGACTGGCCCGCACGGGCAGGGGTACCTTTACCTTTACCTTTACCCAATGTAGCACAATGTAGCACCCTTCATTGCAAGGATTTTGATTTGCGCAACAGGACTTCCTCTCATCCCACAGTTTCCCCAAAGTCTGTTTGGGGTTCCCACCCACCCCTCTAAACTCTGGAGTGGATTTGGAGGGAGCACAGGGCACACATGAGGCACAGAGAGCCTCCTTACAATGACCGGACACAGTAGTTTAATACTGCCCCCTGAAGCATTGTCCAGGTCTTATATTCTAACAAGAAAAGGCAGAGGTTAAAAAAAAGATCATGACTGTAGAATGTTATTTTCTGCTTACAGAAGTTGCATGTACCTGCTATCTTGCTGTCAGGGCTGCTCCCTTGTTGGGAAACAGAAGCAGAGGTGGTGTTAGTTGTAAGCGAAATGCTGAACCCAAGACAAAGACAGGTACAGGTTGCTAGGATATTGATGTTCCGTTTCACCTAAACAGATGTGTGGAGCTGTTGTATGTCACATGTCTGTTTACATTCTAGCACAGCTTGCTGGGAACTTCCGTTTGTGTATAGCTTTTGCCTTATGCTTCTTGCTCTTCGACATGAAGGAGTGCGGCCATTTTTCTTTGTCTTGATCTATGCTGAATAAACTGCTTGTAAATATGCTTTACATATGCCTCTGTCTGCCCTTCCATCACAAAGAGATTGTTATCTCTGCTGACTTGCATGCTCAGCTTCTGAAAGGCTTGTGAAGCTCTGAGTCGCAGTTTTGATGCAGAACCAAGGACTGGAGTTCGACCGGCAACCGGCCGGTGGGCTGGAACCAGGTGGGCCTGCCAATTGCCCCTGTTCCCTTGGGCACATCACAACACAGATACCCACCTGTGGAAATGCATTATGAACATGTCAAAGGTGTACTCTGTGGCTGGGCTATGGATGCCAGTATTCAAGACCATCTATAGAACAGACACACCAGTTTTATTGAACTGTGTGAGTCCCCTAGGGAAGGAATGGGAAGCTCTGTGCCTCCCTATGTTGTTGGCTCTACAGTTTTTATCATCGCTGCTGGTCATGTGGGCTGGGCTAAAGGGATTTGGGAGCCCCACCACAGCTGAAGGGCCACAGGTTGCCCATCCTTATTGTAAGTGGCAGGTAGGTTGTAGCAGAGAGCCACCTGGTGCACCACAGATGACAACTGCTTTCAATTAATTTTCTACTTCTGCAGATTCAGACCAGTGTGCCCTTTGCCCACTTTATCCTCAAAACAAGCTTGTGGGAGGAGATATAGTGACTCATCAAAGATCACCAACAACCTTCATGGCTGAGTGGGTATTTGAATCCAGGTCTCTTTGCTCCTAGAGTGAACCACAGGGCACCAAGGGCACCCAGGCCACCAACAGCCATCTAGTCCAGCCTCCTGAAATTCAGGGATCTCAACTAAAGCATCCATGACAGATAGTTATTCAACCTCTGCTTAAAAGCCTCCAACCACCTCCCAAGGGTGATCGTTCCACTGTCCATCAGCTCTCTCTGTCAGAAAGTTCTTCCTGATATTTAGTCTGACTCTCCTTTCTTGTAACTTGAAGCCATGGGTTCGAGTCCTACCCTCCAGAGGAGGTGACAACAAGCATGCGACAGCCCTTAAGATATTTGAAGATGGCTATCATATCTCCTCTCAGTCCCCTTTTCCAGGCTAAATTTACCCAGCTCCCTCATTCCTCATAAGACTTGGTTTTCAGATCCTTGATCATCTTGATCACCTTCCTCTGCACATGCTCCAGCTTGTCAATATCCTCCTTAAACTGAGGCGCGAACGGCAATGGCGGTCCTCTTCTGAACGGGAGAGGAGGCTCCGCAGGCAACGGGTCGTCCGCTACGGCGAAGCGGAGACCCATTCTGGAAAACCCCAGGCGGCAAGAGCCTGGGGTCTTGAGGCTCGGTGGGCGCCTTGAGCGACCCTCCAAGCGCAAAAGGAACCCCGTAAGGGGCTCCGGAGCGCGGAGGGGGGTTGCGGCGCTGAGAGCTGCTTCACAGCCTGAGGAGCGAAGCCGCGCTGCTACTGTCGGTGAGCGCTGATCCCTTTTCCTGCTAAATTACGGATTCGGACGAAAAGCAACTAACTTGTGAGTAAAAGACTGAGTCACTTGAAATTAGAGACTTTAAAGGGAAAATCTAAATTGGCTTGAACTTGGCTGAAAGCGGAGAGACGTGGAAGCAGGAAGTCCGTCTTCCGCAGCCATTGAACTTGAAAAAAGCAATCAGCTGGAGGAGTGGAGGCTGAAAGAAAGAGATCCTAAGCTTTACAGATCTAAGCATCTATTGAACTTGCATCTTAAAGTAAAGACTTTAAGCTAAAGATTTGGGATTATTACTTGCACTTGACTTTCCTCCTTTTATTGGATTACAAATTAGAAGGTGAAACCCAGAGTCAGGAGCTGCCTGAGCACTAAGGGAGCTGTCAGTACTGCAGATTTGGATACTGTATATTGGAACTTGAAACAATCTGAGGGTATTGAGACCTTTTAAATTTGAAACACTCTTTTTGGAGATAAATAAGCACTGTCTGTAACAAAGTGACCATTTATAAACTCTGCTAAACATTTGTATTTGAAGGTTCTTGGACATTAAATTAGACTCTGAAAGACATTTTAAGCTCCCTCTAGAGGATTGGATTAAAACAGTGACTTTACATGCACATTTTACTTTCGATTCCCTTGTTGTCTGCTTGCTCTGGACCTTTCCATTCCCATGGGAATAACTCAGTGTGACCTTGACTGACAGATAACGTTGGAATGAGTGGCACAAGAAAAAGAGGGAGAGCTAAACAAACAACTTTAACAACTCTAACCTCAGCCTCACAGACACGTAGATCATCTGTACCTACTTTGCCCTCAGAAGTGGAGGGAGAGGGCGAAGCAGAGCAGTTACAATTGGAAGATATGGCCTCAGGAGTATCTGTTTCTGTTCTAGACAAAATTTTTGAAAAATTGGAAGCTTTGGACAAGAAAGTAGATGCGCAATCAGCAAAGATTGACAAAAACACAGAATGTCTAAATAAATTAACTACACAAGTGGTACAGAATGCACAAGCAATTGGACAGTTAACGGAGGCCTCAGCAGAAAATCGGAAATTGGCTGAGGACACCAGACAAAAATTAGAAAATTTAGAGCAAGAGGTAAGACCACTCACTAAACAAGTTGGGGAACATCAGATTTATCTCTCCATGATAGAACTGCGAAATCGTGAGAATAACTTGAGGATTAGATCACTACAAGAGGCAGAAGAAGGACATCTAACTGAGTTTTTGACCAAAGAATTCTCCAAGTTCTGGAATTTGGAAGAAAAGGACTTTAAAATCGTGTCAGCTTTCAGACTTGGAAGATTCACAAAGAAGGAGAGGCCCAGAGACTGTTTGATAACATTGAGATCAAAGGAGGAAAGGGATAAGATCTTGGGCCTACATTTCGTAAAATCACTGGAGGTTTTGGATAGAAGAATTGAAATCTATAAAGATATCCCAAGACTACTGCTGGATCTTAGAGCCGCCTATTCTGAACTTGCTAAACTACTAAGGAGCAACGCAATTCCATTCAGGTGGGAATTTCCCCAAGGAATATCTTTTACCTTTAGAGGGAGAAAGGTTAAAGTAAGAACACTGGAAGAGAGAGACAAATTCCTGTCTACATACGGAGAGGACCTTCAAAAAGGAATTGAACTACCTTCTGGGCCTGAGGCAACGCCAGTACCAACATCAGCACCTGTGGAACCTGAAGATCCTGAGAACAAGATACCACCCCTTGAAAAATAATCAGATAGTTCAGGATGTCTCTGCAACTGTTGAGCTGGAATATTAATGGTTGTAACATTCCGGAAAAAAGGAAGAAAATATTTCATATATTAAAAAAAGAACAATTGGACATTATTTGTTTACAAGAAACACATGTGACGAGGCTCCACAGAAAAGTGTTAATAAATAAAAGATTGGGCCAGGAATTTGTATCGTCGGACAAAGTTAAGAAGAGAGGCGTGGTGATATATGCAAAAGAGAGCCTGTCACCTAAATTCCTATTTAAAGATGAACATGGAAGAATTTTGGCTATTGAGATACAATATCAAGGAGAGAAACTGCTGATATTAGGAATCTATGCACCTAATGAAGGGAAATCGGAATTTTACAAGAAGTTGCAGGAGACAATGCTGGACTATCTAGACTACAACAACATCATAATGATGGGAGATATGAATGGGGTCGTATCAACTAACATGGACAAGTCACAAAGTCAAAATGTTACAAAAGACGGCAGACTACCTAAAACCTTTTTTGAAATGACTGACAATATGGATTTGATTGACATTTGGAGGACAAAGAACCCGCTAGGAAGAGAGGGAACATTCTTTTCTGAAGCCCAACTGACCTGGACAAGAATCGACCAAATATGGATTTCTAGAGGCCTGGCACCTAAGGTCAGAAAAGTGGAAATCTGCCCAAAGACCTGCTCCGACCATAATGCAGTAAAGATGGATATGACACTATTACCAACTGGATCCTTTAGATGGAAGATGAATGACAATTTGTTTAGAGATCAGGAAATTACCAAGAAGGCCCAAAAAGTTTTGAAGGACTACTTTGAGATAAACATGAATAATATGGTGGAAAAAAGAATAATCTGGGACGCAAGCAAAGCTGTAATGAGGGGATTCTTGATACAACAGAATGCAGTAAAGAAAAGAACACAAAATGAGAAAAAAGATAAGATCCTGGATAAAATAAAAGAATTAGAGAAGAAATTAAGAGTGAATCCGAAGTCACAGCCAACTCTGAGAGAAATTAAACTTTATCAAACACAATATTCTAAATTGATAAATCAGGAAATTGAATGGAAGGTTAAATTAATGAAACAAAAAACGTTTGAGTCGGCGAATAAATGTGGAAAACTGCTAGCTTGGCAGTTGAAGAGAAGACAAAGATTAAATACTGTTACAAACTTAGAGGTTGATGGAAAAAACATCCAGAAACCAGTGGATATCAGAAAGTGCTTCCAGAGATACTTCAAAAAATTATACACCCAAGGGCCGCAAGACGATGTTGAGATTAAACAATTTTTGGCAAAAAACGGACTATCTAAATTGTCACAAGAAAATAGGACAATCCTGAATTCTAAAATAACACGACAGGAGATCGAACAAGCCATCCAGAACATGCAACTTGGCAAATCTCCAGGACCAGATGGGCTGACCTCCAAGTACTATAAGACATTAAAAGACTATTTGATACAACCTTTGATGGAGGTCAGTAATGAAATTATGGAGGGGAAGAGGGCACCGGAGTCTTGGAAGGAAGCGTTCATCACATTAATACCAAAGTCGGAAGCTGAAAAGACACAACTTAAGAACTACCGTCCCATCTCTCTTTTAAATGTGGATTACAAAATATTTGCAGACATTTTGGCAAATAGATTTTAAAAAGTTTTAAATGAAGTAATTCATAAGGACCAGGCCGGCTTTCTCCCAGGTAGACATCTGTTTGCTAATACAAGGAACATTATTGACATTTTGGAACTTTTGCAAACAGATATAAATACAAAAGCAGTTTTAATCTTTATAGACGCGGAGAAGGCCTTTGACAATATCTCCTGGAAATTTATGATGGGAAATTTAAAAGAGATGGGAGTGGGACGGGGTTTTGAGAATGGGATTGAGGCGATATATTCAGAACAGAAAGCTAAACTGATAGTTAATAATGTGGTTACAGAAGAGTTTAAAATTGAAAAAGGGACACGACAAGGTTGCCCTATTTCCCCTTTGTTATTCATTTCGGTTCTGGAAGTGCTATTGAACATGATTAGAGGGGATCGGTTGGTGGAAGGAATTCAGGTCGGTCAGAAACAATATAAATTAAAAGCTTTCGCAGATGACCTGGTTTTGACCTTGCAGAAGCCAGAGCCCAGTACGAAAAGAGTATTACAACTGATTAATGACTTTGGTCGGGTGGCTGGATTTAAACTAAATAAACAGAAAACTAAGGTTTTGGGGAAAAATTTGACTGATACAGAGTCAGAACGGTTTCAGAATGAGACGGAACTTAATGTGGTTAAAAAAGTAAAATACCTAGGGGTAAACATAACAGTAAAAAATCTAAGTCTATTTAAGGACAATTATGAAAAATGCTGGACAGAAATTAAGAGAGACTTAGATAGTTGGTCAAAATTGAAACTTTCTTTGTTAGGCCGAATTGCTGCTATCAAGATGAATGTATTGCCAAGGATGTTGTTTTTATTTCAAACACTTCAGGTTTTGGACAAAACGGAGTGCTTCCAGAAGTGGCAGAGAGACATTTCTAAGTTTGTCTGGCAGGGCAAAAAGCCCAGAATTAAGTTTAAGATTTTAACCGATGCAAAACAAAGAGGGGGCTTTGCCCTGCCAGACTTAAAGTTGTATTATGAAGCCGCAGCGTTTTGCTGGCTAAAAGACTGGCTACTTCTTGAAGACACTGATGTGTTAGATTTGGAAGGGTTTAACAACGCCTTTGGATGGCATGCATATTTATGGTATGACAAGGTTAAAGCAAATAAGGCCTTTAAGAACCATATTGTCAGAAAATCATTGTTTAATGTCTGGACAAAATATAAAGACTTGCTGGAAAATAAAACACCAAGGTGGCTTTCACCTTTGGAAGCCAAGGCCCGAAAAAGACCCAATATGGAGGCTAAATGGCCAAAATATTGGGAAATACTAGAAAAGGATGGAGACAATTGGAAATTGCAGAGTTTGGAGAAAATGAAAGACAAAGTGCGAGATTGGTTACACTGCGCTCAGATTAAAGAAGTTTTTAAAAATGATAAGAAACTAGGGTTCCAGGTGGAGAAATCGAAATTAGAAACAGAATTGCTAGAACCAAAGATTAAGGTACTTTCAAGGATGTATAACTTGCTGTTGAAATGGAATACACAAGACGAAACGGTTAAATCGGCTATGATAAGGTGGGCACAGGACATTGGGCACAATATCATGTTTGAGGACTGGGAGAGGTTGTGGAGTAATGGATTGAAATTTACTGCATGTAACGCTCTGAAAGAAAATGTAATGAAAATGATTTATAGATGGTATATGACCCCAGTCAAACTTGCTAAAATTTACCACCTGTCTGATAATAAGTGTTGGAAATGTAAAGAGTGCGAGGGAACGTTCTTCCACCTCTGGTGGACTTGCCCTAAAGTGAAGGCGTTCTGGGAAATGATTTATAATGAACTGAAAAAGGTATTTAAATATACCTTCACTAAGAAACCAGAGGCTTTCCTTTTGGGTATTGTCGGTCAAGGGGTGGCAAAGAAGGACCAGACATTTTTTATGTATGCAACAACAGCAGCAAGGATACTTCTCGCAAAACATTGGAAAACTCAAGATCTACCCACACTGGAAGAATGGCAGATACAACTGATAGACTACATGGAACTGGCTGAAATGACCGGCAGAATCCGTGACCTGGGAGAAGAGAGGATTGAGGAGGACTGGAAGAAATTTAAGAACTATTTACAAAAGTATTGTAATTTGAGTGAATGCTAAATAAGATGCTAGATCAAAATAACTGAGCACCACTAAATTTAGAAGTTTTTAAGAAAATAAGTAAGACTGTGAAATTTAGCTCCTTCTGAGAATTATAAGATTATGAAATATAGAAGGGATATAAGAATTTAAATAAGATGATAAATTGCTGACCAAATGTTACAACGATGAAAGTGGGAGCGGGAGATGTGAGGAAGTCCAAAGAAAATGTGAAAATATGTTAAGATCAATGTTATATTGCTCATTGTGTTTATTTTTATTGTAAAACCTAATAAATTGCTTAAAAAAAAAAAAAAAATAAACTGAGGCACCCAGAACTGGATACAGTACTCCAAGTGTGATCTGACAAAGGCAGAAAAGAGTGGTACTATTATTTCCCTTGATTTGGATGCTAGACTTCTGTTGATGCAGCCTAGAAAGCATTAGCTTTTTTTGCTGCTGCATCACACTGTCGACTCATGTTCATTTTGTGGTCCACTAAGACCGATAGATACTTTTCATATGTAGTACTAGTAAGCCAGGTGTCCCTCATCTTATATTTGTGCAGCTGGTTTTTCCTGCCTTACATTTATCCATGTTGAAATTCATTTTGTTAGATTTGACCCAGTTCTCTAATCTCTCATGGTCATCTTGAATTCAGATTCTGTCTTCAGCGGCATTGGCTACCCCTCCCAGTTTGGTGTCATCTGCAGATGGAATGAGCCTCCTCTCAAGACCTTCATCCGAGTCATTTATAAAGCCGTTGAACAAAAAGGGGCCCAGGACAGAACCTGCGTCACCCCACTTGTCACTTTCCCAGGATGAGGGTTGTCACTCTTTGGGTGGTCAGTCAACCAGCTACAATCCACCTAACCGTTATCTCATCCAGTCCACATCTTACCAGCTTCTCTGCAAGAATACCATACAGGATTTTGTCAAAAGCCTTACTGAAATCAAGATAACTACGCCCACAACACTCCCCCACACCCACCAAGCTTGTAACTCTTATCAAAAAAGGAAATGAGATTCGTCTGGCATGCTGTGTTTTTGGAAATGAGCTCAAAGTTGTAAGCAGTGGTGCTGAACTGCTGAGCCTGACACAGAGGAAGTTACCTGTTCAATGAATGTTTGTTCCTATTGATTTAAGTCATACTTCTTGGGTATATTTCTTGATGCTAGGGGAAGAAAGCTTTCATGTGGGAATTGGGACATCTGAGCCCATTCAGTTCTGGTGAGAACCTGACACCACCCCAGAAAGGGTCTCTGCAATAGTTTTTATTCCAGCCTTCACAATGCCTAAAATCTACATCTGATGTGACAGTTCAGTGAGAATATGCAGAGTGGTCACTGCTTCAAAGCACAAACACACAAAAGTCTGAGTCAAGCTCCCCCAAAATGAATCACACTGAAACAAAGCAGTGTTCAAATATCTGCTTTAATTGTAGTTTTGACAAGTTTTTTTTATTTTAAAAAATGTACAACAAACTACTTGTACAGTGTATTAATGTAAAATCCAAAGCAAGCTTACAATGTAAGGACATACTTTGAGTGAAAGGCATTTGGCTGAACATACAAACCACTCGAACTATGTGCTGGGACCTGACTTTTTTTTTAGTCAAAACAGAAAATCAGTCATGCAGCAACTGCATCAAACTAATCTAGAAAAGCTGCTGTTGTGATTTAATAGTTCTCCATAGTGTAGGTGTTGGTGGTGTGTAGTAATCATCCAGGGGAGCTTTTAGACTTTAAGTCAAAACATGAAAAAGTGTGTAAGACCTGAGGTAGTTTGATAAAAATGGCAGAAAAAGGCAAACCAGACCATTTCCCTGCCTCCCCCCCCAAAAAAAATCTCATGGAATATTTCATCCAATTTATGGAAATGAACTCTCCCCCAATAGCCAGCTTTAAACTCCCACTGTTAAAATTGATTAAAATCTAATTGCTGTGGCTCGATTCTGCTCTTACAAGACACAGAAGTACAAACTAACTCTGTGACTGAATCTGTAGAGTCCACAATCACTGTAACCAAGTTTCACGGATGAAAGTTTCACGTCTGGCACAGAGGCAGGTGCAGAATAAGGCTACCTTGAACACATTATCATTAGCTCAGTGATTGCGCACATACAGTGAGAACATTTATACACAGGAGCAGACCTGCATTCTCACATCCCCATCCATCTGTGGGGAGCCTAGACTATCATGTGCAATAATATTCCCCTCAGGTTTCCGTGTATCTAGAGAGAGACTAACCATTCCATGGACTTGTTTTATTTCTGAAAAATATCACAATGAAAGAGAAGCCCCACCCCCAGCCCAATTAAAAATATTTTACTCTTAATGCTCTGGCTTGCCATCTTGCATCATATTTTTGTATGGGTTACAATACAAGGGGGGCTGTTTTTCCTTCCCTACACTCAAACATGCTACTCAGGATCATGTGCAGATTCTGGTTTTGTCAAGAGAGAAAAACAGGCATGCTTTGGAAAAATGACTTCCATGAGCACGGGATAATACCACTAGCCTAACCAACTTCAAACATGTGATGTGAACACTTGCATAGGAATCTGCTTCAATCTCTTGCAACAAAACCCCAAGTTTAAGGTGCTTTTCATTAGACAGAGTAGGAAAGTACGTAGGGAGGCCATTTAAAAGGAGCCGGCTAAGAAAGCAAATAAATGACAAGCACTTTCCTCACTAATTAAACATGTACGCAAACAATAGGAACACCTTTCCAACAAGCTTGGATCATGCTTTCTTCAAATTCTGGAACTGTTGATAGGAAAGTTGTGTTGTATAACCCAAGTTGCTTAAAAGGTCAGCTTGTTCCAAAGAACAAAGCTGTGACATGTTTCTAAAATGGGAAAACAGGTTTAAAACATTACTAATAGTGATCATGTTCCCTTTAATATTCAACATTTGAACAGTGCCTTGGGAAATTTAGTAAATGTGTTATGAAAATCTCTTGTGCAAAAAACCAATTCACACACTAGAAAAAATGAAAACACTTCCCACATGAAGTATTTTGGAATCAAGAGGTAGACTTAAAGGGCTTCACAAAACCTTCATTTGAAAGTTGTACAACTAGACTTCTTTCTATAGCTTTATATGGTACATGACATCATCAGCTCTTGAATGCTCATACAGCACATAAGGTGAATCCCAGTGACCTAAGGGCTAATAAATGAACAGAATACCCTTGGGAACACAATGAGAGAGTGCTGTCAAGTCAAGCATTTCTGAGTGACCAACTAGGCACCTGATCAGAGGTAGGTCTAGTTCTTACTTAAGGTGGAAAATGTGTCTAGGCTGAAAATACTTCAGACTGCATGCAGGGCCTCACATGGTAAGTATGCTCTTCACAACTTGTGGTCCTCCAGATGTTTGAGGCTATACTGCCATCATCCCTATGCGCACTAAGGCTGATGGAGCTCAAGAACCTTTGGAGGTTGCAGACAGCTGCTCTATGTGTTATGGGGAGGGGGAGCGGACTATAGGCTTCCCTTTGAGGAGCCAGTTTTCTGCATCCAGAGAATGTGTGGAATAGAGACACATTCGGTCATGTGAGTTTCAATTGGTGCAGCCTCAACACAGGGCAATGACCCTCGAAAGAACTAATCCTAAAACTTCAGCTTAAACAATGGCACACTTAAGAACCACTATCGAATACTTGTTTCTGCATTTAAAATAATACAATGTAAACTTCTGGTGACAGTCACCTGCCAGCAGAGATGGTCAAGACACTACTGTTAGAGGATGGACCTGTGAAATGCTATTTGACCATAAATGGTATCCATTACAATTTTCTAAAATGTGAAAGGGGATGGATCGGTCCTATAATCTGAAATTGTTTCTAGTTATTTCTAATCATGGATCTGAAGCAGCTTGGGCACTAGCACACAGTCCTAAATTTTAGGTAACAAAATCACTTCAGGGGGGGTGGGGGAGGAAGTGTGCTTTTTCTTCCTTACAAAAAGGTGTACATAAAAGTGAACCATGGAGAGTCGTTATAAGACCAATAGGATCACTGGATGGGGGGGCGTGTTAGCACACTAATGTATAAACTGTTTTCAGAGCGGCACATTAGAAATTGCAAATGCTTGCAAGATGCCTGACTGTGCTTCACTTTAATGCATATCAATGACTCACTGAGGAATGATAGTTTTAAAGGGGGCAAAAATCTGTTTCATGTTACACAGAAATGGTAGCTCTCCAAAGTAATTTCAACTTTCAAGGCTGATATCTGCAAATGCCTAAAAAAGTTCCATTTTAAATGTTACAAATTAAGAAAAGCTGTCAACCACAGAGCATAGAAAACAAGAGTCTTGAGTGTCTTCTGCACCAGGGAGAGGCAACAGTAGGAAGTTCGCAGTCTGAGCACAGAAACTATTGCTCAAAACTTTGGCTTTGCAGAAGTGTCTTCCCACTGTGTTTTAGTTAAAAACATACAAATAAGAAGCATCGAGAAGTTAGGGCTCCCCTTCATATAGCATAATCATCATGGTCTTGTGGGCTGAAGGCAGATGCCCTCAAAATCTCCAGGGAGTTGACTAAAATTAGTGTTCCAGTGAGATGCTTCCAGCGTTTTGTGATGGGGTTTTTCATCTTGTCAAGGCCAATGTGCAGCTCTTGTGTCACATCGCGATAACTGTCTCCCATCTGATTGCTCCATGTGAGCATAAAGTCATACGCTGGTTTCCACATTGCCTGCCAAAGACAAGAAACCAGCATTAACACAGCATACAAGACTGCTCTGCCATTAGGATTTATGTCAGCCAAACCAAACCATCTTGGGTACACCGTCTCTGCAGTCTCTTGCAGACCCAAGAGCAAGGGCTGTCTCATTCTTATAACTGGACCACACCTGGGATAAAAATCCTGAAATATATACCTAAGATATTCATCCATTCTGAATCAACACATATAGGCTGAAGTGGCACAGCCTTGACACCAGCTGCGACTTCAATGAGAACTAGACCAAAAGAAAGGCAGGAATTTCAGTCCTAGAATAAACCATATCAGAACAAATTTATGAGAAATACTGCAGTAGGCTAAGCTACATTTCTTTTTATTAAAGGGTTTCCCGCAAAATCAAAGGCTAGAGGACAGAATAAGGAAAAGGTCTCAGACACAGCACACTAAGTCCAGAAACACTGCTGTCAAATTAGATGCTTCGTGTGCTGCAAATTTGGGTCTAACTCAAATTTTCAGCTGACAAATGGCTCGGTATTCTTGTAAGTACTGAGGGGTTTTCAATGACTCTTTCAACATTACAAATAGAGGCAATAGTTAGCTGGATGGAAAGAAACACCCAGTGCTGTCTGTGCCAACTTTCCCTGTTCTGTTGAACCACTCCAGCTAAATGTGAACATGGAAAACAGATTAAATCTAAGGGTGGCCAGCATTCAGATTGTAAGTACTAGGAAGGGCGAGCCATTTCACTTTGATAGCGTTTCGCGATAAATACAACACCTGCAAGACCACGGAAGAGGAATAACACTCAAGGCGGAATGCATTTCTTCCTGTGTGGCCACTTTTTTTACCACAGCAAACATGCAACAAAAATTGCTGTGCACTTTTGTCATCATTCAAGATCAAAAAGGGAGCTGTACATAATAGCAAACTGTTTTTCCAACCTATAGTGCCGAGTGAACCATCCAGCAAAACCCAGAATGTATTACATGAAAGCTTTCTTACCTCACTATCTACAGCTCCGTTCTTGTCTCGATGGGGGGCCTCATAAGCATCCATCTGTTGCTTGGAGACCTTGGCCAGTTTCTCAGCAAGCTCTCTCCAGCGCTGGGCCACTTCCACAGCCGTAGTCAGAAGCACAAAATCCTGAATTAGCCTCACAACCAAGCCCTGGCAGTCCATTTTCAGCAAGGCCTGAAGGAATGCAGAACAAGTCAAGTTAGCCATGGACACCCAACCTCACTGGAGCATCAGGCCATTTCTGTAGGAGATCAGAAGATAGAGAAAAACCACTACTGTTTTATATTTATATTCCCCTTTCTGTCTGGTTATATAGATACTCCAAACAGGAGTACATTCAGGTAATGCTTAGTTCTTAGCCAAGCAAAATAGAAGTGTGTAAATAATTTGTCCAAGATGTTCAAAGGTCTGGAAACCAAGCCTTATGAGGAACAGTTGAGGGAGTTGAGTGTTTAGCCTGGAAAACGGGAGACTGAGAGAAGACAGAATCATAGAATTGTAGAGTTGGAAAGCCCCAAGCATCGTCTAGTCCATCTCCTGCAATGCAAGAATCTCAACTAAACATCCATGACAGATGGTATCCAACCTCTGCTTAAAAACCTCCAATGAATAAGAGTCCATAACCACTTGAGGGAGTCTGTTCCACTGTCAAACAGATATGATAGCCATCTTCAAATGGCTGTCACATGGAAGATGGAGCAAGCTTGTTTTCTTCTGCTCCAGATGGCAGAACCTGAACCAATGGCTTCAAGTTACAAGAAAGGAGATTCCAACTGAACCGCTGATGGTAAGAGCTGATGCACAGTGGAACAGACTCTCCTTCACTGGAGGTTTTTAGGCAGAGGTTGGATGGTCATCTGTCATGGATGGTTTAACTGAGATTCCTGCATTCCAGGGGTTGGACTAGATGACCCTCGGAGTCCCTTTCAACTCTACAATTCTGATATTCTATTCTAGGACCTTGCTATTCCATTAAATTAAATGTAAATATCCTATTTTAATTACGTGTGTGCAAAGGCACTGCAAAACTAGCTTATGCATTAGGATATTCAGCATAGACAGGAGAATCCCTGTGGTCTGGCCTTCAATAATGTGCATTAATTACATTATAGCCCACATGCTCTTAAAAGTGATTACTACACTCCTGCTGGGATTAGCAAATTTGACAACAGGAGTTTTAATTCCTCCTAATTGTACTATTTCAATTTCTGGGGCGAAAGAGGCTGTGGATCTCTTCTGCGTGCTCTAAAGTGACCACTTGCCTGGCACTTGGCTATTACTTCACAGTAGTAACAATGCTCTTCCTTAGCATTTACTGAAGCATACCATTTCTGAAGCATACCTTAGCATTTACACCACAGCAGCAGGCAGCATACCAAAGAAGAATACTTTAAATTCAAAAGTCACACTTCAAAAGAAGTGCCGGAAGAATGTAATTCAAATGTACCGTATTTTTCGCTCCATAAGGTGCACCTGACCATAAGGCGCACCTGCTTTTTTTGGGGGGGGGGTTCAAGAAAAAAAAATGTGGCTCTTGGGGGCTTTTGCAGGAGGTGGGGGAAGTGAGAGAGCCTCGCTCTGTCCCTTCCCCCACCTCCCACAAAAGCCAGGGATAGCCGTGCGAAGCCTCCGCAGGGCAGCGGGATGAAGGCTCCCCACTGCCCTGCAGAGGCTTCGCGGGCTACCCAGAGCTATTAAGGAGCTTGTCGGGGCTGCCGGGGGAAGCCCGGGTTCCCCCCCCCCAAAGCCCCAGGGGCCACACATTTGCTTCATAAGACGCACAGATATTTCCCCTTAGATTTTAAGAGGAAAAATGTGTGTCTTATGGAGCGAAAAATACGGTATGTACTCTTCAATATTTAGATAATGACTCAAAAGTGGGCAAACTTTCATTTCCAAATAGCTGATTGGATATTAAGTAGCTTATAGGTAGTGGAGTGATAGCAAGTTTCTGCACCAAGGAACTTTGAGGGGGGGGGTATGGACATATTAGGCATGGTAGGACCATTGCAAGGGCCCTCAATTCTTAAACAAAGTGGATTCTCTCCCCGCTAAGTATTTTCCCCCAAGCCATTAAAAGCTGAGTGATAGTCAGGGCACCACACACGTTTGTCTCAGTATGAAATGATGGGAGCTGGAAGTTAATCTTATTAAGGCAGACCTGCAGCCTCCTGCATGTTCCCCCAAACTCCAAAACCAAGCCTGAAATGAGCCCTATTTCCGGGGGGGGGGGGTGTCCCCTAATGCCATTGAAAGAGTTTGCCCTGCTCTTGCTCTGCTTCACAGGCCTATAGGACATGGGCAACCGACTCATCCTCTGACTTTCTAGAGCATTTCCTCCCCCATGAACTCCAATAGTTGATTTCCCAGCAGGCAGAAGTAGTATCTTCCAGTTTACAACCCCTATTTGTACACTTCTTAACATCCTGCCAAATCAAGGAGAATATCCAGGTAAACTGATAATTCATTTGGGTTGGTGGCGCTACACAACCATCATGCCTTTGCAAACTTTTGCACTACTCCTGCTGGCAAAGCAGAGCTGGCTCCCTCCTCTCCTTTGCTCACACTCCTTACTGAACGCCCACTTCCTTCCTTCCTCATCATTCTGTATCACAGCAGCAGATTCCCCTTCAGGCAACCATCACTTTATACTCTCCTAAAGGGACCCCTGACCATTAGGTCCAGTCGTGACCGACTCTGGAGTTGCGGCGCTCATCTCGCTTTATTGGCCGAGGGAGCCGGCGTACAGCTTCCAGGTCATGTGGCCAGCATGACTAAGCCGCTTCTGGCGAACCAGAGCAGCGCACGGAAACGCCGTTTACCTTCCCGCCGGAGCGGTACCTATTTATCTACTTGCACTTTGACGTGCTTTCGAACTGCTAGGTTGGCAGGAGCAGGGACAGAGCAATGGGAGCTCACCCCGCCGCAGGGATTCGAACCACCAACCTTCTGATCGGCAAGTCCTAGGCTCTGTGGTTTAACCCACAGTGCCACCCGTGTCCCGGCACTTTATAGCATCTTCTAAAAGAGCTTTCATCATTTAGGTAGAATTCTTGTAGGAATTAAACCAATCAACATGTATTGTGTATATGACATGTGTTGTGCATCATGGTTTTAGACACTGGGTGTTCAATTCAGTTTCCTTTAAACATTCTTTTTTTAAAAGGGGGCAGCTTGATAGCAGCTTTAAATGAGGGTAACTACTGTATAACACTTCCCTGAGCACACAAAGTTTTCTATACTCTTGAGGAAGAAGTAAAATAATTATATAGCTGGTTCCACAAGATGGATTTCTGGAAGGTCATTTTTACTTAATGAAAAAAGTAGCGCTTTTATTAAGAAGGCCCAAATCCCGAGAGACCTGGCTTTCAATTTGTCAGTTGCACTGCACTTCCTTGCTCACTGAAGGAAAGTTTTAATGAGCAATTTCGGAGGGAGATACAACCCAAAGATGAAATTTACCTGCAGTTACTTAATCCTAAAAATGCACCTCTGAGCTGGGAAAGGGATCCAGTCAAAGATTTTTCTGTGATTGTCTCTTGATTTAATCACCTGAGATACGTTTATAAAAATGGCAAGGAAATGTACATTGTACAGTGCCATGTATTTGCACTTCAGTCATTGAAAACAGAATGGATAGCAGCCCAATCCTAATCATGATTACTCCTAAGTAAGCCCCCTTTATCTTAATGGTAGCTACTTCCAAGTTTAGGTCTGCAGCCTAACACAATCAAGGCTGCAATCCTAAACTTACTTACCTGGAAGTAAGTTCTGTTGAATTCATCATAACTTACTTCTAAGTAGACATTGGTTGGATTGTGCTATCCATAGGTGTAATGCTAGTAATGTACAAGGGGATGCTCAGTCATTACCTCAGGCACCCGGGTTTCTTGAGAAGCACCTGGGTGGTACTTAAACATATGGCAACAGTGAAGAAGAGCTGGTTTTGGTGCTCAGCTGTGCTAGAAACAAGCAGGAGCTTCCACAGCCTTAGTTATTTTCCCCGCAGCCTGTTCAGGGGAGCTCTTAACACAACAGAATGCTGGAAACCAGGTGACCATTCCTGATTTAACACTTCCAATAACCAGAATACTTACTGACATCAGTTCCTTCTGGAAAGACTTCCTATCCTTACTGTCGGAATTATTACAGTCTTCTTTCAATTTCTCCAACACAGAAGCCACACATTCTGGCTCACTGTCCAGCTCTGCTCGGCAGAAGAAAACAAGTGGCAAGTTGCTGTATCCCAGAGCATCTGCAAACGCACGCCAGCTGCTAATGTTTTCCATGAGCAAAGTCCTTACTGAAGCATAGATATAGGTGAGAAACTTACAAGGCCGCAGGATTTGCTCCAGCAACATACTCGTGGTGAGCTCGGGCCCAGAGAAATAGTTCGGCTTGGCTTTCCCAACCACTAAAACATTTTTGGTATGGACAAGGCCAATTTTACCCTGATAGTAACCAATGTACCATTCCTTTGTCCAGAGTTGACCTTTCAACTTGATTTTCTCCTCACTTAGCAAGGCTATGGCATCCCCTTTCTTATATTCCAAGAGATAATGGTTTTTGTTTTGCCGCACTACAGTTTTCAGGAGTTTCCCATATTTTAAGCTTGCCACTATCCGATCCTGGAAGACAGGGTATTTGCTGGTGGTTGCAAGAGGAGACAGGATTATTTTCCCCACTTCATTTTTTTTCAGGAACCTTCGCTGCCCAGTTGACCTGATAGCACTTTTGGGAGGAGGCTGTGGTGTTTGAACACAGAACTGAGTCAATATGGCATCCTTAGCATCCTTGACTTGTATTCTCAGGGTGAAGTCATACAGTTCGTTGGGATCATGTGACATGATGGGGAATATGAGGCGGCTGACTTTGCCCAGTTTCATCTGGAAGCCCCTCACGATCTTTGCCTGCTCGCTGGCTCTTACCTCATAGTTAGTCATGTTTGAAAACATGCACAGCTTTAGGTCTTGCGGCCTCGCTAAGGTGAACTGGTGCTTCCCCCACAACTGCAGCGCCACTGCCGATGTACAATGTGCATGACGTGTGACTTCATTCACCAACAGAGTCTTGGGGGCACAATCATGTCCAAAGATGGCCACCACAGTTTTAAAAGAAGGGTGTATGTGCTTTGGCCCATAGACTCCAACTGTGATTTTTTTACTAATGTAATCCCAGACAGTGTAAGGATATAGAATGTTCTGTCCCTGGGCCACAATGGCTATGTACATGCAAGGCTCCAGGTTTTCCAGCTGAACCTGGATGGTGTCTCCATAGCAACAGCCAAGTTGCATCGGTGTGTATGGACCGTCCTTCATGTCGCTGCGCAGGCACTGCACTCCCACCAAACTCTTGCTCACTGGGTCATTCTTCACTTCCGCTGAAATTTTCATCTCCAGCAGGATGGGGGTTCTGGTTTCCATGTTGCTCAGCTTAATCTCTAGCACAGGGCTGATGGTGCTGCATTTGTCGCTGTTGAGCTCAAGAGGAGGGTCCAAAAGAGCTTTCATGGAGATTTGTTGTGTGTCACCAGCACCCACATGCCCTTCAGGAAGACGCATGTTAATATTTGTATCTGGAAGCTGAACTGCTCCCCCAGAACTATCTAGCTTGCAAACTATGTTGGTCTCCACAGGTTGCGTCTGACCCCAACCAGGGTTCTGGCCCAACAGATCCAGGTCGTGGCAAGACCTTGCTAATTTTCGATGGTTCAGCCATGCAGCTCTGAAGTCTTCTCTGCTCTGGAATTCCTCTGGGGTAGGAGATTTCAACCCTGTGAAGAAGCCTGAGGATTCTGGGTTTTCTGACTTTGCCTGGAGTACGGAGAGCTCCGATAAACTGTAGGAGCGCTTGCTTCTGAAAAAAGGATTGTCCCGCCTGCTTGGCTGCTCAAACTCAAATCCATTCATTGATGGACCCTCATCAAGATGGTTACCTAGACTGCTGTCAGTTGCAGAACTTGACCCTGTAAAGGTGGGCACCCCTGTGTCAAACAGCAACAAATCCACAGTGGTTTGGTGGGAGCAATCCTTGTTCCTATCAGGCATTATCTGCAAATTCCCATTCAGAAAAGGGTTAGTCTGCATGTTATTCATAAAAGGGTTGTTTTTGGCTAAGCTCAGGTTTAAATCTGTCCAGTCTCCAAGCAGGTCCAGCTCTTTGGCTCCCTCATCGGAGCTTTCAAGCAGATGGTCTATCATTCCACTGTCCGTTAATGAAGAGTTCCGGTAGTTTACAGGCTGAACGTAGGAGGCTGGGATGTAGCCCATCTCTGTGGTATTGTGAGCATACCACCACTCACCTCCTGAGGTATCTAAGACATAAAGGTGGTCACCCTTGGAGAACTTCAAGGTGGTGAAATTGTTGGGGCAGTAGTCTTTAATTGCTACAACTTCCTTTGCATTTCCAAATGACGTAGGATTGTCTATCATCAAGGCACTAGGAGAAGGCACTGCAAATCAAAAAGCAGAACGTAGTGAGCAACTGCAGGTGATAACAACCTTCTACCAGCATTGCACAATTATACTGTAGCTCTTTTGCTTGTACTCTGAATCAGGATATTTGCATGCATAAACACACACATTATTTTTCAAGAGATTAATGGATTCTGCATTATTAGAGACTAAGGCTGCAATCTTATACCAAGTTTACCTAGGAGTAAGCCTTGTTGAACTCAGTAGGGCTCATTTCTGAGTAGACATGAATAGATGTGCATACATTGTACTGTAAATCTCTATTGGGGAAAGGGTGTGATATGGTTGAGTTAACTACTTGCAGATTTGGAGATTAATGTGTGGGCAAATTCATCACTAGATCCACAAGGAGACGCTGTGCTAAATGTGGGCAGTGGCACACAACAATGGAAAAAGAAGTTGATTGAGAATGACATTGGCCATGAACTGATTCAGCTTTGTTATACGAGGCTTTAACGAGTATTTGTTGTACAAGCATTTGCAAGCATCAGGTTACTCCTGTATCAGATAGTTATTTTTTTAAACAACTGCCTCATTAACTTACAAATCCAATTCCAGGCTAGCAAGAGCCAAATCTAAACAAACAGCTGCATAGGTGAAGGTCTGGCAGAAATCTGAGGGACCCATCCACTTTCACATTCTCCAGTACTGAAATGCAGGTTGCTCCAGGTTGGAAAGAGTTAAGAGTGTCTTAATGGTATTGCAAATTATATCCAAGTCATGGAAGATAATTTGTCCATGCAGGAAGGCTTACACATTCAGTAGTGAGATGGCCTGATCTCAAAGGCTCACAGTAATAAATTCAAAGGAAAAACAAAATATGAGATTCCACGTTGTTGAATCTTAAGTGGAATTAAATCTTACAGCAAAGAGGCAAAGTGTTATATCATTGCCGAAGAAGGCTCAGAACACCACGTACAATGGGAGGAAGCTGCGGCATGATAAGAACGTTAATGCTTCAAGGTAACTTAGACAAGGAGGAAAGCCACACTTAAGGAATGCTTTGCATCCATTATTCTTAAGGAAGATAACTGCTGAGCAGGGCAAACCAAAGCAGAGCTGATGTAAATGAGTAGGGAGAAATGAAGATACTAATCTGTGGCTGAGAAGCTTAGAGGTCTTAATGCACACAAATCTGGGTTACTAGATAATCACAGTCTGAGCATATTAAAGGAGACAGCGCATTAATCTTAGGGCCTAAAGAATCCTAAAGTCACCCAGTCCAAATGTCCACATTTGTTTATATATTAAATCTCTATCCCAACTTTCCACCAGATAACATTCAAGGTGGCCAACCACAATACAGACACAATGCAATAAATCAGCAAGGAAACGCTCTCCTATGTGGCTGAATGTAGGGTCCAGTTTCAAAGAAAACCAGAACTTAAGGCGAATTCACACATCACATCCTATACAGAAGGCTCCTCATGGCAGAAACTGGAATTAAAATTATTGCTGGCTTAAAGAGCATTGTGTGTGATGAACCTGGACATATGTCAATCCTTGCATGCCCATGCAGTGTGCTGACTTTGGGAAGCCACATAAATAGCATCCTAATGCTCATTTATGCACATGTGTAGGATCACACACACCCTCCGCTCCAGGCATGGAAGGATAAATGTTCAACATCTATTATGTAATGCTTTGAAGACCTTAATGACCTTGCTGGAATTGAACATACTTCATATAAACACCAACTTCATTTGGATACCCACTCAGACATTGGGGGGGGGCATATATTGGGGGGGCACTGTTTTTTCTGTTTGTAACTATGTTGTGCATTTTTGTACTTTTATATTGTAAACTGCCTGGTGATCCTCAGGTGAAGGGTGGTATAGAAGGTGGTGGTAATAACAACAACAACAACAACAACAACAACAACAACAACAACAACAAAGCTTGCAGGGCACCAGTAAAAATCAAAACCAGTTAGGAGGCCTGCACTCTGTTTAAATAAAAACGCCCATCTGTTGTCAGCAGAACATTACCAGAGAAGGAGCTAGCCAGGCTTCTCTGGGTAAGGGGTTCCAGAGTTTGGAGCAGCCACTGAGAAGACCCTCTTTTGCATTCCTACCAAATGTGCTTCAGGCGTTGGTAGATGAAAAGGAAATGCCTCTTTCTAAGGCAAAAATCTTAGCATATTACTACTTCCTGTAGGTTAATAATCACTGACAGTATAGACAAAACAGCTGTTTACCACCCCATCCCCATCAGTAAAACCTGGCTGGTGAAAAAGGTGAACAACTACACTGATTGCCAGTATTTTCTCAGGCATAATGCAAAAGCTTGTGTTCATAAATCTCTAATGGTTTGTGAGCTGGATGAGTGAAGGCTGACCTTTCCCATATTGTGAGACCAGGCTGTCTTCTCCAGCCACCCTGCCCCTGAAGTCAGGCAGATAGCAACCAATCAAAGAGTTTTACTGCAGTCTCTGAAACTGGTCTCTCAAAGAGATGCCCGTCTGCTGCTTGTTCAGGTCCTTTTTGTACAGCAGAATATTCAGTCATCACGAAAGCCCTGCCCCGTACTCTAAAATGGCGCAGCCTCAGCGAGAATTAGGTCTTGGTGACGGCACATACGCGGAGCAGCAGGTTTTGCAGATGGAGCCTTATCACTAATGGGGCAAATGCTGGGGGGGGGGGGTAAAAAAGTGTATTTGGTGTTGGAGACATTTAAAGCACACAGCAGGATACAAACGGGTGTGCTTCATGCTGCGTGAAGGAGGATGCCAGGATGACCTCTACTCCTGGTAATGTGACGTTATTCATCCTCTTTCCACTCTTGTGGATAGAGGGGAAGACAAAGCGAACACAGCAGCAGAGCCCTCCTCTGCCCACCCCAGGGACAGGTGGCTAAGGAAAGCCGCTTCACTAAACCAAAGTTTTCCATCTCTGGCTCAAGGTTATTTTCAGTAACCATTAAGTCAATCTTGTATCCACTGACTGAATTCCAAAGCAGAATCATGCAGCAAATATAGCTGCTGAAACAATACATAATACTTTCATCATAATCTGCCCGCCATAGCATTTCCTATGAGGAATTAAAAAATTCTGCTAAATGTGCTGATGTGCCTGATATTTCTCCTTCAAGCCATGCCACACTTACGTATTCTAAACATAAGGTATTAACTCTCGGAAAACTTTTTAGAAGAGCATTCATACAGAAATCTTTTCATTCCAAAACAATATTTTGAAGTATTATGTACTGTATTTTTCACTCTATAAGACGCACCAGACCACAAGACGCACCTAGTTTTTGGAGGAGGAAAACAAGAAAAAAAATATTCTGAATCTCAGAAGCCAGAACAACAAGAGGGATCGCTGCGCGGTGAAAGCAGCAATCTCTCTTGCTGTTCTGGCTTCTGGGATAGCTGCGCAGCCTGCATTCGCTCCATAAGATGCACACACATTTCCCCTTACTTTTTAGGAGGGGAAAAGTGAGTCTTATAGAGCAAAAAATACGGTAAGTAGTATGATCAAGAAATAGGAGCATGTGACACTTTAAGGCACAATTCAGACAATGCATCAAATCACAGTTAAGGAAGCGTAACTACAGTTTGGTGTGGTGTGTGATTGACAAACTATTACTTCCAATAGTCTGGCAAATCAGAGTCAGAAACCATGAGTTAGCTTATGCTAAATGGCTTGTAGTGACCAGAACAGGGCTTTTCCACTTATCCTACCCACCATGCTTTGCCTGCTGCACATCTGGAAGACAAAGCTACAAGAGCAAAAAGCATGAGCTAGGGCAGGGGTCACCAACCCCGCTGAAGATTTCCACTGCTGCTCCTTGGGAAGGGTCCCAAACTCTTAAGCTTTCATTTTTTAAAAAGAAAAAAGAAGCGTCTAGTCCTTCCAGAAAGTTATGGGGCAAATTGCACAGAAAGCTACTAAGGAATTTCTATGAAATGAGAGTCAATGTGGTGTAGCTGCCTTGCATGTTTTTCCAGGTACTGTGGAATGCTCCCTGTTGCCGTTACACAGCAACAACATCGGTGGGTGTGCATGCGCGAAATCAACACTGTCTGATCTCCACAATCAGGACCAGCAGGATGTAGCTGACTTCCCATGGTAAGCAGAAGGTTGTCCGGGCTGGCTGTGTTTCTGATTTGGGGTTATGTCATGCTCCCCATGGTAGCCATTTTGTATTATACCATGCTCCCTGCCCCATAGCTGCTAGTTTGTGACTGGTGCTGCCGGTGCTCTCTCACAATTTGAAATATGCCCACTGGTCTGAAAAGACTGGTGACTACTGAGTTAGTTTGGTGACTTTACTGTGATGGTGCATACAGACTCCCTTCTCTTGTAGGCACTTCAGTTTTGGTGCTCCAACTTACATACAAAAAACCCTCTCACCTTTGACGGAACTGAAGCTGGTTTCAGAAAATTCTTCACTCAGGTCAATCAGTGTCCCCTCAGATCTGCACCGTGGGAGCCCGCTGGCATTGGCAGCACGAATCCTCTGCGCTGCCATCTTGAGATTTGTGCCCTTCCCTGAGAATCTAGTGGGCCATCTTCTCTACAAGAGTTGTGCCATTTTTCTTCAGAAGCTTTAAGCTACCAGTGCGTTTAGGGTGCTGTTTGTTTTTGGGGGTGTTTTTTTTTTTTTTTACAACTTGAGACAAATCTGAAAAGAAAAAGAATGGAAGAGTTACAACATGGTTTCTCTGAAGCATTTCCAACTTTGACATGAGAGACTGTTGTAGAAAACTTCTCCTTCTCCACTCTAAAGTTTATAGTCCGAAAAACACATCTGAGTGTATTATTTTACTACAACAAATAATCAAAGAAAGGGTGGGGGAAACTCAAATAATCTACTTTTGGCTATTCATGTAGCCATCAGGCAAAAGCTGGCTATAGGATCCTGTTTCCCCACTGCAAAGTACCATATTGCTTACTTTAAAATATGTTGAGGGAGGGGTAAGTTTCTTTACAACACCTGTTCAAGTCACTCTAGTATAGAAGGTTTTCTGTCCCATATATATCCAGTACGACCAGAGGCAGACTTCGGTTTTGACCAGTATACCTTTCAAAAGCAACATAATGGTTCCTATGCAATCTGTTTTCTTTTGGCCATGGTAGAACAATCAATAAACCTGTAGCCCTCCAGAACTTGCTGGCCTTCCACACCTCTCATCCTTGACCACTGATCATGCTGGCTGGTGCTCAACATGGCCAGGACTGCACTGAACTACCATCTAAGCAGAGTAAGTTTGGGCTACAAGAATCTAAGTTACGTTGACACAGAGATCTCCTCCTTAGAGAGGACCTTCTCTGTACTCTACCTAGTTCAAAATAACCAGCCCACCAATGGGATATATTTCTTTTGGGTGTTCCGCAAGATTCTCATGAATACACATACTTTTCACACTACTGAATCAGTCTTTCCAGCAATTTGGCTTGGACCACTGCTCAGATTTAGCATAGATAAAATCCAAAGGAGAAATGCAATTCATCAGGTGAAAACACAAGGAAATATAGATAGTCACATTTTCCAGCAACTTGTCCAGGGTGTGAACAGTTAACCAGCTATGTAGCCAAGTGGACAGCCACTCCCAAAGTAGTTATTCTACCAGTGCTTCTCAGCCAGAGTGCTTGACGGCTCTCCATAAATGTTTCCCACATTTAGTATCCTAGTACCAACAAGTACATAAAATGTAGCAACAATTACTTTTATGCCTAGTAACTGCTGTGATGATGCCCCTGGTCAAAACCTTTAATCACTACCAGCAATGAAATATCTTAACAAAAATTATTCCACTTAAGTCCTTGTTTATGAATAGGAACATTCAACTCCTGTTCAGTTAAGTAACAATGACATTAATGACTATTATTATTATTATTATTATTATTATTATTTTTAAATGATATTTATTAAAGTTTCAAAGAATACAAAAATTACACAAAAACAAAAAGTGAAAATACAAGAAAATACAAAATACAGAAAAAAGAATAAAGTTTTTAAGATATAACAAAAAAAATGAAATATAAAAAGAAATATACAAAATAAAAACAGTTAAAAACACGTTAATTTTCCATAACCTATCTTCCTTACACTTATTTCCCTGGACCTCCTCATACCTCCCTTTTTTGTATTCCAGTTCAGTTTGTTAGTTCAGCAAATCCTTACCATTAAGCTTTTACCTAATTGTAAACCTTTTTTCGTATCTCTTAAAGCATTACAGCTGGAAACCACTTAGTTTCTATCCAACATCCTTCTAAGATTCCTTAATTTTACAATATTTCTGTAAATAGTCTTTAAATTTCTTCCAATCTTCTTCCACCGACTCTTCTCCCTGGTCTCGGATTCTGCCAGTCATTTCCGCCAGTTCCATATAGTCAATCACCTTCATCTGCCATTCTTCCAGAGTGGGTAGATCTTGTGTCTTCCAATACTTTGCAATGAGTATTCTTGCTGCTGTTGTAGCATACATAAAAAAAGTTCTGTCCTTCTTTGGCACCATTTGGCCGACAATGCCCAGAAGAAAGGCCTCTGGTTTCTTCAGAAAGGTATATTTAAATACCTTTTTTATTTCATTATAAATCATCTCCCAGAAAGCCTTAATCTTTGGGCACGTCCACCAAAGGTGAAAGAACGTCCCTTCAGTTTCTTTACATTTCCAACATTTATTATCGGGCAAATGATAAATTTTTGCAAGCTTGACTGGGGTCATGTACCACCTGTATATCATTTTCATAATATTCTCTCTTAAGGCATTGCATGCCGTAAACTTCATACCTGTGGTCCATAACTGTTCCCAGTCAGCAAACATAATATTATGTCCAACATCTTGTGCCCATTTAAAAAGGGATATTAATGACTATTATTATTAATGACTAAAGGTAACGAGCAGGATCCAAAGAATTGTAAGCAGAAGCGAAGAAGCACTGGCCAGTGCTATTAAAGGCAAGCTGGCACGGTTAAACTATTGATATTGGGCAGGGAAATTCCACAGCAATCATCCTCCTGCCTTTGCATGCAGAAGCTTCTGCCTAAACTGGGGCACGTCTCTGGGTTCAGGCTGGAGTTCCTTACACTATCATGAGAGTGAAGATGCCTCCCACATGCACAGGGTCTCCCTCGGTTCCAAGACCAGGGCTTTGTTTTATTAATAGTTTGCTGATGTTTCCAGTTTATTTTGCAAAGTGCCAACTAGGGCTGGGTGATATCTGGTTTTCAACACCGCAATATATCACCAGCTAAACATCGTGATATACCAATATTGGTATATACCAATATACCAATATTGGTATATCACGATGTCTGAAATAAAAATGGGAGAGATGGCTTCCTTTAAATGTTTTTTTAAATAACTTTATTTTTTAATACCTAGGAAAGCATCATCTCCTGAAATGACTAATAAAACAAAAATAAAATTAAAAGGAATCCTCAAAGATACAGAAAAACAAAACATTTTAAATGGGAACCAGAAGGTCTTGGTTGATCTTATGGAAATACAGCCTTTTAATGATCCTTTGACTAAATAAATCCAAGTCAAAACCCAACCTCAGATAGATAGAGCTGTACAAGGAAGCTCTACTTTTGACAAACAATTTACTTTTATTGGAAGGAACAGTCATTTTCTCTTTGGTCATACAGTCATAATAATTCTTAGGATTCCTCAAATGAGCTATTACTCTCTGAGGAGATCCTCTCTCTCTCTCTCTCTCTCTCTCTCTCTCTCTTACTTTTTTATTATTTGGAGAGACTAACTTTTCCCCAGCCTCTTTCAAACAACAAACATTAGCACACCCTTTTTTTCCTCCTTTCTCAGAATTGGCCGTGTTTTAGGCTGCAGAGGTCAGGATGTTACTTTTAAAGACAAGTTAAACATGGGGGAACTTTTAAGCTTCAAAATTTATGGCAAAAGCTTTTCTTAATATTTCTAAACCTTAGAGTGCAAATCTTGAGTTCAGCTGAAGCCTCTGGAAGCTGCCCATGCCATAACAGACATGATGTCAAACAATATATTGCCTACTTTTTATGCAATATGCACCTTTAAGAACAAATGTGTTGAGGGGTGGGTGTGTCCGCACAGGTGTGTGTCAGGGTGAAAGAAAGCCCAGTTTCACCCCTGCAAAAATACAAAGCTGATAATGAATGAACTGCAGCTAAAATCTCACATTTATTTTTCACATGGCCTAGTCCTCATCTGCAGACTGCAATAAATTGGCAGGCATAGATGCAAACACAGTGCTTGCATGAATATGGGGGAAGGAAGAAATGGAGTTGACGTCAGAAGAAAACAAAAAGGACAGAAAATAATAATTATGTAAAAGCAAGTTACAGCAATGATTAACAAGGCTGCGTTGGTGTTAAGACACACATCCTGGCATTGGTAAGCTAATTAACACATGAAGGATAATAAAAAATCTTGTCATTTCAAGTTGCAGGTGCTAGAATTGAGTTTCTGTTCAAAAGGCAATTCAGCAGTTTCATGCTGGAGTCTCCCTTCAAAGCTCCTTTTTTCAGAGTGACCTGGCAGGCTGAAATGTTTTCCTGCTGGTTTCTGGACATTGCCATTTCAGATGTGAGTTTTCCGCGTGTTTATTTCATCTGAATTGACAAGCTGCGTTCAAAAGAAGCAAACTTGAAACCATGTTTTCAAGTTTTGTAGCAGGATTATTTTAAGCCATTACTCTAATAAAATACATAAATCACTCATTCTAAAAGACCAAGTACCACATAAAGAGGTTCTGGTTTTGTATTTTCCCCAAATTTCCAGTTTTTCGATTTAGAAAAAACTTTCCCCACCCAAAATTTTCCAGTTTTCTTCGGTGTTCTCCTCTCAGTACAGGTGTGTATTTAAAAAAGATATTAAGATTTGGCAGCCCATCCCACAAGTTTCAGGCTGCAGGACCATGATCTTATGTGCAACAATTTAGATCTTTTAATGCAGCAGAGCCAGTAGCTTTGACTTCCACATTAAATATTCAACGTACTGATAATCATTCAATTTTTATGTTAAAAAATTAAGAGAGAGTTATGTCTGCTAAATGTCAGGGACTTCTCCATTCCTTTCAGAGTTACAGTGGTACCTCTGGTTACAGACGCTTCAGGTTACAGACTTCACTAACCCAGAAATAGTACCTCAGGTTAAGAACTTTGCTTCAGGATGCGAACAGAAATCGTGTGGTGGAAGCAGGTGGCCCCATTAGCTAAAGTGGTGCTTCAGGTTCAGAACAGTTTCAGGTTAAGAACGGACCTCCGGAACGAATTAAGTACTTAACCTGAGGTACCACTGTACTCTGCTTGAGAGACAGACAAGAAGTCCAGGGCAGAGAAAGCACATCAACAATAACCCTCCACCAAGAGGCCTTCAAAGGAAAAGAACAGTAGAACAGAATCAAGATTTCAGAGCTAAACAGTAGCGCTAAGCTACAACATATCAACCCGAAGACCATTTGTAAAAGTGAGCAAGGCTTCATTTATAGCATGAGATGGGTTGGGACTTTGATCTGGAAGCAGAGACCCCCCAAACCCCATAGTTGCCTAGAAACTGTTTCATGATTCCTCAAGGACAGTTTAAAACTGTCATTTTGAACTGTTTCCTCTCCCCCCAATCCTGTTCAGCAAATACCTAAGAAGGGGGAGGAAATAAAACCCATGTGCGGGGGGGGGGAGGTTGGTTGGTTGGTTTGGAAAAAACATATCCTGATCTCATTGCACCCTGTAGATCAGTTTTGACAGGTGGGTGGGACAACACATTTGTCAATCATGTGGTGTCAATGATGTCGGGTGACTGACACCTGTCAAAGTTCATTGCATGGTGCTTCCCAAACACCCAAATGGAAGCTGACTCTACACGTTTCACAAATTCACTCACATGGCAGAGATGCCTGTTACTGTGGCAGCACCAGAGAAACAAGAGTGTGGCCCTTGCCCCCCCCCCATCTCTTAACTGTGGGTAGCAGGGAGTCAGCGCCAGCTCTTTCCCTCTGCACTGGCACAATAAGGCTAAACAGTTTCGCTGCAAAAAGCAGTCCAAGTCTCATCTACAGAGAAAGCTAAGCCAGAACAAACCAAAACACGGATTATTCCAATTAATGACACAGCTGACTGTGATGGATATGAAATGAGAATGGATTAGTCTTTGTAAAGAGCTATTTACTAAAGGTAAAAGGTAAGGTTCAAATCTGTGTGACGGGGTGAGCTCCAGTCGCTGTGCCCCAGCTTCTGCTAACCTTGCAGTTCGAAAGCATGCCAGTGCAAGTCAATAAACAGGTACTGCTGCAGTGGGAAGGAAAACGGCATTCTTACAGCTCTAATTGCATAACTAGCTCCCCCCACAGCAGTTGATATATATTGAAACAACACAGAATTTGCACCACTTGTACACATTTTGCTCTTGGCCATGGCCTGATATGAACTAATACAGGGATCACAGAGCACAGGGTGAAGAAAAATAGATCAGCGTTTTAGTCAGGTACTGTTCTTAATCAGCTGCATTAATTAAATTACAGTTATTAAATCTTGCCTGGGATATTATTAAATGTGCAAATAAGATTCAGACACGTAAGGTGTCAGATTGAAGGCCACTTGGCACCTGCTGAGTTTGTGACTAGAGGGGAGATCTGAGCCTAAGCCATAGTTAATAATCCATTATACTACAACAGATTATCCTTCGTGGTGAATGTCAATAACTATAATTCTCTGAGGGGCAGGGCGGGGGTTAGAGTTCTCATCTTAAATTGGGTGACTGTCCTCAGAAACAGCATTCTGTTGAGAAAGGTAGATGGGTTAACATGCATTGCAGGGGTTGGACTAGATGACCCTGAGGTCCCCTCCAACTCTACAATTCTATGACTGTCATAAGACAGGACAACATAATGCAACAAACTCTCCTGAGCCCATGCATCCCAGACCAATGCCTTTTGTTGAGATAGTTGCCAGTCATATTAGAATCCTTTCCTTACATTTCGGCAGAACATCAAGCAAACTGATCAGACAACAGCATCAAACAGGTTAGTGTGGTCTGAAGCCTAACAGGTCATATTGATGTGGCATACAAGAAACAGAGAGAGCTGAGTGCAGAAAAATCCAAAAGCCCATCATTTGGAAATTCCACTATTAGGATCAGCCAAAATATCACGAAACAAATGAGTAAGCCTTTGAGTTCTCCACAACTCTTCATCAGGCTGGATGTTAAGCAAAATGGGAAAGGAGGAGATGGGTGAAAATGATGTTGAGGCCACAAAGCCTGCATTTAATTACCGTCTTCAGATGGCAGAGACTGCAGACGTACTCTAACAAGTTGCACTCAGGATGCAATAAAATAAAATAATATAATATAATGATAGCTCCCTTGTCCAAACCAAATCTACTAGGGAAGGGAACAGTATATGGGCAGCCTGCTTAAATGGGACATTGTGCATTTTCGGAAGAGATATAAATCTCTTAGCATCATATAGACACTTTTAAAAAAAATGACTGCTTCTGCTAATTGGCTAAAAGAAAAAGTTTATTTAGAAGAACATTTACACCAAATAAATATCAAAAGGAGTCAATCTTTTTAAACAAATGTTGGAGGTAATGAGCTTGAGAAGAAAATATTTACTTTCCGGCACTGCTGACATAAAATGTGTGTCATCACAAGACAAAGATAAGACTCTTGCAAGGAAGCACTCAGAAGCAACCCTTACTCTGAAACAGAACACCACAGAATTAAAAGAAAAAAGAGAAATGGTTCATCATGGTGTCATAAAGTGGCCACTACTCTTGTGTAGAGCTTGCAGTTATCAATTGTCAGACGACAACCTGGTCCTATAAAGAAGACTCCTTTTCCCTTCCAGAAATGCACAAGTAGTGCAAAAGTAGACGGTTCTGTTTAGGAAGAAGACTTAGGACTGGCCCATCTAAACAAGGACATCTCTCCGACTGGCAGTGGCGTAGCGTGGGTTGTCAGCACCCGGGGCAAGGCAAGTAATTTGCGCCCCCTAACCCGTGGATTTGCGCCCCCTAACCCGTGGATTTGCGCCCCCTAACCCTAACCCCCAGATGTTGCACCCGGTGCAGCCGGCCCCCCCTACACCCCCCACGCTCTCAGGCACTGTTTGAGAACTTTCTAACTGGGGGTGACAAGTATTGAACCTGAAACCTTGCACATTACCATTATCATTTATTAAACTTCTATACATCTGAAGATCACAGGGTGATTTTCAATGTAAAAACACAAAATGCATGCCATAATAGCAAACAAAAACAATACCTCCACAGTTTTCAAGGCCATAGACCGTTTAATTAGTCGAAGGTCTAGGACTCCAGCAATGTAGGAATGCTTTACAGTCCTGCAGGTCTCTCAGGTGCAGTTAATCAGAGCAACAGTAAAGTTTCCCAAGGAAATTTGTGAGTCTTTGGGAAGTTTCCTGAATGAAGGAGTGTTCGAGACAAGCTGAGGCAGCAAGCCAGGTCACAAGACTGGGAACTTTGGATACAGATTTCAATACTTTTAAGCAATGGTTGAAAAGGCCATTACATATTATCTCAAATTCTTGCAGTAACAAATGGTTTTCCTTTAACTAGCAAAACATTAACCATTGCCTGGAAAAAGCTGAGTCAATTCTGACTGCATCTTGCGCAATGTGAATTGGGTCTCTTTGGTATGATGCCGTATTTCAGAGAAGATGCAGATTCGTGTGTCCTCCACATCCCAGACTCCTTTAGGAGCAGGAGCAGGATACAAATTGAATAAATGATAGAATGGTGATGATTGTGTTAGTTTTCTTCATGAGGAGTATACTTCAACAAGAAATCTAACTCATTTCCCCCCCTTCTGCTTCCATCTAGACCCTTTAAAATTGCATTTCATAGAATCAGAGTTGGAAGGAACCATGAGGATCATCTAGTTGGATCCCCTGCGATGCAGGAATATGAAGGTGGCCTGTATCAGCACCCTGTTCTAACCCTTTAAAACTGCTTTTCCTCTGAAATTTAACCAAGTTGAACTGGTTTGAAATCCTGCTTGTTCAGATCAGTTCCTGGTGGAACAGGCACACATACACAAAAATTGCTACCAAGGAAGACCATAGGATAGATAGCATATCACTCATTCATCCCAGTGACAAGTAGGAGAATGAGCTACAGTACACACCACACAGGCTTTTAAGAATTACAGTAAACACATGGGGAGTGCAACAGTAAACAGGACTATGCATCACAGTAAAGGGGTCATCAGTGTCTTGTCATTAATGGTGCTCCTCTGCCTTCACAGCTGCTACTTTGATCATCCCTGCAACATGGCGAGACAAGCTACTGCAGCTACCAAATGTTTTATTGTCACTTTGACTCAGGACTTAACAGTTCTGTATAACTCCATGTGTAGTTGCCACACGGAAACTGTTGAAATGATGCCACAGGCGTACTTCAAATTCTGTGGCGGGAATCAGTCAAGTACTAAGGCCCACTAGCAACCACCAATGCTGCTGATGCTGCCACGTTAGAAAATGACTTTTAAGCGCACATTTTATAGAGATTCTGTGCTAATTTGTTCGTTGCCAAATTACTCTTAAGGATTACACTCACTTTTTACCACAAATTTAGGGAAGGTTCACAAGGCTCCCAGAAATAAGAGACGTTACATCTTTGGCTAGACCCATTTCACTCTCTGTGGAGAACAAAATTCTAGACCAAGCAGTTTTCTATTGAGTAAAATACTTTTTCTATTCTCCTTTACTGCCCTGGATTTCTTAATCTGTCATTCGTTTCTTCCACAGATAGATGGGAGTAAATGGAGAAGCACTCTCATTGGACCCAATATCATCTGGGAGCTCTTTCACAAGCTTCTCGTGCGGCAACACGGCTTATGCAACTGTACTCTGTTCAACTGTGCAGCTGGCTCCATGCACAAAGTGCCATTGTAAGATTGCTAGGGAGCCTTGCTTGGTGAAGGAGAGCCATGGGCAACGCAGAGTTGCAATGCCAATGTCTCAATTGGGAGAAAAAATAGCAGCCAGACAGATATCAAGCAATGAAGTGGTAAACACACAAAAACTTGCTCTGCTGAAAAATCTTTAACCTCCCAGAATGTCTTTGCTCAACTACAACCTTTCTTTAACAGGCTACAAATCTAACTGTAACATACTGTACTGGATTTGACACAAGACACAGCTAGACAAGATAGCTCTTAGTGATCTGCATTTACCATAGATATGATCCTGTGGGAAACATAACTCTCCTCTTCACTTACAGAACTTCTCAAGCCAGTCAGAATGAGGAGAAAGAGTTAGCTACATCTCAGGGACTGGAAGCCATGCAGGGTGTAAAGCTAGGACCGTAGAAGCTTGTTTTATGGCTTCAGATTCTTCAAGAGAAACCTCTGGCCCGAGGATAGCATAGCTTCATCAAAGCTCTTTTGCCATTCCTGATTCACTGTATTCTGCTAGTTGATACAGGTCAGAGAACGTCAATGAAGAAAAGAAGGGGGGGGATGAGAGTATTGTTTACAACCTAGCAGTTCATGGAATAAATGCTGCATATCCACAATCTGTGCAAGCCAATCATACTCGTAGCTCTTGTTTCTGATAGAGCCATTGAAGCAGAGCAACGAAATCCATTTATCAATGTTGAAAGTTTAATTGTTGGTAGTATTGGCTTATGCACTCATCTAGCAGAATCATACAGTCAATAGAAGGCCTGGATCAACCAAGCCCCTTTGTGCAATTATGAGGATGCATGTTTGCATGAACATAATTATAAAGCGCACACACACACACACACACACACACACACACACACAGCATGAAATCTGCCAGGTTTGTGTTGATTTAACCATGCTATTTCCTGCAGAATTAATGTGCTGGCTACAAGACAAGCTCTTCCAGTCCTCAAAGATATACTCACCCCTTTTCCCAAGTGACCACAAAATTGGAAGAGAAGGCCAACAGCGTAGAGAGGCTGGACCTGGAAATTGCTGCTTTGGCTCCTCCAACTAGTAGATGGGTATTTCTGTCTAAGGAGAGAAGTGACACACTGCATAGCCTTGAACAGTTTCAGCAGAAGGTTCTTCCTACCAAGCCACTGTTACACCAGAAGCAAAGTCTGCAGCCAGCCTGCCATGAGATGAGCACAACTTTCAGTGCTCCCATCAGCTCTTCCTAGTTCTGCTTTCCCACTCACAACTGGTCACATTTAATCTCACCACATGAGCAAGCTTTTGTTTAAATCCTATTGGATGCCCTTGTGATGTTTTGCTGTTTTGGGTTGCATTACTGGCAAGCTCAATTTCTTTGTTCTGTCTTAGACCAACAGACAGAAAAGATCTTTTACCAAGAAATAGAACGCCACTAGTTCAAACCTCACTATAACCATACATCTACTAGGTGACATACCTCTCTCTCTCTCTATCGGACCCAGACCTTATTTATAACATGGGGTGATAATATTGCAAAGAGGATTGCACACAAAGCTAAACTGTGCCTGAACAAAGCGCCATTGGACTATCCACCTTCCTCCTAGAGGGGCTAAAAGAACAACTTTTGCAGTTAGCTTCACTTTTCAAGAATCTCCCTGGCTACTTAATGTTAACATTGGGGAAAGTGTTGCGCCTACAAGTGGGACATATTACCAGGGACTTTTCCTGAACACATGGTCGAGTCTGGGCTCTTGCTTAGCTGAAAAATAAACTTGTCAGCTTAGAAAAGCACAAAAGAGACTATTTCCATCATTTGGTATCCTTTTATTCCATTCATTGAAACAGAGGCAACAACCACTGGCCACACATGGAGAGACAAGTCTGGACACTGATTTACATCCCAGATGAATTTATGATGTAATGTGCTCATTCCCAGCAATGTTTTTACACTGCCAAGTGCCTGTAATTTTTTTTGTTCTTGTTTGAAAGCAACAAAGAGTGTGTGTGTGTGTGTGTGTGTGTGTGTGTGTGTGTGTGAATATTAACATATGAACTCAAGATCCTGGTTTAAAACAAACCCTGGCAAGTTTCATAAGAAGCTAACTTCAACCCCTGATTTCAATCCGTGGGAGCTAAAAATGGTTCCACTTTTGTCTGTATCATGCTGCCAAATGCAACACTCATTTTCTTGCATACTCTGTGTACAGTCATTTGCGTTTATGTTTTACTTCTTAGAAATTTTGGAAATTATGACGAATATTTTAAAAAGCATTGCTGCTCAGATGCAGCTGGGCTGCTTATCATCTTCCAAGACTGACTTTAACAGAACAAAACAGAATGTTTGGCAGGATTTGTACTATTGTGAAGTCAAGCAATCCCAAAGCAGCACAGTCACACAATGAACAGGAAGAGCCATAAACGATATATTTAAAAGGTGGGCCTAATCACAGAATCATGGAAGGGTCCCTGCACCATTTAGTCCAACCCCCTGAGATGCAGGAATATGCACCCATATGTGGATGAAGCCCATGACCTTGGCGTTATCAGCACCATGCTCTAACCATTGCAGTTGGATTACTGCAATGTGCTCTATGTAGGGCTTCCCTTGTGCTTGATCTGGAAGCTGCAGTTAGTGCAGAATGCTGCAACACAATTGCTGACAGGAGTGAGGCTCAGAGGTCTGAACTGGTTGTTTATTTGTTACTGGGCCGGGTTCAAAGTGTTACTCTTAGTATATAGAGCCCCTAACAAGGTCGCCTTACCCTACACATGCCCACTTGACCACTTCAACAGAATTGGCACTACTGCAAGTGCCACAAAATACCCGTTCTGCTCGGCTGTTTAGTGTGGCAGCACCTGCACTTTGGAACTCCCTGCCTACTGGAATCAAGCAGGTGCCTTCACTGCACTCCCTTTGGTACCTACTAAAAACATTCCTGTTTAGACAAGCCTACCCGGATGCTTAGGAACTGAATGTAATTTAAATCTGTTTTTAGCATTTTCACTTTTATATGTTTTAAAGTAAGGTTGTAATTTTTTTCTTGATTTGACTGTTTTATCTTTTGAAAACCACTTTGAAAGGTTTTTTCCCCAATCAAGTGGTTATGAATTTTATGAAATAAATAAATAATAGGCACCGTATGTCAAATACACTTTGAATTAAAGGAGGGCTTAAGAGAAGCCTCTCGTACTGACAGAGTTAAGACAAACTGTTAGTAAGAGCAGCTAACCCTTTCTTCCCAACTCCCACCCTCAGTTGATGATTGACAACTGTAGTTCACAACAGTGCAAAGAGTTTGGAAGTTACAAAAAGCAAATAGAGATGAAAAGAGGATCAAAAGGGGAAATTTGTATCAATCCAAAGTCAGTAGAAATGTATATTCTTTGAAAACTGTTGTTGAGGGGAAAGATCTCGACCATATATATTTATTGTGATATCCACAGGCTTTCCCGCCTCACCCAGATGCTTGGCAATATACCTTTGAAATAAAAAACAACAACCAAAAATAGGTTGTTTGGCTTACAGTATCCTGCAGAGAACTTTAATTCTGCAGGATACCATTGTATATAAATTCTTTTCTCTTTCATCGCTAAAGAATGGCATGGCGAAGAGCGTTACGTAACAGAAAACTAAGAATAGTCCCCAAGGGGATAGTGACAAAACATGAAAAGAATGATCTGGTTCTTTGCCAAGCCAGCTTTCCTTTATGCTGCTATGGAAAAAGCACTTCTGAAAATGAGCAGCTTGCTTGGTCGGCGGTCACTGAGGGCCAACCACACTCACGGGGCAGCAGGGAACACAGCTGCTTCTTGAATCTTGCTACGGCTTGCACACAAAGGTCCCCCCTGCAAACTTAGGCTGTCCTCACACACTCTCAAGCCTAGAGCTGCTGCTGTTTTCCTAACACTGTCCAAGAAACACACACTGATTGAAACATAGAAATGTCCTCTAATGCTTATCCATTCATTTTAGTTGTCTCAAAGACCATCTACCAAAGGAACAATACAGTGGAACCTCGGTTGTCGAACGCTTCGGAAGTTGAATGGTCTTCCGGAACGGATTATGTTCAACAACCGAGGTTCCACTGTACCAGCCTTAACACGCTATGCAAGGACACCAGAGCCACACTCAGATGTGATGGCACAGCTATAGCTTGTTCTATACACTGTTGAACAGGACACAATCTGTCTTGCAGATTAGCAAAGAAACCATGGTTTGCTTCACCCAATGTTGGTTTGATGCCCCACCATCTCCTCTGTGAACACCTGGCTGACTGCAGTCAGTCACTGTAAGAAAGAAGACCCTGGATTAGATAGAGCTTTGCTCTGATCCCACAGGGATGAATTGTTATCCTGGTTGTCTTTGCAAGGGTGGAGGGTTGCTACAGCCTCACTGCATCACCATTTTCCCTACCCATAGCAGGCTACAGAAACAGGGTGACCACTCTCAGCATACCCCCCAGGCCAACCGCAGTCCTCAAGCCTCCCTGCCTTCCTAAACATGCCACACAGAGGCTTGCTGTCACTGTTCCTTAACCCAGAGTTTCCCAGCCTTGGGTCTCCAGCTGTTTTTACACTACAATTCCCATCATCCCTGACCACTGGTCCTGCTAGCTAGGGATAATAGGAGTTGTAGTCCAAGAACAGCTGAAGATCCAAGTTTGGGAAACTGCCTTAACCCTTCCTCTCAAGACATTGCCTACCTGGGCAGCCCCTCAGACTTCTAATGAAATCTGCTAGCAGCCCCAGATTTGTGAAAATAAAAATCAAGTGCAAGCAGAACTTGGTCAACAAGGGAGAATTGAGAGCATGTCCTACTACCACAAAGAGTGGAGGGAGAAGGGCAGCAATAGCCATTTTAAAAAAGAAAGAACAGAGGACGGCCTTGAACTTTTTTTTTAACAAATGCTCAAAATGTCAGGCCCCCACCCAGCAAATTTTACCCATGATTAAACCCTACTGGAAGCAGCGTTATGTGATTGACTTGGGGCCACGTAACTACCAGTGCTGCTACCAGTGGCTCTTGGTCATGACTAACTTTGGCTGATTTATGTCCTTATCTTTTTGGAAATGGTTCTCTCTCCTCAGGGCAGATTTGGAAAGCAGTGAAGAAATCATGTTTCCCCTCCTACTTGCAGAATAAGAGATTACACTGCACTAGAGGGCAGCTCTGCTAACTAGATTACACAGGATTTAGTTACAAATCCCTATCCTAGAGTATTTCACCTGCAAAATGGCTTAGGTGTCTAGCACACGGTAGAACACTTTGATGATTTCCACAGATGGCAATGTACTTCACAAAGTGCAGGAAGTAGCCCAGGGCAGAAAACACAACTCTAATGGTGTGACATTTTTAAGAACTATAACAAATAAAATAAGTTAGAAGCAATAAATTGATTCTTTCATCACCTCAGTAGTATACATACTGTGTTTCCCTACAGTTCTGTTAAGGTAGCTGAAGCAGATAAGGCAGCCTGCAATGCTGGATTCGCCCCCCAAAACTGCCACCATTCTAGAAGCCTGAAGAAGCTACTTTAAAACGTTCTGCTTCTGGCACTTCCCTGCTCATTTTATTTGGCAAAGAGGTGTGCTCTCGGAGACTCAGGTGCTGCAGTTACTATTCCAAACATGGTTGGTAACCTTTAAATATAAACTAACTTCCAATCAATGTTCTAATCCTGTGCAAAACACATTACTGGAGTATTTGAACACATTTAGTTTCAATTCAGCTGCACGGATTTAATCTAGGGGGGGGAATCAATCCATATATGAATTAGCGGTTTCTAGATTTCTGTGGCATTATTACGGAGGGCTGATCTCAGAGACAGACTGGTTCCAACTCCACCACCTTTAATCTCCCAACACTGCTATAGATGGGTAGTCAGACTAAAGTTTTACAATGTAGCAGCAGCTAGACCATATCAGCCACACACTCAAGTACAGTGGTGCCCCGCAAGACGAATGCCTCGCAAGACAAAAAACTCGCTAGACGAAAGGGTTTTTTGTTTTTTTGAGCTGCTTCGCAAGACGATTTTCCCTATGGGCTTGCTTCGCAAGACGGAAACGTCTTGCAAGTTTGTTTCCTTTTTCTTAACACCGTTAATACAGTTGCGACTTGACTTTGAGGAGCAACTCATAGAACGCGGTGTGGTAGCCTTTTTTGAGGTTTTTAAAGACTTTGGTGATTTTTGAAGCTTTTCCAAAACTTTCCCGACACCGTGCTTCGCAAGACAAAAAAAATCGCAAGACGACAAAACTCGCGGAACGAATTAATTTCGTCTTGCGAGGCACCACTGTACTGGTGTCACCCCAAGAGCAGGGTTGCCATATTTTGAAGAGAGAAAAAGAGGACACATTTGTCAGCGGTGGGGGGGGGGTGCAGGAGTGGGCACATTCTACAATGCCCCTTCAAAATATACAAACACAAGGACCTGGTCCTTTCCTGAGTCATGCAAGACTCACACAGCATGAATATGTTTTGCACTTGGTTCTTTAGTACTGCGTAGGCAACATAAAGAGTAGCCCACTCCCGGACATTTTAGAAAATTCAAAAAATCCAACCAGACAGAAATTTTACCCCTGAGAAAGAGGACACGTCCTGGAAAAAAAGAGGACATATGGCAGTCGAGAGAGAGAAAAGGGGAAGGGAAAAAATGATTCTAATGTGACAAAAAGACCAAAATGCAGAACTTGTCTATCGGTGAAATCTGATTAAATTATGCATAATAATTCTGTGCAGCAGAAAATTAAGATCCTGCAAAAGACTCCAGTGTTTGGAGAAAGAATGGAATCAAGCAATATATTTTTATTCAGGGATTGAAACTTTATGCCCAACAAAATGAGCTACACTTACACTGCGATTGCCAGCAAAATGGACAGCTATCTTTTCCTTACTACTTCCTTTCAGCATGATGACTTAATACTATTTGCTGTTGTAGTTGCATACTTGACTTTATCTTATAAGACTTGACATAGATGATCACTTAAGGCTATGGAAAGCCACTTAAAAATGAGGATCCGAGTCCAGAGGATGGGGAACTTGTGGCTCTAAGCCTCCCTTCCCCCTCCCCACCCCCTCCAGCCTCCCAATTGATCAGTCTCGGAAAGCTAAACCAAGATCCAAGAGCTATTCTGAAACTTTGTTCTAGTTGCTTTCGGATTTAGGGCATAACACAAAAAACCAAATGGAATCTATTAACTTCAAGTCACCATTTGTGATTGCAAATCTCATGTTTGGATTATACATAATTCCTGCTTCACAAAATGCTGAAGGGATTTTAAAGATAGCATAGGGACACCATTTTGCAACACTGTTGACATCACTACCAGCCTTTCCTGTATTTGAAAGTCAGACATGTGGGATAAATAGGCAGTTTTAACTTCTACCAGTGTTAGCAAATGAGATATATAAGCTAATTGCCGAATGGCACCTTAAACCTTGGTTACGGTTGCCACAATGCAATGTCTAGGTGTCATTTGTTGCAATGAAATTTATTGTTTTGCAAAAAAATATTTTTCATTTCATTTCTACACAGCTTTATATTTTAAAGAATAATCTCAAAGCAGTTCATGACACATTAAAACATCAAATAAAGCAATCCGGAATAAAACAATTGCAAGCTTCAAGGAAAATATTTCAGATCTTTCTCTAAGTGACGTTTTGCTTTTCCCATATTTATTTATTTACCTACTTAATTTATAGAGCTGCCCTTAGCAGAAGGACTCTAGGGAGCCAGTGTGGTGTTGCGATTATTAGAGTGTCAGAGTAGGCCCTGGGGGATCAGGGTTCAAATCCCCGCTCGGTCATGGAGCTCACTGAATGACCTTGGGCCAGTCATAGCCTCTTAGCCTACCTTGCCGGGTTGCTGTAGGGATTAACTGGGAAGGTGGGTGATCCATGTATTCCCTGGAGAAAAAGGTGGGATAGGACTGCAATAAATGAGCTCTTCTGCTCACCTGCTAAGAAAGCTAGAGGGGGCACTGGGTGGAGATGTCAGTCGCCAACCGAGCATCCAGAGATCTCCACATGGTCGCAATTGAACCAGCGCCAGTCGCAAAATGCGCCTGGCTAACACTGCCTGGAAGATGAGGAGCATCCACAAGTACAGGAGGCTTCCTGTTTCAGATGTAGCAGCTGAATGTCAGAGCAAGAAGAAAGAGCTGTGCAACGACAGCGCCAGGACTGAAGGACTTGCAGCCCTCATGCGACTTGTCTTTCCTCTTCACGGCAGTCATGGCTGTAAAGGACCAAGATGTCCAAACAGTCACACTGTTGTATGGGGGCAGGAAAAATAGTTACATGCAATAGGATTGATAATCAATTACCCTTTATCCTACAGGGCCATGTTCACAGGTCTATGCCAAACTATGCAGTGTCCTTGCAACTCCCCCATTTGAAATCTTGCAGTCCCGCAACAGTGAAATAGCACCTACTTTTCAAGCAGCATACTGACCAGGAGCAAAATTTAAGACTATTACCAACCCCACTCCCGGCCTCACAATACGGATGCATTTTGCCCATTGTACTTTCAGCTTCAGAATAATTATGTAAACAGCAGTCCATCTTTCCAGATGGATTCACTACCTGTGAAGGCAAGGAATTTAACTCTGTGTTTCAGTTTCCATCTACAAATGGAAACTGAAGCAATTACATAGTGAAATTTCATGAGTGCAAAACTAGGGCAGACCTCAGCTCAGACTAAGGAAAAAGTAAGGAAATATAAATGCATCCTAGTTATAGTTGGGAGTCTCCTCCTCTTGAAAGCAGTGGGGAAGCAGGCATATTGACACAGTGCAAGCCAGAGTCGAGAAATCAGACATGCTGGCTGGATGCTAAAAAGAAAGAAAACAGAGAAGGAAAGAAAGAGTGCTAAGCCCAGGAACAACTTCTGTCTCAGCTAGTAAGCTGAACACACCAGGGACTTCACAGAGAGCTAGGACTGGTAGGCATTAGCATGAATGTGATGAAATGAAAGCATATTAAAATTAGAAAGCACTAAACTGCAGCTAAATCACTGGCTACTACTTGCTGGAATCCAAGTTAAATGTTAATAAGTAAATGTATTCCAATAAATTGTTAGCCTGGGGGCTAAGAGCACCACTGCAGAATAGGCATCACTCAAGAGCTGGTGGAGCCACATGGCGTCTGTATAGCTCAAACATTCCAGGTCACAGATGCATGCTCTTGAGAAATATTCTTGAAAGCCACCACATTTGGGCCATAACATTCTTGCACGCAGAAAGAAAACAGCATCATTGTCCTATTGACAAAAACAAAAACAAAAAAACACCTCCCTGAGGCCTGAAAAAATCAAATTTGCAATACTGGGTTTTTTAATGTGCTAGAAAGGGGCAGGATGCAAAAAAATGCTCCACAGGCTTCTGGAAATCCTGGAAAACAGGCTCCACAAATAAAAAGACTAGACATTTAAGACCCCTGCACAAATAAAAATCAATATTTGTGTGCGGTGATGGCAGACACGCATCTGGAAAAGTTGATTGCTAGATAAAACCTACATCCTTTTGTTCATGTTGTTCTAGCCAGCATGGTTTGGAGAGGAAGACTACACATTACACACAAAAGTATGTAAGAAAACCCCAACACCTTTTATCTTAACAAGGGGCCCCTGAGCTGAGATGCCACAGGGGTGTGTATCTGTGACACATACCTGCCTATTCCTCCCACCACCTGCTTTCCCTCTTCTTCAAATTATGGCCCCTTGCAGGTTTCTTTCTCCACAAATATTGCACTAGCAGATAACCACAGCTAACCAGTCTTCTCCCCGGCTCAAAGATACATAGGTTTTTCTTGCCAGGTAATTATAACTTATGAATGACAAAACATAATAATTAATAAATCAAATAAGTAACAAATCAAAAGGATTTCTCCTAAAGTCATTCTCTCACCATATATGGTGGACCCAGGGAGGCCCTCATTTGTGTGCGCCCTCCATGTGGGCTCCAGACAGTGGCAATATGAGAACGGGGCCTTTTCTGCAGTGGCTCCCCATCTGTAGAATGCTCTCCCCAGGGAGGTTCATCTAGCACTTTCACAGTATATCTTTAGATGCCAGGGGGAAGCGTTCCTCTTCAACCAGGCCTTTGGATGATTAATTTTCTACAGCCTTTTAAATGTGTTTGTAGGGTGATGGTCATCATTTTGTTGTTTTTATTTTAACTATTTATTTGTGCATTTATCTTGTGAACTGCCCCGAGATCCTTCGATGAAGGGCGGTATATAAATCTAATAAATAAATAAATAAATAAATAAGACCTAATTACAAACATTAGCTCAATAAACATTAGCTTTCAAAACTGCAGGAACTTAGGACAGATTTTTATATTTAAGCATGCCTATATGCTGAGGACACCTCTCTCTGTAACATCCAAAAAAAGGAGAGGCCTTGCAAGTCCTGGACTGATGCCTAGACTCTGTGGTGAGCCAAAAAGCTGGATCCTGGCGAGACAGAGGCACTGTGAGTGGGTGGTTCACAACCCTGGATAATTGGTCAACTGCCTGCTATGGACGGGGCTGTACTTTCCCCAAAGAGCAAGTTTGTAGTGGCTCATGGACTCATCTTTGTTGCTAGAGGTCCAAGTGACCTTGGTGGCTAGGTGTGCTTCAACTACCAGCTTCAGCTAGCAGGACAGATGTGGGTGTTTCTGGATTGGTATAGCCTGACAGCTGTCATCCATGCGCTGGTAACATCCAGGCTGGATTACTGCAATGCGCTCTTTGTGGGGCTGCCCTTGAGGTGGGTCCAGAAGCTGCAGCTGGCAGGATATTGCCAACAGGTCACCCCACTGTTGAAAGAATTGCACTGGCTGCCATCAGCTACTGGGCTAAGGTTAAGGGGCTGGTTTTGGTGTAATTGGTGTCCCTTGCAGCCCTGGCCTCCTTTGGCTGGAAGGGCAGGATATAAGTTTAATGAATGAAAATAAATAAATATCTGAGCCCCACCATATAGTTAAAAAAGACCTCAGAGATTCTTAAGCAGCAAAGCAGACTCACACTGCACCTAGGTCAGTGTCACCCAAGGTTTACTTAGGCAGAGTTTGCAGGCTCAGCTGCAATGGCCTGTGTCTGATCCACACAGTCCATGAAAGGCAGAATTCTCAAAATCACTTCAGGCAGTTTGCTTATCTTCTCACAAACAGAGCCGCACAGTTAGAGGGAATAAAACAAGTGAGCAGAGGGTTTGTTTCTTCCACGCTGTCACCACACATAAATATTAAGGGACCGTCTCTTCAAACACCATCATTTGCAAGCAAGGGTGCCAACTTGAGTAAAATAGGGGAGGGGGCAGGTAAGCCCCACCCCACATAATTAACACAGTGTACACACACACCATTTGAAAGGCAACGCCCATCAACTTGGGGGGGCACAGCCCCTCAAATATTTTATTGGGTGGGCCGAAGGGACATTGGCCCCTTGGAGTTGGCTCCTATGTTTGCTGGATCAGGACTGAGCCAGGAAGTCACTCATGTTGGCATGCAGCTCAAGTGCTGCCCCTCAGAATCCCCTCACCTGCCCTGTACTTTTAAAGCATCATCACTTCAAGCAGTCCTGGGCTCCCCCAAAGAAGCCTGTCAAGGAAAATTGTCAGGAGACCCCTATTCCCCCCAGTGCTACAATTTCTACACAGTGACAATCAACCCCTCTTCCCAGGGAACTCTGCAGATTGCAGCCCTTTGAGGGGAACGGGGTCTTCCAACAATGCTGAGCACCTTAACAAACTATAGTTCACGGGGTTCTTTCAGGGATGTTTAAAGTGCTATGGTGCTGCCTTAAATGTAGTGAGGTTAGGGTCTAAGAGAGGGATGGGTAATCTTCCACCATCCAGAGGTTGTGACTCAAAGTCCCATCACACACACACACACCCCGTCAGCATGGACAAAGGTCAGGGCTGATGGAGCTGTGGTGCAGCAACATCTGCCGGGTAGTGCATTAAGCGGCATTGGTCACTGTACACCAAATCTTCCGATGTACCAAGAGTCCTGGATTTGTGTCTGCTGCAGCCTCTTGGGCAGGCAAAATGTCCTGAGCGGGACCTGTCTAGAACTGGATACTACCAAAGTTCTCTCAGAACTTGAAGGCAAATAGCCCGATCAGCGTGATGCCAAGTAAATGTTCTGCTGCCCCCTGCTCTGTGGGAATAAGTAGGGTGTGTGGAGAAGAAACTAAAGCACTAAGAACTGATTTGCCCAGTACAATAAGAGAGGTCATCTCTACTTTCTGACTCCTCACCAGCAGCCTTAGCCAACAGCTTTGAAAGTTTAGCTATCCCCATGCAAATACTAAAATGTCATAAAAAGATTGTTTTTCTAATCCGGACTGAGTTTCTAGTTTTATAGTACATTATAAATACTTAAATGTCTCTATCATCTCAGTAGATGTAAAGGGGTTTGGGGAGGGCACATAACGCAGGAACTGTTTGCGCTGCTATTCAGGTTGCTGCAATGATTTACACAACTGAAGAACAACCTTTTGCCCGTAAGCACTTTTTTTGCTACTACTAGTTATAGTAAAGTTTAAAAAAATAAACAAAAGCATCAGCAGAATATAATGTCCTGTAAATATCATGGAGGAATGGCCAATTTTTTCTGCTGCTTTGTATTAGAAGATTTGGGTGCAACTTATAATAGGCTGCTTGGATAAGGATAATAAACAATGATAATTTTATTTATATCCCACTCTTCAGAGATAATTGAGAGCAGTTCACGCAATACAGCAACAAAACCTAGTAATTTAAGCAATTTAGCAAATACAATGAAAACCACAGCACACCCATCTATAATCTATAATCAACCATCTATAATCAACCATACAAAATACAGCCATGGACAGAAACAAGCCAGACCACCAGCCAACACAGAATTACCCCTCCCCAAAGGAACCGGATCATACTGATCACATTTCTCCTCCTGGTTTTACTAACATTCCCCCTTTGCGGTGCTATGCAGGAGATCCTCAGAACAAAGCCTGGTTAAACTTTTGGTGTAAAAATTCGACTTAAGAGTGGGGTTCAGAAGAACAGCCATTGTTTTCAACACATCAGATAAGCCTTCTCCACGTGTACTCGACCGACTTCACTAGGGCTCACTCCCACGATCACAGCCTCGGGGAACTGCGGCGGGTTCTTCTTCTGGATCCGCAAAGCCACACGGGGCGCCGGAAGGAGGCGCCGTCCGGGGCCCCAAAGGGAACCCGCCGACCCCACGGGGCCAGAATTTCCCTTCTTTGCATCCAGCCCGGGCAGCCCCCCGGCTCCATCCGCGTCGCTCGCCCCCCAGCTGCTCTTCCCATTCTCCAAGGAAAGGAGACCACCCCGAGCCGGATGAAGCCACCAGCACGCCGGGCGCTCCGAGCGAAGGACCGGGGGCGGCCGAAGGCTGGCCGGGGAGCGGCGAGTCCCCCTCCGCCCGAAAGGCGAGCAGCGGCGCGCCGGGGAGCTCCCTCGAGGGGCGCGGCGCCTGGGCCCGGCGCCTGGGCTTCTCCGCCCCGCTCCCAGTCCGCATCCCTGGGGGGGATTGCAGACCCCAGCCAGCATGGTCCAAGGGAGAGCCCCCCCCCAGTCCCCCCAAAACAACCCCGGATCCCCGCCCCGCCCCGCTCGCTGCCCGCCTCCCTCGGGGTCCTCCGCGCACCAGCCCTCCAGCCCAGAAGCTTCACTTCGCCCCCTCCCTGACCCCGGACTTGGAGGGAGGTGTCCGAGCCCCGCGGGAGGGGGAGCTCCCTTACCTCCTCCGCCGGCCGTCGAGCCGCCCGCCCCGGGGCCAGCAAGGAGGGCAGCGCTCCGGCGCCCAGCCCCTCGCCTGGTCCGGCCGGGAAGGGAGCCGAGCAGGAGGCGAGGCTGGCGGGCGAGCGAGCGAGCGCCTCGGCGTCCCCTCGACGTCCGCGCAGGGACCTCCTCGCTGATGTCACTGGAGGGGCCGGGCGTGGAAGGGGGACGCCCCGCCGCGAGGAGGAGGAGGAGGAGGAGGAGGAAGGCACCCAGCCGGGATCCGCGCCCCCCCCTCGGCCCCGCGGGAAGCGGAGGGCTGGCGAAAGCGCCAGCGGAAACCCCCCCCCCTCCGGGCTCCCTGGCATTGAAGGGGAACGTAAAAAACAAGAAGCGAGCGAGCGGGAGCCTTGCCGTTTCCCCCGTGGATTTGGGAGGGCTGTGCAAGGGGCGCCCTCCGCCTTTCGGGGGGGGGGGAGAAGGAGGGCCAAGCGCCACGGCCAAGCCCCCAGCCTCTTTCTCCGGGTCAGGAGAACGATCACGGAAAAGATGGTGGAAGGAGGGTCTGACCCCCCCCCCCGGGTAGGACTTGGAGGCAGAAGGTCAGGTCACCCCCACTCGGGAATAAAGAAGAGGGTCACCACGGAGCTGGAGAGTTGCTTAAATATACATACATTTTACAAATAACAAAATTCCTTCGGTGGTTTTCTTTTTTAACTGTTCTCCATCCATTAATGAGAACTGAACTTCCTTCTGAGAATTATGGAAGGGGAGAGAAAATGTTGGGATTTTCAGAGGTGGGGTATAGGATTGCCACCTGTCCTCTTTAATACAGGATTGTCCCTTATTTCAGAGTAAAACGTTGTGTCCTATATTGGTTCAATACAGGACAGTTTGCCCTTTATTGCCTCTTTCTCCTGTGTGCCAAGTTAAGGATCCTCTCCAATTGCCTGCCTCTGCTCTTGCAGGGAAGGCTTTGCCGGCTTGGCTGGAGAAACTGTCTCTCCCATCTTTCCTTTCCTTTTTTCTCCTTGCTCCCTCTCCCCATTCCACCCCAAGGAGGAGCAAACCAGGGCCAGGCTTCATGTTGTCCCTTCCAGTTCCCTGCAGCTTTGGCTGGGTTAAGGTGGCATCTGCAGAGTTGCAGCCTGGGAGCACTGCGCCCCTCAGAGACAAACAGGTTCTGAGGCTCTAGAAGCAAGCGGTTTGTGTTGGTGTAGCCCAGTTCTGAACATACAGTAGTTATTTATCTGCATTATATTTGAGAGAGGAGGGTGGGAGTGAAGTTGCTCCCCACAAGGCTTTCTCACCCCCCAGCCTGCCACTCTGTCATATTTTCTCTCTTTTTCAGAAATTTGACATGTGGAACAAAGCTCTCCCCCTCATCAGAATATGCCCGCCTTTATTTATTTACTTTGCTCTGGCCTGCAAGTGTGTGAAAGGGTTTGTGAAAAGTCATGTAAATTTCAGCTCTGGGTTGCAAAGCATAGACAGATCTACAAAATAATAATAACAATTGTGTGTGTTTGTGCAGTGACAAATTCCAGAGGGGCCGTATGGCTGGGCTGCAGTAGATCATAATGGAGTGCTTTGAAGTAATTTCAGCACCAGGTGGAAAAGAAAATTGCTGCCCCCCCCCTCCACCACCACCACTCCTACCTGCATGCCACCATCCTCGCTTGTCTTTTGCTAGAACAAAGGTGGCAACCCTAGCAGAGTACCATGTATTTGTGGCCCTTACCATACCTTCCAGGTTGTCAGAGCGTGTCTGTGAGAACTCCTCTAATCCTCTCAGTGGTCGGCAGCCTTCTTGGGTGTCCACACTTCTTGAAAGCCTCCGTCATAGGCTGGGTTTTTCTGTAGGAGCATGCTGATAAAGCAACTAAGCACAATGCCACAGCAACAAAATTATAGAAAAATTCCAGAACACCTTCCAAGTGAGGCAGAAAAATGGAAGTTTATTTTGTAGATGAAGAAAACTTTCAGTAAATTGAAGGAGGGATATTGGCACACTGCTGTTTTGAAGTAATACACATTACTATCTCAAGAGGGTAACCCCAAGTCCCTTAAGTTCAGAGTCTTAAAATTACTTAAATGCCTCATTTCCCTCCCTCCTCTATTCCTGACTCTTGTCATGGTCTCATCTGCACAGGGGCTTTTGTGAATTCAGTCCAGGCAGCTAATATATTCTCCTCTGCTGCAGCCACTGAGGAGCAGCAGGCATCTTTCAGAGAAGCAAAGCAGACTGCCCAAATATCTCAGGGCTGTTTATATCCTGCCCATCTTCCCAAAGGAGCCTCAGAAGTTACTCATTGAGTTCAATATACCGGTACTTCTGCATGTATGGGAATAGGATTGCAGCTTCATATATGTTTCCGTAACTAGCTAGCCAGGAATCAAGTTTGTGACAGTAGCAGAGAGTGCAGGTGATAGGAAGCTGAGCTATTGGTGAATTTCCCCCTACATTTTAGAGAAGCAGGCGTGATGATTTCATCTTTATATGCTTGATAGAATCCATCCTTTGCAGCACTGCAGGTTTGATAACTCCAGAACAATCACCTACTGCAGAGCGATGCAAGCAGGATCTGCCAACCCAAAACAGCGTAAGAGCCATGATGTGCTTTTGTCCCATCTCCTGCAATCTGCTACTTGCCCCATCAAACAGTGGAGGAGAGGGGGGAAATGATTTGTCTTCTTCTTTTGATCAGCTTCTGTATGTATTTGGAAGAGCTTCACTTTCCTCATTTGCCTTTGCATCACCATCTATTCCAAGAATGCAGTGATCAGTGAATGGCTCTTAGCAGGGGGGGGGGCATTCAGGGGCAAACTGCCCTGCTAGAACTGGTCAGAGGAGACATTACACTTCTGCACAGCCTCTTGTACTGCAAACGGACAAATGGAGAAAGTTCACCCCCCTCCAGGCTACCACATACCAGTGTTGTAGGGAGGGTGAACATAATTTTAGCTAGGATTGCCATTTTCCCCAAAGTGAAAATCCAGACAGAGTTGCTGAGCCTTTCTTGAGAACACCCCCCCCCCCCAAAAAAACATTTTGGGGCTTTTCTTTGATTTTTTTCAGATTTTAATAATAAAAATAGCCTAACTTGCCATATGTCCATGCTTTTGGCCAATTCAGCAAATATCCACCCAGATGCCATTTTTCTGAGCAGCCCTATTTTAGCAGTGTTTCCAGTGTGGAAGTATATTCACTATGTTTTTGTCAGACATAGTATTCTCTCTTGAGTCTAGGTCAGGGGAAACATGCTTCATGTTTTTAGGAGAAGCTGGATGAATATACTGTAGCACTGTAGAGCTGGGAACTGGTCCCTAAGCATATCTGTTTTAAAAATTATTCTATTTTTTAAATATATATGTTTTTAAACTCTAGTCATTGATCTGATTTATTGCCTGCCCCTCAGCATGAGGCCCCAGGTGGGTTGCAAAAAAATTTAAAGGCAATATTTACAACACTTAAAAAATTACAATCAAGAAAATTTGGAGGATGCTGAAATGTGTGTCTCAGGTGCCCTTCTGTGGGGAGGGAGTTTCACAATGTGTTTGTACAGGCACCACTTGGGGAAAAAATTAAAAAGACAATAGAGCTGCCCACTTGAGTGGTGGGGAGAGACTACTGAACTGATTGGTCTGTAAAGTGGACTGGGAAGCTGCAGGAAGGTTGGGCTCCATCAGCTGGACAGAAACAGCTCCAGGGGAAGCCCACTTGCCCCTGTGCAGCTCCAAGTAAGCAGGCAAGCAGGGAGCTTAGCTGGGTGCCTGGGGCAGGAACCTCACTTTCAGGCAAATGCCACTGTGGGTTTTCAGCATCAGTTCTAGAATATTTTCAAGTGAATCGGTTTTATTTTTTCCATTCAACTTTCCCTGAAAAACTGTTCTGTGGAATGAAATGTTCCTGACAATGCAAGTATCAGTAATCCACTCCATCAGTTCATGCAATGCAGCTAATGATTAACAATGTTGTTGTTGCATCTTTCACATAATAGCTCCATCACTGGGAGTTTTCAGCATGTGCTCATTTTGTTTACGCTGGCCTTTTCCAAGCAGGCAGGCAGCTGCGAGCAGTCAGAGATGAAGTCATCACCACATGGATGTTCACCTGAGCCCATTCTTAACAGATTGCTTAAAAAGAAGGAAGTGGAAGCAGCTCTTAAAAGGCTAAAAATAGGAAGGGAAGAATGCCAAAGAAAAGACCCGCTGCATGTATGATCTAGCCCAGTGAAGTCCTTGTAAGTCCCATTTCTGTCTCTTTCCCAGTGAGCTTATAATAGTGCTTCTTTCTGGCACAATAATGTCTAGAGTCAAATGAAGCAGAAATCTGCGGCTGAAAATCAGAAACGATACCAAAACCTTAAAGAGAGATTCAAAGATACAGTGTATAACACTGAAAGGATGTTTTCTTTCCTGCAAAATAATCGAGAACACAGTGTATCCCGTTAGATGATACACAAAACCATAACACAAGATCCCTTTTATTGTTGAAGGCCTTAAATAGGCTATTCTTTATTGCAGGCATGTTCCATTAATAGTGTGCTATTGTACTGCTTTGTGTAGAGAATTATTGTTTTCAGAATAATCACTGAAGGGCACATTTTGCTGCTGTTGGTAGAAAGCTTGCTACACTTCACTTTTTCTTTTTTATATATTATACTTATATGTAGGAAGTATGTTCACTGTGAACCTAAACAGCTGGAATGATTTGGAAATGTACCCATTGACATGATATTAGGAAGCAACGTGAGACTGGTTAAACTCAGTGGTGCAGAAAGCTCTCAAGTAATGGCTCCTCCACCCCTCATTCTTATTTTAGGCTGAGAGGCAGACCGGATAGGAGATTGGTAGATCTGTGTTCAAACAAAGAACTGCCCAAGTCCCACTGAAAAAGCAGAGCTGAGGGAGTGTGAAAGAGAAGAGTCACAGAACCAAAAGGGGAGGGGTGCAGAGTCTCCGCAGACCTTCACTTTCCAAGCAGAATAGGGAGGATAGAGGGAAATGAGCCTAAGGTAGGGGATGAGTTCAGTGTCGTTCTCCTTCCTGTTAAAATTAGAACTCTCTCCTTTCTTTCTACACACAGAACTCCCACTGTCACTTACAGGTGGGTGTAACAACAACAACAACAACAACAACAACAACAACTGTCCATCTGACTGGGCTGCCTCAGCCAACTCTGGGCAGCTTCCTAACTTGGTTGCTCTCCTTTCTATCCTCCCAAACATACAGTGCGTTTCTTTCCTTTTCAGGCAATACCATGCATGCAAGCCAGACTCTGATGAGTAGGCATGGCAACAGACAGGATATTAGTACTGCATACAAGTCCCCACATCACACAAACAATTTATCTGATTTTCTGTGGGGAGAAATACACACTGGCATTTTGAGTTTAACAATGTTGTATGGATGCTTGAAATTGAAATACCTTATTGTCACTTGTACAACTTGTATACAGTGAGATTACACGAGCACCCCCCACTCAGCTCTCTTAGTCTTAATTCCCCTCATTTACTGACGCACGCACACCAAACCCGAAAGTCGGTTGCCCTGTTGTTATCTTTTCATTCAGCAGCCTGACAGCCCACGGATAGAAGCTGTTCTTTACCCTGTTGGCGCGACTAATCCTGCTTCTATATCTTCTGCCTGAGGGCAGGAGATCAAGAAAGTGCCAGCCAGGGTATGAATCATCCCTGAGAATTTTCCTCACTCTCCTGAGGCAACATTCTTCCGCTATTTCATCCAGCGGATTCACGGGGCAGCCCATAATATCTTGTGCTGTATGCTGCAATCATCATCATCATCATCATCACCACCCACCCCATCCCACAATAAACACCCAGCTGGAAGCACCCTAAGTTGTGATTGATGCCACTCTTGTCTGTTTACTGTCAACAAGGGTTGCAGGGGGCACACCTCTTAAGACCAGCCCAAGACATTTTCGTACTGGATCTTAATGGTACTTATCCTCCTAACACAGAGCATAACTCACTAGGAGATTTCCCTGCATAATTTTTATTGAATGAGCAGAAGCTGCATAAAATGCATACTGTGTTCCTGCTCATTTTGGAGTATTTTGTTCCACAAGTCAGGTCAAGCTGGTTCTTACCCTGCCTCGCTTAATGACATCCAAAATCTTCTGCCTGAGGAGTTGCTTCCTTGTAAGGCTGCCTTCGCCTATCCCTGCCCTGAAGTCTTGATTCCAAACTTGTCTAGACATTTCTCACGTATATTCAGAACAGGATGCTACAAGCAGCCACTGATGTTACATGTAGTAAAATACACAATCAGAATCTGAGAAAGCACTTGGCCACTCCACTGGATTCTCACCGCACAGCACAGCTCAGTTTTCTCAGCATGGCTTTGTTTGATACGCCTGGTGCGTGGAGCTTACCCCGCTAAAACATCTAACCATCCCATTGCTGCTGCAGTATCACCTAACGTGGCCCAGCAAAGGAATATTTCCTGAAATGCCGTCTTCCTCCTGTGAGCCACATGCGGCCAGTTCAGCAAGCTGTTTCCAGATGAGGAGCTGTTTGTGTAACGGTTTGTTTAATTTTGCAGGAGGTCCATGTGGCACTAGATCATCCACACACACACACACACACACACACACACACACCGCCCCCCACCCAGTGCTACACCCATCTTTTTGGTTATTGAAAAAAATGTGTTACGGAGAGAAAGAACATAATAACAACACAATCTCTTTGCAGGTGTGAACAGAAAAATTTACAGCTGAGGCCAGGTTGGGGGAGGGGGGGGGTGATCCCTGGCAAAGCTGGATGGTGTACTGAGATGCCTCTTCGTTCTTGATTTCTCATTGTGCATTTCCTTTTGTTTCCTGCACCACAAGTCCTTTCATTAAAGACTTTTGCCTGTTTTGCAATACTTTGCCTGTAGCACTTCAGCTCTCACAAACTCTTAATTAATTACTTCCTCTCCTGAAACAAGATGCCCTCAATTTCTATGCTGCCTCTGACTTTTTTTTTTTAATGGTAAGACCACAACAATATAAGGTAATTTTATTTGTGAAATTGACCAGAAAAATCAAGGGGACAGTTTAACATTGTCTAGAGAAATCCAGCAGGCCATTTTCCTGGCCCAGTTAGAATCTCCCATATACTCTCAGTGACAGGATCCCCAACTCACCCTAGGGCATTATCCCTGGATTGCAATTAAGCTCATCATCATTTAAAAAATAATAATCATAAAAGCTGACCACTATTTTGAGCAGACAAGCACTCCTGTCACTCTTTAAAAATAAAAGTACACAATGACACAGTTCCCAAAGCAATTTTCTGGTATTCTGTGTACCTTTTTGCCCATTCTATCTTTCATGGGAGAAGAAGAAAAAGAGAAGAGTTTGGATTTGATATCCCACCTTTCACTCCCTTTAAGGGCTAACATTCTCCTTTCCCTTCCTCCCCCACAACAAACACTCTGTGAGGTGAGTGGGGCTGAGAGACTTCAGAGAAGTGTGACTGGCCCAAGGTCACCCAGCAGCTGCAGGTGGAGGAACGGAGACGCGAACCCGGTTCCCCAGATTACGAGTCCACCGCTCTAACCACTACACCACACTGGCTCTCAGTGCATAAGCTTTCTCTAGCAATGGATTGCACCCCCCACCCCGCTTCATTATCTCTCTTCCTCTCCCCTCCCTCCCTTTTCACACCCCTGGAGCAAGGCTTCTTTCTTCCTCCTTATATTTGCACAATAATCCCTAGGATGGGGCTACTAGGAGCAAATCTGGTGCAGCTAAGAAAGGGATATTATTGCAAAAGTTGGGTGCCTCCGCCTCTCTCTGCCAAGCAAGATTCCTGGGGGTTCCAGGCACTGAGACTGTGATTTTCTGGTTTAGCCTGCATTTTAAATCTAACCTCTGTCATCTTCCCTTCAAAACTCAAAATGTTATTGTTCCCTATCTTTAGCAGTTATGGGTGCCTTGGCACCCACAAAGTCTGTTACACCAGATCTGTAACAATTCTTGATTTATAGCTGCAATTAGATGTGGTAAGAGAAAGATGCTTTTGTTGCCAGACAGCACCAGTGGGCATACACTGCATGTTCAGGCATCTCTTAATCCAGAGAAAGTACACAAGATAATTCATCTGTTAAAACTGGGTGAAGATACATGACATTTACAAATGTGGGTTCAAAAATCCCCTCACCAGTTTTCCCTGGCAACTTGCTGGTCCAACACCTGGGGTTGCCATAACATACCTAGTTCTGCCCAGGGTGTTTTGGTTTTTTATGGCACTACTGACCAGTATGAAGTACGGGTGCTTCTTTTGTTGCTACCCATGGCAGTCATTTTGTGTCAGTACTCATGGCACTTTTATCAATATATGAGCATCAGCACCTCATTTTTTAGGTAACATAAGCCCTGGTTCAGCCCATTTAACCTCTCTTTAGGGTATCCTGGGTAAGAGTCCTAGGCCCAGCACAATGGAACAACTGCACTGGCGCGTTGTCCTCACCCACGTCCTTACACCAGGGCTATTTTAAGGCTCCTGCACCAGTTACTGTTCCTCAGTCCTAGCAAGAGCCATTGTGCCACTCATCCATCCAACGTGGTTCGATTCATTGGCCTGAAGAAGTTTTTAGAAAGTCACACCTGTAAAAATAACATTTACAATCGAGTCTGAGTATTGAGTCAACAATAGATTATCTAGTTAGCACTAAGCATCAGGAAGTGCTGTTATGCAGACTCTCTGCCCTAACTAGTTTGGGAGATAGCAGGATCTCATTCTTTAGTGCATCTAAAGATAGCTGGCTTAGGTGCATCTGAGAGCAAGAGGACATGGAATTATTGGGCAAAGCCTGAACATGTGCCTAAAGCTGCTAATTAATATGCAAAAGTTGATGTTTTTCTTTTCATCCTAAAATAAGCAGGGGTTAATTTAGGATGAAATTTTAATAGGATTGTCCCTCAGGTATATTGTCTAGACAGAAAGGCAGAATGAGAGCTAGTGAGTCATTGTAGTGTAAAAGAGAGAGTTTTTCCAGGCAGACTGAGGTTCTACACTGAACCAAGAAGCAACCTGGGTGAGTCTGGGCCAGTCATTCTCCCTCAGCCACAGGTTACTGTTGTTTAGAGGGCTTATTTTAAAATAGTGCTTACCATCTGCATTTTTGTTAGCATTTGTATCATGATCACCAACATTTCTCCAATGAAAATAGGGATGTCCTATTCAATAATGATAATGATAATAATAAACCACACCCATCTGACTGGGTTCCTCCAGACAGTCTGGGTGGCTTCCAACATATATAAAAACATAATAAAACATTTAAAAACTTCCCTATAGAGGGCTGCCTTCAGAGGTTTTCTAAAGGTTGTGTAGTTACCTATCTCCTTGGCTCAGGGGTCGCATAACTCCACACCTTCCAACATTTTTCCGATGAAAATAGGGACATCCTACCAGGGGCGCCATCAGGGGTTGTGGGGTCAAGGGACCCTCAACATTTTCAAGGAGGGGGCTGGGCCCCCTAATTCTGTGGTGTCCATGCATGCATGCCACAGGGTGTGCTCGCATCACTCTCGCATGCCATGGGGCGTGCTTGTGTCATGCACACTTGGAGGGTCTGTTGTATTAAAAATCTTTAAATTTTGTTTAAAAATATTGTCTACATGTGCCCTTTTAATCAATCAAAAGGTTTTCAAGGGGAACTTCCAGAGACTGAGCCTGGACATTCTGTAATCAAAGCAACTACTCCGTGGTCTTTCCTCAGACCTCAAAGTTGACCAGAAACGGTGCAAATGAGAGTTTCAGATCAGGACTGAGTCATTTGCCAGTATCTGACTGAACTAGCAGGCGTCAAGTAGGGAAGAGCAGATCCATATAAATGTAGCTGCCATCGTACTGTGTCTGTTGCTTGCTGTTGTAATAGATTTAACATGAGGCTGCATTTTAAAATGCAATGTACTTGTAGCCTCTGGTGGTACAAGTATTATGACAGCTAGTAAATCACTACAGTGCTCTTTGCATTGCCTTGTTCTTTGCTGGTGCTTCCTAAATGTGGAGATACTCAGTGCCTGCTCTCATGCCTTATTTTCAGCACAGCACTGATTGCCAGCATGGGAAACAGAACAGATTAGTTTTATCTTGCTCACCCACTCTGTTGTGAGTTGCATCCCTGTGTCGGTTCAAGAGTATAAACTCAGGGCCCTCCTGTTGTATGGAGTCTGCAAAAAGGATATGAAGCACAAATGGGTGGTAACATTTATTCCATCGTCAATAGTGATTGTTACGAAGTACCAGTTGATCTGCCCCCACAAATTTGTCCAGAAATAATAACAACAATTGTATTGTTTATACCCTGCCCACCTCTTTTGTAGAACTCTAAGTAGGAGACAGGATATTGCAGCTGTCTGAACAATAAACTTGATTCAGAACTTGGCATCTGCACACTTTGGCTGTGATCCTAGACATACTTACCCAGAAATCAGTCCCACTGAACTCATTGGGGCTTGCTTCTGAGCAGAGTAGGCATACACAGGACTCAAGAATAATTAACAGGGCACAGACAAGGTCAACATTTATATTCTGGATACAAATGGCCTCCACGGGACTTCTCCATTGTGTCCACTGATAGTTTGCAGTTGATTGTCAATTGATTTTGGGCTCTCTCACCACTGCCTACCATTGCGCCCAACTCCTATCCTAACCTCCTTGACCAAGGTGGTACTCTAGTTAGTGATATGGGATTTTGTTCAGGTTTGCTTACCAACAACCTCCCTGCCTGCCTGCAGCTTTACCAAGAATAGGTGGCCCTCCTACTAGGTACCTATTAGGTGTCAGGTCCAGCCCCCCCCCCCATGAGGCAGAGTGAGGCAGTCACTCCAGGCTTATTTGGGGTATCATGAAAGGTAATTTGTTGATGTTGTTTACTGTTAGAGAGGAGATTTTCTGATTCAGTTGGGATTTTTTGTCTCAAGTGCCTTGGGTACTGTGCACATTGAATGGGGGCGGAGAGGGGGCGGAGAGGGCTTGTCATTGGGAGTTGGCCAGTGACCTCATGCCTCTCCAAAAGAGCCAGGACACAGTTTGCCCACTGTCCCCTTGAGAGGTGCTTCTATTCAAGGTGGATCAGAAGAAGCCTGATTCCTTCTCTTGCTATGCTGAGGATATCTACATTGCTTCATTTAGACACATAAACATTTAATGACTCAGTAGGGAAACATAAAATATTCAAAAGTCATTCTCTGACTTAGCAAAAAATGAATCAAGGCTGTTCTGGGGTAATACATTTTCAGAATGTGAAGATCAATCAGCAGTTCATCATGTCACATTTCAACATTATGGCAACTTTCCCTTTCCAGGCCAACACTAAATCAAAATGAATTACAGAAGGAATTTCAGATTGGCACAATATGATTACCTGAGCTGGACGCTTGCCATGAAATGATGTCTATCATTCTTCTTCTTGAAAAGTTTCATTAGGAACACTGGCTATGGCTAAGGCTTCAGTTCTCTCTTCATAGCCCCTTCCAAATTAAGGCCACAGCTGCAGCAGCCACTGCCATTGCAGGCCCCCCACATAGTTTGCATGTGGTGTGTCTTGGGATCAATTATGTGGGGCGGGGCTTATCTGCCCCCCATATTTTATTCAAGTTGGCATCCCTGAGTGTTGGTGTGTTAAATAGGATTTATTCCCAGGTGAATGGAATTGCAGGTATGTAGGCTAACATCTGTTAATTGGCTGTAGTTCGACAATATCCTTTTTGAGGTAAGGCAACCAGAACTTTACACAGTATTCCAAGTGCGGTTGCATCATAGATTTCTCCAATGATATTATCAGTTTTATTTTCAAGCCATTTCCTAATGAATCCTATGTTAGCATTCATTAGAAAAGGGACTAAAAATGTAAGCAGGATTTCTTAACCGTTTTAGAATGCCTTTTAAGACACACAGGCTCCCAAGCGCTTGGAATCCTTTGAAGGGGAGAGTGCTGGAGACTTAGGCATTGCTTTCAGTGCTCAAATTATTGGAGGAGGTGTTGGGAGGGAGCTTAATGAAGTTCTCAACTTCCTAATAAGATGTACTGTCAAACAAATGTAAATGATAATGTTTTCCTAGACAATTCCCAAAGTTTGAATGAACTCTCCACTGCAAGTTGCAAGTTAGAACTGTTTGCATTCAGCCATGGCTTGGCTTTCTCCTGCACAGGAACCTCAGATAATTCATTTACTTGATCTCTAGAAGCCAGCTTTTAAGAAAGAAAAGTATCAGTGCAGACTTGTCAAGGAAAAGCTTTTCCCTGTGCTGCTGCTGACATCTTCCCTGCGCAGTGGGCACTGTTTCCTTCACACTGCAGGACACTGATTTCTCTGTTTCTTCCTGAACTCACTCCTGTGTTTGCTTGAAAACTTTTGCAAAATGATTGTTTTTGTGTGTGGCAAATGTGGCAGGTCTGTCCAAAACAGAGCATTGCCTGAATCTGTGTGTGCTTCCACAGTCACTGATGTCGCCTTTTACAGTTTCATTCTGGCTATTCCTTGCACAGTTCAAATTACAACCTTCCATCCTGACTGATCTGACCCCTCACACTGTTGCCCTGTTGCAACGTCCAGTGTCTTGCTCTCACTCCAACTTGGCAAATTCTGATTGCTTTCCCCAAGATGAAATCCAGGTCCTCAGGGCAATATTTTTCTTAGTCCTGAATCCTGAGTACCAATTACAACTTGATCTTTAATTAGTTAATTAATCTAAAAGTTCTCCATAATTACATGGCTGAAATTACATTCTAAAATCCATAAGGAAAGATTCAAATGTCCCCCACTCCTTCTGGGCTTGCATATTGACCTAGCTCAGTTGGTAGAGCATGAGACTCTTAATCTCAGGGTTGTGGGTTTGAGCCCCACACTGGACAAAAGTTTCCTGCATTGAAGGGGGTTGGGCTAGATGATCCTTGTGGTTCCTTCCAATTCTCTGATTCTATTTAGTTAAACTTTGCAGGGTGAAATATTCCTGTAATTCGTGTAACTCTGTCTCATAAAAAGGTTTCTTCAACTATGCTTGAAGAAAGAGGAAGAACAAGCAGATGGTAGGTCCTCTGTGTGGAGAAGACAAAGAAATGCTATTGGGTGTCAGAGAGAAGGTGGAACTGCTCAACACCTACTTTGCCTCTGTCTTCACCTGTCCAGGAATGGCCTGAAGACGAGGACTGGGAATGGCAGACAAGCTTCTCTCTGATGCAGAGCTGGAGGGGGAAGAGTCACCTTCCTTGTCCACAGCATGTTCAGAAGCAGAGAGACAGAAGCCGAACAGCTTAGGGAGGAGTTACCCAGTTTCAAGATAATGACAAGAGAGCAAGAGGGGAGGGGGCAGCTAGTTGAGACATCTCTTGAGAGCATGGAGGACCCCCCCCCCCCTCACCACAGACTTGGAGGTCCAAACATATCAGAGAGCAGAGGAGTCAGAGGGAGGGAGGAACTTCTTGTTGGCGCCCAAAATGCTGCAGAAGCTGGAAGGAGGATTAGACTAGCCAACTGCCCTCCTTCCAGAGAGCTGTGTATTTGTGCTTACAACATGATGCTGTAATAGAAGGACTACAAATCTATCAACTGCTTGTTAATTCTTATCTGTGAAGTTACCAAAGGGAGGGCTCACCACGCATGACATCACCCAAAAGAAAAGCAGTGCCCAACCTGGTGCTAACAGGTTAAATGAAGTAAGGCAGGAGCTGCACCCCAAAATAGGAAAAGATGTGGCAAGGGAACACCCAGCTACTTTAAAGGAATTTGAATCTCCAGGACCTGATGAGCTCCACCCAAGGGTACTAAAGGAGTCTGTGGATATAATCTCAAAGCTTCTGTCTATGTGCATTCTTGGAGAACAGGTACGGTCCGTGCAGACTGGAGGCAAGCAAATATTGCCCCTACCTGCAAAGCGGGTGGGGGGGAGAAGACCTTGGTCACTACTGACCAGTCAGCTTGATGTTGATACCAGGAAAGGTCCTAGAACAGATAATTAAAGTGTTGGCCTGGGAGTACTTAGAAAAGCATGCTGTGATTACTAAGACCCAGCATGGGTTTCTCAAACACAAGTCATGCTAGATAAATCTCTCTCTTTTTAAATATACTGTATTTTTCACTCTATAAGACACACCAGACCATAAGATGCACCTAGTTTTTAGAGGAGGAGAACAAGAAAAAAAATATTCTGAATCCCAGAAGCCAGATCCCTCTTGCTGTTCTGGCTTCTGGGATAGCCGGGCGAAGCCTCTTCAGGGCAGCGGGATGAAGGCTCCCCCAAGAGCCGCGCTCCCTTTAAAGTAAAAGCCCCCAAGAGCCACACACACACTGCGTGCTCTTTAAAGGGAGCGCTGAGCAGAGCCTCCTGCCTGCATTTGCTCCATAAGACACACACACATTTCCCCTTACTTTTTAGGAGGGGAAAAGTGTGTCTTATAGAGCGAAAAATACAGTAGTTACAAGCTTGGTGGATCAGGGGAATGTGGATGTAGTGTGTCTTGATTTCAGTAAGGCTTTTTACAAAGACTCTCATATTCTTGCAGAGAAGCTGGTAAAATGTGAGCTGGATGAGTTAGTGGTTAGGTGGATTTCAAGCTAGTTGACAGACAGAACCCAAAGAGTGTTCGCTAATGGAAAAAAGTGACAAGTGGGGGGTTGCAGGGCCTCTGCCCATTGTTGTTCAATAATGGTTTTTAGGCTGGAAGAACCAGCTGCACAAATATAAGATGAGGAACACCTGGATTGCCATTAGTACACGTGAAAAGGATTTAGGAGTCTTAGTAGACACAAGCTGAACATGAGTCAACAATGTGATGCAGCAGCAAAAGAAATCAAGTGCCCTTATCAAGGCAACTAACAGTACCACTCTATTTTGCCTTGGTCAGACCACACCTGAAGTCCTGTGTCCAGTTCTGGGCACCACTATTTAAGAAGGATATTGACAAGCTAGAATATGTACAGAGGAGGGTGGCCAAGATGATCAAGGGTCTGTAAACCAAACCTTTTGACAAACAGCCCGGTAAAGAGGAGACTGAGAGGAGATAAGTTCAAGGAGATAAGTTCTTCAAATATCTAAAGGGCAGATGGAAGATGGAGCCAGCTAGTTTTCTCCTTCTCTGGAGGGTAGGATTCAAACCAAGGCTTCAAGTTACAACAAATGAGATTTTGACTAAACACCAGGAAGAACTTTTTGATAGTGCATTGCACTGGTTGGACAAGATGACCCTTGGGGTCCCTTCTAACTCTGCAATTCTATGAATCCATGATTCATTAAATATATTCTTAACCAACAAGGGCAGAACCTCATTTCACTGTCTACTGTGGGGGATTTGTATCTTTCTGCCATTATTTCTCATCTGCACTTTCATAATTCTCACCCAAATGGCGTTATAAACAAAGAGTGTCTTGTCAAGGCTTCACTCTGATGACTTCAAACTGTTCAAGATAAGCTTTTGGCAGTTCTGTATCCGGCTCTCTTGTTGCAAGCTGAAACATGCTGCCTTTGTGTACGAATGCATTTGGTTTTCAGTGCTTCAGGGTCACAGTAAATGAAGCAGTTCAGCTGACTGCCCAAGAAAACAAAATTAAAAGTCTGCAAGTGTATTTTTTTCTGGCACTTTTATGTTTACTCCAAACCATGGGATCTTGAAAGCAGCCAGATGTGCCATGAGCAGGCCTGGCCCTGCCTTTACTCAAAGGGAGCATCAGGTGCTGGGTGGGCAGGGACAGCAGCTGCCTCTGGCTGTTCCTCCTAAGCCCCAGGGCCGCCACCCCCCCCCCCTGTAAGAAGAGTTGCAGGGCTTTCTCTGCTACATGGCCAAACAGCCCTGGATAACCCCTGTATGAGCCTGCTGCCTCAGGTACAAGGGGGACACCTGCCCATCTGCAGAACTGAAGTAAGATCCAGCTGCCAGCCCTGGTGCCTCCGTAGGTGGAGAGGGGGAAGGGGCTCCGTGTTGTCTTTTGCCTCAGGCAGAAGCATGTCACTTTTCAAGGACTATTGATAAATCAATCCCACTTTGAGAAAATGATGGGATGGGATATCCCAAATTCCCCTTGAACAGCCTTTTTGCTGTTTCCTGATGGCCCTGATCAGCACCATCCAGAAATGACATGGCAACAGAGACTTCCTCCTGTGTTCTGGTCCAGCGGATTGCCAAGCAGAAGTTGGGCCTCCTTAAGAAATTGCCAGAGATTTCTTCAGGAGGCATGATGACCCTTTCATTGTGCAGCTGTTGTTCGCCCAGAGCAAATCTCCTTAAGAAGAAAGGAAGTAACCAAACTGCACAGCAGCAACACACTGGCTCAGCCTTTGTACTGCAAATAAGGGGAGAAATGTGCATTTGGTGATGTTTTATTATTCCCAAATGGGGCGGGGGTCTCATTTTTTGTAAACAGTTTGTTGTTGTTTTTTGCTAAACCGCTTAGCGATTTATTTATTTTTACAATCAAGCAGTAGATATCATGTCATGATGTCATGGCGTAGCATGCATGTGCCAGCACCCACGGTTTGGGGCCCAGGTCAGCACTACTGACCCCCTCCCAACCTCACGGCTGCCCTGTCCTATACCCACAGCATCCCAGTAAGTGATAGTATTGAGGCTGCCGCTTGCAGTCCAGCCTCTCAGTGGCTCCCTGCCAGCCACTCCTAGTGATATCTAAATAGAACTGCCATAGCTGTTTACATGTTATCTGAAATAAAGCAAGAACCAGGTTGCTTTGCAGATGTCAAATACCACTTCTATCTGTTAAAGAAGCTTCTGGTACTTCTGCTATGTCAAGGTCTGTCATCCAGTGCCTAGGAGAACTTAACCAGAAGCCTGCGTCTACTCCCACAAGATTTGCCGGACAGGATCATCAGTTTCAGCTAGGCTGAAAGAAGGAGAGTTTGAATAGTTACAGTGCAGCAAAAGGAAACTTTCTTGGACTGCCATCAACATGGGGGCTCAGCCAGTTAACTACATCCCTGTGTGCATTGACCACAAGATTTGGTTCAGACCCCAATTTTGCCTTTGTAACTGTGACTCAACTTGGACCAGTGAGGAGGCTGGTTCTGCTCAGGAGTCCGAGTTCAAATCCTTCTCCCCACCCTCAATCACTATTTGGAAATCAAAACTTGTTTTCTCTTTTGACGGAAGTGAATGAAATTTGCAGGCATAATAACCCTTTCAGAATGTTTGAAGCCTGCCACATTACAGGCAAATAAGTCAAAGAACATTTGTGCTGAACATCTCTAAAATAGCCCCACCCCCCAAGGAACTGTCTCTAACTTGTTACATTTTTGGCCAGAATTAGGTGAAATTTGTGGGCAAGGTCTCTTCTTAGGGCATGAATCTTGGGCCTTTGGATTTGAGCTACACTGCTTACTTTCTACCACATAGCTTTTGAGCTCTTGAGGAACTGCAGTGTTTTTAGAGGAAGGGTTTCTATCTGAAGAAGCCAGACAAATTTAGCATTCAAATGTACCCAGTTTACTATGTGTGGAAGAGGACATGGCTGGTTGGAACCCTGAGTAAGAGCATTCCTCCCCATAATAAACTGGGCACTTTTGAATACCAAAACCAGCTTCCTTCTGGCTCTCTCTTCTTCTGTGGGGATTCTTCTGTACTTAAACCCCATCTAGCAGAACCATACTGATGAATGGACGAAGGCGAATGTGACAAGCTGTGATTATAGTCATTGTGCATTTCAGACATTATTGGTTCTTTTGGCAGGGGAATTAAATGCAGTATTGCCTGCAGATTTCAGTACAGCCTCCACCTATGATTAAACTAAATTTGTCTGGCCTCTTCAGATAGGACCCCCTTTGTCTAAAAATATGACTGTGGCTTCCAACTTAATTGCTTTGATGCGTTCAATACATATGGTGCAAAAATAAAATAATGTAGCTTATTTTCCATCAAGAGGTCAATGCCTACTTGATGTAAAATAAGCAATGTGGCCCCAATCCAAAGTATGATGCAGTCTGAGCCTAAGAGTGTTTACTCAGACTTCACCCCCACTGTTTTCAACAAAATGTATAGACCAATCTTATGAATGGTTACTTGGAATTCCATTTAGCTTGCTGCTGACTCTAAAGCACTTTCTTCCTAGGGAATAAATCCTGTGCATTCAGTGGAACTTGCTTCTGAGTAAACATGCTTAGGATCAAGTAGCACCTCTTGGCATTGCCAGGTTTGGCACCAACTTTGGGTGGCCCTTTGGGCAGCTTGGCCCGTGAAAGCCCCCATAATTGTCTAGTGAGGTGATGGCAATGGTGATGGAGAGATGTTTAGCAGATGATGGAGGGGAGAGGCATACCTGAATTAGGAGAATGCCCCAGATACCGCTTTGAGTGTTGGGATGAGCTTTCATCTTACACAAGGGTCACTAGGGCTGGTGATTGCTTATACAGTGGTACCTCGGGTTAAGAACTTAGTTCGTTCCGGAGGTCTGTTCTTAACCTGAAACCGTTTTTAACCTGAAGCACCACTTTAGCTAATGGGGCCTCCTGCTGCCACCGCGCCGCCAGAGCATGATTTCTGTTCTCACCCTGAAGCAAAGTTCTTAACCCGAGGTACTATTTCTGGGTTAGCGGAGTCTGTAACCTGAAGCGTCTGTAACCTGAGGTACCACTGTATTGCCTCCAACCTGGCCTGTGAGGATTATCCCAGTCCCTTCTGCCATCACAAGGATTCCTAGAATATGTCCTCAGCTATCATGGGGTTTAGTGGTGTCAGGACATCTTGGCCCTATTGCAAATAAAAGCCAAAATGGCAATGCAGACTGGAGTCTTCAGTGATCCCGGGCCTGAACACTGCTGAATTTTGGGGGTTGGCCACAAGGACTGCAGCCTCCACTGCTCTTCAGTCCTGTTTAAATCAATAGAAATAGTAAACCACAGCTAACAGATCCTGATTATTTCAACAGGCCTTTGATATGATTGCTTTTTCCAAATTAGGATCTGTTTGGTTGTTTTCCTCCTACTGAAAGCATGCTTTTGACATTCATAAATAAGAGCACTTAGCCCATTTATGATATGCAGATGCCTCCTTTCCAGGTGTTTTCTCCTTGTGTGATTACGATGCGCTGGGCATCATTTCTGCTGCATATACTTAGCCCTGATAACATGCAATGTTTACTCAGTAAAATTTGGGGGTGGGGGAGGTGGACAAATAAGGATCACAGCTGAACAGGCCTTTGCACGATGGACTTCAGGCACATGTGCATCACTTATACATGTGCCCAGTTCATGGAGGTGAGGCAGCCAAATACAGGTCTGCTTTCCCAACTGGATTATGTACTATAGACAGGGGTGGTCCACCCATGAGGCAAGGTGAAGCCATTTGCTTTGGGCAGCAGATCCAGGGGCACCCTGCCCCCCTCCCACTGTTGTGCTGCTGCCAGCCCTGCTGGGGCTCCACCTGCACCTCCACCACAGCACCATTGCCCTCAGTGCTGCCCCTGCGCCCTCGCTGCTGCATTGTGGTGGCAGTGCAGCTGCAGACAAGGGCGAAGTCGCCATGGCTGGTGGAAGCAGAGGCAGGATGTCGCAATGGTGAGGGCAGCGCAGGGGAGGGCAGGGGCCCAGATCTGTGGGGCGGGGGGGGGTGTCAGGGCATTTTGCCTACAGTGGCAAAAAGTCTCAGGCTGGCCCTAAGTATAAAGTTACACCGTTATGTGACTAGACCTAAAAATTCCTCTGCCATTTAAAGGTAGCTTATTGCAACACAAACTTTTATAAGCATGAAGTGGATGGCAGGGTAGGATATTACATACGATAAGCTTGTTAGTGTTTAAGTTGCCTTGGGGTGTTTCTGATTTTAATATCTTTTTTCACATATGAGTTTATTGCCTTCTCAAAGCATTAGAGACACAGAGTTAAGTAAGGGTTATACAGTATTTTAAAACCCAAGTATGTAGAAGATCAGAACTGTGTTTTAATAGTGTTTAACTGTGGAAAGGAAATCTGAAAATGTAGTCATATCATGGTTAACAAAAACTGTACTGTTTCAATCTCAAAGTGGATGATTGTAAAGTTCTAGTAAAATAAAAATAATTAAAACCCAATTAATGTTGGGTTTCATAGTGGCTTAAAACACATATTTACTCTAGCTTCCAAGGCTGGGAAAAATGAGAATATCGAGGTATGGGACCTAGCCACTGTGAGAATATCGAGGCTGGGACCTAGCCACTGTGATCCATGCGACGGTCACCTCCAGACTGGATTATTGTAACTCGCTCTATGTGGGGCTGCCCTTGACACTGACCCAGAAACTCCAGCGGATGCAGAATGCTGCGGCGAGACTCCTTACGGGGTCTTCGCTGCGAGATCACATTCACCCGGTGCTATACCAGCTGCACTGGCTCCCAGTGGAGTACAGGATCAAGTTTAAGGTGCTGGTTTTAACCTTTAAAGCCCTATGTGGCCTAGGACCCATGTACCTATGGGACCGTCTCTCCTGGTATGTCCCACGGAGGACCTTATGGTCTTCAAATAAAAACATCCTGAAGGTCCCAGGCCACAGGGAAGTTAGGCTGGCCTCAACTAGAGCCAGGGCTTTTTCGGCTGTGGCTCCGATCTGGTGGAACGCTCTGTCACAAGAGACTACGGCCCTGCGGGACTTGACAGAGCTGTTCCACCAGGCCTTTGGTCAGGGCACAGCCTGACTCCCTCCTTTGGCAGTCTTCACAGAACTTTAGCCTAATGGTTGCCATCAATTTGAGTTGAATTAATTTTATAATGAAAAGATTTTAGAATGTTGTACTATTTTATTGTTGTTAGCCGCCCTGAGCCCGGCTTCGGCTGGGGAGGGCGGGATATAAATAAAAAATTATTATTATTATTATTATTATTATTATTATTATTATTATTATAGCATTATCCTTTCCTTACAAGTACAATCCCTTCTATTACAAACACGACAGCTGTGACAGATTCCCTTCTGTTACAAACACGACAGCTGTGACAGATCTCTAACGAGATTTCAACACCTTTCATTTGCCTTTGGAGTGATAGAGGTATTACTGCCTAATGAATCCTGTAAAACTATAGGATGTGTCTTGCTCAGAGTTAGAAACTGGGAAAGGAAATCTAGGAGCCATGTTGCTCCTGGGACCCAGGTTGTAGGCACCAAAACAAAATGTCTAGGTGCCTTTTGTTGTTGCTGCTGCTGCCGCACTACCATACCAGGTGATTTGCATGGCAGCACAGCAACACTTATTTATTTATTTGCTGTTGCAGGGCTTTCCGATGACCAATTGAGGCATCAGATCAAGGTCTGCATTTTAAAATGAGCTTAAAAAATATATTTGCAATTGTCTGTATGTTTCATGCCAGAGATAAAGCAGCTGGCTGAGTACTTTGGCAGATGTTTATCTCCTTGAACAGCCCCCCCCCCCCGATTTATAACAGGAGACACGTTTCTTAAAGTTGTAAAAGGAAATTACAGGCTGGGAGCAAAAGGTCATATTGACCATACAAATTACAGAATACAATCAAGCTGCAAAAACACTAATTAAGAGTTGGTAAATAGTGAAATTTATTGTTTAACAGAAAATAATCCCATGTGCCTCCCATTAGACTTGAGCCACATCTTCCTAAGGTTAAAGGGCAAGAGCTAATAGAAACAGCAGCTGGCTTGAAAGGGGGGTGTAAATTTAAGGAGTTGCTTTTGGAAACTGTTTTTATTAAGTTCCTTTTTACTTTGAAAAGGCCTTTTCTTCTAAAAATCTATATATGTTATGTATGAAATATATTGGCTTAAATGTAATTATGCAAAGGATTTAGAAAGAAAGAAATGTTAGATTCTTATGTTAGATTCTTATTTCATTGATGGTGTGTGAGAAGGTGAACCCAAGATCTCTGTTTAAGATAAAAATTAAAACCATTAGCCATCTGTTTTGGAGTGAATAGGGCAATAGGGCAATAGGGCAATAGGGCAATAGGGCAAAGATGATCTGATAATTAAGGTGCCTGGTCGAGGCAAATGTAAGATATATGGCTACTTGTCTGCCATTTATGGATAGAAGGAAATATAGCTCTTTGTCTCCCATAAAAGGTAATAGGAAATGGGTGTATCTTTTATTATTGGTTCTAGCAAACAGCCAATAGGAATTTCTTTTTTTTTAAAAATAAATTTTTATTAATTTTCCAAACACAAAATAAAAAAAACAAACAATACACAATACACCGACATACAAACATATAAACATGTATAATTTCATAACCATTTTTTCATAAACCTTACTTTCCGGACTTCCCCATACCTCCCCTTTTCTGCATCCTTGTTTTATATTTCTTCAGCAACTCCTCAGTCAACTAGTTATTCAATTCAATTTCTTTTAAGTTCTTCTAATATTGTTAATTACAGCTGCAGTTCTCTGTTTCCCAACCCCTTGACATTTTAACATTCCTGAATTTTACAACAAGTTCTAAGATAAACTTTGAATTTCTTCCAATCTTCTTCCACTGTCTCTTTCCCCTGGTCACGGATTCTGCCAGTCAACTCCGCCAGTCCCATGTAGTCGATCACCTTCGTCTGCCATTCTTCCAGTGTGGGTAGTTGTTGTGTCTTCCAATACTTTGCTAGAAGAATCCTTGCTGCTGTGGTCGCATACATAAAAAACGTCCTGTCCTTCCTTCTCACCAATTGGCCGACGATGCCCAGGAGAAAAGCCTCAGGTTTTTAGGGAAGGTCCATTTAAGAACCTTCTTAATTTCATTATAGATCATTTCCCAAAAAGTTTTTATCCTCGGGCAGGTCCACCAAAGGTGATAAAAAGTACCTTCAGTCTCATTACATTTCCAACATTTGTTATTGGGCAGATGATAAATTTTTGCAAGCTTGACTGGGGTCATGTACCACCTATACATCATTTTCATAATGTTTTCTCTTAAGGCATTACATGCCGTAAATTTAGTACCGGTGGTCCACAGCTGTTCCCAGTCAGCAAACATAATGTTATGACCAATATCTTGTGCCCATTTTATCATAGCTGATTTCACCGTTTCATCCTGTGTGTTCCATTTCAACAGCAGATTATACATTCTCGACAGATTCTTAGTATTGGGTTCTAACAGTTCTGTTTCTAATTTTGACCTCTCCATCTGGAAACCTATTTTCCTGTCCTGTTTAAATGTCTCGTTTATCTGAAGGTAGTGCAACCAATCTCGCACTTTGGACTTTAATTTCTCATAACTCTGTAATTTAACTTTTTCCCCATCTTGTTCTAAAATTTCACAGTGTTTTGGCCATTTAGACTCCATATTAAGTTTTTTCACCTCTTTAGCTTCCATTGGTGACAACCACCTGGGAGTTTTACTTTCCAATAAATCTTTATACCGCATCCAAACATTATATAATGCTTTCCTAACAATATGGTTTTTGAAACCTTTATGCAGTTTTACCTTATCATACCATATATATGCATGCCAGCCAAATCTATTGTCAAACCCTTCTAGATCCAAAATGTCTGTATTCTCAAGAAGTAGCCAATGTTTCAACCAGCAGAAAGCCGCCGATTCATAGTAGAGTCTTAAGTCCGGCAGGGCAAACCCCCCTCTATCTTTTGCATCAGTTAGAATCTTAAATTTTATTCTGGGCTTTTTGCCCTGCCAGACAAATTTAGATATATCTTTCTGCCACTTCTTGAAACAGTCCATCTTGTCCAAAATCTGCAATGTCTGGAATAAAAACAACATTCTAGGCAATACATTCATCTTGATAACAGCAATTCGACCTAACAAAGAGAGTTTCAACCTTGACCATATTTCTAGATCTTTCTTTACCTCTGTCCAACATTTGTCATAATTGTCCTTAAATAAATTCACATTCTTAGATGTTAAGTTTACCCCCAGGTACTTTACTTTTTTCGTTATCACTAAACCTGTTTCATTCTGAAACTTCTCTTTTTCAGCCAATGTTAAATTTTTGTCCAACACTTTCGTTTTCTGTTTGTTCAGTTTAAATCCTGCTACTTGACCAAATATCTCAATTAGTTCTAATACTCTTTTAGTACTAGTGTCTGGCTGTTGCAAGGTCAGTACTAGGTCATCTGCAAATGCCCTTAGCTTGTAATGTCTAGCTCCGACTCAGCCAATAGGAATTTCAACCAGGCTGATTGGACAAAGGCAGCCAAAGGAGGAGCAAGGGGGCTGGGCTGAGGGAATATAAGTGCTGGCCATCAGGGCTGGAGGGGCAGAGCTTTGGTATCCATATACCACTGTGTCTCTCATTTATTTGTCTGACAAATAAATTATTCTTTTAATTTCTCTATTGCTGCATTGAATATTTCATTCCAGCTAAGCGTTAACCACAAGCAGGGTGCTACACAATGATGAACTCATGAAGGAATGGGAGGGACATGACTACATGGACACAGATCAATTTTAAAGGATTTCCTCCCCACATTGTGCTGAGTGACAGCTGGCACCTTTTCAGTCAATCGGGTCACAGATAACATTTACCAGGTAATCTTTAGGGAAGTTGAGGGGGCTGACATCTTGGGGGATCTGAGGAGATGGTAGATGTCACCTGGAGCAGAAGAAGATGCTAATCAGTGGTGGAAATTGCCAGCGGGATTTCTCAGTCTTCCTGCCAGATAAAAAATCTATCCTGTGCTTGTGTATTTGGGAAGTTACCTGGGAGGACATGTCCAAACATTCAGGTGAAATTAAGGGCAAGAGACTCAGGATTTTTCTCCACACCAAGAAACTTTAAACTTCACCTCTTCCCCAGTTTCAAGAGCATTTCTAGCTACCCCAGCAAACTGCAGAGGCAAAGTGGGCACTCTCAGCCACCTCAGCAGTCATGCCTTGCTCTGAGGAAGACCCTCCTCGGTTCTTCCTAGAGTAAGGAAGGAATTAGGAGATGGTGATGAAAGAGGAAAGGCAATACTGCCAGCTCTAATGAAATAATTTGTTCTGGGGCAATATATGATTAATATGTAGAGGTTCTTCTGACTCAGAGGATGACCCGCTGATGACCAGAGGATGACCAACTGCAAAGATCATTCCAAGAAATGGGAAGAGTTATCATTTGGCACTTGTGAGCTTCAGCATACATGGCTGAATGGTAAACTCTGTGGGTTTCCTCATGAGCTTTCATTAGGCTGCCAGCTTACAGTAAACACAGCTGAACTTTGGGGGGGGGGGGAGAATGCTATTGAAATGCTACTTCATTAATTTGCTCCCCTGAGATTATTCTTTTGCCTTACTTTGTTCCTGTCTGACTCAGGGTGGTTCCAGATGACAACAACAAAAGCATGTTTGTGCTTTATTAATGCTCTACAAGTACAAGGCTGAGTCACTTGTAATTGCATAATATCTAGTCCCCCTGCAAAGAATCGCCTACTTCCGAAGACACAACTATAATGCTGCTTCCTGAAGAAATGAGAAGCTGTTTTTCTCTATTTCACAGAATGTGCAGATCAGTGCTTGAATAAGACTGTGCACACTATATGACACTCAACACCTTGGGATTTTCCTTAAAGAAGCTCAACAATTTTGGGGTATTCCTAAGAAAAGCTCAGCAAGTTTGGGGGTGTCTGGATTTTTACTTCTTAAAATATGGCAACCCTAATATTTCCCTCTTCATTCCTACCAGAGAATCAAGCTACAGTTTCAAGATTAAAAAATGAAAAAGTGTCAAATGGACAATCAATTTCATTTTCTTTGCTTTGAAACCAAAGAGATGGTTGGCCAGACCACACCTTGGTGGAATCTAAAAGGTAAAGGGACCCCTGACCATTAGGTCCAGTCATGACCGACTCTGGGGTTGCGGCGCTCATCTTGCTTTATTGGCCGAGGGAGCCAGCATACAGCTTCCAGGTCATGTGGCCAGCATGACTAAGCCGCTCCTGGCGAACCAGAGCAGTGCATGGAAACGCCCTTTACCTTCCCACCAGAGCGGTACCTATTTATCTACTTGCACTTTGACATGCTTTCGAACTGCTAGGTTGGCAGGAGCAGGGGCCGACCAACGGGAGCTCACCCCGTCGCGGGGATTCGAACTGCCGACCTTCTGATCTGCAAGTCCTAGGCTCTGTGGCTTAACCCACAGTGCTACACACATATAAAAAAAGTTCTGAAAATGATTTTTTAAAAGTGTTTTTAAAAATACATTGAATTTAACTCTCCATCGCCATCTAGCATCACATTGTATATTGCACTAAAAACACACTTAAAATGTTTTATTTGCAGCTGTATAGCTGAGTCCCTGGAGTCCTGTGTCCACTTTTGGGCACTGTAGTTTAAGAAGGATGTTGACAAGCCGGAAGGTGTACAGAGGAGGGTGGCCAAGTTGATCAATGGTCTGGAAACCAAGCCTTATGAGGAACAGTTGAGAAAGTTGAGTATGTTTAGCTTGGGAAAGAGGAAATTATGATATCCATCTTCAGAAATCTAAAGGGCTGTGACATAGAAGATGGAGCAAGCTTATTTTCTCCTGCTCCAGAAGGTAGGCTCTGAATCATGGGCGTAGCCGGGGAGGTGGAGGATGGCAGTTGCCCCCCTAAATGAAGTAAATAAATACAGTTAGGTAACTAACAGACCATCTGCAATTCCAGATAATTTGGTTCTGCCCCCTCCAACAAAAAGCCTGCCCCCCTAAAATAAATCCTGACTACACCCATGCTCCGAAGCAATAGCTTCAAGTTAGAAGAAAGGAGATTCTGACTTAAAACCAGGAAGAATTTCCTCATGGTGAGAGCTCTTTGACAGTGGAAAGTCCAAGTGCCTCATTTTAAGCAGGATGTTCACAATTCCTTTGAAGGTGCCCCAGGCTCTGCCTTCGTCCCGGGGTGCCCTGATTCGTGCGGCCTGAGGAGAGGGGTTGCGGAAGTAGCTCCTGTGACTGGGAAGGAGGCATAAGAGCTGCTTTTCTTCCCCACCATCATGGCACCCTTTTTCTCTACTGCAACTCTCATCAGCCCCTGGGAGAGAGGGGCCCACTGTTATCATGCCTGCCCAGGATGTTTCCACATGGCTGCTGTCATGTGTGCTCTATGGTTGGCATGGCGTGAGCCAGTGAAGGTAAGTCAGCAGCATGGTGCAAGGGGGGGGCCCGATTTGCCCTACCGAGATAACAGAGGGTATGGGAACAGACTTCTTAAGGAGGTGGTGGGTTCTCCTTCCTTGGAGGTTTTTAAGCAGAGGTTGGATAGTCATCTGCCATGTGTGATCTAGTTGAGATTCCTGCATTGCAGGGGGTTGGACTAGATGACCCTTGGGGTCCCTTCCAACTCAACAATTCTATGATTCTATGGATAAAATTGCAGCAGATGGACAAAATTTGAACAAAGGGCCACAGAAATAGAATTATATGTAATTGCTCCAAGGAAGAAAAAGTAGTAAGCATGAATGTAAGCAGGGTCAAGCTGGTTTTAAACAGAGCCTGAACTCAAGACAAATAAAAACAGTTCATGTTTGCAGCAGTTATCCCACAGTAGACAGGCGCATGGAGGATAACAGAGCATGCCAATTCCTTTTCCACCTTCACCTCCAGTAGTAATCCTAAACAGCATTTAATGTATTTTGAAATAATCTTTCTATTCTGAGTTGCTGCAGAAGCCTCAGCTCAGCAATCTCTAGCACAAAAGGATTAATCCAAATAAAGCGATAGCAGCCTTGCTATTGTTCCATGATCATAGATGTACAACTGGCCTTTGAAATCTCCTGCACAGGGCAATAGATTTCTACTTCTTCATCTGTTTCTTAATGGGATGCAGCATTTTCTCACCTCACAGCCTAGGTTTTACATGGCCAGTGGGTAATGAGGTATTAATCTTTACTTCAGAAAACTGAACCCAAGACTTGCTGGATTAGCAATTCAATATAATGTAAATCAGCCGGTTCAGGTGAAAGGAAGTAGAAAGGCACTGTCCCTTGGCCTAGAAAAAACAGTTTGCCTCTTATGAGAAGAAGACATAGAGACTCTCCCCCCCCCCTTCTATTTTTACTTCATTTCATGTTGGTGTTTTGAAAATAATAACAACAAAGATTTGGATCACTGTCAAAGGTATTTCCACAGTGCAGGGAGGGAAACAGAGAAGAAAATACTAGATTAATTTACCCCTGTTGTAGACTAACTGCTATCCCTAAACCTTTAGCCTAAACCACTACATTGACTTTTAAACTAACTCTCAGCTGAGAGTAGGAGAGAGCCAGTCATTTGCAAATGAGAATTACCCTTTGTGTTGTCTGAATGGCTCTTCTCCAGGCTATCACCTCAAATGGAAATTAGCCTGACTTAATTAGCTGTTAACACTTGTGGATTCCCTAGGATTAAAGAGGTGTCTGACACACAGCCTAATAAACTTGGGTCATGATTAAATTCTGACACCTATTAGACCCAGGATATTATGGTGTCTAGCACCACAAACTCCTAAAAATATCATCCCTGGGTCAGCTGCACTGGTTCCAGACCCAGTCCATTTGGGGCTGATTGTAAGGTGCTGGTTTTAAGATTCAAGCTTTTAAGCTTGTGGCCAGGTTAGCTGAAAGATCACCTGCTCCTATACGACAATGTTCAGATATTTGTCTGAAGCCCTGTTCTGAGAGCCCTCCCCCAAAGAGGACAGGCAGGAGAGGGTCTTCTTCAGTGGTAGAACTCTGGTTATGGAAAACCTCCCCAGCAAAGCTTGCCTGGTGAGGTCCTTATGGTCTCTTTGGCAACAGGTAAAGACCAATTTTTCAGTCAGGCCTTTTAAGCAACTTGTGTTTTTGTCACCCAAGTACCTCGATTTATTGTTATGGATGCTGTAGATTGTTTCACTACTTTCCATGCCAGAAGTTTTATGCTTCTTAGATTTTTAGATTTTTTATTTTAATTTCTGCAACTCTCCCATACAAGGCAGCCATACAGTAGTGGCAAGCAAGCAAGTAAATAAAATAGTGGTGAAAAGACGCTGCAACATTCTGTCACAGGCCCCAGTTGTAACTGTTGTTGTTTAGTTGTTTAGTCGTGTCTGACTCTTCGTGACCCCATGGACCAGAGCAGGCCAGGCTCTGGCGTGATCCATGAAGGAGAGTTGTAACTAATACATTGTTAAGGACAACTACTAAAACTAGTGTGGTGTAGTGACCAGAGAGTTGTCTTAGGTGAGGGAGATTGAATGTCAAATCTCTGCTGAGCCACTGGATGACCTTGGCAATCATTATCTCTAGCCTCACCTCCCTCACAGGGTTGATCTGGGGATAAGAACACGGGCCATGTACATTGCCTAAGCTTTTAATTAAAAGGGCGTTATAAACACGGAACAAGCAAACCAAATGACAACAGTAAACTACCCAGTTCCCCTTGTTTTCCTTTCCAGCCAAAGTGGACAATGGCAACAACAGAAGCCTGAAAGACTAGGGGACTGAGAATAAAAATAAACCAACATACTTCTAAACGTTGCACCATTGGATGGTGTTCTCGCCAAATTTAGTTTCTGCTCTGGCCAGAATGCCTTCCTGTACCTGTTATGTAAAGGGGCGTGTGAAGATTAAAGATGCACAACAGTAAGATTATGTGAATGCTGAGTTTGACAAACTCTCAAAGTCTATAAACAGAAAAGTGAGAACAGAATGTTCCCCCTGGAGAAAACAACTAAACATAAATCAGCAATTTCAGAGCAAGTTACTTCTTTCTTTCTTTCTGTGCAAAACCCCCCCACCAGCCTCAAGTTAGTTTATGTTATGTTAGACATAACATAATGATGGCTGACTGGGAACAGTTATGGACCACAGGTATGAAGTTTACGGCATGCAATGCCTTAAGAGAGAATATTATGAAAATGATATACAGGTGGTACATGACACCAGTCAAGCTTGCAAAAATCTATCATTTGCCCGATAATAAATGTTGGAAATGTAAAGAAACTGAAGGTACATTCTTTCACCTTTGGTGGACCTGCCCAAGGATTAAGGCTTTCTGGGAGATGATTTATAATGAAATGAAAAGGGTATTTAAATATACCTTTCTGAAGAAACCAGAGGCCTTTCTCCTGGGCATGGTTGGCCAAATGGTGCCAAAGAAGGATAGAACTTTCTTTATGTATGCTACAACAGCAGCAAGAATACTTATTGCAAAGTATTGGAAGACACAAGATCTACCCACTCTGGAAGAATGGCAGATGAAGGTGATGGACTACATGGAATTGGTGGAAATGACTGGCAGAATCCGAGACCAGGGAGAAGAGTCGGTGGAAGAAGATTGGAAGAAATTTAAAGACTATTTAAAGAAATATTGCAAAATCTATGAATGTTAGAATGACGTTAGAATGAAGTTAAGTGGTTTAAGCAGCAATGTTATAAAGGTGTATGTAAAAATGAACTGTTAACAGGTGAGAATCCAAAGCTATAACATATTAAGTTAAAGGATTAAGAGAAAATAAAGAGGGAAAGAAATTGCTGAATTAACTAACTGAATTGGAATACAAAAAAGGGAGGTATGAGGAGGTCAGGGAAGCAAGGAAATGAATGTAAGGCATGGAAAGATTGATGTATTTTTTAAGTGTTTTTTATTCTTTTTTCTGTATTTTGTATTTTTCTTGTATTTTTACTTTTGTCTTTTTTTTGTTTTTTTCTCCTTTTCTTTATTTATGTAATTCTTTTCTTTGAAACCTTAATAAATATCATTTTTTTAAAAAAATCAAGTTAGTTTCTTAACAGTTTGCTCCTCTGAATGTTCATCTGGTTTGAGAAAGGCAGAGCAAAGACTGAGAAGATGGAAAGTCTTTAGACAGATAATAGGAGTGGCATGCAAAGAATGTAGCTCATTAGAGGCAGCGCCTTATGAAATATGGGGAGGGGAAAGATCTAGAAAAGGGTTGCTCGTTTAAAAATTTAAACTTATCAGCTTAAGGTCACAGCAATGAGATGAGATCATAGAAATTAGTCGTATCCAGATTTTTGACAACGTTCATGCAAATTAAGCTTTGTGTGTGCATGGTGACAAAAAGAGAGGAAAGGAACTGTTTCAGGGAAAGCCATAATTGCAAAACAAGCAAGCACTAAACTAGAGCAGGGGTGGCTAAGCTGTGACCCTCCCAAATTGTTGGACTCCATCAGCCTCAGCCAAGGATTCACTAGAGTAAGAATCTCAAGTTTCTTGAAATATTAACTGCTTATTAGGTTGGCCGTGTGTCCTACTTTAAATAGGTCAGTCCTCGGATTTAAGGCATATTTGAAGGCACTGCCTGATCCAAACTCAGTTTACAAATACAAAATGTGCAGAAGGGAGAGCAGGAGGCACTGGTGGAGGAAGGGGGTGTGATGGGTGTGGCCCACCCCAGGTGTCATCCCTGAGGGGGGTTGACATTGCCCCCCGCCCCCTGGGCTGCTTGCCGCTCGCTGCAGGCAGTGCCCCCAGGATGCTTGCCCCGCCCCTGTGGCCGGCTAGCCCCGCCCCCGGGTGCACAGCATGTGCGCCACTGCGGGTGCTGGAACAGCCAGCTCCGCCACTGGCAGGAGGAGACTTGAAGACACCTGCCAACAGTTGGCACAGCTGCAGAGCAGACTGAGCAAGCACAGAGCTCACCTGATCACAATCTTTCCACTATGGTGAGTCATACTGAATTATTATAATTTATAAATTTGCATATGTTATAAAGTTATGTGTATATAATCATATGTAAACGTTCTGCAAATCTGTGCTCTATTTTTGGCACATGTAAGTGACCACTCTATTGTTGACAGCAACAAAGGGCCTTTTCTCTTGAACCAGTTGACACATTATGCGTGGGGGGGACACTTAATGTACATTTTTGTGTACACTCAACAAGGAGCTACAATAAATCATGTATTATCCACATGGGTGACACACTCACGCTTTACATGTTCAATTTTTTTCATTTAAAACACTTACATTTAAAAATATAATTCATGAAATGCTTTTTACACTGATGAATAGAAAATTTTAGACTTTAGTTAATATGCAGAGTTAGTATATTTTGTTCCCCTCTCTCCTGCCATAATGTATTTTTATTTATTATTTACAAATTTATTTACAGGCTACCTTACTAAGAAATTTGAAAGGCATCATCTCACCCCTCACGGCCAGACCCCACAGTCACTACACAGAATTGCAGGGAAACCTGTGGAACCATCATCCTTTCCTGCACTTTTTCCAAAGTCAACATTGCCTGGCTTTCAAATACATTAAAAGTTCTGAACTGTCACAGAAGTCAAAGGATTCTGCTGGGTTTTTTTCAGATCAGGTTTCCAGTCAAGCAGTAACGGTGTGACTAGTCTTAGATCTTCCTGGATTACTGTTCAGAGACTTTTGTATTTATATTCCATAGTAGAACTCCTATTGACTTCAGTTGCAATAGTGGCTGTTCAGCATTTGTGCAGTGATCCATGGTGACTGACCTTAAATTCCACAATAAATAATGATCACACAATGCTGGTATGTTCATTGTGCCCTGTGCCCTGTGAACTGTGAACTGGAAAGACAAAGACTGCCATCAACCAGCTGATTATGTGCCACCAACAAAAGGAATCACTCTCAGGCAGTGAATCAAAGGGGTGGGACATGTCATCAGCCTCTGAAACAACGAAGTAGTCTCAGAAGCTACACACACACTTCTGGTTCCATCTCTAACTGCATTCCTGAGGTGACTTAAGCAAGATTGACTTCACTTTTGTGAGTAAACAGAGTTCATCTACTACCATGTTTTCTCCTGATCCTAGTTTACACTGCATGGTGAGAAAATTATGTCTGCCTCCCATATGACCTCGCAATGCATAATAATGTCTTTCTTTATTAAATTTGTATCCCATCCTTCCTCCTAAATGAGACCAAGGTGGCTATATGAATAAGGATCATGAAAGATGCTGCAGTAGAAAAGATCTTTGCCCAGCTGTTTGTAAAGAGGTGGGCAGAACACATCACTTTGTATGCTAAGACTTTCCCACAGTCTTCTTTGAATTCCAGCATTAATGCAAAATATAAATATATTTTGTATGTGGGACTTAAGATGGGAAAAGAAACTTGCTGCTCAAAATCTGCTTTGCCCCCTTCTTTATCCGTCCCCTCCCCTTATATTTTTGCTATTGCTATAACTCTGTTTTTTTGTTTTGTTTGTTTTTATCCCACACAAAACTGAACTGCATTTCTTGAGCTTTGGATCTCCAGTCATCATTTGTTGTGGAAGCTGGATGCCAGAAGCGAGAGATATCACTATAATTTAGAATTAGCCCACATAAAACTGATATACTGTACAGGAGTGTTTCAGGTTAACTTTTCTTCTTTTTCCTCTGCTCTGTTTCATTGGAAAAATTGTACTTAAAGGAAGCAAACTGTTTGGCTGAAGCTGTTGTTTGAGAAAACACTGTTTGTAAAGACTGTGTCCAATTTGATGCACCGGAGTGCTGCTGATGCAGCTTGTTTTTGCAAAAGGAAATTGTTGCCTTTTGCTTTACAAGCTCAGATGATGCAAGCCATCAGCAGCACAATTGAAGCATGCAAGAACAGAGAAGGAGCCTTTAATTATGCAGTAGTTGCCATGACAACTTTGCGTATCTAATAGGATGGCATCATGGACCATCGCCCTCCCCCCCTCCCCCCCGCGCTTTCCCCAATTGCTTTCTCTTTATAGTTTGCCCTGGAATTCCTGATCAGCGGTCAAAGGCTAAGGGTGAGTCTGTGCCAGTTTTGTAGCCAACTCAAAGACCAGATTCTGCACCAAGGAAACCTAAACCATGTTGTGTCAAAATGTATGATTCGGGGTTTAAGAAATCTTTAAGATTCCCTATGGGAAATGATGGGTGGGGGAGCTTGTAAGAAGGACAGATATTATAACAGCTGACATGCCCAGAAGAGAGGGGCAGTTGAGACACAGCAGCATGAACAAGAGTGCCCTCCATACATATTTGGACCCCCACTCCTTCCCCTCTCACTCAAGCTCCCTCATCCACGAAGAAGGGCTGAGACACCCGGGAAGTTACTCGAGCATCTGTGCGGAGCCTCCAGTGCTCAATGGGTTATGCTTTTGAAATAAGAATAATGAGGGGTCCCTTCAAGGGGTTCAGCTTCTTAAGGAAGACTGGACCTTCGGAGAGAGCGAACCTTTTAAGGCTCAAACTGGTCGGGAAATGAGACCAGACCAGGATATACGAAAGCAAAGCAGCTATAAGCCTGATCTTTATTAAAGCTGTTGCAACAAGATGCTCCCTCCACACACAGGAGAGAGGAGGAGGACCCCAGACAATGGTGTGCAAGCCCTTATATAGACTTTGAAACTGCCCACCCTGTAGCTCAAGACCACCCCCCAGATACATCATACCTACATCACAGAAGGGGTGTAGCCCAAGACCACCCCCTTAATACATCAGAGAAGGGGCGGACTACAACAGAAATCTGAGTGCGTTGTTTTTCTCCTGTCTGATAGGTTACTTGATTGGATTACCTGGGCATCCTGGCCACTCTTTTGTTATGATAACTACTCAGCTCCTGAATCCAGGTCACGGGTCACAGGCTCACCCTATTCATATCTTAAATGTGCCCTTGAGAGAGGATTTGTGAGCAGAGAGACAATGGGAGGCTCCCCATTTCCTTTGACCTTGCAGAGAAATATTTGAGGTCGATTTGGAAGAGAGAAAATGGTTTCAGGACTTTTCTGTGGGTTTCAGACATGTGGTTTACATATTTGTATGTGTTTGCTTGGTACATTTATGAACATCTAATATATCTAATCTTAAATTTAGATTTTAACATCTAATCTTAAAATTCTTATAATACTTTCAAAGGATGCCTTTTCAGTGGAAGTTTTGGGGGCTGCAAGAAGATTCTCATGAAAAATAAACATTAAGACTCTTTTTTCCAGCAGTTAAGAGTATGTGAAGAAGCTGTTTTTAGAAACCTCATCTGGGAACTCAGTTAAACGTAGGTGCATGAAAGGTGTGTTTTGCCCACTTTCAGGAGGTCAGAGTTCAACCTTCCCTTCTCCATTGTCCCAGTTCAAGGGCTTAGCTAATGCTAGGCAATTAAGCCTCAAGGTCAGCAGCATTGTGATTTATTATACAATGATTTATTATATGTACACAGTTTTATGACTGTGAAGTTTAATTAAAAGTCAGTAAAGTCAGCTGTTAATTACAAGCTGAAAATGAGTATCAAAGGAACTTGTGACATTGCGTTTGATGCCTTCCTTAAATTTTCTTATCTGGGCATTTTAAAGCTTGAGGGTCTAGATATGGAATACCCACAATAAACACTCACAATGCACTGCAGAACCATTAATGAGATTCTAAACCTCAAACCCTTGAATTGCAAATGCCAGCGATTCAGTGCAGGCACAGAAACATGCACCACTATTGGTCAACTGATCACACATGTCCTTGCTCAAAACCTAATCACAGACTCCTCATTGGAGGCAGAAGCGGGATAGGAGATGTCAGCAGCATTGCTTGGTTGTGATAGGAACTACGCTAGCGCCTGCCTTTTCTTCCCAAGCAGCATGAGAGTCTTAATCTCAGGATCGGGAGTTCAAGCCCCAGGTTGGGCAAAAGATTCCAGCAATGCAGGGAGCTGGACTAGATAACCCTTGTGGTGCCCAGGGCTTTTTCTGGAGGTACTCAAGGGTACGCAGTGGCGGCACCTCTTGTTGTTGTTGAAAAGTGTGGCACTTACTGTAACAACTTCATGGTGAGTGCCAGCACCTATTTTTCTAGAAAAAAAGGACTGTTGGTCGCTCCCAACTCTACAATTCTATGATGCTGTGATTCTACTTTATATAGGGTCCAGCCCCTGATTAGAATTGTCCCAGGCAGCATCTTCCTAGTCCTAAAGAGAGAGAAATTCACACTTTAATGAAAACTAGATTCAAAAAATGTTTTTACTTATTCAGTTCTTCATGTTTTGCTTTACCATTCCCCAAAAATCTGAAAGCTTTTGAGATAGCAGAGAGAGAGAGAGAGAATGCAAAGCCCTCTATCAGGGGTAGATCTTAATCCTTATCTCACACCAAAGGGGGTGGGCCATCCCAAGTCTCACCCAGGAGCTTCCATTTCTTCTCCCAGCCTCCCATGCTGGGAATTCTTCCCTTTCCTGCCTCTTACCCAGGGTCCTTCATCAGCCATCCATCACCTTTTTGTGAGTGTCCTCATCAACCCAGCGTAGAGGACATAAAAAACTGAAATGAAACAGCCAAGCTATATTAAAGGCAGGCAGCTTATTTTGTATGAGCCCCTTAGTTTCACGCCCCTTAAACACAGCAAATAGATCAAACAGCTGCAAACCTTCCTAATACTGTATTCCATTATTGTTAACTTACTGTTCTCTGAATCAACTAGCCAGCCAATTAAAAATGATAATTCCTTTTTTGTCTTTGCATTTTCAAAAGAACACAAACAAACCCACAAATCTTATTTATATGTGTGTGTAGTTTCATTGTGGAGCTAAAAATCAAAGGCCACCAAAAGTGTGACTGACTTATACTGGAGACAAGTCAAAACAAGCTCGCCATAAGCCCACCTCCCTTCTCTTCGTATTCACTGTAGAGGCAAGGGCAAAAAAAGAAAGAGAAATTCCATTTCTTGATGGGGCAGGCAAGTAACAAATTCAGCAAAACCCTGTCTAGAATTTAAATCTGTTCCTTGTCTGAGCGGGGTGGGGGGGGGGCCAACAATTGCACCAACTTCCCCCATTTGTCATTGGTTAAGGAAAGCCTGTGCTACTCAGTAAGATTTAAAAATAAAATAAAGACTCCTTATTGTGGGATAAGCAGCCTTATGTAAGCAACATGTTTAAGTCTAAGTAATGCATGAAAATAATAGAGAAAGCTGTCCTTTCAGGCTTAGCCCATCTTGGGAGGAATTAGGTAATCAAACCTTTGTTCCCTCCAGTCTACGTGAGAAGCTCAGCATGTGAAGAGGTCTGAGCTGGTTGCTCCAAGCTCAGCCTGCATGGCTCTAACAAGCCTCTCTTGAATTTGTATATCAATAATTTAGGAACTTTCACCACTTTCTAATGAAGCCAAGTTTTACTGCCTATGCAATTTTTTCTGAGTGATGTAGGAAAAGCACATGGACATGACCTTTGAAGAGTTTGTAAGTAAACCAATTTTTAACTTACCAAATGTGTGGTCTTTTTCTATACTGGGGAAAGAGGGGCATTTTGGAACTCAGAAGGCCATATTTTAAAGGTCAAACAGCCTATATTTCCAAGCTTTGCTGCATATTTTGTGATTTTAAATCTCTGTTGGAGTTCTCTTCCCAAAGAGTACTTGCCCCAAACCTGGATTTTGGCATCCAAGTAATTCTTCTTTCTATGCCTATTTTTCCCTTGAACCAACATCTTTGAGCAGGGCTTACCTTTGTTTCCCTCCATATCCTGTCCTGCCATTGCCTGCTTCCCATGACCACCCCTATACTGGCTTCCCCAGACCTCTGCATTCAGCAGCATCATTTAACAACCCATTCAGTGGACTGTCTGAGCCCCTGCTGCCCTTAAAACAAACAGTACACTTTACTGCAGCCTATTTAGAAGTTCAGCTTTTCTACACTGTAAGTGCTAACAGCTTATACAGTATGAAATACTACTGCTCTCATAAGCTGCTTACATCTCTGCTTTTGTAACATTTCAATATGATCCAGTTGAGCTGCAAAATGTAATCAATTCCAGCCTGAGTCAGGGATGTGGAACTACAGGCCAAATCCAGCCCACCAGGAATACGGCCCCCAGCACTCTCACCACTTCCTCTGCTGGTAATGGAAGTTGGATCGGTTGGTGAAGCTGGGAACAGTGCTCTGCCCTGTCAGCTGTTGGACAGGCACAGGTTTCTGTATTTCCTCTGCATACAATGACAAGAGGGTCTCCTTTATCTAGGCAGAGAGGAAGATAAACTGAGAAAAGGAGGCCAATTTTTTAATGCAAATAGTTTGTGTGTGTGTGTGTGTGTGTGAGAGAGAGAGAGAGAGAGAGAGAGATGGGCTGGGGGCAGGGGGAGAGAATGGTGTGTGTGTGTGTGTGTGTGATGGCCTGGGATGTGGACTCGGATGCTGAACCTGAGGGATCCCAGCCTGCACAGGATTCCCCGCCTCCAGAACCAGCTGAGCCGGGGCTGGGGCATGAGCCTGAAGGGTCCTCACCTGTGCTGGATCCTCAGGTGCAGGCATCAGCTGAGCCTGCTCTGGCTCCTGAGGTGATGGAGCACCCATTGCCTGCAGGTGCTCCACTCTCAGCCCCATCAGAGGAAGCGGAGGTTGCCTCTGGGTCGGGTGACCTTCGAGCCTCTCCTGAGCTACAGAGGCTCAGGACAGAGAGGCGGAGGGAACTAAGTTCCCGCAGGCGGAGTGCTTGCCTCCAGGCCAGGAGAGGCGAGTCACCAGATGATTGGGGCCGCCCTATGCCTCGGGGCAGATAAAAGCCGGCCAGCCCCAGTCCCAAGTTGTGGGAGCAACATTGTTGGTATCCAGTTCCTGCCTGAGCTCCTGACCTGCTTTCCTGCCAGAGCTCCTGACCCACCCTGGCTCCCTGCTCGCTTGCCTGTTCCTGTTCTCCATGTGGAGATTTTGTCTTACGGGACAAATAAAAACTACCTTCAGCTGTAAGTGTGAATGTTAACTTAGAAACTGATGTAACAGAATATACCGGGAAACAGAAACAGGTCTATTGCTTGATGTTTTGTTGCCAATGTCTCCGACAGACTTTAGCAAATGGTAAAGCACTCTGGTCAAATAATGTAATGTATTGTACCATCCAGATGTGCCTTTGGGGGTTTCTGTAGCTTTTGAGCCAATTTGACCCGATCTGAAGCTCTCCCACCCTTGAGTTGGAAACCTCCAGAGTGGCTTTCCCAGGAATGTAGTTGGGAGGTAATTGGTCACCTCAACTTTTGACATGCTCAGTTACAGCTACCCATCTCTCTGTGTTAATATTATTTTATCAGTGTATATGTCTGCTGCAAGTTCTATTAAAATGCATTAATATAACTGTTTTGTTTGGAGCAATTTTCATCAGAACTGCAATAAGTGGGTGAGGATTACACTCCCACTGCAGTTCCAGTCCTGAATGGGTCTCCCTGGAGTAGCTATTGTTGTTCAAATCCCAATCACATTAAATGCAATAAGGCATTTAAAGTTCAGTTGTCATTTTGTCCTCAGTCCAGGCCCATTCAGTCTACTTCAAATATCTGTCGCCTTTGAAAACTAACCACTCAGTTCACAGATTCTCCAGAAGAGGATTCCTCAGATGCCTGTTCTTCCATAGGCACCAACTCTAAGAGGCCCAGGTCCCTATGGCCCCCATAAAACATTTGGGAGGCAATGTTGAGGACAATCAGGCATGGATTGGTGTGCAGGCACTGGGCTCTGATCTGAGTAATAAATTCTCTTTTGTGGTCTCCTCTGTTGCGCGACCTTCCTCAGGACCCTGACTTGCCCTGGGCCCTGTGGAGTCGGCTCAGGTTGGGCCTGGGCTCGGCCACGTGTCCTTGCCCTCCCGGTGCTCTCCTACCCCTCTTCATCAGTGGCTCCCCTCTTTTTTTCTCCTTCCTCTTTCTCTCTCTTCCTTCTCCTCCCCTCCTCCTTTTCCCTGCGGCAGCCCCAGAGCACCTCTGGGCAGTCGGCTGGGTGGCCGGGTGCTCTCGCTCTCGGCTCGATTTGGGTCACAGGGGGCAGCGGTTCCCCCAGTTGAGGCAATAGGCATCCCCGGTGCCCCCTTTGGCAGTGGCGGCAGCAGCAGCAGTCTCAGCAGCCCAGAGCCAGCCTGGTAGCGCAGTTGGCTCTGGCTGGCTTCAGGAGCTGCTCGCTGCCCTGGCACCCACCATTTTGCCTCGCCGGAAGTCCCCATCTGGTGTGTCTTGTGCCGTTGAACCAATCATGCAACATTCACTCCCTACTAATAAATCTGCAACACTTAAAATATAAATCCGGGGACATTAAATGAAATCTGGGGACATTCCAGGGATGGATTTTGTCCGGGGACAGATTTGTAAATCCGGGGACTGTCCCTGGGAAATGGGGGCGTCTGGTAACCATAGTCTAAGGGCACCTTGGATCTGGAGTGCCTCTTACATTTCTGCACAAACTTGTGCCTGCATTCTCAGTGGACTTACTTCCAGGCAAAACATTCCAAAAATTGTGTTTTATTCTGTAAAAGCAGCACACCAGACTAGAGGGAATTAATGAAAGAATGTGGACAGGAGGAAAATGCTTAAACAAACACACCCCGGGTCATGCGTGTAGCCAGGATTTTTGCTGGGGGGGCATGCCTTTTGTTGGGGGGGCAGAACCTCTGTTTACTATGTATTTTTATTGATTTTTATGCCCCAGGTCCCTCCTCCATTCAGCTTCTCTTACTTTTTCTGCTGTTCTGGGAGGGCTCCCTCCCAAGTCCCAAATGGTGGTGGTCAACATCCCTTCCTTAGCAAAAGTGATTAAGTCTCCTTAGCAATGGTGCTGCTTCCCAAGTGCCAGAGCATGAGAGTTGTCTTCATGTTTTGTTTTATAACTTTCTTTAGAAATGTCTGGTTGGCTTTCTTTTCTTTTTTTTTTAAGGAAGGCTACGGACCTCGGGCTCTGCATGAATGGGGCCTGGAACATATGTACCCCCTGTTGGTGGCCCTAGTTCTGGCTCAGAATTTCCCCTGACACGCTAGTTTTCTGTGTGCCATGATTGCATTCAGTCACCTGAGCTCTGGCACAGGTTTATCACCTCAGTGAGAGTATAGTCTCATTTTCTATATAAAAAGCCTATCCAAGCAACTGATGTGCAGGTAAGTGGCTACTCATTATTACTGATAATTGCACCTTAAATCATGTTCCTTGAAATTCTTTTACAGATCTCTCCCAAGCACACACCTGAGATTTCAGCATCTCAGTTCAAAGCGACTCCCTGCTACTACCTGTGGCTGATCCCCACCATCTCTGTCCAGCTGGATGTGAGCCCCAAGTTTGCTCCTCCCAGCTCTGTTTAGTCTATTTTACCTCTTTTTCCTCCTTTGGTCTGAGTCTTTGGCCCTTTGCCCACTCTACTGACCACATCCCCTGACTGTGCTTCTCCTGAACCTCTTGAACCCAGCAGGACCCCAGGAGCTTCTTAGTTAGATGCAAAATAACTCTAATATTTAATTAACCAGGAAATGATTTAACAGCTCTAGACACCATGTCTTTGCCAATTAAGTGTTTGGCAATATTCCCAGTGTTGGCACAATAACTGTTTAACCTTCAGAGGTGCCTTCAGAGCACTTCCATCTTTTTTTTTTTTTTTAATGACACCTTGTTCCCCTTTATTTATTTATTTTTTTAAAATATTTTATTAAGGATTTTCTTGTTTTACAGAAGTGTAATGCCTCGTATTTTCCCCCCCCCATGTAACATTTTTACAAATCCGTTTCATTTGTTGAGGCATTAGGGGGAGAAGAAAAAAAGGAAAAAAGAAAGGGGGGGTGGAGAGACGGAAGATGGATGGGGGTGGGGTCGGGTGGCGGTGTTTCTATTATGTTTAATGTATGTAGAGTTTGGTGTCAGTGTTGCTTGTGTTGTTCACTTGTGTTCCTTTGGTGGTGAGAGAGGTTGGGGTTGGCCTAGGGTGTGATTGTTTGTTTGTGATTGGCTGTGGTATGTGCCTGTGGAGGTGCACCCTCTCCAGCATTTTGGTGAGGTTCCTGGGTGTATTAGCGCTAGTTTCCTTGGTGTTAGGTACCACCTGTAGGTGAGTTTCAGTGTGAGTTCTTTTCTTTTCGTTGACATGGATTTAAAGGCGGGTTTAGACCACATTCTGGTCCATTGAGTGGGGTTAATCTCATAGCCTATGTCATTCTCCCATTGTTTTTTGATTGCGTCTAGGGGATTTACAGGATTTTGGAGTAGTATTTTGTACATTGCGGATACCGTCCCTTTACCGTTTCCCTTTGTTGTTAGGAGGAGGTTTTCGAAGGTTGTCAGGGGCCTAGTTGCTGCTGATTTTACTGTTGGGTTGTTTAAGAGGGCATGTAGTTGGTGTTGTGTTAACCAGGGCATTTGGGTGTTCTAGTTTGTCTTGTATTTCTTGTGTTGACAAGGGTTTGTTATTTTTATAAAAGTCTATTAGGCGATATAAGCCTTTGGTTCACCAGGTTTTTATCTGGAGGTTTTGTGCTGCATGGTGGAGTAATGGGTGGTACGCCAGGGGGATTAGTGGGGATGGGGTTGGGGATAGTTTGCCTATTTGTGTTTTCCATGCTTTGAGCATGGTCTGTGTGTACCTGTTAAGTGTTGTGGGAATTTTCTTTAGTTTGTTTGGGAGGAGTGGGTATGTTGTGGTGCAGGTATTTTCAATTGTGTCCCTCTCTAGGTGTACCCATCGTTTTGTCTCATCTTCTAGTATATATGGGATTATGTGGCGTATTTGGTTGGCATTGTAATATGCTTCTATGTTGGGGATTCCCCATCCTCCTTCTGAGGTGGGGAGGTGCAGGTATTTGAGGCTTATTCTTGGTTTTTTATGTGAGAAGATGAAAGAGTGTAGTTTTCTCTGCCAACTGCGAAGTTGGGTTGAGGGGACCCAGATTCGGAGGGTTTGGAATAGGTAGGTTAGTTTTGGGAGTGTGATCATTTTGATCATGGCTATTTTGTCTGAGAGAGTGAAATTCATGTTATTCCATTAAGTACTAAAGACAGATGCAAATAAGGTAGCATTTACATTTCTAAAAGGGAGAGTAGCCATTCTTTGTTTGTCCCAACATGCTTTGGTGCAACATGACAGTTTTTGCACTTGGCATAAACTAATTTAATCATTATGCAAAGAGCTTCCTGCATTAGATTTGTAAGATAGCCACAGATGGCTCCCAAATATGCTTTGCACCAGAGACATGTTTCTCCCCCCCCCCCCCAATTTCTTGTTTATTTTTGTTGGTTAAATAGCTAGGCTAAAGAGGACTCAAAAATTACTTTATGACTTTCAATTGATACTAATAAAGGCATTATTTGATTGCTATTGAAGGAAACTTTATCCTCTGTGTGTTGCTCAGGCCATCACGAGGTACATGTTCCCTTGCCTTCAGAAATGAAGTGGGCAGGGACACAAAGGCCTTCTCCCTCATGGTGCCACATCACATGGTGCCAGGCTTTCCTGAGGGAGGTCTGCCTGACTCAGTCTCTGCTCAACTTTTGGAGAGCTGTGGAAAGGTGGTTGTTTAGGGGGGTCCCTTGGGACACAACCAAAGCTCAGTAATGCAGCATGCGCTTTTCATGTGCTTTTCATGTGCTGGGTGCCAGATCCAGCCTCTGGCACATCCAAGTTTAAAGAATGAGGTATCAGATTACATAAATAATAAAATTATTATTATTTTGGTAAGTTTTTAATGTTTGATGTTTTATTGTTTTTATATGTGTTGGAAACTGCCCAGAGTGGCTGGGGCAACCGAGCTAGATGGCTGGGGTATAAATAATAACATTATTAAAAATTACTATTATAAAGATCTCTGTCTGAGATCTTGGCATAGACAATACTAGGCTAGAGGGAAAATTGTCTGACTTCGAATAAAGCAGGATTTTTGCTTACTATTCCTCCTGCTGCTGCTGCTGCTGCTGCTAGATATAGTGATATTTTAAATGTGACGCCCCCTCCCCCCCCTTTAGTTTGTACTGTTCAATATCATTTTATTGTTTGTTTTCAAGCTGCTTTGGGATTCAAAGGAGTGGCATTAAATATTTCTAAATGACAGATATGGATGTACAGATGAACTTTCTTCAGCCCCTCTTAGCAGAAGTATTGACTTGCTCAGAACATTCAGAGCAAGCAGGTAAATAGAGGTGAATTGTATTTTCTCCCCCATCACTTAACTGTTCAAAGCAGACTTGTACCTCTGATAGATGGGCCTCTGGAAGGAGCACAGTCAGACTGTATCTCCTTCCCCATCACAGCAGCGGCTATTGCTGCTTCAGGGGCATATACACCTCCCTATTTTCTGTGTGTGTGTGTGTACGCGCACACGCACTTGAGCCCAGCTTTAGAAACTTGAAACAAGTGCCAGTGTAGCTCAGCTCTCTTGTTTTGAAAATCCAAAGCTGCTCACAGAAAGTAAGGTAAGAAACGAAATTTAGCCATGCAGTCTTTGTTTTGCTTAAAGCTTGCTTGGAACTAGTGTCAGTCTCTGATTTATCTCATTATCATGCTACAAATGCTGGACTGAGGCAAATTGGGGGATTATTAAAATATGACAACTGAAGATAATTTGAGTTGTTGTCTCCAAGGGTGAGTTCAGATAATGAATTCAAGTAGGATAACCTTGTAGTAGACTTAGCACGCAGCTTTCCGCACAAACTGCAAGTGGTGGGAAAATGGAATTGTGATAGCAGTCGTTGGCTGATAGGGGAGGGTTGGATAAACAACTTAATGCTTTATCATTACTCCAGCAATGAAACCAGCGCAGAGCACATTTGAGGCATGGCTGATCTCCCTGCTTTTTGGCAAGTGGTGCACAAAGAAGCTGTGGACTCATACAAAGCCCGTCTAGGATAGAAATAATAAAAGAAAACAAGTATAAGCTCAGCTGCTGGGTTAATTTTAGCAGTGAAAGCAAGTTCAAAGGTAACACAGCCAAAGCTGCGCCAATAAATCCTCTCCATCTCTTGGGAGCTGGGGGGGCAGTGACTTTGGGAGACTGGCTTTTGTGCTTTGACTCTTCTGGATGGAATGCGAACAATTTCTTGGTATTATTTTCCACAGGATATTAACAAGACAAAAGCAACTCGCTGGGGATTCTCTTCAAAGGCAATAGCTGAAATGCATAAAAGCCGGCTTGAGTCACAGTATGAGCTGAAATATTTCCTTTCCTCCATCCTATTAGAATACATTATTGTTCACAGATATGCACTGATCTAGCAGTTATTGTTTGCATCTCCAAAAACAACAAAAAGGAATTCATGGCGCATACGGATTCTCACCAGAGTAACCACAAGTAGCCCACCCACATCCTGGAAACTGAGAAAGATATTCTAGGACAGGGGATGTGAATTCTAGACAGGCTTGAATCTTGGCATCCAATTCTGGGCTTAGACATTTTCATGGCACAAAGCAAAAAGCGATGACCCAGCCATCTTTGCTTTCAAATCAAACAGAGCTCTAATTTTGGTTAAAATGACATAGAAAGATAGGGACAAACAGAACACTATGGGCAGAGATGTGGAAGCCCAGAGAAAATGGGAGCGGAATTCCTCCCTCTTCAGGCCTTAACCTCTTTATTACATCTTATGCATGATCCAGTTGACCATGTGTATTGAGACTTCCAAGAAGCTTTTGATAAGCAAGTTAGTTTAGTAGTCAGGGAAAATAGGAGAGGTGGCCTTATGGATCAGTAACTAATTAAAGAACAGGGAGGAGAAGGGAATTAGTGGACAATTTTCCCAGTAGAAAGGCTATAGAAAATTGACTCTCCAAAGGATTGGTATTGGGACCAGTGATTGTTAACTTGTTCATTAATGTTCCAGCGTTAGGAATGAGCAGTGAGAGAGCCAAATGTTTTTATTCACATTTTGTTCAGGGTAGTTAAAAGGGGTAGAGGGTTGCATGGGGCTCTAAAAAGATTTCTTCAAACTAAGCGAATTGGCAAGTGCAATTCCAAGCAAGAAAATTGTGTGTGTGTGTGTGTGTGTGTGTGTGTGTGTGTGTGTGTCTTAATATTGTATAAAAGCTCGTGAGGTCTGAAACTGGTGGTGGATCAGGAATGAGACCTTGGGGTCATAGTGAATTGCTTGATGAAGATGTTGATTCTGTAGCTAAACCTTGGGACTCTTCTGCCAGGCCACAGCCCTCGCTGGCTTGCTTTGTTTGCAGCCCCCTTTGTACCTTCTTCCCAGTGCCTCTTTCTAGAAAAAAAGGTGCCAGGACACACCATGAAGTAGCCTTCTCTGCCACACTGCAGGCTGGGCTCAGGGCAGGACAAGTGCCAGCCGAGCACCCAGAGCTGGGCTTTCCACTGCTGTGAGACATGGCCTTCTGCCTCTGTGCCATTTGCGAGGCCTTTGAAGAAGCTGGAGTCCTTTTGGTGCTGCCAGGCCGCTGCTGACGTGGCTGCAGCAAACTCAGCCCGCCTGCTGTCTGCCAAGCACCTTCTGCCAGCCTCAGAGCTGGCTGAGTGGCAGCAGTGGGTGCAGCGGTTGCCTGGCAGCTTTTTGCAGCTGTGCCGCCACAGGACAAGGACAAGGAAGAAGTGCTGCAGCTGGAGCTGGCAGTGCCAGGAAAAGGTGCACCCTCCTCACACACTTGCTTTAGAAGCCAAGATTTGCTGGCGGGGATTCTGGTACTGAATACTGGTGAATACCGCCAGAAAAAAAGCACTGCTTCTTCCTGGCTGGACTAAGTCCATGGGTCTTCATTGTGTCTCTTGGTTGCCTGGATAGAGGATAGAGAGGGGAAGGTGAGTGCAGAAACTTTACAAAGGTAAAATTCACCCACTTTTGCTTCTGGCCCCCACTGGCATGTGCCCCCCCCCCCCAAGGTCACCCAGAAGGAAATGCATCCCTTGGCTGAAAATAGTTGTCCCACGTCTGATGCATAGGATTGCACCACAAAGGAAGGAAACACAAAAGCACCAACAAGAGGACACAGCAAGGGCTGGCTCTGCTTTGAAGCATAGCTGTCAACTTTGAGATTTGAAAATAAGGGATCAGCAGCCTCACCTGTCCCGGAGACAGTCTACGGGATATCTAACAATCTGGGATAGCAGCGGGAAGCAGCGGAAACGGCTCTGGAATAAGGGAATTTCCCGCAAAAAAAAGGGAAGGTTGACAGCTATGCTTTGAAGGCTTGTTCTGGCTGAGATATCACCTTTTGCCCCTTTCCCTCCTGTACCTGTGTGACTGTGTTTGCCTCTCCGAGGTGTTTTTGGGGGGTGGATGGAGCTATTTTCAGTGGCTGGGACTTATATCAGCAAAATTTCTCCTCCTTGTGTTTCAATGCCCTTTTACAATTTTTCATTGTTTTCTCAGATATATCCAATACTACTACTACTACTACTACTACTACTACTACTACTAATAATAATAATAATAAAATTTCAAACCTAGGGGTTAGCATAGGTCTCCAACAGGGGCTCATAGAACATGCAAAGAGGACAAGTAAGTGCTTTGCAAGACTGTCTGGGAAACTCCTTAAATATTATGTCCTCACAGATTTTGCAGGAGCAGCTGGACTAAGATGAGTTTTCCCTTTTACAAAACTTTAACCAAAATTCGCCATGAAAGTCACTTTTGCTTAGCATCAACTGGACCCATTTTAAGATGGGTTAATGGGGGGGCACACACAGATAAAGAACTTTCAACCCTCTGCAAAGGGACAAGCCGAAGGGTCCAGAGTTTGTTTGCATGATAAACCTGGACTGGCAGAGCGTGGCATTCAGAAATGTAATCTGAAAAAGAGCAATCGTCAATGAAAATGTCACTCTAGCTGCCTGCCCTCACAGAAGCAGAGCTTCATTATCATAATGGTGAAGGCTGTGATTTGACAAAGTTAACATTGCCTTTTTAAATGGTGGAGGACAGGCGTGAGGAATTTTAATGACGATAAAGGTTGTTTTCCAGTTAGAGCAGGACTTGTTGACGGTCGTTGGATGCAGGTCTGTCATACTGTATTATATGCTTCACTTCCTACTTTTCAAGCTCAGTCATAAAAAATTCTCCCTGAGCAGATCTTTATATAAATAAATAGAACAACCACCTAAGACAGGGGTGGCCATCTGGCAGCTCATGAGACACAACTGACCCACTAGGCCATTATTTTATTGGGCCTTGGGCAGCCCTATCAAAGGTTAAGCAAAGGTTTGTCAGAAATATATGCCCACATTTTCATTTGAAAGGAAAAGAAAACTATTTCCCAAAGCTGTAAGAGATATTCTTTATTTTAATCTTCCATTCTTCTCTTGGTTTGGGTGCAATGCTGTGAATGATAGCTGCTCAAAGACTTTATTGAAGAATCTAATATTCTATGAAAGAGCTGAGTTTGTGGCAAGAAATACTTTCAGACTCTGAATCACTATCTGGGAACTGTGTGTGTGTGTGTACACACATATATGAATCAATTGTTTCTTTTGAATAATTCTGTGATTAAAAGTAGATTATTCAAGAATGTAAATGGGAATCTTTTTCTGGCTTAATAGAGCCCCTTTGTGCTGCAGGGTTCTGTCCTAGGCCCATTGTTATTCAACATCTTTATACAGTGGTGCCCCGCAAGACGAATGCCTCGCAAGACGAAAAACTCGCTAGACGAAAGGGTTTTCCGTTTTTTGATTCGTTCCGCAAGACGAATTTCCCTATGGGCTTGCTTCGCAAGACGAAACGTCTTGCGAGTTCTTGCGAGTTTGTTTCCTTTTTCTTAAAGCCGCTAAGCCGTTAATAGCCGCTAAGCCGCTAATAGCTGTGCTTCGCAAGACGAAAAAACCGCAAGATGAACAGACTCGCGGAACGGATTAATTTCGTCTTGCGAGGCACCACTGTAAATGACTTGGATGAAGGAATTGAGGGAATGCTCCTCAAATTTGCAGGTGACACCAAACTGGGAGGGGAAGTAATGCCACAAAAGACAGAATCAGGATTCAAGATGACCTTAACAGATTGAGACCTGGGCGCAAACTAACAAAATGAGTAGGGACAAATGTAAGGTTCTACCCTTAGGCAGGAAGACCATAAAATGGGGAACACCTGGCTTACTAGTAGTACATGTGAAAAGGATCTAGGGGTCTTTGTAGACATCTAGTCTCCCGATCAAGGGAAGTAATAGTACCACTCTGTTTTGCCTTGGTCAGACCACACATGGAATACTGTGTCCAGTTCTCAGTGCCAAAGTTTAAGAAGCTTATTGTCAAGCTGGAGCATGTGCAAAGCAAGGCAACCAAGATGATCAAGGTCTGGGAACCAAGCCTTATGAGGAATGGTTGAGGGAATTGGGTCTGTTTTGGCCTGGAAAAGAGGAGACTGAGAGGAAATATGATAGCCATCTTCACAACAACCTAAATCCCCAAACAGCATATGAATTGATATGGCTAACCTAGCCCAACAACTCCAACCCCCTCACACAGCCATCCAAACATCGCTGCAATGTTTGCACGATACCAACAAAAATAAAATAAATAAATAAATAACCTATCCATGTGACGCTGACATAAAACTCCACACATAAACTATCATTACCCCACCTTCCCCCCCACCTCACAAAACCTATGATAGCACTGTCTTACAACAAATGCAAATGAACTGTAGAAAGGACATTATAAACAAAAAAACTAGACATTTTATGTACCTTAACCCTGAAAATCTTACAACAAAAAATAAATATATATATATATATATATATATATATATATATATATAATACAGTGGTACCTCGGGTAACATACGCTTCAGGTTACATGCACTTCAGGTTACAGACTCCACTAACCCAGAAATAGTACCTTGGGTTAAGAACTTTGCTTCAGGATGAGAACAGAAATCATGCTCTGGCGGCGTGGCGGCAGCAGGAGGCCCCATTAGCTAAAGTGGTGCTTCAGGTTAAGAACAGTTTCAGGTTAAGAACGGACCTCCGGAACAAATTAAGTACTTAACCCGAGGTACCACTGTATCTCTAAAGCAGTCACATAGGGTTTTTGTCTTCTAAGATATGAGCTGGCCTTCCCAGTTTGGTGTCATCTGCAAATTTGATGAGTATCACACTCTTTCATCCACGTTATTTATAAAGATGCTAGACATCACGAGGCACAAGGCAGATCTCTGCAGCACCCCACTTCTCTTTTCTCTCCAGGCTGATGAGAAGGCATTAGTGAGAACTCTGGGTACAGTCCATCAACCAACTATAAATCTGCCTGACTGTAAAAGGTAAGAAGGTAAAGGACCCCTGGACAGTTAAGTCCAGTCAAAGGTGACTATGGAGTTGTGGCAGTCATCTCGCCGAGGGAGCCGGCATTTGTCTGCAGGTAGCTTTCTGGGTCATGTGGCCAGCAGGACTAAACCACTACTGGTGCACTGAGGACCGTGACGAGTGCCAGAGCACATAGGAACGTCATTTGCCTTCCCGCCACAGCAATACCTATTTATCTATTTGCACTGGCATGCTTTTGAACTGCTAGGTTGGCAGGAGCTGGGACCAAGCAACGGGAGCTCAGCCTGTTGCAGGGATTCGAACTGCTGACCTTCCAATCAGCAAGCCCAAGAGGCTCAGTGGTTTAGACCACAGCGCCACCCGCGTTGTCTAGACCATACTTTACCACCTTGTCTACAGGAATATCACAGGAGACCTTATGCAAGGTTTGGTTTGATGGTGGAGGACCTTCCCTGCAGATGTGGGTGACCCTGGCCAATTCAGATGGCCTTCCCATAAACACCTAAGGGATGTCTGAATGCTTTGGGAAGGTTTCTTGAGAGACAGGGCTTGTGATTCTGTCCATGAGTTTAAAAAATGTTTTTGTTTATCTTGGCATTTGACTGGTGGCTTCATATTTTAATTGCTGCTGCTTTACTTGCCAATATTGGTACTGTTTTAATGTCTTGTTGTTTTGTATATGTGTCTTGCTGATTCTTGTTAGCCTTCTTGGGAGAGTTTTACCCTAAAAGGTGGGGTACAGATATATTCAAATGAAGTTCCTGATTCTGCCTTCCCTTTTCTAACTTCTTGAGAATTAGGCAGAGGGCTAAGCTTCACCACAGCAGTTGCAATTATTGTGCTGCTGAGGAAGATCAAGAGCGCCCTTGTTTACCAGAAAGGCAGGGATGTTGTCTTTGAATTCAGATACTTTTTTTATTTAAGCCATCATTGACAAACGGCTTGAGTGAAGGCAGCTAATAAGAAGTAATTTCTTAGACTATAACAAGGGCACTCAATAGGTAGTACGCTGGCCGAGCTAATCCTGCCAACTAAAACACAGGCATGCACATTAAAGTTTGGAGCAGGAACTCATTATATGCTTCAGTTAACACTAACAGACCTGCAGGATTAGTGATTAACAGTCCTCCAGTGTGGAAGTCAAGAATTCTAGGCCTCTGCAGGCACAACACCATGTACAGGATAACACAATTGTAGGAGCACTTTCTTTCTTCATGAAGTTGGATAAGCTAACACAATTTGCTCAAATTAAGCACACTTAAAAGAGAGGTGCTTGCTTGCATGATCAGTTCCAAGCACATAAAGGGCCTGTGGGAACAACCCCTCAGCATTGACACATGTGCTGGCCATGCATCTGGCTGATGCATGAGTGATGTTAGTCTGGAAGTGGCAGGAACCCTAGTCCCAAATGCTTGAAAATGAATTTGCTAAATATGTAGGCACATACCAGGAAGTTACAGCCAGTCACGGGTCCCCAGCACATGTGTTCTGTCTATGTGCCATATACACATACAACCAACTGAACTTTACAGTCTTCATCAGAGGCATGAGTGTATATGCATAACACAACTGTCACGTAAAGTGAGAACATGCCCTGTCTTCCAATCTTGTCTTGTTCTGGATTTAACTCAAAGGTTTGTGGTGGGAAGAGGTACTTGCCGAGTAGTTTATGTTTTGATGCATTTTAATACTGTTGCCAATATTAAAGTTTATCATTTACCTTTCCCCAACCCAACCGCAATATTTCCAACCCACCAAACAGTTATTTGGTGGGCATTGCATGGGGTAGACCTATCTTATTTGCACCCAAAAACAAAAGATCAACATCAGTGGCAAAAGCAGCAGCAGAAGAAGCAGCAGCAAGGAACATTCAGAGAGCCATGGGAGAGACTCATCTAAAACTGGTACCCAAGAGGTCAAGGCCTTCTGGTGGCTGCAGAATAATGGATAGTCAGTCACTTGCTTCAAGAAACACTGGAGGGGGACTGAAGACTTAGGAGTCTCTTTCACCTGTTCACCCTTCTAAAGCTGAGGCCTGAAGACTGTGAATCTTATTGGATGGATTTCCCCCAAATTGATTTTTGAACTTTGAATTTTATTGTTATTCTTGCTTTTATACTGTATTTTATGCTGCTTCTATGTTGTATTACAATTGTTTTGAATTTGTTGCTAGCCTCCCTGAGCCCAGTTTTCTGAAAAATTTTATTATTGTTGTTGTTGTTATTAAAGGGCCAAAGCCCTGGCATCTCTCCTCCTTTCTGTGATCTCCTACCTGACATGCTCCCTGAGCCGCTGGATGCGTATGCCAGTATGAGAGACACTATATTTCTCTGTCAAGTCAGGCTCAAGTATTACATCCGTGAAGGCCTGGGCTCAGGCTCTGTAGGCGCTGAACCTCCAGCATCAAGACCCTGACCCAATCCCATGGCCAATAGCACAGCAGTCCTGGCTTCCGATAGCCCGTTTCTCCAACTGTAAGCTTGAGGTCAGAGCCGTCTTTCCCATAGGGCTTAGTGGTGTGTTGCGCCAGGGCGCAGGCCTCTCAGGGGCACCCCAGCAAGTGGAGCTGCGTGGCTTTGCTGGCAGCCTCCCCTTTCCCTGCACGCCTGTTAGCTGCACCCCACCAACCGTAAGGCTGGCAGGCGTGCAGCTTGCCTCCCAAGCTTCTGCGGAGATCGCTCTCCCGCAGTGGCATGGGGGAAGAGTTGTCCCCCCCCCCCCCCGATGGCTGGCAGTGCGCAGCTATGGCCACCCCAACACTATCCGTGGTAATTTGGGGCCGCTGGGCTAAGTTATTTAGGGCTTAAAACACTAAAGTGAGTACTATAAAATGCAGCTCTTAGAACAGGGCCAATATGAGGTTATGTTCAGAGTTTATTTTCATACAATCCAGTTAGAGGGAGTACATGGTTCTGGGACAGTATTTAAGTGTGCTCTGTATCATTCTGTTCAAAAAGACATAGTGTATTATTACTATTATTGTTGGATAGTGTTCTCGAAGCTACCAGCATGAGTTTGACCAAACTGAGGGAGGCAGTGGAAGACAGGAGTGCCTGGCGTGCTCTGGTCCAGGGGGTCACGAAGAGTCGGACACGACTAAACGACCAAACAACAACAAAATTTTATTGGGGGTTTTTACCAAGGTTATTCAAAGCAACTTTCAATATATGTACATACAAACACATACATTGAAACCAGCATAAAAGAAAAAAATAAAGACCCTAAAGGAAAATCCTATTTTAAAAGGCAGGATTAAAGCATTCCACCCACTCAAGGCCAAAGATAATTAAGAGGCAAAGGCCTGGTTAAAAAGGATTTTTATATAGTGATGGTGCTAGAACATTCCACAAACAGAGAGTCACCAATGAAAAGATTCCTTCTCACACTGCCACCCTCCAGATCTTCCAGATGATGAAAGCCAGGTCCAGGGTGCTTTATATGGGGAGAGGTGGTCTTTGAGGTATTGGGGTCCTGAACTGCATAAGGCCATATAGGACAAAAGCAGCACTTTGAATTGGGCTTGGAAACTAACTGGTAGCCAGTGTAGTCAGGCCAGAAATGGTCTCTCGTGCTCAAACTGTCTTGCTGGTTTGGGGGTGGGGGCGAGGAGAAGCTGGGCCTAGGAGAGCTGTGCAGTCCAACTGGTTTTTTTTGGGGGGGGGAGATCACACACTGGTTTAGGGGTGGAGAGGAGATGAGGGAGGCCAGAAGGAGGCAAGGCAGGATGAAGACCACCAGCAGCATCTCCTGCATGGCTTTCTTTGACAGAGGGGGTGGAGGGAGAGAGGGGGAGAAGGCGGAATCTGCATTGTGATCACCCGCACAGCTCTTTGACAGATTTCAACTGGGGGCGGGTTGACAAAAAGAATTCCGCACCAGGTACCACTTGACCTTCCTACACCACTGTGTCCTCCCTAATATGAAGTTAGGCTCGCGGGCTATTTTATTGAAACGATTTGACACGTGTCTTTAGCTTCTTTCCCCATCCTGTGGGAAGCAGGGTTTCTTTTTTTAAAAAAAAATAATGATTTGTATTAAGTTTTCCATTTTAAGCATACAATCAAATCATATTAAATATTCCAAATTATGCAAATACATATCATAAAGTCCTAATATTTTGCCAAATTATAAAGGGAAGTGGGGTTTCCAAATCAAGATTGTTTTGTTTTGTTTCTTGGTTTCTTCTGCCTCCAGGTTTGGGGAATACAGCCTCGCTTGCCTCATAGGGACGTTTTTTAAAAAAAGAGTTTGTCCTGTTTCTGGTCTTTAAAGCGTGCGCAATTTTGCCTCTCTCCTCTAGCTTCAACTCCCCGCCCCAATTGTGAAAGGGAGACCGGCAGGTGAAGCGGATCTCCATCAGCCTCCCCATTCTCAAAGGGAGACAAGCAGCTGATTTCAATCGGTCCAGCTTGTGGTCGCGGACTGAGCATCTACGTTCCCAGTGGACCAATCGGGAACGGGGAAGTTAAATGGAGGGCCGGGGGCGGGGAGGGCAGAAGCCCTGTTTCCCGAAGAGAGGGGGGAGGAAGGCGACGGCGTCCCTGTCTCTGTGCCGCTTGGCAGGTGAGTTTCTGGGGGCGGGAAAGGGGAGTCGCTCCAGAGTGGCGCCGATTCCCGCGACTCCCAAGCCTGCAGCGAGCGGCGAAGAGGCGCAGCTCCGCGGCTGGAGGAAGCAGGCAGGCAGGCAGGCAGGCAGGCAGGGGAGAGGGCGGGTGGGTGCCGTCCCTGCAGAGGTGGAGAAAGGCGGGCGCCATCTCGGAGGGGGGGAGACTCGCCAGGAGAGGCTGGGACTGGGCAGGAGCGCCCAGCGGTTAGAGCGAGCGCTCTGCCCGGAGGAAGGGAAGGGCCCTCGGGGGGTTTCCCTGCCGTTTCCTCCACAAGAGGAGGGGGACCCCGTTCCCCGCTGCTGCCGTCAGGCTGCTCCGCCTCTCTCTGGAAGCCGCCTCGAGTCCTGGCCAAGGGCGGGAAGCAAGAATCTCCTGCGAGCAGCGGGGGGAGGCGCTCTCCAGGACCGGGAAGAGATGCCCCGCTCCGCCTCTCCAGCCCAACACGCTTTGGAGGCGCTGCCGGAGCCAAAGGGGTTTAGCAGCTCCTTCCACGAACAACACCAGCGCTTTGAAAGGGACGCGTGTCATCCAGGCGCTGAGAATCCGATGCAGCCAATCAGGAAGCGGCTTCCTGCCTGGCCTGACCCACCCGACGGGGCGGAGGGGGGGGGGAAGAACCGAGGAATCTTTTTAACCCCAGCACCACCAGGGCCCTGTGAAAACAAGGCGAAGGGGGAAGCCAGGGGAGTATTCCCCGCCCCTTTCAATCATTTCCCGAGGGACAAGAAGGCGCCTCGAATCTCTCGACCCTCCCTCTGGGCCTTCCTGCAGGATCGAGCGCCCTTTGTCTCCTCGCCTCCCCCCACCCAGGCGCCTGAGATCGATTCGCCCACCCCTCCCCTTAGGCATTACTACGGAGCAACTTGTGGGCCGACGTCTCCAGTTGACCAATTGGAAACGGCCCCGGGGGAGGTCAGAGGCGGCTTTTTCCCCAAGAGATTGGGCAGGCAGGGAGAGGGCGGAGCCATCCCGGAGGGGGGGCATCCTCGCGACGCTCGCCCCGCCCCCCTTGGATGTTTGCCCCGCCCCCTCGGGCGGCGCGAGGAGGATATTCTTATTATTTATTTTGTTTTATTTTATTTTACATTTCCTACCACTGGGCGATTTACAATATAAAAAAACAAAAAATGCCATCATAATTAAAAATAAAAATAAAACACACACATCGTTTAAAAGACTATAGATTGTATAATTAGCCAAAGGCCTAGGAGAAGAGGAAGATTTTTGCCTGGCACCTAAAATATGTAACAAAAGCGCCAGGCAGGCCTCCCTGAGGAGAGCATTCTACAAGATATGCCAGTTCTAGGTTCTGTGGGTCGAGGGCAGGTGTGCTACTGTATATACTGACCCACACGTTGCAAACTGGTATTAGTGGTGGCTGTTTTTGTTGGTCTATAATCTGTGATGGTAAAACAAGTTCACAACTTTGCTTTCTTTTTTAAAAGATAATTGAAAGCAAGAGATAGCTATGATGGCGCAGTAATGATATCTCACTTGGTGAGTTCTTTGAAAGATAGAACAGAGGTTTGTAAATGAGGGTTGGCAGAAAAAACTACCATTGGAGAATGCTGCCGCTTGTGTGCGTTACAGGATAGGCAGCCTAAGGCCCGTGGGCCGGATGCTGCCCAATCGCCTGCTAAATCCGGCCTGCAGACAGTCCGGGAATCAGCGTGTTTTTACATGAGTAGAACATGCCCTTTTATTTAAAATGCATCTCTGGGTTATTTGTGGGGCATAGGAATTTGTTCATTTCTCCCCAAAAAATATAGTCCGGCCCACCACATGGTCTGAGGGATGGTGGACTATCCCACAGCTGGAAAAGGTTGCTAATCAGGATTTTGTCTTGGCACCAATCTGGTTGACTTGGCTATACTGAAAGAGGTGGGGTGGGAGGAGTGCCATCTTCTGCTTCGGCTCGGGCAGCAAAATATATTGGGCCAGCCTTGTGTGCTTTCTGCTTGAGATGTAGCCGGCAGAGCCAACTATATATTGGGACTGTGAAAGGCTCATGAACTTCTGAAGTGTTTAATGGGGCTGTTTCTGCCTGGGAAATAGCAGCTGCAGAAATTCAGTTGCTCTGGGTTTCAAGTCTGTTTGGCACAGCAGTCTTAATGCTTATTCAAAAGCAAGTTCCATTGACATTGCTGGAATGTGCTGAAGAGGTGCAGACTAAACAATGCCCATGTTACTACATTTATATCCTACCTTTCCTCCAAGAAGCTAAGAACCTCACAGAGTGTTTGTTGGGGGGCAGGCAGGGAAAGGAGAATGTTAGCCGCTTTGAGACTCCTTAAAAGGGAGTGATAAAGTGGGATATCAAATCCAAGCTCCTCTTCTTCAAAGAAGGCTGCAGTGTCAACTGGAGCCTCTCCATCTTGGGCCAAGTCATCAAGAAGCTTTGTGCCGATCAGGCTGGGTAAGGACAATACAGTTAAGAAAGGTTCTTCAGTTTGTGCTGTATTGAAGTGTGTTCTCACTTGATTCTAGACCAGGTAGCCAACTTAGTGCCATCCCTAGGTTGTTTGACTACAATTCCCACTACCACAGGCCATTGGTCATCTGTCTGGGCCTGGTGGGAGTTGTCATCCGACAACTTTTGGAAGGCACCACATCGGCTGTCTCTGTCCTAGATGTAAAAGATTGGCTCTTGGGCCAGTTTTGCCTCTACTTAATAAGTAAAAACCTCCTTGTTCTCTTTTTGGTCATCCTCCTTCACCAGAGACTACATTAACTACAGGGGTAGCAAGCTGACGTGGATTCACCAGAATTCACTAGATGGAAATACTAAGACGGTGATTACGGTATCTGCAGAGTCACTAAGACATCCTTGGAAGAAACTCTTAGCACTCTCCAGGTAAAACTAGACAGTTCCGTTTCCTTCCCCGAAATGTTTTGTGGGCAAAGTTGCCCAAAGTAGCAAGTAGGCAAGAAGTTCTTTCCCTCTTTAAACTGGCATGCTTTGTTCTAGTGTATGTATCTGCAGTTATAGAACTCTGAGAAATCAGACAGTTCCTCTTCAAAGGGAAGTAATGTAGCACTTCCCGTAATAGCTGGGGTGGATATTGACGTTTGCAGAAGCAACCCCTCCAACTCTTAAAAAGAGAGTCTATGAAGATTAAGCTTTCATGGTAGTCATGGAGCCTCGAATATCAGGCAGAAAAGGAAAGGTGGGGGGAATGGGCTACTTGAGCTCCTGATAGCTTATCTGTTGCCCTCCAGATGTTGGAGGACTCCAGCTCCCATCAGCCATGGTCAACATGGTCAGATGATGGGAGTTGTAGTTCAACAACATCTAGAGGTTGGCTAACCTAGGCTTCTCCCTTCTATGAGAGGTGAAGGTATGCTGCAACATTTCGTTTAATGGGTCCCTTTTGCATTTACTGTAATAGCAAATGTTGATTTTTAAGATTCCATACTTCTGTAATTTTTGAAAAGAGATTTTAACAAAGGTAATTTTTTCTGACTTCTCCTTCAAAGAGTGGTTCTGACTGCATGTGCCTATCTCTCCTAGTTTGCGAGTACAGCAAAAAATGTGGAAAATCTTAAGAGAGATCGTTGAAATGATGCCTAGAAGAAGTAAGTTGTTTACTTTGAAATCTGAGTTCTAGGCTGGAACAGGTCAAATTGCATCTATATCGTTTTGTTTTGTTTTGTTTTGTTTTGTTTTGTTTTGTTTTGTTTTGTTTTTAAATAGGGTTCATGCTCTGTTTTGCCAGCAATTGCACCTTAAAAGCGTAGCATTCTTTTAGTTGGTGACTCGGATTATAAAAAATTTTCTGTTTTGGGTCAGCTGCCTATACCAAGTGAGGAGGCCGTAATATGTGTTTAGACACACTCTCCATTTTAAGAGTCTGGCCGAATTTTAATGGCAACCCTGAATAAAGTTGACAACCATTTTGTGCAGGGATACTATTCCCGGCCCCACATACGTTGGAGGGGCATGTATAAGTGTACCCCAGCCCTGTACGCCCTTTTCGTGACATGCTGAGCAAAGTTTTTGGGTCACTTCCAGGTTCATTGCCATATGCAATCGCATGTCTTTCGGATGTGCACTAATCGGTTGTTGCGTGTATGCAACCCTTTCCGCACTGGGGGTGGTGCAGACTTAATTTCAAAGAACTGACTTGAGGAACTTAAATGCTTTCATTGTTTAATGCTGATGTTTAACCTTCACAGCCATTAGTACTTACAGTACGTTATTACCATCACAGTACAGTGGTACCTTTGGTTACGTACTTAATTCGTTCTGGAGGTCCATTCTTAACCTGAAACTGTTCTTAACCTGAAGCACCGCTTTAGCTAATGGGGCCTCCTGCTGCCGCCGCACCATCGGAGCACAATTTCTGTTCTCATCCTGAAGCAAAGTTCTTAACCTGAAGCACTATTTCTGGGTTAGCGGAGTCTGTAACCTGAAGCGTATGTAACCCGAGGTACCACTGTAATATACAAATTAACAGCCACAATCCTCACAAGCAAGAAGGGGTCTACACCAAAGCACATGGGTATCCTATCCTTACTAGGAACATCGTGTGCCTTTCAACCTTTGGTACTGATGCTTTTCCTTTCTGGTTTCATCACAGTCCCAGCTGGCACAGATCCTTGAAGAGAAGAAGGCTCTTGAAAACGAGCAGCAGGAGAAAATAAGGATTGTCACCGAGATGCTGGTGACACCATCTGCTTCTTCTGCATCAGCAGAGGAGTTCAAGTTAATATTTAAAAATGTAAATGTTGTGGGACCTTTGGGGGAAGACTGGTGGCTCTTCCACATTTCTTGTCTCAGCTGTTATTAAGTAACCAAATTGGGCGAGGGACACCTGGGAATGGCTAGAAGGGTGCCACTGTAGAAAAGGACCTTCTGATGTGTGGAAGCTTAACCTAGTGATCTCCGATCTCAATCTCATGTTAACTGTGGCCCATTAGCAGTAGGAATTCACTATGGGTTCAATTTTCAAACACCAGCATATCTTAGAAATTTGTACCAACATATCGGCGTCTTTTCACCAAAGCCAGATTAAATGTATTCCCATCCGAAGTGTTAAATGGCAGACTGAGAGGTATCCCTTATCAAAATAGGATCTGAGCCTTTGCCTCAGAGATTCAAGGGCGGTATCATAGCCCACATGGTACAGGAGAGAAGGTGGCATACCAAGCCAAGTGGCTTTTCTAACCATCATTTTCATCCATGAGCTGGTAAACTCCTCGTTGTTTAGGTATGGAAGTAACCCCTTCCCTAGGCCAAAGACTGAGATCTTGAGCCAGTATCTCAGGGAAGCCCACCGTGCTTTAGTTCATAGAGGACATTTCACCTGTTTCTAAAAATAGTTTTGCATTTGGAACACAATTTGGAACTTGTAGGAGGGACTGGAGAAACTTTGCCTTTCTCACACCATAAATATTCATGCCAACCAAATCGGTTGTCATGTCCTTCCGGATCTAATAAATCAGTATTTTCTAATTTGATCCAGTCCCGGATCCAAGTAATGCAGCTTGCATCATAGAAAAAATTTAAGCCTGGAAGAGAGATGCCTCCTCTTTCTTTCACATCTGTTAATATTTTGTTTTATTCTCTGCTTCTTCCCTTTCCAGATAAATTTAAATATATCTTTTTGCCACTTTTTGAAGGAAAATGCATCACTTATTCCCGGTATTGTTTGGAATAAAAACAACATTTTTGGCAATACATTAATCTTGATTGCTGCAATTCTGCCTATTAAGGAGAGATTCATTCTTCCCCATATTTCTAGATTCCTTTTTATCTCATTCCAACATTTTTCATAATTATCTTTATAAATATTAATATTAATATTTTGATCTTGTTTAAATGATTTCGTCAGTCGCTTTGAAAGCTGTAAAAAGAAAAGATGACCTAGAAATAGGATTATTTACACACCCACTTTCTTACCTCATTGTTTAATAGTGAGATGGGTCTGTAGTTACTTACTGGCTCTCTAGGTGTTCCTTGCTTATGAATTAACACAATATTTGCTTCTTGCCATGACATTGGAATTTTACCTTCTTCCAATATTTTATTTGTTAGATTTTTTTAAAGGCAGGACTATGTTATCTTCCAGGAATAAGGAGAGATTCATTCTTCCCCATGTTTCTAGATTCCTTTTTATCATTCCAACACTTTTCATAATTATCTTTATAAATATTAATATTTTGGTCTTGTTTAAATAATTTTGTCAGCCACTCTGAAAGGTGTAAAAAGAAAAGATGGCCTAGAAACAGGATTATTTACACACCCACTTTGTCTTACCTCTTTTTCTGTTTCCCTTTCAAGAGCCTCAAACCAAAAGTGGGTATGTCCTTCCAGGTCTAATAAATCAGTATTTTCTAATTTGACCCAATCCTGTATCCAAGTAATGCAGCTTGCCTCATAGAGAAATTTTCAGTCTGGAAGACAGCCATTTTTTCATATGTGGTGGAATTGTAAAAATAATTATAAATTATTGGGATATGATTTATAATGAAATGAAAAAAATGTTCAAGTTAACCTTTGTTAAAAGTTCAGTAGCATTTTTATTAGATATTGTAGGGCAATATTTACCAAAAGATAAGAATCTATTTATGCATGCAACAACAGTGGCCAGAATTCTACTACCTCAAAGATGGAAAAGCGACAAAATACCAACAAAAAGGAAATTGGCAAGAAGAGTTGATGGAATACGCTGAAATGGCGAAGTTAACTGAGAGACTCAAAGTTAAGGACAGTAACGACTTTTAAAAAGATTGCGAACATTACACACACACAGAGAGAAACAATGCACTGAAATGAACTAATTTGCAGGATTCGAGTAATCCACTTACAATGGACATATATAAATAGAAAATAATAATATGAGGTAAAAATGTTAAGAATAATTAATAATACAGTTTTAATTTCAGTATATCAGGAATCAAAACTATAAGCAGAAAAAATAAATATGCTATAAAACAAAAGGGGAAGTCACTGGGGGGGTGTTAATTGAAATTGAAAAATGTACGGTAATTTGATTTTTTTATTATGTTAAAATTTGTAAGCTTAATAAAAAAAATTAAAAATGATTGCCAAGCATTCCAAGATCAAGTCCTTTGTGAAGGTCTACAGTTTGCACCAATAAATATTTTTTAAAGCCCCTCCCCCCCAAAAACTGTTCATGGTTTTTATACTTTATATGTAAAATACTTATTTTTAATGTGATTTTAAAAGATGAAATAAATAATAGACCTTTGCACAAATATTTCTGTTGTTGAAACTGAAGTCATCTTTCTAAAGTGTGGTGGCATAGAGATAAATTGAGACGTGTGTGAGCTCATCATGACAACCAGGACTCCATAGCCACATCTCCAAGGGGATCAGTGGTTTCCAAACTTCCATGGATCGCTTGAAAATTGCTGAGGGTCTTTGTGGACCATTTAATAGCCTTTCTGCCTGTTGTAGCAATTGTAACATTCTGCAGTGAGACAATGTATGGTCTTTCATTGAATTTCTATTGTTGCTTTTATTTATTGTGTTTCATTGTACTACAGTTTGCATTCCATTGAACTCAAATAATACAATAAACTACAATATGAGAAATAAAAGAAGCAACAAAAATTATAATTAAGAATTTAAGTGCCGGGAGGTGCCGGTCTACCTGGTGGAGGGGTTGACAGCGTTACCAGGTCTAGCAGCCAATGGCCTCCTTGAGACCTACAGGTCTACCTCATGCAGAGTGTGACATTGTGTCCAGTGCCCCAGGGTCTACTCCCTGGGAAGGCTCATTCTTCCCAGTCCCCTTTGGAGGAAGAAAGGCTTCCCTAAAGCCCTAACCCAAATCCCTAACCCTAAAACCCTGGCCCTAACCCCTAACCCCAACCATAATCCCTAACCCAACTTTAGTCCCCTAACCCTAAGGCCGAGAACAATCTAGACGTAAAGTGCTTGCTGGTAAACATTTGCAGCCGTAGACTGGTCTGTAATAAAAAGGCAAAGAGTTCTAACATTAGAGAGAATGAAATACGGTATTTTGTGACTGATCTTTACTAAGCAAACCAAAATGGTCAAAGGCCTGGAAACGATGCCTTATGAGGAACGGCTAAGGGAGCTGGGCATGTTTAGCCTGGAGAAGAGGAGGTTAAGGGGTGATATGATAGCCATGTTCAAATATATAAAAGGATGTCACATAGAGGAGGGAGAAAGGTTGTTTTCTGCTGCTCCAGAGAAGCGGACACGGAGCAATGGATCCAAACTACAAGAAAGAAGATTCCACCCAAACATTAGGAAGAACTTCCTGACAGTAAGAGCTGTTCGATAGTGGAATTTGCTGCCAAGGAGTGTGGTGGAGTCTCCTTCTATGGAGGTCTTTAAGCAGAGGCTTGACAACCATATGTCAGGAGTGCTCTGATGGTGTTTCCTGCTTGGCAGGGGGTTGGACTCGATGGCCCTTGTGGTCTCTTCCAACTCTATGATTCTATGATTCTAAGCTGTTTTCTGTCTGCAGCTTCACGTTTCTTTCCTGATGTGTTCTAAACAATGAATTGGGTGCAAAAGCTACACAAACAGAAGGCTCCTGGTGCCGGGATGGAATGTGGCCTTCTCATTGGGAAGAAGTTGCCTCCACTTACCTTTGAGCAATTTATTCCCCATACTGTGGCTCCCTGCATCACGACCGTGTTTAGGAAGATTATCTGGCAGAAGGCTGTTCTTTATCATAGAATCACAGAACCTTAGATTTTGATAGGAGCCCCCTCCAATGCCAGATTCATTCTTATTCCTTTACCACATATGTTGACACTTACTCACAATGTTTTAATATAATGTTGCATTTGCAATTACTGAAATACCACAAGTCTTTCAGTTTGACAGTTCGCCAGTGCCTGATACAGAAAATGGCTTCAGCTGTCTTATGGCAACCTGCACATGATGTGCACCTCCTTCCCCCACATTCCTAACAGTCTTCAATGTCATCTAAGTGAAAAATGCCATCAATATTTGCACTACTTTGTTGGCCAATGGGGAATACAGTTTGATGCTGCAGAGATCTTCCTTTATCTGTTTGTGTGTGTTAGTATTTTATATATTAATAAGAACACATTTTTTGCTTGACTCTTAAAACTTGAATTGAAAGCTGGAAAGCTGCAATCTTTTACACTTACTGAAATGTAAATCCCACTGCAATGATTTTTACTTATGAACATGCATGGAATTCAATATCAAGGGTACTTCTGTGACATATTGCAATAATTCAGTTTTATTGCACTCTATGTGAATAATAATAATAAAAAATATAATAATAATAATAATTTTATTATTTATATTCCACCTGACCGGGTTGCCCCAGCCACTCTGGGCAGCTCCAAACAAAATATTAAAAGCATAGTAAAACATCAAATATTTAAAAAACTTCCCTATACAGTGGTACCTCGGGTTACAGACTCCGCTAGTACCTCAGTTAAGAACTTTGCCCCAGGATGAGAGGATGAGAAGAGAAATTGTGCAGCGGCAGCGGGAGGCCCCATTAGCTAAAGTGGTACCTCAGGTTAAGAACAGTTTCAGGTTAAGAATGGACCTCCGGAACAAATTAAGTTCTTAACCCGAGGTACCACTGTACACGGCTGCCTTCAGATGTCTTCTAAAAGTCAAATAGTTGTTTATTTCCTTGGCATCTAATGGGTGGTCATTCTACAGGGCACGTTCTGCTGAAATAGTAATGCATCTCCCCTCCTTCCTCAAAAGAAAATTGATGTTGAAAATTGTAAGTCCTGCCATACTAGCTGTTGGGGGAGACAAACAGTAGAGAGGGCTGTTGCATTTCCAGGTGGCCACTGTAGGGAGTAGAACACTAAACTAATCAAACACAGATCAGTTGTTGGTCTGATTCAAGACTGCTCTATTTAGGCTCTTATGTAACAAATGCTATATTTGTATTCTTCTTACAAGTTTCATTTCTGGTAACCCACATGAGGTGGGTGTACCACATCCAATCAGCTTCCTGTTTTCAATAAAACAGAAAACAGTACTCCATAAACCAACTAACTAAAAATGAAACAAGCAACAGATCCAACCCTTTGTACAATGAACAATGAAGAGCTTCACAGAAGTCTGACTGCACCAAAAAAAGTGGCATCTCCATTCAAGACTATCTTGGCTCCTATGCGTGGAACGGTGAGCTGAAGCTCATCCCCTTCTTCTAATTTTGCAATACCTGCCAAGAGAGTTTGAATATCCTTACAGAAATGTAAACATATAAACATGTACAGATTGTTATCAGTCAGGCCAGAGACACCTCTTTGATTTAATGTTGTTATTGCTGTGTTGCTAATAATAAGGTCCCAGGATGTAAAATAAAACTTATAATGCAACAAATCAAACATTTTATTTTCCCAAGTACAGCATAATACCTGGAAAGAGACTGTGTGGGTCTCCAGCAAGTGTTGGGAAGCAACACCTGTGTGACACATATGGTATCAGTCTGGGTGGGTGACTCTCTTCCTAACTCCATAGGATTTTTGAGAGGATAAAGGGATGGACAATTATATACACTGCCTGAGATCCTTGGAGAAAGTGCAATATATAAATGTAATAAAATATAAAAAAATAAAGATTGACTTCTAAAACTGAGGCCCAAGTTGGTGGCCACAGTTTTCAGGTCATGGAACAGGAAACGGAAGTCCTAAACTACCCACAACAGATCTTAAGCATGATGTGAGCATTGCTTATAGACAGTTAATCATGCAAGTTCTCCAACACACACTTTTCAAGGGCAGGAAGTCATGTGAATTGTTCCTCCACCACACAGAGACTGTTTGTCACCCAGGTAAGCATTTGCACTCAGGCTTCAAAATTACTGAGCACATTCTGCTGAAAGTAGCTTGAAATACCGGTAACAGCCACAACTCCACTGAGGAGAATCTATTATTGTCTTTGAATACTGTTCACAGGCAACCACCACAGAGTAGGTAAAGATAAGGAATTTAGGAATTTATGTATGAAACTTAATGAGTTCAGGGAGTGGTTGCAGAAATATGTGGTACACACCCACACCACTTAGAAACACTGTGTCAGATATTTTTTTAAGCTCCTTCTCATTCCAGGTGTGGGACTTGACAAAAGGTATTTAGGACAGGTAACGTATTTACCAGCAGTATAACAAGAGTTGTTAGGATTAGTGAGAGGCATGTTTTGGATGCAACGAAATAATGTAACCAAACTGAGATCATCACCAACTACATGAGCTTTTTTCCTCTGGATCCAGTGTCCCATTGCAAACATTTCATCTGTATACAAAACCTGAAGAATAAAGACAGACAAAATTGATTACACTATGAAACTTTAAGAAAACAGAACAAACTCCAGGAGCTTACTGAATTCTTTACCTGACCATATATGAAAAAGTAGCCAGTTTCTCTGACAAGTATTTTATTTCCTTGCTCTTCAAGAGCAGTTCCTCTTTTAAAGCTAAGAAGCCATGGAACTATACTTGAACCATCTAAAAGAAACAAAAAAAAATGTAAGAATAAGCTAATCACTTTATGGTTCCTTTTAGTATCAAAGGCATGTTGCTGACTTTTGAAGAGAATCAGTTGGATTTTTTGAAATCGGTCGTTTCTCCCTGTAAGATGAGATTCAAAGAGCTGTGGTAACAACTACTTTATACCTGCTTGTTTTCTCTTGAGTTACCAGGAATAAGGCACCCTCTCCCCATCACAGATTATTCATGTTTTCAAAAATTTCTGGAAAGTTGCAGCAGTGCAGCAAAAATAGAAAATGTGGATTGCCCTAGTATGCACAGAAAATTTCAATATATGCATCACTTGAGCTGGTATGGCTAACCTTTCTCCAGGCTGACAACCAGACTGACCCAAGGGTCAATTATCTAAGTAGGCGTGGCCATTTTTTCCAAAAAGAAAAAGAAAAAAGAACAATTTGAGGGGTCTTGAGGAGGGTCACCTCTTGGCGTCACAGAAACACAACAGAGGGCATGTATTTAACATCTTTAGAAAAAGAAATTGACAAATTTGGAAGGGCAAAAATCTTTTGAAATCACAGAGGGGAACAGAAGGAACGAAGGCAGGCCTCTTGGGATGCAGTCTGCAGCCCACAGGGTAGCAACCCCCGCACTAACACAAGTGCAACAACGGGACAGAACTCAGATACAGTGCTCACCTGAGCATGTGCTCCAATGAAGCAGCAGCTCACAGGATTTGAAGACAGGGTCACCATTTCAGCATAAGGCTGCGCTGGCAAATTCCCATTGGAAATGTGAAGGGATGTTACTAATGGAAATGAAAAGCTGAGCACAATTTGATGTTTCTTGCCCTGTAGCAAGTGAAATGGAATCATAGGTGGTGCTGCCCATTTATTTGTGGCAAGAGTAAAATGAGATTTAAAAAATGCTGCTTTACCATGTTGCTGAATGTCACGCTTGCTGTCAGCCATCAACTGAAGACATGACTGTAGAACTGAAGGGGGAAACAGAAGGAAGGAACTAAAATATACATCCCAGCAGCCAAGACACAAAAGTACAATTCCCCTGCAGCGGCCGCAGAAGCAGAACAATATTGATGGTAGGTTCTCTGTGTGTGTGTGTGTGCCGTCAGGGGCAGAGGAAGAGGGGTGCGGTGGGGGCAGGCTGCCCCAGGTGTCACCACTGAGGGGGGTGACAAAATGCTGGGTGGCACTCACAGCGGGGCCTGCAGCGCGTCTGAGCCATGCGTCTCTCCTGGGAGTGACGTGGTAGCTTGGGCGCCCGCAGGCTCCACGCTGCCCCAAATGGTTCGCCCGCCACCACCTCCCCCTCAGCTGTAGGGCAGCGGGAGGAGCGGGAGGAGGCAGGCAGACTCCGGAGGCCCCGTGGAGTACCCTGCCCCGGCTGGCCCTGCCCTGCAGGTGGCTGGCCCCACCCCTGGGCGCAGGGCACGCACGCCGCCCCAGACACCCGATTGGCTTGCTCCGCCGCCGCCTGCCGTTCCCTCTGCCCCCTGCAAACACAAATTACTAGTGTTGGGGGACCTGCAGCCCATGGATTGTCAAGGCTTCATGTCATTGTGATGCCAGGTGACCGACATGTGACAAGTGGCCTCACCCACCTGTCAAAACGTGGCACAAAAGGGTTGAGAAGGATAAGGATCCTACTAAATTGCCAGATCCAGTTTCCCATACCCAACTTAAGTTATTGCTGTATTTTGTAAAATAGCGTTTTCTAATATTTATTTTTGCTATTTGTACCCCACTCTTCAGCCCCAAAGGCTCCCAGAGCAGGCTACATACACACAATTAAAACAAGGCAGTCCATGCCCACAGGCCAACATTCAGAACAGAACAAGTCATGCAAGGGAAAATGGTCTGGCAAAGAAGCAGGAAACTTGTTCATCAATGGACTCAATTTAGGGGTGAATTTAGGAGGTCAAGATGACACCAAATTATTCAGTGTGGTAAAAAACAAGTTACTCTGATAACTTGTTCATTACAAAAATGAAATTTTATTTATTTGGGTTTTCATGTATGTTTTTAGATTTAATATTGTAATTGTTCTGGGATGCCTTTGTAGGCCTGCAGAACTGCTTATAGTTCGTATGAATAGTCTAAAATGGAAGATTACCCTCATGCAGCTGAGTGTAGTACAGAGCTCAAACAAATTACAGTGGTACTTCAGGTTACAAACTCCGCTAACCCAGAACTAGTACCTCGGGTTAAGAACTTCACCTCAGGATGAGAACAGAAATCGTGCGCCAATGGGGTGGCGGCAGCAGGAGGCCCCATTAGCTAAAGTGGTGCTTCAGGTTAAGAACAGTTTCAGGTTAAGAACGGACCTCTGGAACGAATTAAGTTCTTAACCCGAGGTACCACTGTAAAAATTAAAGGTTAATGGAGAATGTTTTTCTGTCATCAGATTTATTTTCATGGCATTAAGTTCAGGTATTTGCAATTCTGAACATAAATTAATTCAGTTCGCAGAATGAAGTAAAGCAAACATTGAAATGAGTACTTTATTGACTACCTTTTGAGGAATTATTGTTTTAGAAAGACCATACCAAACCAAAAGCTCCGAGCTTCAAAATTTGCCCCTTTAAATACAACAGATATAGAAAGTGAAAGGCAGCTACGGTAGAGATGTTAAGTTGAGCAAAAATGGGATTTAACCAACACAAAACATAATGAATCTACTTTTCCAAAATATACAGATTTTTATGGTGATATACCACCAGCTTCTGAAAATATTGATCTATACAGATTCAATATTCTAATTTTTTGAACAGATTAACCATTACAGTGGTACCTCAGGTTAAGTACTTAATTCGTTCCGGATGTCTGTTCTTAACCTGAAACTGTTCTTAACCTGAAACACCACTTTAGCTAACGGGGGCTCCTGCTGCACGATTTCTGTTCTCATCCTGAAGCAAAGTTCTTAACCCGAGGTAATATTTCTGGGTTAGCAGAGTCTGTAACCTGAAGTGTATGTAACCTGAGGTACCACTGTGCTTATTTATCTGCTAATTCTGTATTGTGTCTTTCCACCAAATTGTGTTGCAGGCTAATAGTAAAAGACTACAAATATATTGTAAGAGAGAAAACCAGCAAAAGGTCCCTTACTGTTTACAAATTTTAGCAATGTGGCTTCAATGAATCTGCGTAGTTAGTTTGTTCACCTTCTATAGATAAAATAACACTAGTGAACCTACTAGGGGTGAAGTGTTCCCCATGTGTGAAAACAGTAGATCAGACCAGGTGTGAGGAACATTTTTCAACCTAAGTGGGAAACTTGAAGGAGACCACCAGCGGAGCAAGCTGATTGGGCGCCTGGGGTGGCGCGCATGTCCTGCACCTGGGGGCGGGGCCTGTGGGGGCGGGGCCAGCTGCCCGTGGGGGCGGGGCTAGCTGGGGCAGGACGCTCCACGGGGCCTCCAGGAGTCTGCCTGCCTCCTCCCACTCAGTCGCCCAACAGCTGAGGGAGAGGGGGCGGGTGGACCGTCTGGGGAGATGCGTGGCTCAGGCGCGCTGCTGGCCCCGCGGTGAGTGCCGCCCGACATTTTGTCACCCCCCTCAGTGGTGACACCCGGGGTGGCCCGCCCCCGCCCCCCTTCCTCCGGCACTGGAGGCCACATGCTAGCAGTGGGCAGGGCCAGAGGTAGAAGGGTGTGGAGCAAGCAAGCACAATTCTAGGACTCATTGCAGCTAGGCAAAAGCTCTCAGGGAGCTGGGAGAGCAGGGCTGGTGAAAATCATGACCTGGAGAGAGTCCTAAGGAATGGATTGGGCCGTTTGGTCCCCAGGTCTGAGATTTCTCACCCGTGTGTGTGTGTGCGCGCGCACACACACACACACACAGGCACGCACACACATACTGTTTTTTTCCCTTAAAAATGTTTAGGGGTACTCTCATTTTCCTGCTCATATTGAAATACTGCCCCTCAATGAGGCCAAATTCAAGATTCACAAAATGTTTAGGGGTATGCGTACCACTGCACCCCCCCCCCCAGAAAAAAGCACTGTGTGTATCAATGTTACATTTTCCAAAACCACATTCACATTAAAATAAACATTTCCCCATTCATATCTTTCTTTAAAATAAACCAATCATTTACGACTTCCCTTCTTCCCCCTCCCTGGTTCCTTTAATTCTCCCACCTATTCTTGTATTTTCATTTAATTCCCTTTATCCTTTATTATTCCTTTGTTATGTGTTAGACTGTTGAATTTACCTTACTCCTACTAATGTTTTCACATGGTTATAGTTGTTTTCCACTCCACAACCATTTTCCATTCTTCTTTATATACTTGATCTTCTTGTTCTCTTACTTTATTTGTTAGACCTGCTAACTGCATATTCTGTCATTTTTAATTGCTAATCCTCCGTATTTAGGACATCACTCACCCGCCATTTCTGGGCTAACAAAATCCTAGCTGCTGTAGTATAAAAACACATAAATAGTTTTTTCTGAGACCTAGGTACTTCCGTCTGTACTATTTTCAAAAGAAATGCCTAATTACCATAATTTTGGCTGTATGCCACAATCCCAGCAAAAAGGCTTACCTGCCATCTCTGGCTTTCATATTTGTTAGCCCATTTACTCATTGGGGACCTGTCTTATTTACTAAGCTCTTTTCACTTACCTGCTTCTCCTGCATGCAGAGGAGACCTTTTCCCCCTGTGTTTTTCTCCACTCCACATTATCTCTTCACTACTTTGATGTGGTCCAGAAGAAATTTGCTGCCAACAACATACGCAGAAAGTCAATATTAGGGCTGTGACTCCTGTCCTTCCCCAAAGCGAATGGAAATTGCAGAACACCCAAAGAAGTATACATTTCCTTCCAAATGGTTCTGCAGCTCACCTGACTAGAAGCACCTTCTAATACATTCAAGTAGGGAATGAAGGAATTGGCCTCTTTGCTCTTTTCCAAAGACCTCAAGAGCTGTGGAAATGATGTCCTTGTCTGGACCCTGCAGTTCAGCTTGCTGCTCAGCAATGCTAGTTCTGATTTTAATGCTGTAACATAGTAGAAAGAGACTGCTGCAAGGCAAGATGACATGAACACTGCAAGCCCCAGAATTATTAGTAAGAACCCTTTAGGATCCAAGCCATTAAAAGGATGGGAGGTGGCGATATGGCTCTTTCCTCGTGTGTAGGTCATAAATGCCATGCCTCCTTCCTTAAACACCAGATGAAAACTTCAGCCGATTCTTTCTGGTGAATAACCACATCTTGCCAGTTGCATCCAAGATATGTGGCCAAAATGCAGACAGCACTTACTTCCTGTCATGTGGGTCGGTTGATGCTATATGCATGACATTTAATGTTTGCTTCTGCTTTATGGCTCTGTTTCTGTAGTTCCCCAACTTACCTTCCTCATTTCAGTTTCAGCTTCACGTATAGCAGTTCAGCTACACAGTTTTGTATGATCTTCACCACATCCAAATGTCTGGTCATTTTGAATTCCATTGCACTCTTAGATAGCAAGCTGTGTGGGAAACTCTTGGCAAGGTGTAGAGAATACAGTGTATTGGCTCTGAGTACCAAACATGACATAATTAGATATTTTCATTTTCCTCATACACAGTCATACCTCAAGTTGAACGTGCTTCAGGTTGAGTGCGTTCGAGTCGCGCTCTGCGGCAACCTGGAAGTAACAGAGCGCATTACTTCCGGGTTTTGCCGCTCGTGCACGCACAGACGCTCAAAATGACGTCACGTGCATGCGCGGAAGCGGCGAAACACGACCCGCACATGCACAGACACGGCATCATGTCTTGCGTTCCATTCGGGATGCGAACGGGGCTCTGGAACGGATCCCATTCGCATCCCGAGGTACCACTGTATAATCCGGTGACAGAAAGATTAAAACTCTGACATCATCAAATAAATCCTATCAAACTACAGGGGTTAACAATGCTACTCTTGTTTTTCAAAAGTCACTAAGAAATAATTATGTTAAAGCTCCTAGACCATGTATGTCTTATTGATACACTAAGGCTGAGGCCTAGACCAAGTTATGGAAATGGCTCATTGATCACAGTGGGGTTTAGAATCATAGAATCTTAGAGTTGAAAGGGACCCAAGAATCATCTAGTCCAATCCCGTGCTATGCAAGAAACACAGTTAAGAATCTCCGATAGATGGTCACCCAACCTCTGTTTAAACATCTCCAGTGAATGATGGTCCACCACTGTCCACTGTTGAACAGTTATTTCTGTCAAAAAGTTCTTCCCATTGTTTTAGTTGGAATCTCCTTTCTTGTAATTTGAATCCATTGGTTTGTGTACTGTTCTGCAGTGCAGGAGAAAACAAGCTTGCTCCATTGTCCATGTGACAGCCTTTTAGATATTTCAAGATGACTATTATATCTCCTGTCTTCTATTTTCCAGGCTAAACATACCCAAATTTCTCAACCATTCCTCATAAGACATGGTTCCCAGGCACTTTATCATCTTGGTTGCCCAAGTGTTAAAGAGATTATTTTCCACTGCTGCCCAACTGATGGCTTATTCTACATTTTGAAACTACAGGAAATTGACAGATAATTATACTGAAAACAAAACAAACACACAAAAAAGGCTATTAGCAATTGTAGGTGTTATCAATTTATTGCATATGTTAGTACATAAAAATAGAGGTTATGTAAAAGGAAAATCAATCTACTATTGTAAAAAAAAAATTAAAATGAAAATGAAAGTGCTTAATTAAATGCATGTCTAAAAATATGAAATGACAAGTATTGTTTTTAATCTGTAGAAAACATACATATACCAACAGTCTGGCCCTAAACATGTTTACTTATAAGCAAATCTCACAGAACTCAACAATATTTACTTTAAGTGAAAATACATATGGCTGCAGTTTTAATTTTTTTTTTTATCTAAGTGAAACATTCAAACTTGAACCCACAAGTATCTTTAATTCTATTGCATGCAGCAATTTTTTTTTTTGGCAAGAGTTCTACCATAAAGTTTTGTGTCATTTGCAAAAAGTTACACAAACAACAAAAATCTATAGATGTTTCCCCATACTTATTTTCTAATTGAATTTTACTGAAATTTCAGTAGCCTTTATTTTGTGGATCTGCCAAAGCAGAAGTTAGGGTATTTAACCTTAGCAAATAAATAAGAGCACCAAAAGGACATTTAAATATCCTTACTCTGATTTCAGTATCACCTTGTGCCACAAGGCACAAACCCTTGAGTACAGACCCTCAATTGGTCCCATAAATTAATCCAGATTTTTTTGCTGAATTATCAAAGGTAAAAATGTATTCAAAACAATACACCTGTCATTACAATTGGACCCAATAAGCTTGTGCTATAATATTTAAAAGCCTGACCTTCCTGAGGGGGGAGGGGGGACATCTGAAATAGAAAGGGGCTTTATACAGTTCCTATGCAAATACTCATTGTGAAAACAAGCACAAATTTCATATAAGCATCATACTCCAGCTCTGCACAAGTACTTACTTGAAAGCATAAGCTTCTCTTATCTCTTCAGGCATAACTGGGGAGTCAATGAATCCTTCTCCATTCAAAACTAGACCATTGCTAATCTTTCTGGAAAGTACCACAGATTTCAGAGGCAAAATTCGAAGCTCAAGTCTCGGCTGATTTACTGTCCCACAAAAGGCTGTTCAGTTGCTCTTATATAAAAGATAATGTAACCTATATTTTTTCTACAAGTTGATGAGCTCCAAGCAAAGTCAAAGTGCACATAGCAAATACACATATCATTATAAAAAGATGAGGGGAAAGGGATATATCTACAACAAATGCTATAAGATTAATAATTACTGTAAGATTCTCTTCCAAAGCAATACTCAGGCCAATAATATACTGATCATTGTCGTCTAGGGTGTCATTGCAGCATTCCTGCACTGTTTTAACTTCACGCTTTCTACAACTGTGGATGGTATGATCTACATCCTACAGTGTGCTATTGCATGCTAACGCTGAAGGCTTTGTATAAGGATTAATTTACTTTCTGTGAACACTAATAGAGGCATGTTTCCAAAACTGATGAAGCTAAAATAGCATACCACAAAAAAGAATGGCAAAGTACAAATCCTGTAGTTGCTGAAATATATCAAATTATTTAAGAGTTTATTTGCAGTTTCTGTGTCATGTAATAAATGTTAATAGAATGATGAATGAGATGTTGGAAGACTAAACAGGAAACAATTATGTCAGAGAAGATAGAGGAAAAACAGAAAGAAAATGTCCTCAAATAGATACTCAATATTGGTTCTAAGGGGCAATATCCAATGTTAGTCATACTCAGCAGACTCACTGAAATCAATGGCTTTAAGTAATTTCAGTCCACTGGTATCAGTGTGTCTACTCTGAGTATGACTAACAATTAAGTATTACCCATTAGTTTTCCACTTCCTGCACAAGCATATGCATAATACCTTGATTTATGCGCTTTTCAAACAAGCACAACCAGTTTCAAAACTGACTGTTTGATTTTACTACATCTTAAAAAATGAGTGGTTAAAATTGCATTCTGTAAGATTCTGGAGCACTCTAAATGGGTAAACTGTTTTTTCTCTTTCTTGGAAAATAAAAAACTAAGTTTTTTGCAATAAATGAATTGTTTATAAAGTAAAAATAAAACAACACACACATATACTAGATATCCTAATAGAATAAGTAATTTGATTTTGTAAAGTATACTCAATATCAAACTCATTATTTAATACCGTCTTCATCACTTAGTCTGGCCCTCTTAATAGCTCAATCCCAAGTATATTTTCATGAGGAAGTCCTGTTGTTTGGTGGGACTTATTTCCTGAGAAGTACACCTATGATTCTGGCCTTTAATAACCAAAATATTTTCAGTTTTATTCATGTTACAGGACATCTGTCAACAATGTTTAGAAAATGACAACCATGCTGCAATGAAAGAAAACCAATTCCCCTACAAGAAAACTTTTTAATTAAACGTTTTAAAATAGTTAAAGAGGAGTTTGATATGAAAAGCAGAAGTAAATGTTAGACAGTAGATTTTTAAAAAACCCTTTCCCTGTAGTCCAACTTCTCCCAATTGCCATATTCTTGTTTAAGTAGAAAGCAATATTCCAACCTGACTTTAGGTTTGATGCATTTAGCACTCATGGCTTCTAGGGGAACAAGCACAAGAGGCAAAATGCACAAGCGCTAAGGGCAGTAAACCTTTCAGTATAAGGATAGCAAACATAGCAACATGAACACTAGTCAGCCCGTCTTCATGACTGGATGAGAATATCAACACTAATATATCATTAACTTTAAATGCATCTTTTCTCCATTCATCCTGCATGTGGATGTAATAAGCAATGAATGCAGCCCTGTCATACTGAATAGAGTGTACTTCCATAATTTTTTTAATTCCTACCCTGCCTTTCCTCCCAAAGGAGCCCAAGGGGGGCATTAGTGCTACTTATAATATTAAGCACACTACACAATCTGAGATGCATAACAAAAGAATTCAGGGGTTTATCATGCATCCCAAAGCTCTAGCTATAGTGTGTGTTGCTAATCATGGTTACCTATGCAGCCAAAACATACACTGCATGCAACAGCTCTGTTCTTCTCTTAAAAACAGTGGGCAACATCCAATGATGTCTGTCTGCCTGCACAACAGAAATCTTCTTGTACAACAGAACTTCCGGTTTCTCTTCTCCCTGCCCCATCCCACCCTGCTCTATGAAGCATCCTATAATCCTCTGGAGCAAAATTTGGGGGGGGGGCGCTACAAAGGAAAGAAGTCCCATTGCACAAGTGGATTCCTCTTGCACCACATCAGATCTCCCCAAGGGTTAACTTAATTTTTACCAATAAGTTTATTAATGTGTCTTAATCTAAGAAATGGAAATTAAGATTAATTTTATCAAAAACATCACTTATTTATAACGCTAAGTGTAAAAACTATCTGGCTCATAATTTATTAGATCTCTCCATGTTTAATTTTGCTCTTTAGATAAGTACAAGACAGAGTACACACTTTAAAAATTGTCATTCTTTATCACTTTCTACAAATCCAGGTACAATGCAGTTGTATCAGACAGAAAGACTGGAGTTAGTTATATTATTGTTACATTAGATGACATTTTTGCCATTTCTTCAGGGGAATAACTCTTTGCAACTTCTTTGATGAATTGTTCAAGGGCTGTAAAGTAGCCCTGGCACTGCCAAGTGTCATTATGAGTTCCATCTGGAAATATTGCCAATCTCTTAGTCCGAGCAGGGGAAAGCTCATAAAGCTGCTTCATCATAACGGGAGGAATCAGCTGGTCAGCAAGCCCAGAGATGAAGAGTGAAGGCATTCTGCACTGAGATATTTTTCGATAGGAGAGGAACTTGTTTTTATAGCACCACAAGGGAAGGTACCTCATCGGAAAGAAAGAAAACAGAGTGCTGGCCATATGCGGGATACTAAGGAATGTGTTCTCCACGATGATGGCAGAAATCCTATGGGAATTCTCAGATGCTAGGCGAATAGCAACTGCTCCCCCCAAAGAACGTCCAAAGAGAAAAATTTTTGTCTTGTCAAGATCAGATCTAGTCATCACATAGTCTAGCACAGCCTCAGAATCTAAATAGATGCCATCCTCGCTTGCTTCTCCTTCGCTTTTTCCATAGCCTCTATAGTCAACCAGCAATAAGTTTACTTTCAGGTTTACCAGCATCAGCAAAGCATTGGGTAGTCTGTGACCAATGTTTCCTGCATTTCCATGAAAGTAAATGATAGTAGGTGAATATGAGGAATTGTCTCCTGTGTTTCTGAGAAGAATCAGATTGAGCAACACACCATCTTTGGTTTTGATGAAGATATTTTCATGTGGGATGCCAGTAGGCATGGGGACATAGAGTCGTGATGAAGCAGGTTGCTCTGGGAAATAAAGCAACACATCCTGGAATTTATATAATATACCTGCAATAGATACAAATATTAACAGAGGTAATATCATGCCTCCATACAAATGAAAAGTTACTATCAAAGGTAAGAGAGAGATACGGCAGAGGCCCCAGGACCACGAGACCAATGCAAGGAGCCACTTTTCAATGAAAGTCCAAAGCATCCATGATTTTTCCATTATAGTAGTCAATGAATCTTTAGTCCATATGAAGCCTGAAAAAAGAAAATAAATAAGCTTCTTTAAAAACAACTTTTAAAAGGGACAACAAATGTATAAGGTAATTCATACCTATACTTTATGTAGTGAAAAAGACACGTGGGCTCCAAAATAAATTTAAATAAATAATTTAAATAAATAAAAAGACGCGTGGGCTTTCAAAATAAATTGAAATACAGTTGGGGCAAGGAAATCTAGATCTAGAATTACATTGTGTGTAATCAATGCCATTAGTATTTCTTCAGAGAGCATAATGTGTAATAAAGTGGGGAGATGACCTTCTACAAGAAATAACTCCAAAGCTCAATAGCAAAAGCAGAAAAAATTCTGGAGCTGCTTAAACGACACTTTTCTAAATACAATCACTAAGTACAATTTGATTAGCATCTTTCAAACACCCCTACCAGTCGCTACGCCCCCCACAGCAGCTGCTACCCTCACAAACAGTACAGGATGTCTGGGAGTGCAGAGCAGGATTAGGGAATCGAGAGAAACTGTTGGAAACAGATGTGCCTTCACATAATGAGGCTCTGGATCCCAGCTAGCATCATATAGACCAGTGGTGGCCAAACTTGGCCCTCCAGCTGTTTTTGGATTACAAGTCCCATAATCCCTAGCTAACAGGACCAGTGGTCACTGATATAGACAATACACAAAATGCCTAAATGCTTCAAACTAAAGCCATTCAGAATAATAGGATAAAGTAACACAGGTGCCTGGTAACTGAGGACCAATAAAATAAAAATATAGGACTACCTAAAACGATGTTGTTAGATTTTATGGATCTTTGTAAAGCAATTAAAGACAAGATAGGGGATTCAGCTGAAGATGAAATAAATTTTGTGTGCAAAATATGTCATTTAGAGGGGGTAGTTTCCCAAACCTGTATCTTTATAAATTTGTGAACAACTGTCAAGGAGCTATCAACAATCCAGGCCAACCACAGGGCAGGCACATACATGAAAGGCACGGAATGCAATTAGCTCCTTATTAACAAAAAATAACACAGCAGATTCCTCTGGTTCATCTTAATCCAGCTAAAACATTGCTGAAACTGACCACTAGCTCCGAGCTTCCCACCTCTAGCCTTTCACTCTGAATCTCTCCCAAGAGGACGAAGTCTGCATTGAGGGGGCAAACTCCTCCTCTGGGCCTGCCTGGCCCGTTGCTCAGCAATGTGCAAGACTCTTTTTGAGTGGGGTGGCAGAGAGGGAGGCAAGCCAGCAGGACTGAGACTGTTTGCTGCTGTGTAGCAGGGCCAACCTCCGACTCCTCTTCAGTTGGCACTCACACTGTGACTCTCAGTCTCTAAGCCTGTCCTGGAAGGCCCTCCTTCTCCTGATCTCTCTTGATCACTCAAACTCCCTGCTTCTAGGGGGGCCCTGCTTGCATCTCCCTCATGCTCTTCTAGTCACCCCCTTCCATCCCATCCATGACCACAGTTGGTCACCCCATTTTGAACAGTGTAGCATCAAAGACACTTTGATGCTGAAAAGGCCAGGAGCGACATTGATTTGAGTTATTAGTAGTGGTGGCAGCAGAATATACAATACCAGAAAATTTAAACCTATAATAATAAAACAACTCATCAAACCAGCAAAACCACCACTTAAAACCTGCTAAGCTACCTGGTTGAAGCAAATAGGATTACAGCATATGTTAGGTAAAAGCCATCTGAAATAGACTAATGCTTACTTAAAAGCTTGCAGAGACAGTCACCTGCACCACCACTCATGGGAAGTTCCATAGTCCTTTAGGTCCATAGCCACACACACACAAAATATACGATTCAGCCAATTTGGAATACTGCATATGCTGTAGCTGTAATTGCTCCATTTCAAGTGAATACTGTATTGTTAGGCCTTCATATCCAGAAACAGGACATACAGCACTTAAAGGAGTACCGATGGTGTGCCAAGTTACAAAAGGAAGTGTATTAGCCAGTATTGCCTCACTATCATAATTGTTAATTTTGAAAAACAGGAATGAGGCTACATTAATAACTGTTAAATTTATCAAATAAGTAATTGCAGCTTTGGAAAACATCTTGTATCAGACATCATTCTTATTAATTTCCAGTTAAGAGTTGCTTTTTTAATAGGGCATTACGGGCTGCAGTGTTCACATACAAAAGAGAACTCACAAACTCAACTATGCATCCCAGAGTGATGCTCCCAGAATGATGTGATTTTTCACAAGCAAGTTTTTAGGCTATTAAATAATATTTTAAACAATATATTACCCAGACAGCGTTCCTGGATTTCTACTGTGGCTATCACCAAAGCTTCTGGAATGACACCATCGAGCCAAACTTTTGCCTTCTAATAGAGTGGAGGCTACATGCATTATTACTTGGAAAAATCAGGACTTCCAGGTAAACATGCACAAAGCCATTCTACCACCGTGAACATACTCACATCGAAGCAAATCCCAGTGAAATAAACTGGAACTAGGAAGCACACTTATTTCAGATACTATACAAACTCAGCAGGGCTACATTCCAAAGAATGTCATTTAGAGCTAAGTAATGAGGCTGCCGGCAGATCTTCACGCAGCGAGGCCAGAGAGAGAGCGGCAACCGGTCAGAACCGACGGCGCCGGGCTGCGCTGCCCTCGAAGGGCGCGGGCGTTTGGTGCGAGGCGCGGCAGCCGCCTGGGCGAGACAAGGACGCGGGGTGTGGGTTCTGGGCAGGAGGGGGCCGAGGCAGGGGTCAGCCGGGAGAAAGGGCCTTCCTGCAGCACCGAGAGCCGCCGCCGCCGCCGCCCGGCCCAGGAAGCGCCGGGCAAGCCGCGCTTCGCCACCTGCTGCGAGAGCTCCCGGGCGCTGGCGCAGGGCAGGCGGGGGACGAGGCCGTCCTCCGCGAGGAGCGCAGGGCAGAGAAGAGAGTCCCGCGGCTCCCCGGCCGCCCCTCCCCGAGCCTCCGCTGCTCCGCTCGGGCGGATGGAGCCCCGAGGCGCCCACCTCATCGCGGTCCCGGGCGGGACATGCCCGCGCCCCGCTCCCGCCTCCTCCGTCGTCCTCCCCGCCCCCCGGCCGGGAATCTCCTCGCCCACTCACCACTTCCGGGAAACCGGCACGGACGGCAACGCTTCCGGGTCAGAGTTCGAAGGGCAAAGGTTTCCAACGAGCGCCGCGACGCAGCCTATCAGGGAAGCGCCTGGTGGCGGAGGAAGGAAGAAGGAAACTCCGCGAGAACAGGCGAGGTTTCGCGCATGCGCAGAGCAGAAAGGCCGCCGGCGCTCTTCCTGTCAGGCTGTGCTTTGGTCTCTGGGCGAGCGGAGGAGGTGAGCGAGGAGGAGCCCCGCGGAGGCTCGTCGAGGCGAGGAGGGAGGGAGCCAGAGCCCTGGGCCCAGCAGGCCGGCCGCGGCTCCGCGGGGTCTCTCCCCTCTGCGTGCCGGGCAGACCCTCCGGCGCCTCAGGCCAAGGCTTGGACGTGGGAGGAGAAGCCCCCGGGCTGCTCTTGCTGGGCCGCCTTCGCCGCAGGGGCCCCCGAAGTGGCCTGGACGCACCTGCGGGCAGTGGCAGCTACGTCGGCATGTGGTTTCTGGATCGGCGTCTGCGACGTCGTGCTCCTCCCACATGTTAAAACTACAGAGATTTCAACGTTGTTCTCCAGTATGAACCTGGAAATACGCCCTATCCAGACGGTGAGATACTTCTTTCTCTCGTTTTTCATGTGTGTCTCATGCTCTCTCCTCTTTCGGCCACTCCATTGCAGTCATCTAGCTAGACCAGACCACTGACCCCTCAAGTCAAGCATCTCTTCTCTCAGTGGCTAACTCTCTAGAAGAAATGCCCACACAGGAGATGAGAGCAACAGCCCTCTCTCTCCTCACTTGCGATTCACAGCAGCTAGCATTAAGAGGCAAATTGCATCTTACTGTGGGGGGTAGAACATTCCCACTATGGCTCCATGAATTTATCTAATGCTCTTTTAAAGCCATCAGATTTGGTGGTCAGCGCTATGTCTTGCAGGAATGAATTCCATAGTTTAGTTGTGCACTGTGTGAAAAAGTACTTTTTTGCCTTTCTTTTCAACATTCAGCTTCACAGGTGGTCCTGAGTTATGAGAAGAGAAAAACTTCCTAAATCCCTCCACAGCTATCACCACATCATGCATAGATGGCATACTAATAAAATGATGCATGTATCATCTTACCATTTTTCTAAACTAAAGAGCGAGATGAGCGCGTAGCCCCAGAGTCATCCGTAACTGGATCTAACGTGTAATGAAACTGAGATTCATTTTAAATGTAGAGCTATGTGGCTAATTCAAGGAAAAGCAGGAATAAGGTGGGAGCTGTACTATTTGAAAACAAGCTTGCTATTTTCTTTCTTTTTGTAGTGAAATACTCAAGATGTCTTCCATCTCTACTTCCTGTTCTCCTTCCCAACTAACTGTGGCATCACAAGTTCCTTTTGAAGATCTCTGTTCAACATTAGAACGAATACAAAAATGCAAATCCCGACCTGAGAAAACCAAGAATTTCAAGGAGTTTTTAGATTCCTGGAGGAAATATCATGATGCTCTTCATAAAAATGAAAAAGATGTAACAGATTCTTTTTATCCAGCAATGAGGCTTATTCTTCCACAGTTGGAAAGAGAAAGGATGGCTTATGGAATTAAAGAAACCATGCTTGCTAAGCTGTATATTGAGCTGTTAAATTTACCCAAAGATGGAAAAGATGCTTTAAAACTCTTAAATTATCGAACACCTACTGGCTCACGGGGAGATGCTGGAGACTTTGCTATGATTGCCTATTTTGTGTTGAAACAAAGGTGTCCCAGGAAAGGTCAACTGACCATAAAACAAGTGAACGATATTTTAGATTCCATTTCTAATAATAATGCTGCCAAAAGGAGGGATCTGGTCAAGAAGAGCCTTCTTCAGTTAATAACTCAGAGTTCAGCACTTGAACAGAAATGGTTGATCAGGATGATCATAAAAGATTTGAAACTTGGTGTCAGCCAGCAAACCTTACTTTCCATCTTTCATCCTGATGCTTCAGAGTTGCACAGTGTTACAACTGATTTGGAGAAAGTCTGTAGACAGTTACACAATCCTTCTGTATTTCTTAGTGATGTTTCTATTACATTATTTTCTGCCTTTAAACCGATGCTTGCTGCTATTGCTGATATACAAAAAATTGAAAAACAAATGAACAACCAGAGTTTTTACATAGAAACCAAATTAGATGGTGAGCGAATGCAGATGCACAAAGATGGAGATGTTTACAAGTATTTTTCCCGAAATGGGTATGATTATACTCAGCAGTTTGGAGCTTCTCCCTTGGAAGGTTCATTGACTCCATTTATTCATAATATCTTCAACAATAATATTCAGAACTGCATTCTGGATGGTGAAATGATGGCCTACAATCCCACCACACAGAACTTTGTACAGAAGGGTAGCAAATTTGACATAAAAAAGATAACAGATGATTCAGAATTACAGACATGCTTCTGTGTGTTTGATGTTCTAATGGTTAATAATCAAAAATTGGGTCATGAGATGTTGAGCAAAAGATATGAGAAACTGAATGAGATGTTTACACCAATAGAAGGTCGTTTGCAGTTTGTTCCTAAAAATCAAGCTAACACTCAGAAAGAAGTAATAGATTCTCTAAATGAAGCAATAGATAACAGAGAAGAAGGAATTGTGATAAAAGATCCCATGTCAATTTACAAGCCGGACAAACGTGGGGAAGGATGGTTCAAGATCAAACCAGAGTATGTTAGTGGACTAATGGATGAACTAGACCTTTTAATTGTTGGGGGCTACTGGGGAAAAGGTCTTCGTGGTGGCATGATGTCACATTTTTTATGTGCAGTTGCTGAGACTCCTCCGCCTGGTGAAAAACCATCAGTGTTCCACTCCATTTGTCGTGTTGGTTCTGGTTACACTATGAAAGAACTTTATGATCTTGGCTTGAAATTAGCCAAATATTGGAAACCTTATCGTAAAAAAGATCCTCCTTTAAATATCTTGTGTGGAACTGAGAAGCCTGAAGTCTATATTGAGCCTTGTAATTCAGTCATCGTCCAGATTAAAGCAGCGGAGATTGTGAGCAGTGATATGTACAAAACTGATTATACATTACGTTTCCCTCGTATTGAGAGGATAAGAGAAGATAAAGAATGGCATGATTGTATGACTCTTGACATTCTAGAGCAACTCAGAGGTAAAGCTTGTGGAAAGCTAGCGACTAAGCACTTTGATATAGATAATGATGAGCCACAAGGAAAGAAACGTAAAACTGTGCCCAAGATTAAAAAAAAAATTGGTTTAATAGATCATTTTAAAGCTCCTGATCTTTCAAATGTAAACCAGATTTCCAGTATATTTGAAGATGTTGAGTTTTGTGTTATGACAGGGACACAAAAATATTCAAAATATCAGCTGGAAAGTAAAATAGCGGAATATGGTGGCAGCATAGTCCAGAATCCTGGTTTGGACACCTATTGTGTGATTGCAGGAATTGAGAATGTCAGAGTGAAAAATATTATTTCTTCTGACAAGTATGATGTTGTGAGAGCGGAGTGGCTTTTACAGTGCTTTCAATCCAAAACATTTGTACCCTGGCAGCTTGATTTCATGATTCACATGTCTCCAGAAACAAAACAACATTTTGCCTGTGAATATGACTGCTATGGTGATAGTTACACAGGTGATACTGATATTGCCAAACTAAAGAAGGTGTTCTCAAGAATGAATAACTTTCAGGCAGAGATCTCTCAGGATGCAATTGCTGACATAGAAGCACGTTATTCATGGGAAAGCTCTCCACTTAGTATGTTCAGGCAGCACACGATTTACGTGGATCCTTCTGATGAATTGAGTAATTCAGGTGCTAGGATTAAACAAACAAAACTATTAACTGCGCTGATACTTCGATTTCATGGAGCAAAAGTGGTTCAGCAGCTTGAAGAGGGTGTGTCCCATGTAATCAGTGGAGATCATGCTCATTTGAAGGAGATAAAGACACTGAGAAGAACGTTCAAAAGGAAGTTTAAAATTTTGTCTGAGCAGTGGGTAAAGGATTCTATAAAGACTGGCAAGTTACAAAATGAAAATCTTTACTTAATTTAAATCATTTCATTTAATAGGAAAATAATTACTTTGATTAACTTCATTTATCTATTTAATGAATTCTGCCAGGCTCCTTTTAATACTTCACTTCATTTTGAAGTTTGTAGATAAAGTTTCACAAGTATGAACATGGAAGAAAAGCTTTCAGGTATGGTGCTGAAAATTAGGTTATTTTTTAAAAAAACAATCCTCCATTTTATTGAGCTGCGGCTAGCACATTTATATAGCTGCTTTGGTCAAATATTTGTTAAACATAAACCCAACTTGCAAATGAGATAAACTGGAGAAAGTGGACCTGAAGTAATTTAGTCAAACCCAATAGGACTATAAACCAAGCAAGTGTAACCACCTCCAGTACTGTGGATCTAGTCCAGGCTTCCTCAACCTTTGCCCTCCAGATGTTTTTGGCCTACAACTCCCATGATCCCGAGCTAGCAGGACCAGTGGTCAGGGATGATGGGAATTGTAGTCTCAAAACATCTGGAGGGCCAAGGTTGAGGAAGCCTCATCTAGTCACTGTGCTGGGCTCTGTAGAGCTCTGCCGGCACAGCTGCCAGTGAGGATCCAGGCGTCTCTACTGTGGCAGCCTGTGGCTCATCCCACATAGGTATTTTTAGACTTCAGTCCTACAGGGGTGGTACAGAAGGTGGTTGAACTGCCTTCTCCAACTCTGCTCTTCCTGGCAGGAAAGAAATGAGGGTGGATAAGTGATCTTGCACTCCTGTCCTTTTAACGGATGTTTTTATAAATAACTATTTTCCTCCCACTGGGAAAAACTTTAGGGGAAACTGGGGGAGAGATTCACAGCAGCTTGGGGCCCTTACCAATGTTGGAGCTTCAAAAGCTGTTAGATGTCTCCATAACTGTTGTGTGGGGGATCTGACATTTTATTTCTCCATCATCGATGGACAAGGAGCTCTGATGTTTCCTCAGACTCTTGGGATATATTTCTGGGGTCACAGGATTGCAGTTTGCGGATTATAATTTGAATTTAAAAATCTAAAAAAATTAAATCGGGGCATTCATCCTTTGAAAGAAAGTTCTGTAAATAACTATACAAATAAAATACTTTTTTTTAAAAAACCTGCTTCTGATTTTGAAATCAGAAAGACTTGCTGAGAGTCCTTTCTGATGTATTTCAAGTATACTAGGAACACTTTTTGATATATTTTGGACGCTGACAATACTAATGTTGAAGAGTCTTTGTTATCCAAACATTTTTAAATTTTCTACTAGGTGACATAATCACTCATTAGGTTTTGAAGCCAAAGGGGAAGACACTAATACAGTATTGCTGTCTTCTTTCATTCCAGATCAAGTTTGGGAAAAGGTTTGATATTATAGGCCACATACCAACTAAAATACACCAACACATACCCTTTCTTGCATTGTATTTATATTTCACATTTATATTCCCCCCCCCTTTCAATAAAATGTCATACATGCATTGTTTGTTCATTTGCCACATTTCACGGCTTGGTTTGGCCATATCAGGTCTCAGTGCGAGGGATAGTGTCAGTGAGCGAGCTAAGGAGGGGGCAGCGGGAGGCAGGGGTCCAGGACCAGGAATCTTCTTCACCTGGCAGCAGCAGAAAGCTCCAGCTTTTGTAAGCAGAGTTTCCAGCCTCAGTTGCTGGAAACAACATTCGTTGTTCCTGGCTGGACCTTGCTTCTTGCTTCTCGTGACTTCGGCTTGGATGCTTGGCTTTCTTGACCCTTGGATTGTCTGACTACGTGAACTGAGATACTCTGGACCTTGGACTCTGCCTCCAGGCAAGTACCCCCTTGAGGTTGATTCTTCCTCCACTAAGCTCTGCCGTGGCTGACAGCACAGGACCAGGACACTAGCCAATCCAACAGTCCAGAGTTGCCCCTTGTACTTAAGACACTATGTTTCTCAAAAACACTATCCTTTTTTTTAAAAAAAAGAAAGCTGGAGCCAGCTGGCTCTCATCAGGAGCAAGAAGGCTGATCAGCAGCTGGTGGAGTCACTTTGCCTTCTGCTCCTTCAGGTTGCTGCCCAGCAGGTGAAGCTGTTTCCTGGCTTCTGACAGCCGGCAGATGTGGCTTCTCCCTTGGCGGGTGGGATTTGTGGAGAACAGTGGGCTAATCCTTCCCTGGCCTAATCCTGTGGCAGAGAGAGGGCACCCAAAGGCAGCTGCCTCATCAGCAGCAACTCTCAAGTCAGCCTCGTGTGTGCATCTCACCAGCTCGGCACAGCCCAATCCATAATATATTTGTAAAAGTAGCACGGGGAGAGAGAAGGTCACAAAAACTCAACTCTTCCTCCCTACCTGCCTGGCCACATGAAATAATACAAAATGCATGTCAGAAAGGATCCTTGCAACTAGGGTTGTCATCCATTCCTTAAAAACAGGATAGTCCTGTTTAGGGGGCATGGAGTCTCCTGTCCTGTTTGATCCCCAATTTGTCCCGTTTTTGAAGTCATAAAAATTGGCATTTGTGTGCTCACCCAAACTTGCTTGTAACATATTAGCTGCTTAGAAAGGTGAGCCCTCCCTCCCCTCCAAAGATTGACACTCCAGGCTTGCCAATAATGGGGCAGCAGCCTTGAGAAAATGCTTGTTCATTGCAGAGTAGGGAGGCAGAGTGTTACTGAAGTTCAGTAAGGAGTGTTTAGATTAATCCTGCCAATTAATTGTTTTTAAAAGATGCTTCCCCCCTCATTCTCACAAACAGAAATAAATGCATATTTTACGATAGCACATGTCACTTACAATTGTTAGAATTGGTGTGGGTAAAAAAAAAAAAATCAGCATTTTTTTCAGCACTTAAACCCCTGCATTGCAAACCAGCCTTGTTACCCCGTATATTACAAATGCAGAGGGAGGAAGCAGAGACTGGCAGAATCACTAAAAGTTAGTGACTTTCCTCTAGGCCAGACGTTTTAAACCTTTTTGAGTCCCCGGCTCCCTTGATCAACTACATTCTTTCTGTGGCTCCCCTGTGGGAAACAGGCTCCAACCTTAGAAGCTGAAATAAATAAATTAAGGTCTTATGTATATAATAAAGTCCCATGGACTGTGCAAGAAGATCAAACCTATCCATTCTTAAGGAAATCAGCCCTGAGTTCTCACTGGAAGGACAGATCCTGAAGCTGAGGCTCCAGTACTTTGGCCACCTCATGAGAAGAGAAGACTCCCTGGAAAAGACCCTGATGTTGGGAAAGATGGAGGGCACAAGGAGAAGGGGACAACAGAGGACGAGATGGTTGGACAGTGTTCTTGAAGCTACAAACATGAGTCTGACCAAACTGCGGGAGGCAGTGGAAGACAGGAGTGCCTGGCATGCTCTGGTCCAGGGGGTCACAAAGAGTCGGACATGACTAAACGACTAAACAACAACAAAAAAGGTTCATAAATGTACCAAGCAAACACGTACATAGATATATAGGCCACATGTCTGAAGCTGCACAGGAGAGCAGCCATTAAGCCATTTTGACTCCCAGGCTGACCAGGTGTTTTCTCTGCAAGGTCAAATGGAAGAGCCTCCCCATTGTCTTTTCCTTCACAAATCCTGTCTTAAGGGTATGTCTGTGTATGAATAGGGTGAGCCTGTGACTTGGCTCAGGAACTAAGTACTTATCATTACAAAAGACTGGCCAGGCTCCCCAGGGTATCAATCCAGTAAACATTAACAGGTAACCTGCCAGACAGGTAAACAACCCGCTCAGATTTCTGCCTTAGCCCGTCCTTTCTGTGATGTAGGTATGATGTATCTGGGGGGGAGGGTCTTGAGCTGCACCCCTTCTGTGATGTAGGTATGATGTTTCTAGGGGTGGTCTTTGACTCCAAGGTGGGCAATTTAAAATGTGTATTAAGGGTGGACACACCTTGGTTCTGGGTCCTCCTCCTTCTCCTGTGTGTGAAGGGGGCACCCTGTTGCAACAGTTCAATAAAGATCAGGCTTACAAGCTGCTTTGCTTCTCAATATTCTCTGGTTGGCCTCTGTTTTTTCCTCCCTCCAAAGGACTCTGTAAGGGCTCGTGTCCCCCATAAGGGAATAAGGGCAGATTTTTCATTTATTACAAAGCCCAGTTATGTCACCCCTTGTCTGCAAAGCCACCTCTCCCATCCCCAAAATAGATGTCTCCTCACGCAACCCTCCTCTGGTTGTATAAGATTCTGCAAAGTACACCATTGAATACACCAAAATACACCAACCTGGTGACATTAAACATAGTCCATATACAATTATAGACCTAAAATAAAGTTAAAATAAAGCACAGGTATGTGAAGGTAGCAACTAGAACTATTGTTATAGATGTGCGGGGGGGACCTCCCATTAATAAATGGTAGAATTTTGATTATTTTGAATATTGAAGGGGAAATTGCAGGCCAGTAGAAAAATGCATTCTAAGCTTCCTTTCCAAGCCAGGGCCACACCTCAGCAGAAAGTGAGGGTGGTGTCCAGCTTCTGTACTTTATGGATGAACAAAGGCAAGGTTACACAACATGAAGCCTATTATTTTAAGGGAAATAATCCAAGTATTCAAATGTCCTGAGTTACTATATCAGCCATATTCTTTCATAGGCCAAGGGGGTTTCTTGGCCATGTTCCTCCTTACAAATAAAGCCAGACCAAACAGGTACGAAATTGTCATTTCTTTCTTTGGTCTCTTTGGTCTTCAAGGACTCTCTGCTTGTTTTGCCAGTTAACACTGCAGGTTCTTTAAAGGATCTTTCGTAGACAATATGAGGGAAAAGAGGTTTTTATTTGAACAAAATAGGAAAACCTCAAACAGCAACAAACCCCACCCCCCTCAAATAGTATGCCTTTTTAAACAGCAATAAAAAACCTTACACTAAGAAATAAACAATCCCCCCACCAGACCTTCACCCACATAGAGCACCCGATCCAGCCATAGGGAGTATTTGGTCCATCATCCTACTTGACTACGTCGCCCTGCACCATTTGGACCTGCCCCAACCAGGTGGGGCTGGATGTCTCCACGGCTGTTACCTGTGGCAATTAGGGCTCCTCATCTGGGCAATCCAGCCCTAGCTGGACCACCTTCAAGGGCAGGAGTGCTCCTACGGGGACTCACATGAAGGGTTGGTAGCGCAAGGATTGGAGCAGGGTGACGTAGTTGGAGAGGATGACAGACCAAATGCTGCTGAGGCTCCCTATGGCTGGATCTGGTGCTTCTATGGGGGTGAAGGTCTGGTGGGGGAATTGTTTCTCTGGGATTGTTCCTCTGGAGTTATTTCTCAGTACATTCATACCTTGGAAGTTGAAGGGAATCCGGTCCAGAAGTCTGTTCAACTTCCAAAATGTTCAAAAACCAAAGTGCGGCTTCAGATTGGTTGCAGGAGGCTCCTGCAGCCAATCGGAAGCTGCAAAAGCCCTGTCAGATGTTCAGCTTCCAAAAATGGTTTGCACACCATAACACTTGGGAGCGGTGTTTGGGAGCCAAAACGTTCGAGAACTAAGCTGTTTGAAAACCAAGGTACAACTGTATAAGAGAGTTTAAGAAGGTGGTGGCACTCTGTATGTCAAAGGGCATTCAACCCACAAGCTAGAAATCCCAAAAGGAGCAGAAACACAGTGGTGTGATACATAGCACCAAGAGTAATTTAGTACTCTGGACTAGTACTATCATCCCTCCAACCAAATTGCCCAGGAAAGAGGAAGTGTTGTACTAGGTAGATGCCTGTTCCAGTCATGCCAAAGAGGTAAAATGCCTTAAAAATGACAGTGCCCTAGAACAATTTGTCATGAAACCAACTAGTGGGGCAGAGTCCATAGATTTAAGATTAAACTCGTCAATGACCTGGTGTGAGATGCAAATATTATTGAACTAAATGGGAACACTGAGCATGTAGCTATTAAAACCCAATGTGGAAAATTGTCAAGTAATAACAAGTGTCACATATGACTACAACCGTGTATATGTATGTTGTGTTTAAAGATGTGTTTGTCAGCACATATGTGTGTCATCTGTACTTTACATGTTTGCTGCACAAATACTCATGAAAACACATTTGCCACAAGCATGTGAAGAGTTTCCAATTCTTTATTTATCCTAGTTACAAATCTGGCCCTGGTTCCCAGTTGTACGCAGCTTGTTAAACGTATATTCCAAAAGAAGCTTTCTATAAAAAGGAAGTGTATCTATTAACATAACATTCATTCCCAGTTTGCTGCAGATAAGTTTTTGTGGCACAACTGTTAGAGATAACACATGTTGAACGTTTTGTACACTCTAAGGCACTATGTACCGTATTTTTCGCTCTATAGGACGCACTTTTTCCCCTTCAAAAATGAAGGGGAAATGTGTGTGCGTCCTATGGAGCGAAGACGCCATAGCCCCACGACCCTCTCCTGGCTGGAGAGGTGACGCGCGGCTATGACAGGAGCCTCTATAGCCGCGCGTCACCTCTCCAGCCGGGAGAGCGCGCGCGGGGCTAAAGCAGCCCCCCGCGACCCTCTCCCGGCTAGAGAGGTGACGCGCAGCTATGGCAGGAGCCTCTATAGCCGCGTGGCTATGGCAGCAGCCTCTTTAGCCGCGCGTCACCTCTCCAGCCGGGAGAGCGTGTGCGGGGCTAAAGCAGCCATAGCCCCGCAACCCTCTCCCGGCTGGAGAGGTGACGCGCGGCTATGGCAGGAGCCTCTTTAGCTGCGCGCCACCTCTTCAGCTGGGAGAGTCTGTGCGGGGCTAAAGAAGCCATAGCCCCGCGACCCTGTCCCAGCTGGAGAAGTGACGTGCGACTATGGCAGCAGCCTCTCCGCTGCGCCTTTCCGCTGCTCCCCGACCTGCTCTTTGGGGCTGGTGGTGGGCTTCCCCCCGCCAGCCCCAAAGAGCAGGTCGAAAGGAACCTGAAGCCTGGAGAGCAAGAGGGGTCGGTGCACACCGACCCCTCTCGCTCTCCAGGCTTCCAAGATAGCCGCCTGAACGCACCTAAACGGCACCTTGTTTTAGAGCGGGAAAACAAGAGGGGGAAAATTCTCCCTCTCTCTGCGTAGCGCCTCCTGCCGCTTCGCTGAAGGGGCGCTGGGCAGAGAGGGGGAGATTTTTTTTCTTGTTCTCCCCCCTCTAAAACAAGGTGCGTCCTATTGTCCGGTGCGTCCTATGGTGCGAAAAATACGGTAAGTGCTAAGATTGTAACATTCAGATCCCCACTGATTTTAGTAATGCATTTCACAGTAATATTTAAAAATGATTTCATTTAAATATAAATATGTGAAGGAGAACAATGCTCAGCTCTTTGAATAAATTTTATTTGCTACTCTAAAGAATACTATGTCTGCCCAGTACTAAAAGAAACAAGCATTTATTAGTTCGTATACAAATCTACATGGTATTTTAAATTAAGTACCAGAAAATCATGAAGACAGTACTTTCATAGTGATTAAATTACAACGTTCAAAGAGTTTTTGCTTTAGAAAGCACAGGCTGTAAAAATGCACTGTTCATAAATAGTGAGCAGTATGCTCTAGTTCATTCACTGTACTGCAGAATATAAATATATTTGATATACTGCATATACAGAATACCTCAACACATTCATCTGTATTACCATAGTATTCTGTGCTACATGAATTGTTTCTCTTAAAGTTGCCCAGCAGATACTTCTGGGCAATGAAGTGCTAATGCAGCAGTTTGACTTCACCCCGGAGGTGCACTCCATTGTCTCCTGAGACAAATGCCAACAATATGTTACTAAGCCTAACTGTTAAGTTTATCATTGAGATCAACACAAGCTATGGACTTTTTGGTTTTCTATTGGGAACACACATTTTCAGCCTCAAGCATGTATTTCCCCATATGAAGAGCATCTGTTTCTGTAGCTGTAACTGAAGGAGAGACTGCAACTAAGTATTTAACTTTTTTTTATTACAGCAAACACTTTGAATATTAACAGGAAGGTGATACAAGCTTGCCTATCAAGCAAGTAAAATCTTCACACACATAAAAGGAGTAAGAAATAATAGAACAGTATTTTAGAAAGCTGAACACAACAAGGGTTTGGGGAACATGAACCATTACATGTCTGATCAAATTGGTAACTGAAACTTAACATCCACTTGAGCTTGCTTTGCTAAGGTGACTATTTCAGAGAGTTTCACAACCTGAAAGACAAAACAAAAATCACCTTGAGATATTTTGTTTCCATAAGATATTAAAAATCTTCAACAAGTACAGGTGAAATGACAACAAATAAAAAGTAATTTGGGTGATTAACAGTATGAATAACTGCAAAATGTTACAGCTAAGTCAGATGGAAGAAATAGCTTACAGAGTGTAACAAAACCTCAGAAAGGAAGTCATATCAGTCTAATGCTCTGAAAGATGAAGTCACCTGACTGCTTAATATGTACAAGGATGAAGAACCTCAGGCCCAGGTGCCAAATGTGGGCCCTTTGGAACTGATCTGCCAGGCCTGAACTTGGGAAAGTAATGTTAGCCACATCGTTGCCAGAAGCATGCGTGTGGATTCTGGGCACCTTGGGAGCTGCTGTAAGTGCGTGCTTTTGTCAATAAAAAATTAAACCATTGTCCGTTTGCCCTCCTTGGCTGGGTGTGCACAGGACATGGGGACATGAAGAGCAAGTGAAGGTGATCTGAGAGCGAGGGGAAGGTGGTCTGAAAGCAAGCAGAGGTTCAGTCTGAGTGAAAGGCCCCCAAACACAAGACAGCTTCTTCCTCAAGGTGGGAAAGCTAAAAAGCAGAATGTGTTCCCACAGTGCAAGAGAAACTGGCTGTGCTGGACTGCTTGACTGTCTGCACTGGCACGGGGATATGGCCCGAACGAGTCCAGCATCCGTGCCATCAAGGTGTGCAAAGAAGGAGATCCATGGGGCTGTGGCATCAAGTGCTCCATTACCTGCCAAGGTGACCAGCCAGGGGTATTCCAAGGCTTTACCACTGTAGAAGGTAGGACGGAAGGCTGTAATTCTCTCATCCACTTCTCTCTCTAAGCTGTCTATTCACTCTACCTGTGATCTCCAACTTTCCCTCAGAGCCACCTAACAAACTCCTCCTCAGACACTGATCAGGGCAAAAAAGGGTTGTGCCTCAAGCACTTGCTTCCCAGAGTATCATTAAGTTACTATGCATTCATCAGTTTACATAATTATATGCGCATTCTTTCAAAACATGTACAGCTATATGCATGGTCTCTTATCCTGAATAAGGTAGGAGTCTAGTTATAAGTATATTGATTATGAACAGATGTAGACAGAAGCTGCCCTCCATGGGTTGAAAAGTCAAACACCACTAATCGCAGGGTTGTGGGTTTGAGCCTCACGTTGGGCAAAAAAGATTCCTGCATTGCAGGGGTTGGACTACATGACCCTCGTGGTCCCTTTCAACTCTACAATTATATGATTCTATGACCTGCAGCGGGGAGTTTTCTGTGCCTGTGGGGGCTCCCTGCACAATTTAGACCCCTGGTTTACTCTGTGGTTCAACTTGCACAGGGAGCCTCCACAAGCATAGAAGGCTTCCTGCCGCAGACGTTTGCCCTCCAACATGGTGAGCAGCAGGCGTAGAGCAGGGATGTGGTGAAGCCAGACGGTCCGATTTAGAATTGTGTGATCATACTGAGAGCCTTAACAGGACTAGATTCTTACAGCCACCTGACTGTGCATACGTACATTTTGCGGTATACTACAGTATGTGAAGAATCCTAGAACACTGAAAGCTTAAGAGTGCCATTTCATCATGTTTAGGTAAGTTAACAATGCTTATCAAAAATGTGTTACAGCAAGAATTTATACAAATAAATTTTAGCTCACCATTTTAGCAGCTTCATCCAAGTCATCACAGGCAAGTATTTTCAGACCACTGGCTGTTATTAAAGCTTTAGCATCATCAACTCGTGTACCTACATAGTTAAGATTTTATATTTCAGGATTCACAGGTTATTTCTGTCAATGTTATCCAGACACAGGACATAGTAATTAGTACAACAGTGTGGCCTTGATTGAAGTAGCTACACTGCTTCTCTTTCCTTACAACCAATCTTTTTCAAAATCATATGACAATATATTTTAAGGCTAGAGTGGGAGTCCAGTTGTCCAAGAGGCAAAAGCTTTGTCAGTTTTGGGTGCCCTTACTGCGACATGGCAGGCAATTGTATGTGCACCAACCTCTGCTCCGCTAACTTCAGAGTGAGATTTGTGCCGCTTATGTTCCAGTTTTTGTCCAGCTTCTTCATAGCACATAGCTCTCTAGAATGCCAAGGAGTTACCGTAATCAGGCACTGCAATGCTGGAAAGAACACTCAGGAGTGATCAGGCACTGCCTGCCTCATCTCTCCATTACAAAGGAACTTTGGAAGGATCATCCACTTTTCCCACTGGAAAATTCTCCAGAGTATTCAGGAATCTATCAATTTCTGCCACAAGCCTGCCAGTCCACCCCCTGCTACCACCTCAAACCTTACTAAATATTGGTGACATCTGGAAACCAGTCATTGAGATAATTTGGATTCAGCAACTCTCCTGACCAGGAGAGTTTTAAACTAGATCTTCAAGGGGGAGGGAGACAACATTACAAATGACAGAAGAACACCTGGTATTTTGAATAATAGCTGCATTTATGCACAAAAAATAAGGTGGCATTTCAGAAACCTGCTAAAGGGCAAGAAGCTACAAGAAAGAAGCAGCTGGAGGGAACAACACATGGTTTCAGTTGTATCTAAACAAATGCACAGAGTATGGGAAACAAGCAAGACAAACTGGAGCTTTTAATACAGGAAGGTAAATATAACCTGGTTGGTAATAATAAACTCTCCTTCCTTGGACGTTTTTAAGCATCTGTCATGGATGCTTCAGTTGAGATTCCTGCATTTCAGGGGGTTGGATTAGTGTCTCTTCCAACTCCACAATCCTATGATTCCATTAATGAACCCCAGTGCTTAAGTCTATATTTTTAGCATCACTGACTGATATATCTTGATATATAGGAGGAAAATATAAGCTTGTGGTATGTCAATGAATGTCTAACTTCAACAGTAAAAGGGACTCTGTACAATTATAAAAGGTACAGATTTAAGAGAAGCTGTAAAAGATTATTCATTGTGTTACAGGCTCTGCTTTTCTATATTTTGTACTGCAAAGCATGCAGAAGCAGCATTCGAAATTAACCCATCACCAGCGGCTTTTTGTGACTCAGGGGTGCCACCTAGCAACCAAGTTGAGATTTGCAGTCACATGGTTTGCGACTAGCTGAGCGGCAGAGCCGAGATTGAGATTCCTGCATTGCTGGAGGTTGGACTGGATGACCTTTGGGATCCCTTCCAACTCTACAATCCTATGATTCTTTTATTGTAAAATGCTCACCTTGTAACCGTACAACAATAGGTATTTTAATCTCCAAATCTTTTACTGCCATAATTATTCCCTGTGAGATCACATCACATCGCATAATGCCTCCAAAAATATTCACCAGAATAGCCTGCACCTGTGTAAAAAAGTACATAGAACTGTAAACATAACGGAGCACAGATTCATTCCGTCTTCTGATAAGAAAATAAAGCCTGTTCTGCAAAAGGAAGATCGTTGAATAGTTTGCTAATTTGTAGACATGATGCAATTATGTGGCTGCAAAAGAGCATATAATTGGTAATATGTTTTTCTTAATACCTTTGAATTTATAGTTTTAGGCAACCATGCTTGGCAGGCATCACCACATGTCCAAACATACAAGAGACTAATGCAGTCATAACACTGGGTTTTGGAAATATATCTTGCCTTAGAAAAAGACACACACACACAGGCAGCAGTTTTTAGGAGGGAGCCATTATGAGAGACCCAGCCCAACGGGACAGTCAGGGTTTTTACCTACTTTGACCCACCTTAAACCAAGGCAGCTATGCGGTGATTCAGACTGGTGGGACAGACAGAGAGGAGCCACTGAGTAAGGGAACCAGCAGGGAAGCATTGGAGACAGAGATTGGGGGTGAAGGGGACTCTGATGTGGGCACCGAGTCTGATAGGGACTCTGCAAGAGAGCTCTGTTCTGGGCCCTCCCCCTCCCCCTTTCACAGCTCAAGAAAGGGGGGGGGGTGGAAACTTAGCTCCTCTGAAGTGTGTGTGTGAGTGTGTGTGTGCGCGCGCGCTGACTCTCTGGGTGTTAAGCAATAAAAGTTAAGTGCCATCAAGTCTCATGCCCGCTTCTGATTTACGGCATCAGGCAACAGTTTGCAGAGCTATTCTGGCATTCTACTTCTTCCCTAAATCCTTGTATGGAGGTCATTTCCATTTCCATGTGACCATCTGCTTCCTTCCATTGATTATTTCTTGATCCAGTCTTCCTCCCAACTTTTCATCAATTTGATCTGGGGCATCTATGTATTCTCCCTTTCCATTTTTTACCTCATATTCCTCTGGCTCCTTTTGTTTGCATCACCATCTGGCTAATATTCTTTATCTTCATCAAACATTGATCTAATCGTTTTTAATTGTCCAGCTATCAACTGCTGAACAATACCAACAGTCACTTTTATCATGTTGGAAACTTTGAATGTTTTGGTTATTATTAACCACTCAATTCACCTCAACATAACTTCATTAAAAACCAAAGTATTGACATTCTGCAGCTGCAACTGTTATCTCAAAACAAATTCTTCTTCTCATGGCTAGTGATAATTACTCCACTTTCAATTTTTCGAATTCTTTAGGTGGCAGGAAGCAAAAAAAAAAGGTAACGGAATTTCTATAATCTCTCTTGTCCACCATAAATCAATCTTACGCTTTCCTTTAGATAGTTTAACAATTCATTTACTTTCTGTTTTTTCCAGCAACAGAAAGTGGTTTTTTAAAAAAATATTTATTAATTTATAAGAGTACAAAATACAGCACTGAAGAATAAAAAGGAAGGGAAAAAAGGGGGGGAATAGATACATTACATCAATCCATAATTCTATTCCATCAACTTCCCATCCATGGCTCCCTAAATTTCCAATTCCTGCTGCATATTCTATTTTTTCTAACTATTTAAACATTCAAATTCTTCTCATTATAAACTTTAACTGCTGAGCTTACTTCAAACTGATTAAAGTTCTAACATTTTTACAATGGTTTTTAAGGTAGTCTAGAAATGGCTTCAATTTCTCTTTTAAAATTTTCTCTTCTTGCTCTCTAATTTCGCTGGTTGAGCTTGCTAATTCTGTGTATTCCACTAATTTCATCTGCCACTCCTGCTTTGTGGATATTATCTCCTCAACAAAGTGGTATTCACAGATTTTCAGATGGTAGATCTTCGCCAGCAGATGGAGAGGGAGGGAGGGCTCTCATTACAGTTTTCTTATCCCAAAGATGTTTTAAAGGGTTTTAAAAAGAGAGGGTGCAATTCAATTGCCTGTTTTCAGGCAACTGCGTGGCATTTGGACATGATGGCATTCTCCTGTTTGTCAGCCTACTGCCATTGACAGCCATAAATTTGTCTAATCCTCATTTTATAGCCGCTGAAATTTCTGCCCACCACTATCTCTTGTGGGAGCAAATTTCATAGTTTAACTATGCACTGTGTAAAGCACTTACTTTTATCTGTTCTGAATCTTCCAGCATTCAGTTTCACTGAATGTCCCTCAGTCAAGTATTATGAGAGAGGGAGAAAAAGTTTTTTTCTCTATCAACTTTCTCCAGACTATGGCAAATTCCAAGCACCTCTATCATGCCACCTCTTACTGCTTTTTCCTCTAACTCATTCCCTAAGGGGCAGGAGCTCATTGCACCAAGCACACATCCATCACTTCAGTCCAACAGGCAGACAGCTGCACATGTGACAATCACTGGCATACACCATTGCTGCCTTTTTAGCTGTGTATCTATTTGGTAGTTTGAGTTAATTTACCCTCTAGCTCAAGGAGAGGTTCCTATATCCCTGGCTAGCTTCTACCACCTGCTACTACAGCCAATGAGATCAGGCAGTGTGGATCAAATCCCTAAGAGTAGGAATTTGAATGAGATGTGAATTTAGATGGGAATGGGGAACAGACAAGAGGGGAGGCGTGAGTTAGAATTAATCCCTGTAGAAGATAGCTTCTATATATATATAGATATATGTATGGTTTCAGCTAAGTCTTATTTCCATCTAAAGTCTATACTTTTAAAATTAATGAAACCTGAAAAAAATACTAAAGGTTTTTAAAGCTCAAGTTACCATGCAGTTTTAACTTACACTATAGATTACATCAACGGAACTAGGACACGACTGTGCTTAGAGGTCAGGATGTTCCTTGAAAGAAGATGCCTGCTCATAGGAGAAAAAGTAACCTGCATTTCTGACTAGCAGCAATACTTGATTAACTAAACATCAGGTTAAACAGAGAACTCTAAATAGCAACTGTGTTCTTACCTTTTTATCTGATGTAATCAGTTTAAAGGCCTCTGTTACTTGTTGCACTGTAGCACCACCTCCAACATCAAGAAAATTTGCTGGGGTGCCTCCATGAAGTTTAATTATATCCATAGTGGCCATTGCAAGACCAGCTCCATTCACTGAAAGAGGGGCAGAAAAAAGAAAACAGTAACTATTGCAGGCATTGCTGCATCTTTAGTTCCTATATTCAGCATTCACCACGCCCAACATACCAAGACATCCGATGCTTCCATCTAATCCTATATAATTGAGATCTGCTTTGGCTGCATCTCTGTCTCGCTGGTCTTCCTGGGTCCAGTCCTGCAGGCCGAATATTTTCTGCTGACGATAAGCCGAATTGCTATCAAAATTTATCTTTGCGTCCATACACATCACTTGGAAAAACAAACAAGTTGTGTTTAGACCCCTTAATGCTAAGAACAGTAACTTCCCAAGTTATCTATGTGGGCTAGTCTAAACACAGCACAGATTAAGGTAGCAGAGTCCTGGGCCAGTTTAACATGAAGAAGACATTGTATTTCCAAATGTCGCATAACATGCAAATTCCCTGAAAGCAGAAATCAAGCCTTGCTTGCTCTCTGATGTGCAATAATATGTTTCCTGCCTGCTGTGCTGGTTTTGTGCATGCAGGGAACTTTTAACAGCAGTCAAATTCAGGAGTGGCATTCCCCCATCTGGAACCTGAAGCGATGCACTACACTCTTTCACCTCATCCTGCTACATGTATAGACCATCAAAGTTACGATATTTCTTCCCAAAGCCAAGAACATACACGAGAAAGTCAGAGAAAATGGTGTGCGTAGAAGAGGCTCCTACACAAAGGGAACAAATGGGAAAGCCAAACTGATTTAACTCGGAAGAGCCAACACTCCCCCCCCCCCAAAAAAAAGAGAGAGAGAGAGAGGAATCAGATTGAGCACATTTAAGGGATACACTGACCAAATTTCTTAATCTTGTCACGCTACATGTAACTGACAGTCCTAAAAATGTCTTCTCGCTGCAGTTTGTAGATCCATTTAAAGCATAAGATCGCTTTTGGACAATGCCAAAACACATCTTAAAAAGGTAAATCTAGTTTGGGGTTTTGTTTTGGGTTTTTAAATCCTCTTAATAAAACATGAGCAAAAACTCAGATATCCTATTTTGTAATTAAAGTTAATAAATTCCACAATTAAGTTTTCAAAGTGAAACAATTCCAAAAGAAAGTACTTTACCAATCCCTGTAGAATCTTCAACCATGGGGTTAATTTCTACCATAGTAGCATCAAATTTAATGAAGAGGTTGTAAATCTTAATCATATTATCAGCTGCTTCGTTTACCAAATTAGCAGGAAACCCCATTTTCTTGGCCAGCTGGAATTGGAAAACAAAAACACAGAAGGAACCTTTATCAATCAAAAACAAGAAAACTCAGAAAGAATAGGCACATTTCAAGCTACCTTACATATAAGCCAGAGATGGAAAACCATCCCCCTCCCCAAGTGAGCCACTCTGCTACACACCTACACACAACCATCCTCTGTTCTAACTCTTACTAACTCTTTTGGGGAGGTGGAAGATTCAGATCTAGACTATGGCATCAAGGAATGGGGGGGGGGCTTTAACTTTCCCCCCAGCTACAAAGATCCAGACACAAGCATTCCTCAGACTCTAAGTCTGCTATTGGTATTGGAATAAATGTTCCTATTGAACCAAACAGGAAGACAGACTGCAGGGACTGCAGGGATTGTGGTGATCTGAACAACAGTAGGGAGCAAAGAGTTATAAAGAACCCTCCTGCCCCTCCACCAAGATTGGGTTTCCATGCCTACAATTAGCTGTATTTCCCTGCTAGCCACAAGGAAAAAAAGCTCCTCCCTGAAGTCAACACGGTGGACGGAGCAAAGCCAAGACCGAGAGGTTCTGTGGGCAAGATGGAATCATCCATGGGTGGAATTAGGCCCACTCCTAGTGAAGGTTAATCTGTTGTTGTTGTATTATATACCATATTTTTCACCCTATAGGACGCACCGGCCCATAGAACGCACCTAGTTTTTTGGGGGGGGAAATAAAGGGGAAAAAATTATTCCCCCCCCCCCAAGCCACGGATATCTGCCCGAAGCGCGGGGCGCTCTGCTTTGGTGCACCCCGCGCTCTGGGCAAGCAGACTGCTAGCCGCAGCCTAGGGAGCCCTGCGGGAACTCCCGCAGGGCTCCCTAGGCTGTGGATGTCTGCCCGAAGCGCGGGGCGCTCTGCTTTGGTGCGCCCCGTGCTCCGGGCAAGCAGGGTGCGGGTGTCTGCCTGAAGCGCGGGGCACTCTGCTTCGGCGCGCCCCGTGCTCCGGGCAAGCAGGCTGCTATCCGCAGCCTAGGGAGCCCTGCGAGAACTCCCGCAGGCTCTATGCTACAACAGCAGCAAGAATACTCATCGCAAAGTATTGGAAGACACAAGAGCTACCCACACTGGAGGAATGGCAGATGAAAATGATGGACTACATGGAATTGGCGGAAATGACTGGCAGAATCCGTGACCAGGGAGAAGAGTCGGTGGAAGAAGATTGGAAGAAATTTAAAGATTATTTACAGAAATATTGCAAAATTAATGAATGTTAGAGTGATGTTGGATTGAAGTTAAGTGGCTTCTAGCTGTACAGGCTTTAAAGTTATAAATATATCAAGATTAAGGATTAGGATTAAAAAGGTTAAAAGAATGGAAAAATTGGTTTTTAATAGGTAAAAATTTAATGTTATAATATATTAAGATTAAGGATTGGGATTAAAAGGGAGGGAAAGAAATTGCTGGACTAACAAACTGAATTGGAATACAAAAGAGGGAGGTATGAGGAGGTCCGGGAAATAAGTAAATGTAAAAGAAGTGATGAAAAGACGGAATTGTTTTTAACTGCTTTTTCTTTTTTCTTTTTGTATTTTGTATTGTGTATTTTTCCTTTTATTTTTAAATTCTTCTTTTTTATTAATGTGATTCTTTTTTTGTGAAACTTTAATAAATATCTTATAAAAAAAAAAGAGAGAGAGAACTCCCGCAGGCTCCCCAGGCTTGCTGATAGCTTCCTGATAGCTTCTCCATGCTTCAGCGAAAGCATGCATTCGCCCCATAGGACGCACACAGATTTCCCCTTCATTTTTGGAGGGGGAAAAGTGCGTCCTATAGGGCGAAAAATACGGTATCTATTTATGCCCAATCTTTTTCCCTGACAGGGACTCAAGCTGGCTTACAGATAAAAATAAGAACCCCTAAAACATAGAAAACACATTTTAAAAAATAAAACATAAAATAAACATTGATAGAATTAACACTAACACCACCCTGAGGCTCTGTCAGGAGAAAAGGCAGGGAATATAATTAACATAATACAATTACTGTACTGTACTGTACTGTACTGTACTATATGGCTGCTGTTGTCTTGCTTTTTCAAGGGAAATAATAGTCCTGCTCTATTTGGCCTTGCTTAGACTCCACCTGGAGTCCTGTGTCCAGTTCTGGGTGCCACAGTTTAAGGATATTGACAAGTTGGACCATGTGCAGAAGAGGGCAACCAAGATGATCAAGGGCCTGGAAATCAAGCCTTATAAGGAATGGTTCAAGGAGTTGGGGATGTTTATCCTGGGAAACAGGAGACTGAGAGGAGATATGACAGCCATCCTCATTTATCTAAAGGGCTGTCAGATAGAAGATGTTGGACCTCCAGAGTTGGACCTGAACAAATGGATTTGTGTTACAAAAGGAGATTCCAACTAAACATCAGGAAGAACTTTTTGACAGTAAAAGATGTTTGACAGTGGAATGGACTCCCTTGGAAACTGGTGGATTCTTTTTCACAGGAAGCTTTTAAGCAGAAGTTGGATGGCCAACTGTCATGGATGCTGTAGTTGTGCTTGCTCCAGCAGCATATATGCTAAAATTGGAACAATACAGAGAAGATTAGCATATCATCAATGCTTCAGTTGAGATTCCTGCATTGCAAGGAGTTGGACTAGATTGTTTTTTATTATTTTATTAGTTTTATTAGCTGCTTTTTCCACAGGCAACCCAAAGCAACTTAAATTAAAACCAGATAAGAAGAACAAAAACACATTAAAAAATCTCACCCCCTCTAAAAGGTCCTAGATCATAAAAACCAGGGGCTGGTTGAAGAGGAATGTTTTTGCCTGGTGAAAACTCTATGGAGCAAATGTTTAGGGGCACAGGAGGCTGCTGGAGCAAGGTGGAGGGGGGGAGTAGAGGAGGAAGGAGCAAAAATATCCTCCTCACCTATTTCTACTCGCAGCAGCATTCACCCCACGGGGTTTTTCTCTGCACAACTCTAAATCAAAACCATTAAAGAACCTGAAGATCCAGTGTTATATCTTTTACTTAAACAGACCATATGTGTACAGGTTATAGAGAAGCTGTCGCTGAACAAACAATGCATATTTCAGTACCCTGACGGCCTGCTCCTTTTGAATGCCTTCTACAATGTCAACTGGTTCCTTAGCTATGGCATCAGGATTCTCTGCAGCAACATCTTCAATATTGACACCACCCTGGGAACTGCCAATGAGTACAGGACCCTGAAAAGAGAAACACTTTTCAACAAGGTCTTTTTACAATCCCCAAAATATTAAAGTAATTTTGTAACACACTTGTGGGTTGAATATGAAAAATATACAATTAGATACTACACAGAAACTGAGTGTTCAGTTATACGCCTAGAAAAACCTAGAAACACAGAATAACTCATTTACGATAGCCTGGTTGCCAGCCAGCTATTTGAGTGCCGGTTGACTGAAAGGTAAAGGTTATCAATTAGTCAATAAAAAAACTATAGGTGTGGCAGCTGGAAATTTACAGGCCCCTAATTCAGTCCTGGAGACTCGAGTCTTTCTTGCTATCATATCTTAACTACCTTCTAAAAACCAGCTGTCTGAAAATATTCCAATGAATGTGGTTGGGAAAGGTGGTTATATCATTCACACGAGAAATTCTTATTTATGTGCTTGTGAACTTTCAGAGAAAGGCAGAGTAGAACTCAAATCTAATATTTGCCCCCCAAACGACTGGCCAGCGAAACAAGCTACTAAAAAAAGGGGGCACCGCTACCTCCAGTAGGAATCAATATATTTTTAGAAGAAATTAGTCATGATCAGCACTTTCCCAGTGCTGGGAACTCCTAAAGCGTTTTATGTTTTTATCAATTCATTCTTGGAAGACAATTGAAGACACTGGAGGTTTAGTACCAACATGCAGTGCATAAGATAAGAATTTTAAACAGATTCTGTAGTTTTCATTTTATGCGAAAATAACTTTAATCCAAGCCAAAGAAGAACCCCTCTCCTGCTCTCCACTACCATGGCCAGTTAGCCCCCCCAAATTTGCTACCACCCATAATCCAGCCTGGCTCCATTTCTGCCAGGGTAGGCTATAAAATGAAAAATTGTATTCAAGTCTAAGTATTTTAAAATCTTATTCATGTCCCTAAAGCTGTGCTCTTATTTACACTCTTGTTAAGCACAAAAGAAAAGATGATGGTTTAAAATGCACCCAGTATTTTCTAGGAAAGGACCCTTTCAGCTGCTGTCCTCAAGAGGACTCCAAAAGGCTGCTGTAGAACTTGTCACAGACGCATGCATGGTATTTCTCTTGAAAGGACTCTTGCCTGTTTACTAAACTTATACAGGTAAGAAGCTATTTGGGGATTTACTAAAGGCTACTGCAGAAAAGGAAAACCTCTAAAAAACTCAGATGCTCAGATATCTAATCAAAACCTTACATTGATAAACACTTCTGTCACCAAGCACCTTACAATTCATATGTCCTATGAGGCACCTAATTGCTTCATACTATAGTAAATAACACTGACAATGTTTGATAGCAGAATGTTGTTTTTTAAATACATACTAGAAAAACAAAAACAAAAGATTTTGTCCAGATTGAGAACTAGGGTACTACAGTTAAACCTTGGTTGTCAAACATAAACCGTACCGGAAGCCCCTTCACAAAACAGAGCTGTTCAGGAACAGAGGTTTGACTGTATAATCCATGTTTTGCTCTACTAACTATCCTTCTGAAGACAGCTTAAAAGTCTTTGTCCCAACCAAAAACACTAAACTCTATGATAATAATAATAATAATAATAATAATAATAATAATTTATTATTTATACCCCGCCCATCTGGCTGGGCTTCCCCACCCACTCTGGGCGGCTTCCAACAAAATATTAAAATACTGTAATGCATCAAACATTAAAAGCTTCCCTGAACAGGGCTGCCTTCAGATGTCTTCTAAAAGTCTGGTAGTTGTTGTTCTCTTTGACATCTGGTGGGAGGGCGTTCCACAGGGCGGGCGCCACTACCGAGAAGGCCCTCTGCCTGGTTCCTTGTAACTTGGCTTCTCGCAGTGAGGGAACCGCCAGAAGGCCCTCGGAGCTGGACCTCAGTGTCTGGGGTGAAAGATGCGGGTGGAGACGTTCCTTCAGATATACTGGACCGAGGCCGTTTAGGGCTTTAAAGGTCAGTACCAACACTTTGAATTGTGCTCGGAAACGTACTGGCGTAAAAAGCATTTCTCCTCAAATAGACTACTCACCTGAAATGATCGTTCCATGGTTATTGCAAAATAGTACTCTCTCCTGGGATATCTGCGCTCACAGATAAATACTTGATTGCATATTCTGCCCTTTTCTCCTGTCTGCTTTGTATACAGTTTTTTCCCAATCATTTTGGAGGAAATCTCTCTTGCTTCTTCTGGACTAATAAATAAATATTATTTATTAATTTTATTTATTTGTGTAGCCAAAGCCATCACAAAACAAAACACATTAAACAGAATAAAATACATTAAACAGAATAAAATATATTACACAATTAAAATAATTATTAAAGTATTATTCTGTCAGATAAGAGTTTGCTTCCCCAAAGAATTTAATTTATTATCCCCACAAACATTTCTTCTTAAAATTGCCACTCTAAAAGCGAACAGGCCTCTTTTTCAGAGTTGTAGGGTGACCTGTCCCCTAATAAAATTAAAAAGTATTCACAAAATACTAGATCACCCTAAGATGCATGTTATCTAATCTACTATACCAAAAAGAGATCAAAGTCCCAAAATGAAGTTGCTGAAGTTTAAGTAATATTTCAAGCATTCTAAAAATACAAATACTGAAACAATTCTAGTAAATAGTTATGCATAGTAAATGCCCCTGGGCTATTAATGTTTTTGCTTTCTGTGTTAATTAATTAGAAGCTCAACTTACGAAAATACTATTTTCACTCCTCCTTTAAGGCCACCTTCAAAGGTTCCTTTCCCTCTACCACCAGCTAAAACTTGTGCCTTTACAACAAGGTCCTTTGTACCTGGAATAGAAGGAGGGTAGACAAGAATTGTTTCAAATTAAATAATGTACAAATACTATTTGAGGGTTTTTTTTTAACCTAGGCAGATCTAGGTTTTAGAAAAGAGAATGAAAAGCTTCTTTGCAGTAGCCAAGACAGGGGCCTTTGGCAGCATGTTGGGCCTAAACAAAACTCTTGTACTGAAGTACAAGAATAATCTCACCCTGGGTCATGGTATCAGAAGCAGAGGATATTACAGTGTTTGAAGGATGTGGCATCCCCAAGTAGGCCTCTGGAAGCCCTGACCTGAGGGAACCGGAACAAGGGATAGCCCCAAAGCAAGGAGGACAAAATGCTTTTTTTTTTTTAATTCACGGAGCCTTGCAATGCAGCAGAAGAACAGGCTATAAATTAGCATGACTAGTAGTATATACAATTGGAAAGTGTCAGTAACATAACTAATGTCAAAAAGTACATCTAAGTACTTCACAGTTCACAAATCTCTGAATGGTATTCTCTCTCCTACAGTGATTTTGTAGGATCTCAGAAATTGAGAAAGAAGTAAGAATTTGAAAAATGTAAGCAGTTTTACCACTACCTATTAAGTCTCTAAAACTTCGTGCATGGAGAATTACCTGGGGGAAAACAACAAAAAGAAAACATTTACTACATCTATAGACTTCAGTTCTATACCTATTTCTTTTGCAATGTTGTAAGCTTCCTCTGGTGTCTTTGCAACCAATCCATATGGAACAGAAATGCCAGCTTCTTTTAATAGTTCCATACTTAAGTATTCATGCAGCGACAAGCTCCTTCGTTGCTGCACTTGGAACACATAGCTAGGAAACAAACCTTGTCTTCCACTGAATACCTAGGAAAATAGGAACACGACTTTCAGTTTAACAAGTCTTCATTTATTTACAGTTTACATACTTTACTATATAAACAACCAAAACGCGATCTTTTTACAGTGACACAGCCAAGGGATAAACAGCAGCTTCACCCTCTGGTTGAGATGAAGGGGATGGGGGGGTATGTAAATAATAATGAAATATATCAAACAGGGAGAAAAATGGCAAAGCAATACAGTGGTACCTCGGGTTACAGACGCTTCAGGTTACAGACTCTGCTAACCCAGAAACAGTACCTCAGGTTAAGAACTTTGCTTCAGGATGAGAACAGAAATTGCACGGTGGTGGTGCGGTGGCAGCAAAAGTGGTGCTTCAAGTTAAGAATAGTTTCAGGTTAAGAATGGACCTCCAGAATGAATTAAGTTCTGAACCCGAGGTACCACAGTACTGCTTATTATGTTGAGGAGACATTAACAATCTTAAAGTAATTGCAAATCATATTTTAGAATATACAAGACAGAAATAAGCTTAACATGAGTCAACAGTATAATGCAGCAGCAAAAAAAATTCTAATACTGTTCTAGGCTGCATTCAATAGAAGTCTAGTGACAAGATCAAGGGAAGTAATAGTACTGCTCTATTCCGCCTTGGTCAGACCACCAATTCAGGACACTACAATTTAAGAAGGATATTGACAAGATGGGATGTGTGCAGAGGAGGGCAACCAAGATGATCAAGAGTCTGAAAACCAAGCCTTATAAGGAATGGTTGAAGGAGCTGGGTATGCTTAGCCTGGAAGAGAGGAGACTGAGAGAAGATATGATAGCTGTCTTCAAATAACCCAAGGGCTGTCACATGGAGCAAGCTTGTTTTCTCCTGCTCTGGAGGGTCTTACCTGAACAATGGCTTCAAGTTACAAGAAAAGATTCCAACTAAACAGCTGGAAAAACTTTCTGTCGGTAAGAGCTGTTTGACAGTGGAACATACTCCCATGGGAGGTTGTGGACTCTCTCTCATTGGAGGTTTTTAAGTAGAAGGTGCATGGCCATCAGTCATGGATGCCTTAGCTGAGATTTCTGCCTTGTAGGGGCTGGACTAGATGACACTTGGGGTCCCATCCAATTCTATGATTCTATGAATATGTTTTAGAATGCCATTCTTTTCTGTCACTGTGTGCCTGGGGGCAGATTATCTGCTTTAGAGTCTAAATAAGTCACAATCAGTGTTAGAAAGTCAGATATATAAGCTAGGTGCCAAATGATAATACAGTGGTGCCTCGCAAGACGAAATTAATCCGTTCCGCGAGTCTCTTCGTCTTGCGGTTTTTTCATCTTGCGAAGCACGGCTATTAGCGGCTTAGCGGCTATTAGCGGCTTAGCGGCTATTAACGGCTTAGCGGCTTTAAGAAAAAGGAAACAAACTCGCAAGAACTCGCAAGACGTTTCGTCTTGCAAAGCAAGCCCATAGGGAAATTCGTCTTGCGGAACGACTCAAAAAACGGAAAACTCTTTCGTCTAGCGAGTTTTTCATCTTGCGAGGCATTCATCTTGCGGGGCACCACTGTAATAATAATAATAATAATAATAATAATAATAATAATAATTTTTATTTATACCCCGCCCTCCCCAGCCAAGGCCGGGCTCAGGGTGGCTAACAAGCAATAATAAAAACAAGTTGAATGAATACAACTTAAAAACAAGATTAAAATACATTAAAATATTGAAACATTAAAATATTAAAATGCAGCCTCATCACAGGAGGAGAAAGGTAAAAGAAAAAAGAAAGAGGGGGAGGGAATCAAATTGGCTCTAAGCCAAAGGCCAGGCAGAACAACTCTGTCTTACAGGCCCTGCGGAAAGAAATCAGCTCCTGCAGGGCCCTAGTCTCATGAGGCAGAGCGTTCCACCAGGCTGGAGCCAGTGTTGAAAAGGCCCTGGCTCTGGTTGAGGCTAATCTAACTTCCTTAGGGCCTGGGACCACTAGGGTGTTGCTATTTATGGACCTTAAGGTCCTCCGTGGGGCATACCGGGAGAGGCGGTCCCGCAGGTACGAGGTCCTAGGCCGTGAAGGGCTTTAAAGGTCAAAACCAGCACCTTAAATCTGACCCTGTACTCCACCGGGAGCCAGTGCAGCTGGAAAAGCACTGGGTGAATATGCTCCCATGGCAGAGACCCCGTGAGGAGCCTCACTGCAGCATTCTGCACCCGTTGGAGTTTCTGGGACAGCTTCAAGAGCAGTCCCGCGTAGAGCGAATTACAGTAGTCAAGCCTGGAGGTGACCGTCGCATGGATCACTGTGGCCAGGTCAGGGAGTCCTTAAATGGCTCCTTAAACCAAAATGTAATGCCTAGTTGCCATTTGGGGGCAAGGCAACTCCATTAAACATATGGCTAGTTCAGATGACAATCTTGAGTTAGGATAAGAACTTTGAAAACTTAAAAAAGAAAAGTCACTTGATGCAAGGACAGTCAACATATATATCGGCCTATTCCAGCCTCTGTTTCATAACACAACTGTGAGCAGGGCAGTGGGGTAAGTGAAGACAAGCTACATCAATTAACTACTGTATAACATTGTTCACTGCTCCTGCTCAAACATTTTTGTTCCTGAAATTCATTCTGATTGTGCAGATAAAATATAACTGATAGAATTCTACAGGATGTGGTATTAGTGTATGAAAACTGTCAAGATCCAATGATCCCCAGGCATGCACCTCCAGATGGTGGAGATGTCAGGCACCATCCTGGTGCCCAGGCAGCTTCTCTTGGTCACAAGTGGCTGATCATCAGGGGCAAAATATGCCTGGCACCTGGCTAATTTTGAACACTGTCCTGTCCCCTTTATAAAGATCTGAGGAATGAGATCATCACCCCACTCCTACTTACCATCCCAGGCCGCCCATCTGCAGCTACATTGTTCTTTCTTTTATCAGATCTAAATGATCAGACAACAGCAAAGGTTGCTAGGTTTATTGAGGGTGCAATGAGATTAAGGGCCCTTTTTACCCATTGTTGTCTTTTAAATTGTATATAGTGCTTGTTTTATGTTGCTATGGCCGTTGGCTATTGTGAATAAAGTTTTTTTAAAAAAACCACTGGTCATAACATTTTCAACTAAAGCCCAACAGCATTGTTGAGTTCATGGTTGAGCCTGCACTGCTAGAGTGGACCAAGAATTGGCACAAAGAGAATCTGTGTGAAAAGAGCCATGAGCGCTAAACAGGAACAGGTATAATGAGCCCCATTCCCATTGCAAAAAATTCATTAAGGGGAAAAAGAACCACCAAAAGCCACACAGGTATTGTAATTAATAAAAAGATACAGCCACATAGAAAACAGTAACTCTGATATTAAGAACATAAATTATACTTCAAAGTTTGTGACCAAGGCTAACACATTTTACTTCAATCTGTAATACCAATTTCCCAGAACTGTACCAAGGGACTGACTGCTTGAGATCTGCATAACACTTACTCAACAGCCTGCACAACAGTCATGGAGAAAAGAAAGTGCAACCTCTTTGAATTCTGTGGTTTTACATATCAGGACATAACAACAATCATCTGTTCCTTAACAGATCTTTAAAATAGGTAAATACAAACCTCAGATAAACAACACACAACATATTACACCGTGTCTATATTTATTAAATCAAAATAAAGCCAAAATGGAGAAAGAAAAGAGCCTCCACAAAGTTGCTACAAACAGGAGGAACAGCATCTCAAGGTACTAGCTCATGACACACCACAGAGACTGACATTCCAGCAGTGGGAGAGCGGAGAGTCAGAGTTCATGCCATGGCGCTGCGGTGACAGCCCAGCCCAGCCCCACCAGGTCTCCTCTCAGCTGTCACCCAGGGGCAGCTCTGGCACCCAGCTGCCTTAGCGGAAGAGACAGGAAGCAGGGCTCGTTTCACCCACTTTGCTAGAGGCCCAGCTCCCTCGGGCACCTCCTGCCCCTTGAACTGGGCCAGCTGGTCATGAGGGGAACAGCTCTTTAGAAACTGGCGCCTGAATTCTCTGTTGCATTTCCTCTTCTCTCGCTGATCCTTTTCACTTGTGTCTTTTTGCTTTTTTAGATTGTTAAGTCTACAGATAGGGAACTGTCTTGTTCTTTGACTGTATGTAAACCATGCTAGGAGCCTTTTTGGCTGAGGAGCTGGGGAGCAAACGCTCTGAATAAATAAATATTGCACAGGCAGGATGGTGGGAGGCTGAGATGTGTGAAGCGAATGCTTCCAGCAGAAACAGTAGCATCATCTGACTGTTTTATGTGAGGCCCTCAGAAATACAAGCTCTAAAGGTGATCACTAAGAAAGCAAAGGAAATCCAAAGTACGCGATTGCCCGTTAATTGCTTTCTTCTTCTGCAAATATGCCAGCCTTTTTGAGTTTGGGGCGAGGGACAAGAAGCCGGAGCCTCCTTTCCCTGTCGCGGATCCTGCGCGGGGCCGGGCGCCTCTCCAGGCAAGGCCCGTCCCGATCCTCGCCCTTTCCGAGGGGTCTCCCCCCGGCGCCCCCGGCCCCGCACCCGGCGCGCTCCCGCTGGCTCCGCCCCGGAGGCCGGTCGGCGGGGCGCCGGGTGACCTTCCCTCGCTGCCCCCGCCTCTGCCTGCCCGTCCCCTCGCTCCGTCCTCCCTCCGCGGGCGCGGCGAGCAGGGGAGGCCCGGCCCCGCTCACCTTGGCAGCGGCGCTCCGCTCCGCGCAGCCCCAGCCCAGCAGCTGCTTCGCCGCCGCCGCCGCCGCCCGGGCGCCCATCATGGAGGCGGCCATGATCCACCTCCTCCCTCAGGACTGGCCTCGGCGGCAGTGCGCGTGCGCGGCAGCGGGCGGGCGGGCGGACGGGGGCGCAGACGCGCTGAGTCCGGCGGGCCGCTTCTCTCCCCGAGCGGGGCCTGCGGAACTCCCTGCCACGGGACGGCTTTCCAAGAGGAGGCGGCGAATGCAGGGCGGGGGCGGCGCTGTCGCTGGGCCACTAGGCTCCGCCCTCCGCGGTCGGGGCCCCGGTCTGCTCGCTGGTTCCCCGCAGGCATCTGGCGGGAGGCTCCGGCCCCGGCCTCATCCGGCAGGGCTCCTGCTCCGTCCTCGCGCAGCGCCAGCAGAAAGCCAGGCCGCACTTTTCTGACATCGACAGCGGCTTTTTCCCCTCGCGGCAGGACTGCTTCAAAGCTGAGACCGCTTCCAGAGGGTCGCTGTTTCCAGGAGGATTTCAATCTCATGCTGGCAAATTGAGGCTGCATAATTAAAGCTGCTTTGGAACGCTTAAAAAACAAAAACCCCATTTCCCCAAAGGTTTATGAGACCTTTTGCAACAAGGAAAGTGACAGGGAAATGCATTGGAAAGTGTGGGATCACACTTGTTTTTGTTAATTATTGTTATTTATTAAATTTGTATACTACCCTTCAGCCGAACATCACAGGGTGGTTCACAACATAAAAATACAAAATGAAAACAAAAAGTACATAAAAAACCCAAACCCCCTTCAAACACATTTTGAAGGCCATAGATTTATTAGTATTTATTAAATTTTATTTAATGTGTGCTCCTCCTTTGGTCTGAATCATGGCAAAATGGCTATGCAACATGTGTTGTCTTGTTAGATTATTACTCTGTATAAAGGGATATATATCAGAAGAGATTATTTGCAGTACAGGTATGCTATGAGACATCTTAGTGTACCTGTAATTGTGCAGCAAACTGTATTTTTATGATTGTTACCCGCCTCCCCTACTTTTATATGTAAGTTGGAAAAGCAGGTTATAAATAAATATACATGAAATGCTACTACTATCCCTGTTGGTTAGAGGGTGGTGCTATGGTTGCAGGTTTGATCCCCGTATGCCCCCAACATGAAACTTGCCCTCCCCAACATAAATCCTGGCTACGTCCGTGACTGCTTCCCATTCATTTTTGTTACTCCAGCTCCATACACGTAATATAAAAATATACGCATGGTGCACGTAGCACCTACGGGATCGGCTCTCCTGGTATGCCCCATAGAGGACCTTAGGGTCCATATATAGCAACACCCTAGAGGTCCCGGACCCTAAGGAAGTCAGATTAGCCTCAACCAGAGCCAGGGCCTTTTCAACACTGGCTCTGGCCCGGTGGAACGCTCTGCCTCATGAGACCAGGATATGATCTTTTTCCGCAAGGCTTGTAAGACAGAGTTGTTCCACCTGGCCTTTGGCGTATAATCAGTTTGATTCCCTCCCCCTTTTTCTTTTTCCTTTCTCCTCCTATGATGAAATTGCTCCCTAATTGTTTTAATATTGTATCTTAATCTTTTAAATTGTATTTTAATCAACTTGTTTTTATTATTGGTTGTTAGCCGCCTTGAGCCCGGTCTTGGCTGGGGAGGGCAGGGTATAAATAAAAATGTATTATTATTATTATTATTAAGCAGTTACCAATTTTACCAGCTGCATATAAAAATGTTGCAGTAATACTAAACTCAGGGCGACGCAGAAAAACAGCGACCCCCTTTCTCTCCCGCCCCCCTTCGATTCCGGGGGGCTGCAGCCCCGGTTTGCTCCGCCGGCAGAGGAGAAAAGGGGGCTTGGAGCGGGAACCTGGCGCTTGCCTGGCAGGGAAGCCGTGCTGCGCCGAGGGGCCGCCAGGTGGCGCCGCCTCCCAGCCGCCCCGGCCAGCTGCCTTCCTCCTCCTCCGCGCCCTTCCTTCCGGTCGCTCGCTCCTCCTCGTCAGCGGCACGCGCGGCGGAGGCCATGGCGGCGGCGGCGGCGGCTGGCGGAGGGCGGAGCAGCACCCGCGAGCGGCTCTTGGCTGCGCTGGACGACCTGGAGCTCCTCGCCAGGTGGGTCGCCAAGGGAAGGTCAGCCGCGGGCAGCGTCTCTCAGGCGGCGGCGGCTTCGCCCGCCCGCCCGCCTGCCTGCCTTCCTGTCGGTCAGCAAAGGCGACGCTCCTGGGCTCCCTCAGGTTTTACATCGCAGGTTTAAAGGAGCAGTTATTTATTGTTTATTATCATCATTAGGATTTTGCAGGTTTAAAGGAACTCATTAACTCATTTATTTATTATTTCCCCCGGCAGGGACTCAAGGTGGTTTACAGGTTTAAACAAAAACATGGGAAGGGGGGAAATATATATATATATTTAAAAATCCAGTTAAACATATAAAACGATTATATGTTAAGTTGAAGGCAGCTGCGAAACAGCCATGCACCCTGGTTCGCTCTGAGGTTGCCAGGAAGGCATATTTATAAATAGACAAATGTAAACAATTGCTTCATAGTTTAGATTTTTATCAAAAGCACCTTGTTACCGATCTGCGGAATCTTAAACGATAATACATAGTTTTTATTTCATGATTTATTAGCAGACAAAAATAAAATCAATAGGTTGTTTTTATATTAAATTGACCAGCATAATGCAGGAATGGACTCAAGGTCCCCAAATATACAAATAGCTTAACCCCCACTCCTTTTTAGTATCCACTTTTTTTTTTTAGTATCCACATATGGAAAGGCTCCAAAGCAGCGAACCCAAGTCTGTGCATGCATGCTCAGAAGTAATCTTCATTGAGGTTCATCACTCACTGAGTTCAGTGGGACCTTCCTTCTGAGTAAATATGAGTATGTGCATGAAGGACAGGTTGGTTTTTGTCTGTCACCTGGAAGGAGCCTTTGGAGAGAGGAGTATAGTGTTTGCACTGGGGGAGAGCTTGTTTTGTGATATTGGGGCAGTTCTCCATTCTCAGTCCCCCTTCTCCACATCAGGACCATTGAGAAATGGAGTAGAAATATGTCCCCCAAACAGAAAATTTTAAGAGACATATTTTTGACTAAAGGACATGGTATAAATGCTGTAAGTAAATAAATAAGTGATCCAAACCAGGCGCTACAGAGGATGAGGATGGTGAATCCTCAGCATCTGAAGCCAGGTTGATGGGCACCAGAAGGGGAGAGGACAATTTACTATTAGGTTTTTGCCACACCTACACCTTGTGTGTGCTGTATTTAATCTGCGCAGTTTCAATGAGCAGGCTTTCAACTGTGTAAAGTTGAAATTGCACAGGTTAATTGTGCACCAAATGCAATCATAATGTATTTCAGATGCTTTTTCCACACAAAACTTTCAGGAAGGCTGTTTTCTTTTTTCAAGTTTTTAGAGATACAGATTAACAGAGTGAATATGTAACAAGCCAGGAGACTGAAAGCTGGAAATTCAGGCCAGTTATTAGCCCAAAGAGATCCAAGCAAACCCTAGAAAACGGGGTCTTATGGTAACCCATATTTTTCTAGTCAAGAAATATGGACTTAGTTCTTTTACCCTGAAAGACTACTAACTGATACAGTTCTAATATACCGTACTTTTCGCACCATAACACCCAGTTTCCCCCCCTAAAAGGTAAAGGGAAATGTGTCTACACGTTATGGAGCGAATGCAGGCAATAGGAGCCACTCTTGCTGGCTGTTCGGCAGCCTCTCTTCCTCCGCTTGGCTTGCTGAGAAGCCGGCAACAGCTGAGCAACAGCTGAGTTGAGCTGAGACAGCCTCTCTTCTTCCTGTCTGCCTGCTCTATGGCTTTTTGGCGAGGTGGGCGCTCGGAAGCCGGCAAGAGCTGCCCGCAGCGTGTAAAAGCCAAGGTGGGGAAAGGGAGACAGCCTCTCTTCCTCCTGTCTGCCTGCTCTATGGCTTTTTGGCGAGGTGGGCGCTCGGAAGCCGGCAAGAGCTGCGCGCAGCGTGTAAAAGCCAAGGTGGGGAAAGGGAGACAGCCTCTCTTTCTCAGCGTCTGCCTGCTCTATGGCTCTCCCTTACACAAATGTAAGCGGCTCATACTCTGCTTTCTTTACAATGAGCTGGAAGGAGGGACAAAGAGGGCATCCCCTTCCGTCCCTCCCCCAGCACCTCACCGGTAAATTCAAACAAAGCGGCTTACAAGGCTCGTGTCCCTGAGTCTCCTCCTCCTCTTTTTGCTCCAGTTCGAGGCAAGGCAGCTGCACAAATGTGAGTTCCCCCCTCTCTTCCTTCCCTCCCTCCCTCCCTCTTCCAACTTCAAAAAATATTGGGGGGACAGCCAGGTAAGCCCCACTCACATACCACAATGGGGGGTGGGGGATGACTCCCTCAAATATTTAATGGGGGGGTGAAGGCACCTAGGCCTATAGGAGTTGGCTGCTTTGCCTAGGACAAGTGTGAGCTCCCCCCTCCTCTTCCTTCATCACTGTATTGGAGATACCATACATTACTGACAGTTCCTTCATTCACGTGGTTACAAAGCATGGATCCACATGGATCCTCAGGATTTTTGCACTGGGTCACCCCAAATTCACCATCAGATCACATAGCATGTCCATGGCTACAGCTTGCATCAAAAAAATCACGCACCCACTGTTGCCTGGGGCCGCAGTGGTGCAAAAACGTGGTTACAAAGCACGGATCCACATAGATCCTCAGGATTTTTGCATTGGGCTACCCCAAACTCACCGTCAGATCACATGTCTGTGGCCACAGCATGAACCACAAAAAATCATACATCCACTGTTTCGTTTAGAATTTTTTTTTCTTGTTTTCCTCCTCTAAAAACTATGTGCGTGTTATGGTTGGGAGCGTGTTATAGAGCGAAAAATACGGTACTTGCTTTGCATAAGAAGCGAACATTACAAGGATTATCATACTGTAGATGGCAGTGTTTCATTTATACTTTTGATACGACCTCGCCAAAATAAGTGGCATGGACATGGTACTGTAGTGTTTCTGTGGATCTTTCTACTTAGACTTGTTATTTACTGTGGAGGAGTGAAGTTTTCAGAAACTGCAACTGACTTTTTCCATTGTGTGGAAACTTTGCTTCAGGGAACTGATTGAGATGTTGGCCATTTCAAGAAACCAGAAACTTGCACAACCTGGGGAGGAGAGGCAGGTAAGCAAACTGATAAAGAGCTCATAAGGTCTGGGTATATTTTTGTTGGGAGAGGCCTGTACAAGATGCAAGCTGTATAAGGCTTTACATGTTAAAAACAGCTCCTATAAATACTAGTATTATTGGTATTATTATGATTTATTAGACTTGTTTGTCACTTGTTACCTGAAGGCCTGGCAACCTAGCAGTTTGAAAGCACGTCAAAGTGCAAGTAGATAAATAGGTTCCCGCTCCGGCGGGAAGGTAAACGGCGTTTCCGTATGCTGCTCTGGTTCGCCAGAAGCGGCTTTGTCATGCTGGCCACATGACCCGGAAGCTGTACGCCGGCTCCCTCGGCCAATGAAGCGAGATGAGCACCGCAACCCCAGAGTCAGTTGATTCATAGGATACAGATGTTATTTCTTATTTCGAATAAGCAAACCAGCTCAGCCTTGGCTTAACTTTGCCACAAGGTGCTTGTGCAGGGAGTCGTTCAGAGTGACTTTTACACCTTGCCTCTGGTGTGTAGCTGCTGCCTTTGGAGCCTGCACATCAGGTTGTAATAGCCACTCAAATCTACGCCCTGTATGAGGACCGTGCCGTGAACTGTCACCAGATCTGCCACCAGAGGGTGGTTCCCAAGTGTTAAAATGTAAGACTCAAGCCGTTCTGACATTTGGTTATAATATGCCAACAAAACAAAAAGCCTTATGTGGTATTCATCATACCAGTTAAAGATTTAAAGCAATAATTGTTTTGGGTTTATCCATAAAGCCTGCAATTCAGATACACAGGATTCATAACCTACTTGCAGGTGGTGACCCACAGTTTAGGAAATGCTGATTCAGAGCAGAATTATTTCAGTAAACTGCTCAGAAATTGACAGTATATATACTTTCCAATTCAGCTTTGAATTTCTACTTAGCAATCAAAAATTGCAATACACATTGGTTGTTGGACAGATCCTGGAGTTGTTGATTCAGAGGGATAAAGAGTTCCAAGAATTAATGAAACTGGCCCTTGATCAAGGGAAAATACATCATGAGATGCAGCTATTGGAGAAAGTGGTGGAGAAGAGGGACAATGATATCCAGCAGCTTCAGAAACAACTGAAGGAAGCAGAGCATATATTGGTGAGTCTGTGAATAAAATGGCATGTCGGAAGATTGGCATGACACCCTTGTCTAATAAATCTGCCATGCAGTGAAGGGTGAACATTTTAATTAGTCTTCTAAACACAGTTAGGGGTTTACATGTCTCAGTCATAAGAAGATACACTGCACATTACTTTACCAGCCTTTGAGTGCCTTACTCCAGTTACTGTGGCATCCTCAACCCAGGTCAAGGTTTCCTTCAACTCTCTTGAGAAGTCTAGGTTCTCAGGCTCTTCCACTTCAATCATCCCATTCATTTGAATTGTTCTGTTCCCTTTTTAACCCCAGGACCTCTGTTGCCATTTCTTCTCCCACTCTTGCATTTCTCCACTTTACTGGAATTGGCGTCCCTAAATTTGTCTCCTCCCTCTAGTTCCATGTAGTAATGTTTCCTGAAGTCTAGCACCTGGCAATAATTGCAGGTGCCACAGAAATTCTACCTGGTGATCATTTACAACCATAGTGGATATGTGGACAAGCCTTGCTGTTGATATATCCCTGGGAGGGTATGCTGTTTTAATATTTTCTCTGCAACAACAAAAGCTAGAAGTATGTGTTGTCAATCAGTGTAAGGTATTCTTAAGATACTGTCAAATGTTTGGTCAACTTGCAAAACATTTAGTTCAACTAGTATGGGAATTCTCTTGTACTAAACTCTGGTTGCATATTTGTTCACCAACGAATGTATTTTTTTAATATAGGCCACAGCTGTTTATCAAGCAAAAGAAAAACTGAAAACAATAGAAAAGGCAAGAAAAGGTGAGCATTATATTTTCAGTGTTTTTTAGGAAGTTCTACAGTCGGTTTCCACAACTACATTTGACATGTGATGATTATATCTCTTGTGTAATAGCTTTCCAGTGAAAAACTGCTATTAAAGATCATCTAAAAAATAAGAAAAAAGCATTTAAATGTCAACTAATGACAGATCTTATTACATGGAAAATATATCTTTACAAATGTTAAACAAATTTTTGGATTAATTTCCAAAGAAATCTAATTCAGCTCCCTGTTGGATTTTATTCAGTCTGTTCTTCTAGCATTTATATCATTGCGTATCTAAAAACCTTTTAATTGTCTCAAGTAAATGTCTCAAGTAGGAAAGGGTGGTAAGTAATGTCCCAAGAAAAAGTTCAACAATCTTGTTTTCTTTAAAAAATAAAACAAAAAAACACAACTTTGGCCACCCCCCCCCCCAAAAAAAATTATATATGTGTGTGAAGTGTGAAACGTATATAATGCTTTTTCAGTTTTATAAAGTTACATCTCCCAAGTCACACATGGCAGTTAGATAAACAGTTACAGATACGTACAAACACACAAACATACCTGTAGACATAATTTCCTAAAATATATTTTCAGCTTAGCATCCTGGACATGATGACACTCTTCTATAGATATTTGAAGATGGCAAAGAGTTGTACTCAGCTACCCTGAGATGTAATGGGCTTAAGTTACAGAGGAGTAGGTTTCATTTCAACATTAGGAGAAACTGCTTGATGGATAAGAACAGTTTGACAATACTGCCAATTATTTAAAAGGCTGTTTTTGAACAAGATGGTCTACAAGACCCTCTTCCTGACTCTATGACCCTGAAAGTATCCAAAATAGGAAAAAAGGATGTAGTTGGCATCTAGATGCAACACACACACACACACACACACACACACACACACACACATACACATACACATACACACATACACTTCAGCTAGGTTTCTGATTACAAACCATGCAACAATTAGAAACTTGCTTGGTTGTTAATCACTGCCACCAGCACACATAAATTTAGTTACACCCATGTGTTCATGACTCTGCATAGGAGTGCAGAACAGAATGGTTTAATAAACAGGAAGGAATTGTTTTAATTTGGAAACTTCCAGGCAGCCTCCTACATAGTAGCCATAACATACGAACATATAGTGATCTGCCCTTCAAAAAATCCACAGTAGTGGTCTACAATGTGTACAAGTCTAAAAATCAGTGTGCAAGGATGAGAAAATGAGGGGGAATTGGTGGCTCAGGAAACGAGCAGTGACAGCTTTTACATGTTTCCTCCTGAAACACTGGCTTTTGAATCTTGTAATGCAGAGATGAGGCTTTTTACCTGCTGCATTTTTTCTCTCTACTTCTCATAGGGGCAGTTTCATCTGAAGAAATAATTAAATATGCTCATAGAATTAGTGCCAGCAATGCTGTTTGCGCTCCTTTGACATGGGTGCCAGGTAACAAGTTTCACAATTAAACGTTTGACATACTGTATTTTCACTGAAAAATGGATCTAAAAATGTTTTATCTCTGCGTATACTTTGTGTACAAGTTTCGGCTGAATTTCACAGGCAGATGGAGTGAAACACACTTTTCTATGTACCAAATATGCTACGTGCTACTAGGTGAACAGTGGTTAAAAGGAAAGATGATTGATGGAGATTGTATAGTTGTCTTGCTATATATATATGTATGTTGTTGTTATTGTTTAGTCATTTAGTCGTGTCCAACTCTTCGTGACCCCCTGGACCAGAGCACACCAGGCACTTCTGTCTTCCACTGCCTCCCGCAGTTTGGTCAAACTCATGCTGGTAGCTTCGAGAACACTGTCCAGCCATCTCGTCCTCTGTCGTCCCCTTCTCCGTGTGTGTGTGTGTGTGTGTGTGTGTGTTTATTCAGAATTGCAAACCAACCTCCCTCCACCTTTCCCCCCCCTTTTTTTTTAAAAGCGTTTATTAATTTTCCAATAAAAACATCCAATTAACATATCAAATCAGATCCAATAAAAATAAAAAACTAAAATAAAAAAGGTCCAATTGTCTTCCAAATTGTAATAATTTTGTTTTGACTTCCCACGGTCTGAATTTCGAAGCGCATTCAACATCATAGTCCTGCCTCTTATCATCCTCAATGTTATTCATAATTCCATGTCCGATTTTTCCCTTCCACATTTTGACTCTGGTTCTACGATCCTCATTCATGTCAGAAAACTGATACTTTTTTTTTCTATGGAGTGCAGATTTGTCCGTATATTGTACTCCTTCAGCTGTTTTTTCATCGCACCGCTTCATTTAATTGCATCCAATTTCAAAGTTCTGTCCAGCTCTTTGAGAGTTGTTATTTTGGCAGCTTCCAGATCGTTAATCTTTCCCATCCAGGTGTTATCAAAGAAACAGAGAGAAATTTCCTTCTGTACCCTCCTTGTTGATTTATCTTAAACAGACTGTTTGCAATGTAGCCATATATCAGACAGTTAGCAATTGGCCTTTGGAATCTTCCCAGTCCCCCCTCCAGGCCCTAGAGGGGGGCTGCCAGACATCCATTTAGCCCTCTCTCTCGCTCGTAATCAAAAAAACATATTTTTGCAAACAGTTGTATATGTAATATTGTTTCCAGTCTTTATAACCAACCATCCGTTAGCTCCTGTTTCTCTTAATCAGGGAAGTATTTCAGATACTCAATAACGACGTGGTGGGAGACGCCATTTTGTCCTTTGTCCTTTGTTTTCGTCTTTAACAGACATTTCCGGTCTTAGAAGAGAAGTGGCTGCGAGTAGATCCCAATTATATATGAAGTCCATCTGAACTCACTTTTTGAAGAGCAATTTAAGTTCTTAATGAGACTTGGCATGCATTACGGATTGTTGATGTTAAGGATAAAAGAATGTTTTTTTTACATACCAAGCCCCTCCACATTCCAAACGTCATGATGAGGATCTCTTTGAAGTTCGATCTTTTGCACCAGAGACTGTGCATACTGCAGGTTTTTTCCAGCTTCTTCAATTCAGAGCGTGTCTGTTTGTTTTCCAAATCTTTATATATTCCCAAACAGATGCGTCCGGCTATGGGGTGGCATCGCAGGAGTGTCAGCCGTCCCTAGCTCCGTGACCCAGTACCCCTGCCGTCTGCCACATCGGCAATCTGGGGCAGACCGCGGGTCGTTGAGACAGTCCTCCCCTGCCCTGGGGAGGCTGCCAGGGCTAATTACCCCCATATCAGCCCTGAATTATCGGAACGGCTGAAGTCCGATTGTGTGGGATCAGCCATTTTCCACCGCCGGAAACAGGAAGTTCCCCCCTTTTCTTCCTAATGTAACACTAATTTCTCACAACTAATGAAACTGATCTGTACAAAATTCAACTTGAAAAAAGAGACATTGCACATACTTTTCTAAACCAAGAAATCTTTAATAAAAATCTATTTTAAAAAAGAAAGAATTGCAAACCAATTGTTTATTTTTAAGGTGACCCTAGGAGGCCATACCCAACTGATCTGGAGATGAGGAGTGGTTTGCTGGGTCAGATGAACAACCCATCAGCAAATGGTGTCAACGGACACTTACCAGGCGATGCACTTGCAGCAGGCAGATTGCCAGGTAACAGCTTCTGGGTCATGTGGCCAGCATGACTAAGCCGCTTCTGGCAAACGCCGTTTACCTTCCCGCAGGAGCGGTACCTATTTATCTACATGTGCTTTTTAACTGCTAGGTGGGCAGGAGCAGGGACCGAGCAACGGGAGCTCACCCCGTTGCGGGGATTCAAACCGCCGACCTTCTGATCGGCAAGTCCTAGGCTCTGTGGTTTAACCCACAGCGCCACCCGTGTCCCTAAAAATCAATGTACTGTACTATAAAATAATTAAAACAGTATTGTGGATGATAAAAATTAAAATTTATTACCTGCACTGATGAGTCATTGTTCGGATGGAGGGGGGGCTTTTATCCATTTCCGCAGTCACACAGTCAGTCAGTCAGTAGCTGAACTGGGATCCACACAGATCCCACCACCACCACACTGCTGCAGGAAATGCTCCCTAGAGCACGCGCCTCCCGCAGCAGCATGGGGGGGGGAGTTGCGCACCGGCTGGCAGGTGAGCGGGCACGCAGCTTCCCTCCCTCGCTGCTGCAGGAAACGCCGTGACGGCCCCCTTCTCCGCTGCCAGACAACGGAAGTGTGGCACTCAAAACGGAAGGGCACCCCCGAACAGAGTATGTTCGGATTCCAGAAAAAGTTCACTAACTGGAACACCTTCCAGTTTTGAAGTATTTGTGTTCCAAATAGTTTGTGAACTAGGATGTTCATAGACCAAGGTACCACTGTAGTTAGAAATAAAGAACTGCATAGTTACGTGAAACTTCTAAACTGTGCATAACAATAGACTGCAAGTTGTTAAAATACATTGCTATGAAAATATCTGGATGTGTGATTTTTGTATCATTTCATTTTTCCTTTAGATGTACTCGCACCTCAGTATCCCTGGCAATCAAGCGACATGTCAATGAACATGCTACCGCCTAATCACAGCAATGACTTTATGCTGGAACCTCCTGGACATAATAAGGAGAATGAAGATGATGTGGAAGTCATGTCAACAGATTCATCAACCAGCAGTAGTGACTCAGATTAGCAGTAGTGACTCAGTCTGTTTGGTGCACATTATATACATCATTAAGCACCTGCTCTGCAATCCAGATAGCCACAGTGCAAGGGAAAAAACTGTCTACAACTTTGACATTTATTTCATTATATTTTATGAATTGCTGTTTATTCAGAATAACCCAGCTATGGCTGGAAACAGTCTTGGAGAAAGTGAAGCTTGTTTCCAGCAGCTGTAACACAATTTATTTCAATGTGTAGATAAAACAAATTCTTGAAGATGAAATAGAAAGAACAACTGCAGGAAGTGGTAGCTGATAATCCTTTAATTTGTGGAAGGGGCTTTTTTCTAGTGGTGGTGACAGCAAACAGACTGAGGAAATTTTCACTAATTCCCCTAATAGCCTTGTCAGAATAGATAGTTGGAGGGCAGGAAGGAATTTGGGGAAAGTATTTGCATTTCCATTAACAGAAATATTATTTGGGGAGAATTTCACTCACAGAATCTCTGGATTCATCTCTCTAACTTTTCAGAGAATATGCAATGTGAAAACAGTTAAACTTTTGCAGATATTTGAAGTTAGTTGCTGGATTCAACTTATGACCAGTTTATAGAATATAAGCTTGAACTAACTTTGGTGTATTATGAACAGCTTTCCCTCAAACAAAAGCATACCACTAGTCATCTTTTTTTCTGAAAACGATGGACTAGGAGGGCATAAAGTTGTACCACTTGTTGCACAAAATAAAGCTGATCCAACCAGTCCTCCTCAGCTCAACCTACTCCACCCCACAAGAATCTTTCTGAAAAGCCTCTCCATAGGGCTGAAGACCCTTCTGAACATCAGGGGCTGTGCTGGCAGCTGCTGCCAGCGTGGGGGAGAAGCACCTAAAATCAGGTGAATGCACACACAAAGTGCCTCCGCTACTTTGGATTATTCTACCCTCCCACCAGAGCCCCCCACCCCACCAGTGCCCACAAACACAGTGCACATTATTCAGGAGGGCCTTACAGCCCTCTGGAGGTTTTACAGGGCAGTGTAGGGGAACGCTAGGTTATGCAAGCTGCTTTCTGTTCAAGCAAACCTTGGATACAGTGCTAAGAGTTCTATTCTACATGCGATATTGAAGATTGCTCTACTATTCACAGAACAATCCAGCTGTGCTGGAAGGGGGTTGGATGTGGCAAAGGAACCCTTCCGGTGAGTGCCTGAATGTCACCATGTAAACAGTGAGTACCTCGGGTTAAGAACTTAATTCGTTCCGGAGGTCCATTCTCAACCTGAAACTGTTCTTAACCTGAAGCACCACTTTAGCTAATGGGGCCTCCTGCTGCTGCCACCAAGCGATTACTGCTCTCATCCTGAAGCAAAGTTCTTAATCCAAGGTACTATTTCTGGGTTAGCAGAGTCTGTAACCTGAAGTGTCTGTAACCCGAGGTACCACTGTATCCCTGCCATGGCATTTGGGGAGTTGGCATTGGCCAGTACTGGATCCTGAGCTGGGTCATGCTATGGTGGTAATGGATTTGATTTCAGCCTCTCTACTGTGCTAGCCTGGGGACCACATAGCAGACACATTTTTCCTGTGCCAGAGACAGCTATGGATGTGGCAGTGGCTACACAGTTCCAACCTCCACTGCTGCCAGCCATGTATTTGGATTGCACCCTCAAGTTGTTTGCAGTATATATATATGCTCAGTTTTTTATTTAGCCTTTGAATGTTAGTTGTGTTGCTTGCTATGGGGGGGGGGGAGTTAGTGGGTGATTTAGAAAGAAAAAGCACCGATAGGGAGGACTAGCATCACCACTTAATTCATGCAGTATGTTACTCACAACTGTCCATATTCCAGGACCTGCAGCATTGAGGCTCACCTTCCCTTGTAGCCAGCCTTCCAGGAACCCCAGGGGTGGGCAGGGCCAGGCAGCTCTTCCTCACATACCACAGAGCTGCACCTCAGCATGGTCCAGCACTTGGCCCCTGCCACCAGCACCCCAGCAGCCAAATCCCTGCCCAGTGCTTTGTCCTTTTACGGAAACAGTACTATCCCCATCCCAACTCTTTAAAAAAAAAAAAAATATTGCTACACTGACAAAAGGCCAAAGTGTAGTTTGAACTGGGTGAAATGTCTAGGAAAATGAACTTCACCTCACTTAAAAGGATCCCCCATGGACTGGTATATAGCTTCAGAGCAACTGAAAGAACCAAGGAAGAGAGAGCCACCAGTTAGGAGCCCAGTTTGGCTCGCAACTGGTTCCTGCACACCTCCACTCAGTGGTGAGCAGGTAGGAAGTCAAGCTGGTAAAAGCAGCTTTTTGTGGTGATGATGATGATGATAATTTATTTTTTATTCCCCAGCCACCCTGGGCGGCTTCCAACAGAATATTAAAATACAATAATCTATTAAACATTAAAAGCTTCCCTAAACAGGACTGCCTTCAGATGTCTTCTAAAAGTCTGGAGGTAGTTTTTCTCTCTGACATCTGGTGGGAGGGCATTCCACAGGGCGGGTGCCACTACCAAGAAGGCCCTCTGCCTGGTTCCCTGTAACTTGGCTTCTCGCAGCAAGGGAACCGCCAAAAGGCCCTCAGCACTGGGGGTGATCTAGGACCCTTGGCTAGTGCAAAACCTGGTGGTTGTTGGGCCTGCAGAGAAGGTATGTAAGCAGGTATCTTAACTTCTTCCACCTCATTTAATCTTTAATGCCTTGTTCACCACAGGCATGCAGACCCTCAGCAGAGGTGGACAGGGAATTGCCCATCCCAGCCTGGAAGGTGTAGGACAGTGGGATGCCTATCTAATGGTGACAATGTATATGGAATTCCAGGCGTCGTTTTTTCCTTTGCAGCAACATTGCATGTTAGCTGCTTTATCTCCATATTTTACGCTTCCTCTGGTCTTTTCCCTCAAGTTAGGCAGTCCTATATATATATTTAATTGCTTGCTTCATCTTAAAAAATACTGTGTGTGTTTTGCTAAGGCAGTGGTGACTGATGCATCTGGTCGTCAGATGTTGCTGCTGCCCCACCTTTAAAAATTGCATGTCCTGTTGTCATGGGGACTGCTCTGCCAGCTACTCTCATTCTAAAATAGGTGGCATCCTGTGGTCCTCAGTCTAGAAATTTCTTGTGGGAGTGGGCAATCTGGAGGAAGGAGCCAAGATGAATAGTGATGGGAGAAGTTGGGGGGGGGGGTAAACCTTCTGTAAGCAATCATTCCTGGCACCAGCAATCTATTATTCCTGTGAAAACCCTTCGGGGAGAGGAAAAGGGTGCCAATGGTCACTATGGATTTGGCAGCATCCACTAGTAATGTGTCATTTCTAAATATTGTCAACAGAAAAGTTTTTCTCACTGCTTTCCTAAAGGCATTCAAGCCTTCATTGTCAGATAATGTGTGTTTTAGCTTTCTTCATGGCTGGCAAGGGGAAATTTGGGAGTTCCTCCTACCTGAAAAGCCAAAGGTGCCCTAAACTCTGTGTATTAACTACTTTTCTGTGCTTTGTTTTTGATGGTAACTCTCCAAACTGAGACAGAGAAACTTATTTTGGTGAGGAAGACACAACATGAAACATACAACACAATACTTGTTTATCAAAGACAACATTCAAAAAGCAATCAGCGTGCTATCACACAGGGTATGGAAGGAACAACCATGTATTTAATAAGGTAAAGGTAAAGGACCCCTGGACAGTTAAGTCCAGTCAAAGGCGACTATGGGGTTTCAGTGCTCATCTCGCTTTCAGGAAAGCTGCTCTACTGCATCCTCTTGCACACTTGCTTTGTAATAGTGCATATCTATTACATCAAAATCTTACTTGCCATTATAGATTGAAGAGTAGAGGCAAAAAGACAAACACTGATTGCAAAAATGCTGCATTTTTGTGGCATGTTTAGTGTCAAGGATTATTGCTACATTTCGTGGAAGTAGCTGACTTCATGCTTAGATAAAACTACCCCCTCCCAGGTGATACAGAATTCATTTTACAAATAAATGTCTCTGTAAAAACACATATTTCCAATATAGTAAATTTAGCACTCTTTTTTCACATAATGATTTCCAGTGTATCCCACAAGGTGATTAAATTCTTCTGTGAAAGGATTGTAACCTTGTTCTTTTAAGCAGCATAAAGCCCAAAACAGTTGATCTGCTGAAGGAAACTCTTCCCATTTTACCCATTCCCAACCTGTAAACAAAGAAAAAGAGAGAAATGATGATAGATACTGCAAGTTCAGAAGTCCTATGACCTGGCTCAGGTAACACCCAAATATATTTCATCCCTAGGGTCAGGATGCATTTGAATTTAAGTGCTTCCATCCAGTTTATTGTGTACTTGGTGCCACTCATGCATGCAAGTATTTTGCAGCATCCACACAATGTGGTCCCCATCAAAATGCCATCCCATCTTGGAAAGAATAGAGCCTAATCTAGGGTTGCCATACGTCTGGCTAATCCCAGACATGTCCTCTTTTGGGGGGCAAACATGCCCATCTGGGGAGATTTTTACATTTTAAAGGAAATGTCTGGGTTTAGGAGTTATTTATTTTTCTCTTGTGCAACCACTGCTCTGAATGCCACGGCCGCTGCCAGCCTGAACCAGGGAAAGAGACGCACATGGTCTGCATGCCCGGCCACTGCCAACCCAAGCTGGCGAAAGAGGCATGAGGGCGCAGCAGCGGCCCTGCGCATCTGTGCCCCTCTTTCTCCATCTTGGGCTGTCCTCTTTTTTGCTCTTCAAGATATGGCAACCCTAGTCTACTCCCAAGGTAATACTTTATAAGGTCGCAGCCTAAATCTCACCAAAAACAGTAAAAAAAATCAGTGTATGTGACAGCATTTTCATACGTGATACAAGAAAAATATAATCTTACATTAATACTACGCAGAGAATGTGGTTACAGAAACTACCTAATGCTCACTGAAGAGTAAAAAATATAATATCCTACTTTCATTTTTATCAGGTTCCAGATTCCTTGGTTCAGATTCATAATTCACATCCACCTCTCCTTTCATTAAGATCGTTACATAGTGGTAATTATCCTTCAGACTAACAGAATTTACAGTTGATGCAAAGCGAACATTTGTTAGGTGCAAGGCTGTCTCTTCCAAAACCTCTCTTTCTGCACATTCTGCCAAGCTTTCACTAAACAGCAAGAAGAAAAAAGAAAAACTATTTCTACTGAGAAGGCAATAATCAGTTCTATTTGCTTGAAGTAAGAGCCCAGCTTCTTAGCCATGAAGCCACATGAAAGATTATAATTGAATGGCTTTGCCTCTTCCCCCCCCCTCCGCCACATATCTTTACAATATAGGCGTGAAGAGGGGGCTCAAAAGAATCAAAGATATGAGAAACATGGCTCCATTAGGTCATTTAAAATGGGGGGGGGGGTGTTTTACCCTGCACTCAAGCAACTGGCCGTGACCAATTCTATTGGGTTTGCAGGGGGGAGAAGTCATCCAGTCCAGTCAGATGATTAAATATAAATATACCATAAGAAGAGTCTGCTGGATGTGGCTTCTCAGTGACCAACCAGATGCCTACTGAAAGTCTGCAAGCAGGACCTGAGCGCAATAGGAGTCCGCCTCCCTGTTATTTTCAGCAACTAATATTCAGCAGCAAACTGCCTGCAACCATGGAGGCAGAGCATAGCCATCATGGCTAGCAGTTCTTGGTAGCCTTATCCTCCATGAAATTGTCTAATCCTCTTTTAAAACCAACCAAAATAAAAGTAAAATAGGAGAGAGAACTCCTCTTTGGAAGCAATCCCCTGCACACACCTAGGAGTTAGCTCAATTGAACACAAGTGGGGTGAATTACAGCTGTACTAATTTGAAAGTAAGGGACGCGGGTGACGCTGTGGGTTAAACCACAGAGCCTAGGACTTGCTGATCAGAAGGTCGGAGGTTCAAATCCCCGTGACAGGGTGAGCTCCTGTTCCTCGGTCCCTGCTCCTGCCCACCTAGCAGTTCATAGGCACGAAGTGCAAGTAGATAAATAGGTATCACTCTGGCGGGAAGGTAAACGGCATTTCCGTCCGCTGCTCTGGTTCGCCAGAAGCGGCTTAGACATGCTGGCCACATACGCCAGCTCCCTCGGCCAATAAAGTGAGATGAGCGCTGCAACCCCAGAGTCAGTCATGACTGGACCTAATGGTCAGGGGTCCCTTTACCTTTGATTTGAAAGTGGGGAAGCAGAAAGCATGACCCTTCATAGTGCAGTACTAAGATGCATCAGTCTGGTTAAAGGAACCAAACTGTGATGCCTATGAGACAAGCACCACGTCCCCCTTTGCGGACATTTTATACTTCCTTATATAACTTCACGGCAGCCTTTTGCGGTAGATGAGGTGATTGGTCCAAGTCAGGAAAACATAAATATAAGATATTGTTCCCAAAGAAATCACTACCAGCAATAAGGTCTGGACTGCACCAGAAGGCGAAGTTTGCACGAACATAGGGGCCTGATTTAGCTTTCTTTTTAGGACACTAGAGATTTTTCTGAGTGACTGAAATCGGGGAGCAGATCCCCAGAGAGCTCTTTTCTGCCCGGCCTGCTGCCTCCCAGCCCCTCAGCGGAGGTCGCCTGACGACGACGCAGAATGGCGTCATCGCCCCGCGCAGGCCTACCCGAACTCTAGGTGTCCTCCGGGGAGCTGGAACAGGCCGGCGCCGACAGCGCTCTTCCTCTGGCCGAGGAGGACGCATCCTGGGTGGGCAGAGCTGACGACCACCACTCCGACGCCCACTCCGGGGCGCCCCCGGCCGCAGGCCATACCGGAAAGGGCGGGGCTCTCCTCCGTCGCCTGGCCCAATTGGGGCGGGACCATTGCCTCAGCTGCTCCAATCGGCAGTGAGCCTCCGGGCCACGCCCCTCCACTTTTCCCGATCCAAAAATGGCGGCTCCAGGTTTCGTAGCGCAGGCGCAGACGGGCAGGGAAAAGAGCAGAGGGAGGGCAAAGCCGCCCACCTGGAAGTCTTTGGCGAATATACGCTGTGTTTATATTATTTTGCTTTGGATTAAAATAGTCATGTATTGTTTGCTTCTAAGTGTTATTAGAGTCCATCAAATTGTTTTCTCTATATCATATGCATTTACATTAGTTTGCAACTTTTTTTTTTAATATGAACGTTGAAAACATAAACAATACATGGCATTTATTTGCTGCACGTTTTACACATTACTTTAGAATAACTCTGTAATAACAAAGTATTTATATAATCTTTTCCCAGACTGCTTAAGTCTTTCATAGACATGATCTCAGTAAACCTTTAAAGGCAATATGAGGATTCTCCAGACTGAGGCTAGTGACCTGGGGGGGGGGGGGGCTGGGGCTCAGAGAGAGCAGCTTGTCTGGAGCTATGCAATATGTACATAATTAAAGTTAATTTCATTCAATACAATTTCCTTTTAAAAAACTGATTTCCCTCCCCTTTACAGAATATGTGCAAGATGTATCTCCATTGTGTGTCCATTGTCACTTCAATGTCTAGATGACATCATTTCACTTGCCATTGTTGTTCATTCATTCAGATGCCCTTTTAATCGCCTGACAAACAGCAACTGTTTAATCCTTAATATATATAATCCGTGACACGTGGTATGTTGTTACAAGTTCAGTTCTTTGTCTGTTTAAGCACTCATAAATTGGGGTTGCTGAATTAGTAGAGATTGCTACAAAGGTATGGAGACAGAGAGATGATGTGGAAGTAAAGGAAGCAGGGAAAAGGCAGACCTGCTTGAGGACAGCAGCATTTCAAGACAAAGGACGTCCAGAGGGGGGGCTCAGCCCAAGATTCACAATAGGCGACCCTCTCCATGAAAACCCCTAGGGCCCAAACGGTGTGCCTATAGTAAGGAGCAAGGGCACTGTAAAAATAATTGCCCACTCAGGAAAAGAATCCCAAGGTCTTGAGAGCACTCAGGTTAGAAGAAGAGTTGGATGAGTGATGGGGACCAGGGTCTGGCACCTCCCTATGGCAAAAAGTGGCGCAGCCTTGCCAGGCCACAAAAAAGGAAAAAGACATTCTGCCTCTAAGCGGGCCAGGAAGCTTGCTGAGGGGAGTCCGGCAGATGACAAGAGGTGTGGGACCCACCTTTTGCTTCCTGGGAAGCAGTGGCATACCAAGGTCAGGTGGTACCTGGTGCGGAAAATTTCTTGTCACCCCCCTACACACACACATTGAAATTATTAAAAGAAGGGAACATAAGATACTTACTCAGTGGCGTAGCTAAGGCTTTTGCTGCCCGGGGCGGTCACTAAGTTTGCTGCCCCTCTTGCTGTTCCTCATGCAGGAGTCCTGTCGATTTGCCACAGTCCTCCCCTCCTCTCTGACTGTACTTCCCTTCTCCCCCCCCCCTTCCCAAGGGTTGGGAAGGAACTCAGCTCCTGTCACCTCAGACTCCACCTCTTCTTTGCTTTACTTAATGCAGGCATGTCCCCAAAGTCTGTTTAATCTGGCCCCTGCGGCAGTTAATTTCCTGGGGTAAAATCCTAAAAAAACCTCAACACCTTCAATCCTAAAAAAGGCTCAACAACTTTGGAGTTAAGTCATTAAAAAAGGTCAAGAACTTTGGTCGGCCCTCACGGCCCTTCACTTCATCAAATCTGGCCCTCTTTGAAAAAACTTTGGACACCACTGATAATGCCTCATCATGTTCTTTGTTTCTCTTGCTTCAACCACAGACAGAACTCAAGCATCTATTCCTGCCTGGCAAAAGCACCCAAGAATAGTGCAAAGTAGGAGCAATAAAGAAGGATGTAATCTCTCATATCTGCATGCTGCTTCTGTGAACAGCCATAAGTACAGTGCTGAAGTACAGGGGATTGAGGTGGTGTCATAGGTGCCCCCCCATGCCTGCAACAAGCCCTGTTGGGCCTTTTCATAGCCCACAGTAGGCATGGGAAAGCCCAATGGGGCTCGTCGCAGGCGTGGGAAGGCCAGTTCTGGGCACCACAATATAAGAAGGACATTGACAAGCTGGAATGTGTGCAGATGAGGGCAATCGAGATGATCAAGGGTCAGGAAAGCAAGCCTTATGAGGAGTGCTTGAAGGAGCTGGGTATGGAAATTAAGAAACTGAGAGGAAATATGACAGCCATCTTCACATTTTTGGAGGGCTTTCACATGGAAGATGGAACAAGCTTGTTTTCTCCCACTCTGGAGGGTAGGAGACAAAACAATGGCTTCAAGTTACGTGAAAGGAGATTCTGACAAAACATCAGGAAGAACTTTTCTGACAGCAAGAGCCCTTCAACAGTGCAACAGTCTCCCTTGGGAGGTTTTGCACTCTCCTTCCTTGGAAGTATGTAATTGGAGGTTGGATGTCCATCTGTCATGGATGCTTTAGCTGAGGTTCCTGCCTTGCAGTGGGTTGGACTAGATGAGCCTTGGGGTCCCTTCCAACTTTACAATTCTAAGATTTTACGAAAGCTCCTTACAACATAATGCAATTTAGTCCCATATGATTAAGCAATTATAAATAAATTAGTCTCACTCTCAATCAGCAATATTGAAAATTAATGTAGCAAAAGTCTCTCCCCTCCCCCCCCCCGGCACTGTGTTCCTCCGTTGTGTCAAATGGTGGTCTTTAATCATATTTTGCCTATGAGTTAGAAAACAGAAGTAGTCGTTACTGCTGCATCGTCGTTTAATGTGAGCGTTTCCCCCCCCCACACTAAAAAAGCTCAAAAACTTGTGCTCTGCCCCCCCCCCCCCAATCTCAACAACTTCATGGGTAAATAACTTCCAGAATTTTTATATTGGGAGTAGATCGTAGTCTCTTGTGAGTTGGACGTGCCTGGACTAGATCCTCAACAGGGTCCCTTCCAACTCTACAATACAGTGGTACCTCGGGATGCAAATGGGATCCATTCTGGAGCCCTGTTCACATCCTGAACATAACCTAAGACGCGACAGCGTGTCTGCACGTGCACAGGTCACGTTTCGCCGCTTCTGCACATGCGCATGACATCATTTTGACCGTCTGAGTATGCGCGAGCGGCGAAACCTGGAAGTAACGCGCTCCTTTACTTCCGGGTTGCCGCAGAGTGCAACCCGAACGTGCTCAACCTGAAGCGTATCTATCCCGAGGTATGACTGTACTATAATTCTAGGGGGAAGGATCCGAAAGGGCAAAATCGCTTCCCAAAGGTGTCTTTCCATGTGAGAAAGGATTTAAAGTTAATCAGGAAGATGTGGAAAGGTGGGAGGGGGCAGAGAGAGAGAGAGAGAGAGAGAGAGAGAGAGAGAGAGAGAGAGGGAGAGGAGGAAAGTCGCCCTGTTAATTTGTTTGCAACTTCAAAAACTCAGGAAAAGAAACCCATGAATACCTGAGTGTAAGAAGGCGTGTGCAGGCACAGCATGAAGATTTACACAGAGAGGAACCCCACACGGTTTCCCCGCACGTAACGTAACAGGCAGGGAGCCAGCTCAGATAGAGAGAAAGGCAGCAACCATTTTCTTCCCTTTTTAAGCGCCGCTTCCCTCACACCCCACCTCTCCTCCTGTGTCTTCCAGGGTTTGGGTCCTGAGTTGAGGGAGCTTTTGTTTCTCTCCTTCCAGGTCCCCAACACAATGGGACTTCCTTTTGAGCAGACAAGTCTAGATAAACCACTTTCTCGGGAGTGGTGTCTTGTGTCTGTGTGCGAAAGAGACAGAGATCGCATGTTACAATGGTGCAGCCAGCCGTGGTTATGTAGTGCCACAATTTCTTGCAAGGGAGTATGAAATTCCAATTTTCAGTACGTGTCCTTTGTGCTTAGGGAATTAATCTGCCTTGAATATAGAAAATATTAATCTTTAGGCGGCTTCAATCAGATATAGGTACGCCTTCACTGAGGAGCGTTATTAAATCCAGTAGGTCTGTGTCAACATACTGCATTTGCAGCGCCGCCCCCAAAGTGACCCTTTAAATCCACTTGACAGTCCAGCTGTAGGTGCTCATCTTCCAGGCCGAATGAAAGGCGCACCCACTGATCCCGCTTCCTTCCTCTCCCCTTCCCACCCGCCTCCATTGTTCGCTCGCCTGCCTGCCTGCCTCCTCCAGTCGGGAGCAATGGTGCACCGAATGTCACCCCCCCCCCAGGGATGACACCCGGGGCGACCCCCCCGCCCCCCTTCCTCCACCACTGCTGGCAAGGAGGCTGGCAAGGCAACCTGAAAGGCGTTGGGAGAAGTGGCGCAGCCTGGCCCAGCCTAGCGGAAGGCTGACCCGAAAGGAAGAAGAGGAGGAAGGTGCGGAGAGGGTCCTGTTTCCACCCTTTCCTGGCTCGCCTTCTGCAATAGGTAGACTCTCCCCAGGGAAGTTTAGAACATCAACTGGAAACATCAATTATTTGTGCTTAGTAGAATTAATTAATCATGCTAAATATCTGCTTCTGCATATCATTGCTTGCTGCATGCTTTTCTTAAGGTACATTTGTTGATGGGACAGAGAGAGAGAAGAATGTAAAGAAACTGAAGGAGACTGAGGTCAGATAAGATTGGTAATAGAAATGTAACAATATGATGGACCAGTAAAAGCAGCATCGGCATTTCATTATATTTAGTTTATTTGTCAAAAGGATTACAGTGTTTTAAATGGGAAGATTGTTCCAAAAATGTTTAACTTTATTATGCCCTGAATTAAAGTACATCTTGGTGAATCTTGGTTTAAAAAAGGTAAATCACAAAATACACAACAAGCCACGTGCACTTCAAAAATATTCTAGTTTTTCAAGCAAACAAGACTTAATAGAATGCATGGCTTTACAGTAACATCAATTTGTCAACTTAGTTGTACCAATAAATACTTAAAATCTCTACCTACAGACTTACATTTTGATCTGGTTTAAACAGTACAGAAAACCAATAACAATTGAAAATCTGCTGCAAAATGCTGAACACCTCGGTTGTCCAACTTTGTGACGTTTGCCCGTTCATTTAGAGCCTGTATGTACAGGTGAAAAAGAAAGGGTTAAAAACGTAGACCAATAGGAAAGCTGGAGGCGGAGCCTACATGTATAAAAGGGCTTAGCCTGAGGTTTGTTAGAGTTATTGGTGGGCAGTTGGTTGGTTGGGAAAGGCAGTTGGAGAAGCAGTTGGCAGGCAGTTGGGAATAGAGAGACAGTTAGGGCAGTGGGTTCTTGAGTGAGGGGAGGGAGAAGAGATAGAGAGAGGAAAATAAGACTAAGAAAGTAAAGAGTAACAATGTTTGGAATGCCGTAAAAGTTTGTGTCTGAAATAAAATACACTCTTCTTTATTAACTTGAGAACCTGACTGAGACTGAAGTGATTTTACCGGGGAGGACCTGGTTAGTGTACGGGTCAATAGTCCGTGAGACGACCAGGGGGCTCCGTACGAACGCCACAAAATTGGCGGCAACGGCGGGATAAATAAATACGCCTGTGGTGGAATAAAAGAATACGCCCGTGGTGGGAGAAATAAATACCCCCGTGGTGGGATAGATTTATATGCCCGTGGCGGGATTGATTTATACGCTCATGAAGGGGAAGTTGGATCTGGGAGTGAGGTTATTTTGGCAGAGGTATCGGACTTGTGGTTGGAGGAAGTGTCTGTGCAGGACCAGTGTGAAGACCCAGTGCAAGGCTTCAAGGCCAAAGTCCAAAAGAAAACCTAGCCAGAAAGAATAACTTGGAGGGGGGGAATCTCTCAACTGACTCTATTACGCTGTCAGACCACAAGTGCTCAATATGCCACCGAAAAAGTCAAGAAACCCTGTGAGGGAACCAACCTATGAAAGCTCCGAGGGAGAGGAAAATGGGAATCCTCAGGGAGAAGGGCAGAGTTTAGAGGAGATATCAGAAATTCATTCTGAGGTAGTAGAGCCTAGACTCTCTTTAGAATTTGAAAAATGGAAGTTGGAACAGGAATACAAATTTAAATTAGAGAGAGAAAAAATTAAGGCTGAACAAGAAAGAGATAAACTTAAAGCTGAACAAGAAAGGGAGCAGTACTGTCTGAGGGGAAAAGAGATGCAATTTCAGTTAGAAATGCGGAAAATGGAATTGGCATCTGTGGAAAACCAAAATAAAAATAATAGCACAAATGATCAAAGCCAGGTTAAGATAGACCTCAAGCGTTTTCCCGAATTCAAAGAGAAGGATAATCCGGAGGCTTTTATCGTCTCATTTGAAAGAGCATGCAAAGATTTCCAAGTAAAAGATGAGGAAAAAATGATAATATTAAGGGCTAGAATTAGTGGAACCTTAGCTGAAATATATGTGCAAATGCCAGAAGATCAGTCTAGAAATTCTGACATGTTTAAACAATTAATTTACACCTGATTTGGAATAACCTCAGAACAGTTCAGAAAGAAGTTCAGGAGTGTGACAAAAGTGAGGGAAGAAACGTTTGCTCAACTTGAAGCCAAAATTTCAAATTACCTCACAAAGTGGCTAGAGCAGGAGGGTGCCAATTCAGTTCAGAAGATCAGGGAGATTATGGCGCTTGAACAGTTTTATACAACCATCAACGAGAAATTGAAATATCTGGTAAAAGAACGACATCCCAAAACTATACAGGAGGCAGCCACTTTAGCTGACCAAATTAATGAAATTAGAGACCATGGATTTGATGGTCCGAAATTTGGCGGGAAAGTGTGGGAGTGCCCCAAAAACAAATTTCAATGTGCCAAGGAAAGCCCTACCTCAGTGACAAATAAGGGAAATATGCCACGAACTAAAAGTCCAGCTGACAAGGCCCTGACTAACAAGGCCCACTGAGGGAAAAGGAAATAAAACTAATTATACTGGGTACAGGGAAATAAAGTGCTGGAGTCTGGTAAATTAGGCGACAGGAGTTTGGACTGCGGGGATGGAAAGGGCAAAACTGAATTCTGGTTCTCAAAAACAGACTTATTGTATCCACTCAGTGGAGCAAGAAGAGGCTAGGCAGGTTGCCAGGGAAACCGAGGTTTTAGCTAGGCCTGAGCCTGAGGAAAATTTTGAGGCACGTGTGGTGCAATGTTAGTTGATTAAACAGGATAGTTTCCTCTTGAGAAATGCTGGGGAAAACATCTGGGTTGATGATAAAAAGTATCTTGGGTTAAGAGACACCAGATCACAGATTACAATCGTCCATCCGGACATAATTTCCACCACTAAATTAATACCTGAGAAACCAATAAAATTAAAAGGAATTGCCAAAGAACCAGTGATCCTAAAAGTAGCTGAAGTGGATATTAACTTCCGTGATTGGTCTGGGAAGTGGCAGGCAGCCATTTCTGAGGAAGTTCCAGCAGCAGTTCTTATCGGCTGGGATCTCCTAGAGCATGTTAAGAGTGCATTTGTAGTTACTTGCTCAAAGGGGGGCCAAGAATCACCCACTACTGAGGAAACTGAAACAGTTGTCAGTGGAGGCATGGCTGGGAAACCTCTCTTGGAAGGCTTGGGCGGAGCAGAAACTGAAGCTGTTATAGTTCCTTTTAAAAACACCCATAAGGCTAGTTTTGCTAAGGAGCAAAAAGGGGATGTTGGCTTAAGCAGTTGTTTTGAGGCAGCTAAGTCTGCCGCCCCTTTAACCCCGAATGCCCAGAGAGATTCTGTGAAGAAAACGGGCTGTTGTATAGGGAACTCCTTGCCACACCGTATAGAGGGGGAGGAGGAATCCGTAAACAACTGGTAATCCCCCATATCTATAGAGAAAAGATTTTGCAACAAGCCCATAATAGCATTTTTGGTGCACACATGGGAATAATGCGCACTAAACGAAGGGTTGCGCAGAACTTCTACTGGCCAGGCATGGGGAAACAAATCAAGCTATATTGCCAGGCATGTGATATTTGCCAAAGACGAGGTACAGGGCAGGACCCATTTCAAAGGTTGGGGCTTGACCTAGTAGGGCCATTGCCAAGAGCCACGAAACGCGGCAATAAATATATCCTGACCATCATAGATTTTGCAACCCGATATCCAGAAGCGATCCCATTAAGAAATATTGAAACTGAGACAGTAGCAGATGCGTTGATTAATTACATGAGTCGCCTGGGGTTTGCAAGTGAGTTGGTCACGGACCTAGGCACCTCATTTACATCCCGGCTCATGAAAAGATTGTGGGAAGCGTGTGGCATCACAAATATAACTTCCACACCGTACCATCCAGAGACTAATGGATTGGTTGAGAAGTTTAATGGAACTTTGATCTGTATGATCAAAACCTATGTAGCAGAAAACCCTAATGACTAGGACTGCAAATTACAACCCCTCTTGTACGCATACAGAGACATTCCACAAGAGAGTACCGGGTACAGTCCATTTGAACTTTTACTAGGGCGCAAGGTCAAAGAACCTTTAGATCTACTCCAAATGAATTGGGAGGATCACTCAGATAGTGATCCAGATTCAGTGATGGAATATCTGTACAAACTGCAAAACATTTTACGCCGTTCCTTAGAAATAGAAGGAGAAAATTTAAAAGCCACCCAGTCAAAGCAAAAAATCTGGTATGATAAAAAGGCCAGAGAGAGAACCTTTGGGCCAGAAGATGAAGTGTTGCTGCTAAGGCCAATAAAGGGAAATAAATTGCAATTAGCCTGGGAAGGGACAGTACAAGATTGTGTCCAAAATGAATTATGTGAACTACATTATCCAGCAGGGGGATGAAGGGCGCAAAGTGGTTCACGTGAACATGCTAAAACCCTACCAGAGAACAGGAAGCTGGGCTCTATATGCTATAGGAGAGGACCCAGAAGAAACAGATGACATACTGTGCTGGGAAGGGAGAGGGGAGCAACGCTGTAATCAGAAAGAAGTGAATCTAGCCCCTTTATTAACCCAATCACAGCGGGAGGAGGAAGGAAGTACCCTACAAAAATACAAAGCCATCTCTGGAATAGCAAAGGGAGTGGTCCATCACATAGACACTGGGGATGCTAAACCCATTGTAGTGACCCCTTATTGGATAACATGGATAGAGTCCACAACGAGGTGCAGGAGATGCTGAAGGCAGGGATCATAACCCCCTCAGAGAGTCCCTGGGCAGTGCTGGTAGACAAACCTGATCGCTCGATAAGATTTTGTGCTGACTACCAAAAGTTAAATCACGTCACTAAGGCGGATGCCTATCCAATGCCCAGCTTAGATGACCTAATTGAGACCATAGGCAGGTGCCATTTCATTATCTGTCTAGACTTGACAAAAGGCTATTATCAAGTAAAAATGTATCCTGGGGACCAGGAAAAGTCCCCTAGGATTATATGAGTTTAAAGTGATGGCCTTTGGGCTAAAAAATGTGCCAGCGACCTTTCAAAGGCTAGTGGATAAGATCCTGCATGGATTAAGGGAGTTTACAGTAGCTTAGCTGGATGATATTGCAATTTTTAGTCAAACCTGGTCTGAACACAAAGAGCCCCTAGAGTTAGTGCTACAAAGAATTAAAGAGGCGGGCTGGACCATTAAGGCTCGTAAATGTCAGACCGGGGACTCAGAAATCAAGTACCTTGGAGATATGGTGGGTGGAGGAATAATAAAGCAGGGGAGAAGAAGAGTTAATATGAAAACCAATAGGAAAGCCAGAGGCGGAGCCTACCTGCATATAAAAGGGCTTAGCCTGAGGTTTGAGTTAGTTGTTGGTGGGTAGTTGGTTGGTTTTAGTGGGTTGGTTGGTTGGGAAAGGCAGTTGGAGGAGCAGTTGGCAGGCAGTTGGAAACAGAGAGACAGTTAGTGCAGTGGGTTCTTGTGTGAGGAGAGATAGAAGAGACAGAGACAGGATAAAACAAGACTAAGAAGCTAAAGAGTAACAACGTTTGGAATGCAGTTCAAGTTTGTTTGTGTCTGAAATAAACTACACTCTTCTTTGTTAACTTGAGAACCTGACTGAGACTAAGTGATTTACTGGGGAAGGCCTGGTTGGTGGCAGCGGATTAGTGGTGTACGGGTCAATAGTCCGTGAGATGACTGGGGGCTCCGTACAAACACCACAACCACGTACAGTAACCTCGATTGTCAAACTTAATGCTTTCCGGAAGCCTGTTCAGCTTCCAAAGTGTTCGAAAACTGGGATTCAATGGGGTGGTCAGCAAGCTCCATTCAGAAAGAGAAAGATGCCTCGAGGCACGTTTGAAAACGGAAGCATTTCTGGTTTTTCAGAGTTTGGGAGCCAAAACATTCAGCTTCCGAGGTTCCACTGTAGATCACAATGCAGTTCTTCCTGATACAAGAAGGTACCTTACCTGGTGCTTCTTTTGGAGGCCGTTCTTTTGTCTCCTTTCTCATTTCCTATAGAAAAAGAGCAATAGGGTAATTTGACGGTTCATTGTGTTATTAATATTTTGATGGGAGCTGCCCAGTGTCGCTGGGGCAACCCAGTTGGATGGGCACATATGAAAAATATAATATAATAATTAAAATAGAAGAAATATGGCCTCAAGTAATTTCCATGGAACTGGAATCATAGAATCAATCCATCTGACTTATTTTTTTACCTAGACATTTCAGCTTTAATAGATCACAGCTTCAGAATTATTAAAACACCGGAAATGTAAACACATGTCATTTGCATTTAATCCTAAGGCTTTAGGAAGAAAGGGGGAAAGCCTCATTTAAGAGAATTCATTCTGCCTGTTTCTTTGTCTCAGAACGCAGTACACAGAAATATATTTTTAGCATCACCATAACTAACTGGTATTGCCATAACTTATTGAGCATATGCATTTGACTATAAATCTCCTGCTCATGGCAGCAACCAATCCCACGTCCCCCTATTTTTTTACATTAATTTCTAAGAAAAAAACCTTATCTTATAGACGTATGTGACTCACCATTTTGGCAATTTCAAACATGATGTCTATTTCCCCCCCTTGTATCTCTAATATTTCCTCTGACGTAACTATTGGCACATTCTCTCCTGAAAGAAAAAAAGGAAATTGAACATCCCCCCTGCCCAATTATCTCATCTCTGACTCTAAAACTGGAGAAGACCTGCCTGGCTTCAAGCATGGTGGCAAATGCAGTGCTAGGTTCTCATGGTCTAGTTGCTTGGGGGGTTGAGCTGATTCCTAGCGGCCTTGCATTGTGCCAAATCCTTTCCTGCTTTCAGATCAACCCACCATTCCACCAAGCCTTCACCCCAGCCCCTTTCCTTTCCTTGGCAAGTGTCAGGGAGCAGCTGGCATGGGAGTGTCAAGAAGGAGGTTTGTCCCCTTCCACTCCTCCTCCCTCTTCCTTGCTCAGTTGTTCTGATTAACAGCATGCTGGGTTCCCAAGCCTGGGGACTTCCAGTGCGGGAAGTAGTTCTCCTCAGGCTGAAAAGTAAGAAAAGGAAAGAGCACCGTTACCTGTCTGCTTCATTTTACCTCGTCCTCTCTTGTGCTGCGTGCCACACTTGGCCCAGGCAATGGGAATGTGGGGCACATCTGGACAGGAACTAGTCTGGCTTCAGCCTATAATCAGGCCTAGCTCTTGAACCGGTTTAGCAGCAGGTGGAGGCTCCATGTCCTATGCAGGTGCTAAGCGCTGATGGGCAACTTCAAGGCCCCTCATCTCACGTCTTCGCCCAAGCAGCGGCTGCGACAGAGCAGCAGCGCCCTCCTCCCCTCCCAGCGCCACAGGGCAGCAGCAAGCTTGGCACACGGCAAGCCGCCAGGCTGGTAAGCCATAGCCTTCAAACAGAGGACTGTAGGGCTTGGCGGTGGGGGGCAAATTATAGGAGAAGGGGGGGCAGGAAGGAAAGGACATATCCGGAGTGGAAGGAGGAGGGGAGGGGTTCAATCTTTCTATTTTCTTGGTAGGAGGAGGGAAGGAGTTCAATGGTGGTTAGTTCTTTGTTCTTCTTTGTTGTTGTTTTTTCCCCTTTTTCTTCCTTCGGTAGAAATCTGAAAGGCAAGCATGGACATGACTTAGAATGAATCCACCGTACTTTAATTATTAGCATAGCATTCCTAATGTTAATTGATCAGATTAAAGCATAAACCTGTCTGTCTGTTGGAGGAGCCCGCCATGCCCACTAAGTCCCCTGCCTTTTGGCCCCTCCAAAACAGTATTCTTTTAACTCATTATTCATATCCCCATATGTTTTAAACCTGAGCTAAGAAATGGCTGTAGGATGGATCTGTTTCCACCTACCAAATTTATTTAGGGGAAGGCTAATTTCTTAAAGTCAAGAAAAAGAAAGAGAAAATGGAACACTATTCAGCTGGTAGCAGTGCATATTAAGGTATCTTGAATAGCTACGAGCTCAGTGCACGATATGCCCTTGCCTAAGCTGGGAGGGGAGTCCCTGAAACAGAAACGCATCTGCTGTCGTGCAAAGTCTGTGGCTGGTGGCCCCTCTGCATGCTCAGTTCCCTAGGCAGGTGCTAACTGCTGATGGGCAACTTCAAGGTCCCTCATCTCACGCCTTCGCCCAAGCAGCCACTGCGACAGAGCAGCAGCACTCCCCTCCCCTCCCAGCCAGGACAAAATTAAACAAACTCTAGAGATTTACCCTATTTGTACCTCCTTTTAGGTTTTGACAATCTTTCCCACACAGAGGGGGAGGGATCTTCTCTTTTAGCTGGTGGGGGAGCTGTTGGAAACAAAATGGTGGGGGGAGAACGCAACCCGAAAATGCTTAACCTGAAGCATATTCATCTTGAGGTATGACTGTATGTGACTCACCATCAGCGCCCTTTCCCAAAGTAGGTCAATCTTCCTTCCTTCGACCTCTAACACTTCTGCTGAAGTCACAATTCGTGGGAATCTGTATTTTCTTTCCTGAAAGTAAAAAAGGAAAATGAATGTGGTTCTTGCTCTTGCTAAATATCTTTTAACCTATTGCTACCACCAGGATGGGTCGTAGCTTTAAATAAATGATTTTCAGAGCAGAGCAGACCTGAAGTATTTGTGTGTGGAAGCTAATTCCTAAAATACACTTCTGTCCCAAGGCATGCCAGACTCTGCAGTTTGGATGGCCTTACTCATTCGTAATAATAATAAAATGATTCATTGCAACATGTGAATTCTGAATACATTTCAGTAATAGTGTGCCTTGATCTATTAAAGCAGGTAGTACAAGGAAAGTAATAGAAGTAACAATCTACATGCAGTTTTCTTGTTTTGTTTTTCAAAACGGGAGTATTGTCAATGTGGGAAATGTTTAAACTCCTAGTTGCAAAGGTTTCTAAAGGCAATGAACACAGCCGGCTGTCTAGCTCTTCCCTGCACAGAGTTGGTGGTTTATCTAGGATTACGTTTATAATCCTTTGTTATTTCTTCTTTGAATATTTTCTTCTTCTTTTTCAAAAAAAATTATTCATTTTATAACACAAATAAAAAATAAAAAACACAAACAGAAAAACAAACAATACAAACAAATTCTTGTCATATCCTTATTTTTCTAAACATTGTTAAGTGGGCTTCCCCAAGTCCCCCCTATCTGATTTTCATTTTACTTCATCTTTAGCAGTTTACATATATCATAATTTCTAACCATCTTTTTTTTTTAATCACACTTAAAATAACTTCACATTTTATCACTTACAAATATTTTAAAATACCCTATCTTCTAGTTTTAACCCTACAGCCTATATCCACTTCCAAAGCTATAGATAACAAATACTTACTTCCAATTCTGCCTCACTTGCGAGACTCTTCCCCACTACGTATCTGCAAAAGATCAAGATTATATATCAAACTCTTTATATATTATTCCTAGTTTCCATAATTTTTCCCAGTCTTCTAGCTGTATATTATAGCCAAAATCATTATCCCAATGTATCATCACCGACTTGACCTCTTCATCTTTCACATGCCATACCACCAGAAATTTATACATTTCAAATTTCGATTTAGTATAACCAAATCCATTTTTCTTTAAATCTTCTTTGAATATTTCATTGATATTTCATACATTTGGCAATGGTTCTCTTTAGGGGACTTCCAGTACTGTTATGAATAATGATGGTGACAGAGGACACCCTTGTCTTGTACCTTTCGTAATTTCAATATTTTCTGTTAGCACATTCTTTACTATTAATTTTGCCTTTTGATCTGAATAAATCGCTTTTCTTCCTCTTATAAAGAATTGTCCCATATCCATTGATTCCAACACCATTACTGGCCCCAACAACATCAAACAGGGTCTGGTGACTTCTGTTTCAGTGTATCTGAAGAAGTGTGCATGCACATGAAAGCTCATACCAAGACCAAACTTAGTTGCTCTCTAAGGTGCTACTGGAAGGAATTTTTTTGTTTCAAAAGCAGGAAAACTTACATGTGAGGCAAGTGGGGAAATCTGGCCGGGGACAACTGGTGTTTCACTGGCTCCATATTTTTTTTCATCTGTTATAAAAAAAGAAGGAATTGTCAGCTTTTTCCATCAACATCCATCTCTTCTGGATTCTAGAAGAAATGCTTCTTGGCAGAGGCGTAGCGATGGGGGTGCGGTAGCGGCGCCACGCCCCGGGTGCCACCACTAGGAGGGGTGACAAATCCCAGGCGGCACTCTGGGCGCGCGCAGGCGCCTCTCCCGAAAAGGTTCCCCTGCTGCCTCCCCCCCCCAGCTGTGACTCGTGGTGTGCTTAACTGGACCTAGAAGCTTATTCGGATGGTTGCAAAAAGTGCCATTCTTAAGGCTCGGGCGTTTGAGGAGTGACGTGGTGGCTTAGGCGCCTGCAGGTTTCGTGCAGCCTGAGACAGGAGCATGGGACTTGCGTCAGTCTTCTGCCTCTCCCGCAGCTGTTTTGAGACTACAATTCCCGACTTCCGGGGTGGCGCCATCGGCAATGGCGGACTCCCTCTGAATTGGAGGGACTAGCTCCGCGCGAAACGGGTCTTCTCCGCTACGGCGAAGCGGGGACCCTTTTAAAAATCACAGGCAGATGAAGCCTGTGACCATGGGACTCGGCGGGCACCCTTAGTGCCCCCCCAACCCGCAAAGGAACCCACTAACGGGCTCTGAAGCGAAGAGGGGAAAGTGGCGCGGTGCTGTGAGTCAACTGCTATTTCCGTGGAGCGAAGCCACACAGCTGTTGCCGGAGAGCGCTGCCTTTTTCCTGGGACAAATTGGCTTCTAAAATAAGCACCCGTGAGTACTTAAACTTTGAACAATTGGACTTTAAATAAGGACTTGCGAGCAGAAAGGAATTGGACTTAAAAATTTTACTTCAATTTGGTACTGAAACGGGAAGGTCTAAACAGGAAGTCAGCCTTCCGTTTCTTTGTAGACAGAATAAAGCAAAGACAACGTAAACTAGAGCTCAGAAAATCGCCTCTAAAGGATTGGCTTTCATCATTTAAAATTGTTGAACCCCCCTTCGGCAGCAGGAGTAGAAGGGGGATCTTTTCTGGACTGTTTAAACCTGCAGAAGTGAGTTTAAAGTAAAGTAACTTTCCACCGTCCTGATCCTGGAGCGGGGTGTCAGGACTGACGTTTGAAGCTCATTGACCAGAAACAAGCACTTTTGACAGATAGCTAAAAGAAGAGGAACATGGTGATTCCATTGTTTCCTTTCGCACCTTAAAGGAACAAATATTGACAAAATATCTGAAAAAAGGAAACTCTGTTGCTAGACTTGTCTTTAAAAGAAAGATTAAACAGAAGTTTTCCCCCTAGAGGGAGACTGTGAAACTGTAACCAACTCCTGGGAGCTGGCACCTGTTACAGATTACAATCGTGGGAATAGACATCTGACCTTCAGGACAATGTATTCAGAAACTCTCTTGTGTGCTTTCTATAAAACAAATGCCCTACTGGAACAATGAGAAGACGAATTTGATGGCTGATTCGATTAGAAATTTTGAACAGGCAGTGGGAAAATATGTGGAGCCCACCCAGGAATTAAATCAGGAGTGTGTCCTGACAGAACAGGCCCTACAGGAATATGAGCTTTCGGATTTGACAAATGAACTTGGAAAAAGCCAGACTTGGAAAGAAAAAGTTTGGTTTGGTTTGGAAATGGGGGGTTGGATAGACCCTCCTATGCAGGGATGTTTGGACTTTTCAAGTCTGGCAATGGGCCGTGAGATGTTTGGGATTGTGGGGGCTCTTAATTTTGGAGGGATTTTGAAACATGTTTTTAAATACCACATGGAATTTAGTGTTGATTATGGAAAAGGGGCTGATCTGTCGAGATGGGTCAAAAATATTGCTAAGTTGGAGTTCCCACGAGCGAAAGGAGCAGGAGACAAAGGAAAATACAGCTATAAATATGAAGAAGAGCCGCGGAAGGGACATGGAAGGGACTTAAGGGCCTCAGATATAAGATTACCAGGTTAATGCGCTAGATCGATGGGATAATAAGGACTGACAAAACCCGGGACCAGGAGGAAGGGACGCTGGATGAAGATTGGATTTGTTTTTATTTCTCTTTTTTACTACTAGGACTGTTTTATAAAATTGATGAATGTTAGAAAAATGTTGGAATGAAATTACTTGGCTTTAGTAAAAATGTTTAAAGAATTATGCAAAAATATTATGGTTATGAGAAGTTGGTAAAAATAAGATTTAAGTTTTAAGTCTCAATGTTTTTTTTTATACTAAGATAAGATTAAAATAGTTTAAGGTAATGTAATGACAGAATATTATGAAATATGGAAAGGATTTGCTGTGACAGTTAACAAACAGGATACAAGGAAGGGGAGGAGGAGGAGGTCAAGGAAAGAGGGTAATGACAGTTGAGGAGCTGAGAATAATGGATTTGTTTTAAAATGTTTTTAAATGTGTGTGGTGTATTTTTGTTTTTTTCTTTCTTATTTTGAATTTGTATCTCTTTTTCTACTTTGTTTTTCTTTTGTAACTTAAAAAAAAAATCCCCCCCCAATAAATATCATTTAAAAAAAAAGAGAGAGAGACTACAATTCCCATCATCCCTGACCACTGGTCCTGCTAGCTAGGGATGATGGGAGTTGTAGGCCAAAAGCATCTGGAGGGCCAAGTTGGAAGAAGCCTGCCATAGAGGAACAAGAGGGAAGGAGAAGGGATCTTGCAGGTTCAGGTGTGGAGCTTCTAGGCGAGGGAGGTCATGGTGCAGAGCTTAGGATGGAAAGGGGATCAAGCAGAGGGCAGAGCAAACCTACCTCTTTGCGGAGGCTGGACTGCCAGAATCCAGATGCTTGGGCCATCTTCTTAAAGAGCTGAGCACGGTGGGCCCAAAAGGCCTTCCTCTGCTGAAAACAGAAAAACTGCCTCTTTTGATGTCACCTGATGTCATCGCATTCCACAAGTGCCCAGTGTTCCTTGTGTTCTAGATGCGTTCCTTGTGTTCTAGATCAAGCAGAGGGCAGAGCAGACCTACCTCTGTACGGAGACCGGAGCGCCACATCTGGTTCAGCTGATGAGCCATTTTGCTAAGCTCCTCTTCCTCTGTTGATCTCAGCAGAAAAACCTTCTAAATTGCCTCTTTTGATGTCACCTGATGTCATCGCATTCCACAGGTGCCCAGTGTTCCTTGTGTTCTAGATGTGGTCATAGCTGTCAACTTTCAGATTTGAAAATAAGGGATCAGCAGCCTCACCTGTCCCGGGGACAGTCTACGGGATATCTAACAATCTGGGATAGCAGCGGGAAATGGATCTGGAATAAGGGAATTTCCCGCAAAAAAAAGGGAAGGTTGACAGCTATGGATGCGGTTCTTGAGCACTGCGATTTGATCTCGCGAGGACAGGGCATAGGTGCCCATTCAGGTCAAAACCCAAACGCACCACAATTCCTGTTCTGCCAAGCACCTACCCTCACCCTTCTGGAACTGGGCAGCGGCCTTGTCCTGTGCTGATGGGGACTTGAGTTCAGGCCAGGCCAGACCTGTTTTCCTTCCTATATATTTTGGGACAAACTAAGCCAGCCTTCCCCAACTGGGTGCCCTCCAGATGTTGGGGACCACAACTCCCGTAAGCCCCAAACTGCACAGCAGGAAGGCCGCAGGTGGGGGGAAGGCTGAGCTACAGAATGGTCACCAACCCCCCACCCGCTTTCTGGGTGATTGCACCCTGACTCTGGGAATCTGTTCGCCTGGGCCTCTGGAGGAGTTGCTTAGCCTACCCTCCGCTTTCACCTGAATCTGTACTGCCATCGTGGATTTTTAATTGTAATTGGTGCTAATTTATATATTTTTATTACAGTGGAAACTTTGGGGTCTTCTATATGGAGAACAGCAATAAACTGATTGAATACAGGAAATTATAAAAGACTATTCAGGAGTGCATAAACACTATCATCAGTGGTCTGGATTAATAAAATTTGATGAGACCCAAAATTTAGTGCTACAGTTAGAAATTAGGCACCAGCCAGAATCAATAATCCAGAATCCAAATCTCAGTTTGTATCCTGCAGAATCTTGAATTTTGATTTGCTGGTTCTAATATTTGGAAATTAGCGCACGTTACTAGTCATATCCTAAATTGGTCATATAATACTAGCCCCCCACCACCACATCTGCTCCCTGTCTGCCCCATAGAGAAAGCCAGGGCCCATATGGGCCCACAAGTGTTCCTCTTGCTCTGCTAGAGAGGCAAAAAAAGATTCACGGTTAAACTATAAACAGTGTTTGCCGCTGCAGCAAAATGGCTGCCAGTGCTTCTGCTGGGCCAGTTAACCCGGCTGCCTTTCCTCAAAATACACATTTTGATGCACTCTGGTGCCAAATACTGCTTTTGCTAGGTTAAATTTTAGACAAGCTGAATGGGCACAGGCGGGGGGGGGGGCAGGGTCTTGGTTTGTTTTGTTCTTGTTCTTCTTGTGTATTTCATGTTTTTTATCTTGTATTCTTGAAGGAGGTGAGGACAGGTGCCCCACCTAGGCCCGAAGTCACCCTAGGCCTCAAAACTGTCCAAAATTCCTTTTCTCTCTTCTAAAAATCCACAGTTAAAGTTTTCCTCTGCTTTCTCACAAGATGCTGTTGCAAAGGCAAAATGTTATTCTTTGATCAGTACGAGAAGGCTTCAAAAAGCTAATGAATAGGCTCTGTCAAAGCAAGCCGGGCAACTGACTCTTATCTTCTTTCCTTTTTCAAAAACGCGACGCCCCCCAGGCGACGGCCCCTGCCGGCCTGCCCGCCCTCCGGCAGGCGGGTCTCTGGGCGGGAGCGACAGACGCCGGTCCGCGCTGGGGGCAGAGAGAAGGCGGGAGCGGCTGAGCTCCGGGGCCGCCTCCTTCTCGGAGGGATTCCCCGGCTGGGCGAAAGGCGCCTCTCCGCCCCGGCGCGCATGGCGGCCCCGCGACTCCCCGGCCTCCCGCCGCCGCCGCCGCTCCTCGTCCTGATCGCGCTCGCCGCCGCCGCCGCCGCCGCCCAGCCGCCCCACCAGGCCGCCTTCCGCGCGGGACACGGCGCAGCCTCCTTGCCCGCCGCCGCCGCCGCGCCCCGGAGACGGTGAGGAAAGGCCTCGCCAGGGCCGGAGGGACAGGGCGGCCGCGGAGGCGCCCGAGGGAGGCCAGGCGGGAGGGCAGCCGGAGGGGGGGGGCGCTGCTGGTCGCCTCTCGCCCCGGGCCCGGCCCCGCCAGCCAGAGTCCGGCGAGGGGGCCTGTCGGGACCCCTCGCAGGCGCCTCTCCGCCTCGGCCCCGCCGGGCTCCCGCCGTCAACTCGGCGTCTCTTATGGTACCTCAGGCGAACACGAAGCGACTCCCGTGGGAATCTACCCTCAAACTGATCTAACAGATTTTGTTCTTTAGTAAAAAAATTCATGTATCTATAGGCAGCAGAGGATATCTGAACAGCGAGTTCTCCCGGGTTGAACAGAGTTTAAAGGGTCCCATCCTGAGCAGGGAAGTTGAAGCCCGGCTTGGAGCTAGGAAGGGCCAACTCAGTGCAATGATCCTAAACGAGATGGGAAGGGGCAGTTGCTAAAGGGTCTTACAATTCAGGAGATTCTGCAAACACTCAGCTAATTTGGGCCCACTGCAAAATTCCTCTGATTGGCACAAAAAAGCAGTAGCTGCCCTCTCTTTGGAAACAGAAATAAATTAGTATTAGAAGCAGCAGTTACTATTTATAAAACTTATGAGAATACAGTGGTCCTTCCAGTTGCGGACGGGATCCATTCCGGAGGTCCGGCCCGATCCCGAGGTTTTCACAACTGGAGAGACCACTTCTGCGCGCTTGGCAAAAACCCGGAAATATACTTCCCAGTTTGCCGCTTATGTATCCCAAAATTTACATAACTGGAGGGATAAGTAAGCAGAGGTACAACTGTATATGAACAGCAGGACATAGGAAGCTGTCATAAAGTAAATCAGACCTCTGGTCCACCTTAGGTCTGCTTTATTGACACTGATTGGCAGCAGCTGTCCAGGACTCCCCATCCCTTCCAGGAGATGCCAGGGGTTGTGATTTCTGCATGCAAAGTGTGTGCTCTACCGTTGAGAAGAGGAAATATAGTATAGGTCATGACGCACCTGACCATAAGACGCACGCAGTTTTAGAGGCAGAGAACAAGAAAAAAAATTCTCTCCCTCTCTGCACAGCGCTTCTCCAGCAAAGCGGGAGGAGAAATGGAAGGGGCTCCGTTTCTCTTCTGCTTTGCTGAAGGGGCGCTGCGCAGCTTTCCCTCTCTGAGCAGTGCCTCTCCAGCAAAGCGAAGTCAGAACAGCAGCTCCAGAGGCTTTGCGTGGCTATCCCTGAAGCTAGGAGAGCGAGAGGGATCGGTGCACACTGATTCCTCTCGCTCTCCTGGCTTCAGGGATAGCTGTGCAGCCTTCATTTGCTCCGTAAGACGCACACACATTTCCCCTTACTTTTTAGGAGGGGAAAAGTGTGTCTTATAGAGCGAAAAATACGGTAAGTAGACACCAACTTGGGTAGACTGGGTAGATGCAGAGAGCGATTGGATGGAAAGTTCCCCCTTAGAATAGTTGTCTTCCTTCTGTTCTAAGATTCCCTTCCCAGATGGTGAACAGAGCAATCCAAACTCTTGGATGAGACAGGTGCCTTGTTCATCCTGGCTTAGTGAAGGGTCCCTGTTCTACCCACCCAACTTGGCTGGCATAAACCTATGAAGAAAGAGGGTGGGGGTTGGACATGAGTCAGCCAAGTTGCTGCTGCACCCTAAGCCAGTCCAACTACTGGCAGTGATGGAGGTTTTCTGGGGGGGGGGGGGGGCTGAATTAGAATGATTTGCATAAGAAAATTCCTGCTCTCCCACACCTTCTATTCCGGCTGGCACAAGCAGATGGTGGTTATGACTCCACTGTTCTATTTAGTCCCCACTGTTTTTCACCAGGGGAGAAGATTGTACCCCAAACTCTGTATCCTCCAAAAGCACAGCTGACTGTGTATCTGCCTTATTCAGAACTAGGAAGTCACTGGAGATTACCAATCATGACTTTTCTTTAGCTTTTTCAAGTAACTTTATTTTGTTATCTCCAGGTATCTTTTGTATGATGTAAACCCACCGGAAGGTTTCAACCTCCGCAGAGATGTCTATATAAGAGTTGCTTCGCTTATAAAAACTTTGTTGAAACATGAAGCTTGGGTATTGGTTCTGCCTCCCTGGGGGCGTCTCTATCACTGGCAGAGTCCTGACATTCATCAGATCCGAATTCCTTGGTTTGAATTCTTTGATGTTCCCAGCCTCAGTAAAAACATACCAGTTATTGAGTACGAAGAGTTTCTTGCAGGTAAAATATTACTATTAAATAATCAGTATTCTATGCAGTCTTGAAGTAGTTTTGTGGTGGGCTTTTCTGCTTGCATTCAGTTAAATGAGGTGTTTGAAATTGATAACATTTCTAAAGTAGAATTCCAAATGAGGATATGTTACCTTTCTCACCACTACTATCTCTCGGGGGGTAGAGGGATATCTACTATTATGAAGGCTAAAATATATTAGTAGGTACATGCTAGCTGTTGCACAATTGCATGTGTATGCCCTTTAGCAAATATTAAATGAAACAATAATATCTTATTTGGGCATGACCATAGTTGCTTGGAGAAACAGAAGATACAGATTTTGGTTAATGTGGCACCCATTTTTGCAGTTGGCATAAGGGCTGCATCATACAGATGATGGAGCAGATTTGTAGGTAGGACTAGAAGCGATGGTTTAAATTATAAGGAAGGGGATTTAAGCTAAGCTGAACATCAGAAATAATTTTGCGATGGGATGAGTTGTGGGCAGTGAAACAGACTGCCTTGGAAGTAATGTTGTCTCTTTCGCTAGAGGTTTTTAAGAACGGTCTGGATGGACACCTGTTGGGGATTGTGTCAGTGCGTTTCTTGAATTGGCACAGGGTTGAGGCTCATGCCAACTTAATAAAATCAAAAGGTGCTTTTTATAGAAACATCTGATATAACCTGCAGCTCTCTTCCGAATCCTCTCCAGATTATTTGTCTTTTTCTGAAGATGCAGTTACCAGATTCACAGGGCTCCAACTCAAACCCCCTTTCTATTAACTGACATTCTGGTTTCAGTAGATAATTACTTTGGAAGTAACTGTATGCAGCTAGAGATAATGCTGGTTGCTCCACTTGATATCTGCTGTATAAAATGAAATACATATAGATGTTATACTCATGTGCTGATTTTTGTTCCTTATTCAGAGTCAGGTGGCCCCTTTATTGATCAGGTGTATGTTTTGCAAAGTTATGCTGAAGGATGGAAAGATGGGACTTGGGAGGAGAAAATAGATGAAAGGCCATGTATTGACCAACTAATGTATTCGACAGACAAACATAAATACTACAGGTAATCTTCTATAATAGTAGTTGCATTATAATTACAGTTGGGCACCTAGAATGCAGATATTTTCTCCCCAAGTCCCTAAACGTCCCCCCTGAAAAAACTTTCATTGGAATTTCTAACATTAAAACAGTTTTTCTCTTGTTCAATGAATATTTTCTTATTGTTGCATCAGCATGCTCTTCCTAAATGAAAAATATTTATTTATGTTTAAAGATGGGCATCTTCCATTCTGTTTACAGTAAAACACAGAATGGTTAACAGCACAGAAATTTAAATAGTCCAAAAACATAGCCAGTGCTGCTATTGTTCCATATTGCTACCTACAGTGGTACCTCTAGATACGAATGGGATCCGTTCCGGAGCCCCGTTCACATCTAGAGGTAAACGTAACTAGCGATGGCACGCCTGCGCGCGTCGCTTTTCACCGCTTCTGCACATGACGTCATTTTGAGCGTCTATGCGCAAGCGGCAAAATCCGGAAGTAACGCGCTCCGTTACTTCCAGGTTGCTGCGGAGCACAACTCGAACGCACTCAACCCGAAGCGTATTCAACCCGAGGTATGACTGTATATCAATACTCTGGTGGGGAGAGTATGGGAATCAAGACAAATTGGAGCTTTTAAGACGAAGTGGAAGTATTCAGAAACTTGTGAGGAAGTGGTCGTGTCCTGGGTTTCATGATACAGATACAAGGGAAAGCTGAATACATTCAGACATGCACTCTCAACTTTAAGAAGGCCAATTTCAAAAAGTTTAAGGAACTAATGAGTGAAATTCCATGGTCAGAAATACTCAAAGAGAAGGGAGTCCAAGATGAATAGGAGTTTCTAAAAGCAGAAATATTGAAGCCCCAAATGCAGACAGTTTCAACAAGAGAGAAAAGTGTGAGACATCTAAAGAAATTGGCGCAGCTGCATAAGGAGCTTACGGATGAGCTGAGATTTAAGAATGGTGTGTATAAGAAGTGGAAGAAAGGGGAAATCACAGAGGAGGAGTACACACAGGTAACCAACAATTGCAGGGTGACAGGCAGGCTAAAACTCTGAAAGATTTCTTTGACTGTGTTCAAATCAGCAAGATTCTTTTAATTTCTGTTATATTGTATATGCCAATCTATTAATGATTTTCACCTTGTTTTATAGGGGATGGTTCTGGGGCTATGAAGAAACACGCGGCATGAATGTGGCTTGTTTATCTGTCCAGGGCTCTGCCTCTGTCATAGCTCCTCTCCTTTTGAACATCTCTGCTCGGTCAGACACAATCTATTATTTTCTGTCTCAAATGTTTCCATATTTGCTTTGCATAGAGAAAGGCAAGCTTTAAACCCACCCCTTTCACTCTTAACAAGTATGAAGGTTTGTGTTTTTTGTAATCTCACATTGAATCCTATTGCAGCACCACTAAGGCAGAGAAGGAGGAATCCATAAAAGCCCTCAGTTTGTAAATGATTCCCATCCCCAAGAAATCTTGAACTGTGAAATTTTCCACTGAGGAAAATCCAAATTACCATATGCAAACTTTGGCTAATTTGGATAGGTTTATTTTCTTTTGAAAAAATATAATATCCTAGACTGAGAAATTAATGTAGCCTTTTATTTTACTTTCATTTGGTAAAGAAATGAAATGTTAACTGCTGAGCTCGTCTAATACTGTATTTACAGTCAACATCCATGCATTCTTACCAATTAACTTACGAAACAGAAAAAATATATATAGAAAAACAAAGCACTGGAAAATTATCGATGGTGCCCACCTGTCTTTAGTTACAAGCCAGAAACAAGGTGTCCCCAAAGTACGTGATCAACATTTTCTCCACAGAATGCTAATTGTTGAGCTGTCTGGGTTTAGGATTTTCTGGGTTAAGAAAGCTTTCTCAATTTTCACCCACCCCACCCCCCGAAAAAGAAATTGCAGTGTTCATTTTTGTGCATCCATGGACTTCTCTGCTTCCTTAAACTATAAATTGATGTAAGCTATTTTGCAAGGGAATGTACACTTGGTTTTATCATTTTTAGTAGGTCAGTGATGCTAGACCGAGCTGAAAATCTTCTTCATGACCACTATGGTGGCAAAGATTATTGGAATGTAAGTATTTTCTAGCCGTCTTTCCCATATGATCCACTTATTTTTTGCCCCTTGGCAAACATCGTCTCAAGGCATTTTGTATGGCATAGGTACCATTAAGAAAAGAGGATATATACAACCTGGCATTTTCTAGGCACTTCCACTTACTACCAAAGCCTTAAACGTAAACATTTACTGCAATTATTTTATAAATGATCCCAGAATATTATTTGAATTAAGGGTATGGTAATGCACCAAAATTCCGTTGAAGGAAGACCTATGCTGTTTTCTCCTGTAATCACATTACACATTTTTTAAGTTACCTTGCAGTACATCACCTTCCTGTTATCCAACCACAGTATGGCTTCTAATGACAAAAATAGGCCACAGTAGTCTGTATCAAATCATAGATTATCCTTACCTGACCAAAACCATCCTTTAATAATCCAAACTAATCCATAAACTGTTCTCACACTTGGTGCTGCTAATGCATTGTCCTAGTTCTTTATACTTGTACAGTTTACCTGGATTTTTTCCGTCAGGGAGATCCTTAGGTATTTTGTTTTTTATATCCTGTTATATGAAGTAGTCTTGCCAGTTCTTGTTTTGAGGTCATATGCATATCCAGAACAACTAATCCTAATTTATTTAAATTGATTTTGGCAAGGCATTCTGAAGCTAAGAGAGCAAATTTAGCACAGCTTCTAAATCTTCACCTAGAATGAAGTATTTCAAATACTGCAGGATTAATATTTTAGGGTTTTGGTAGAGTGACTATCCCATCCTTTCAGTAATTAAATTTCCAACTGTATTACATAGAAACTGGATTATAGGGTGCTTCCGTAATATGCGTATAAAATCCATCCATTGAATTTTGCTTCTCCAGTAGTTAACATGGCGTTGTTGGATACATCTGGATTAATCTGTGTGGTGCTAAATAACACTGGGACTGTGCCTTTAAAGAATTTTTGTTTTAGATCTTGGAAGAACTTTAATCCTTTATCATTTTATTTTATTTATTTTTTGTGGCAGACTCGTCGAAGTATGGTTTTTGCTAAGCATCTTCGTGTGGTGGGGGACATGTTTAGGACCAAGTTCTTAAATTCTACTGATGAGAAGGATAGGACACAGTATTCTGAGGACTGGACAAAGATGAAGGTAAAATAGGTTTGCCTGAATATTTAAACTTAGCTATTTTCTGTTTTAACTGCATTTCTGTTGGGAGTGTCTATATGAGGGTCATATAAAGGAATGGAGCCCGTGTGTTTTAAACTGTGATGGGATGTGCTATAGAAAGGGAACATTGGCTTTTCTGGGAATGCTGGTTCTCATCAGTGAATGGGGCCTTGACTGAGCCACTTACTCTGCCTTGCTTGTAAGGAGCTGCTTCTTCCCTTCATGTGGAAAGAGCCCACTCCCTGTTCAGATTTAAAATAAAAATTAAAAGGAAGGAGGATAAGGCAGTAGGTCAGCTGCTGGGAATTTCTCAAGAGGAGCGAGACAACCAGTCACCCGGTGCAGCATTTTCTGCTGCTTTCCAAACAAAAGCCCCCAAGTGGCTTGCAGGTGTTAAAAATACAGTAATCAGAATCAAAAGAGCTGATGGTATCACCTTTTTCTTTCAGAAAGTGCCACCAAAAAGCCTATTACTCTGAAAATAGATGGTTGGTAGGCTGGACTTGGAGCTTTGCAAAGTTCTGCTAAGCATCGACCAGTTAGCTTCTTAGACTTCTTCCTTTAACAATGCTAGAGAACATGTGTTTATCTGCAGGATGTTTTCCCACTGAATCAATGCCATTTTATTTCAGTTTCAGCATGTACTGGTTCTTCTGTGCTAGGTAAAGCTGGGTACGGCCATAGGGGGCCCCTATCTGGGAGCCCACCTCAGGCGCAAAGACTTCATCTGGGGTCACAGAAATGACGTGCCTAGCATACAGGGAGCGGTGGAGACCATCCGAAGCCTCTTGAAGTTGCACAAACTTCAGAGAGTCTTTATAGCCACTGATGCCGTTGCGAAGGGTATGTAGCTTTAAAAAAAACAAAACCCCAATACTTTAATGTTTTGTTCTAAACTGAATCTACTCACTTAGATGCAGGTGCTGCAGCTACAGTGCGTATTTATTTGTTCTCCAGTACCTTGGACAATAGGGACGCGGGTGGTGCTGTGGTCTAAACCACTAAGCCTCTTGGGCTTGCCGATCAGAAGGTCAGCGGTTTGAATCCCCGCGACGGGCTGAGCTCCCGTTGCTCGGTCCCTGCTCCTGCCAACCTAGCAGTTCAAAAGCACATCCAAGTGCAAGTAGATAAATAGGTACCACTCCGGCGGGAAGGTAAACGATGTTTCCATACTCTGCTCTGGTTCGCAAGAAGCGGCTTAGTCATGCTGGCCACATGACCCGGAAGCTGTACGCCGGGCTCCCTCGGCCAATAAAGCGAGATGAGCACTGCAACCCCCGAGTTGGCCACAACTGGACCTAATGGTCAGGGGTCCCTTTACCTTTACCTTGGACAATATGTGTGAGGCTTTTGTAGGCCACTAGAAAGGGCTTCATGAGCTGATGGCTTGCCCCTGAATTAAATGTTTTTACGGGACAGTGATCTACCGCAGTAGATCTTCAGCTCCGGCCACCCTTAGACTCCCTTTTTTTACCGTGTGTGCCCATTTCTCTTTATTAAAAACATCAACACTTAAATAAGCAGGAAGAAAATGGTAGTTGTGCTTCTAGTGTGACCCCCTTTAGAGTGGGGACCAGCTGAAGGCCACTGACGTAGTGTCCCTTTTCAGAGACTGAAGAGTTGAAGAGACTTCTTCCAGAGATGGTGAGATTTGAACCTAATTGGGAGGAGCTGGAACTCTACAAAGATGGAGGAATAGCAATTATTGATCAGTGGATATGTGCACATGCCAGGTGACTATGGTTTGTGTGTTGTTTTCGTTTTACTTTTCTATTAGAGCAGTCTTCATGCATACGAATGTGCTTGCCCTAATGAAGAGAGGCTTATGGCCAGCTTGTGAGGGCGATTTGGGGGGAGCGAGCATTGTGCTTCCCTCCCTATGCTGGGCAGAAGCTTCCTAGGCTTTGGGAAGAAGGCACAGGTGGAACATTTAGGAGACGGGCCTAGTTGTCCCCCGGTCCACTGACCGCATGCCACTGATTGAGAGTTATGTTTTATATCAAGTTAGGCCAACTTCACTCATGCTTTGATAGGCAAAAATAAAGCATAGGAAAAAATTCAGATTGGCACCCATCTTTAAAATTTGCTTTATCAGAAGTGGCTTCTGCTGAGTGGAGCCACCGGCCCATCCAGGCCAGAACTGTCTTTTCCAGGTAACGATATTTGTGTAACATTCTCAGCATTGCTGCCTGAGGTTCTTTTGACCTGCAGGTGCTCAGGGTTTAACTGTGTTAATTTCTGCGTATGTCTGTGTTTGACTCAGCAGGCATAGCTCTTAAATGGTTTACAGTGCAACTGTTTTAAGCAACCAACTTTCCCCTAACTTTGTGAATTAGTTAACATGGCTGTTTCAGAGAGGAGAGTTTGACAATTGGTGTCAAGTGGAGGTTTCTTTGCATGAACCTTGTACTCTTCTCACGGCCCCCTGTGGACACATCAATAGCTGGTGTCAGAATGCAGCCTAAAAATCTGATTTCCATATCATGAATGTGCAGTAGAAACTTCTCTTACTTTTTTCTGTACTCCACAGATATTTTATAGGTACCTCGGTCTCAACATTTTCCTTCCGCATTCATGAGGAAAGAGAGATTCTGGGTTTTGATCCCAAAACAACTTACAACAGATTTTGTGGCGATGAAGAGAGTACCTGTGAACAGCCAACTCACTGGAAAATTGTATATTAAAATATACTGGTCCATGCAACTGTAGTCTTTAGGCTTATCAATGCAATTAAACAATCATTTTTGTAGAAATAAATTTATTTTGAATGTTGGTTTTTAATTTCTGGTGCTAAGCACATATGAATGGCGGAAGTCAGGTGCATTCAGCTCACTCAGTATTATCAATGGCAGCTCTTCTGACAAGATACCAAAATGTCTCCCTTTTAAAAATTGATCATATGATATTTTCTGATGTTAAAATATTATTCTGGATACAGAACATCAGTTTGTATTATTTTCAAAGCAGAAGAGATACCGGTATTTTCTGTTTGGCTTTCTATGTTTACAAGAAATAAAGGTTTCTTTTTATTTTGAGAGTTGTGTGCCTCTTGCCACTCTGTAAGAAGTCTTCATGCTGTGGACTGGCAAGAAAATACATAGTTGTATGGTTAGTCTGGTAACTGATCTACCATAGGTAAATCAAAGAGGTTATATGGATAATCCACCATCAACTCTGTTTAATATTGCGTCTGCAAATGGAATTAGGTTTATCACACCTCCAGACCCAATACTAATGCATAAATCTCTGGTGTTTATGCTAGAACTGTGAGTGGCTTCCCACTGGAAATCCAACTAGCCTCCTTCTCAAAAGTGTGGGGCATTGCACTGTCAGAACACCTGATACACAAATGGTTAATGGTTAATCAAAAATAGACCACATTTATTTGACTTGGTTTAAGTTTTTCTCCTGTTAACTCATCCACACAGCCCACTAAATCCCCTGCTCAACAGATAAAATATATGGAGCTTTTTCGATAATTAATTTGACTCACCTTTCTTTTTTGTGATCAATTGTATGTGGCACTGCACACTCAGTTGCCTCCCGGTTTTCCCCTCCCCTCTAATCTAATTTCATTTCATTTTACTATTTTTATTTGTTACACTCATTATTCTTCCTGCATTTTGTATGTGCTTATGTCAATCACCATTCTGTATGAAAAATGACCATCATAATAGTAGTAACAGTTTCTAAAAAAGAAAAAAAGATACCTTATGCAGATTTATTAAGACTACTATTTTTCATGTATTGCTTTAACAAAGTTCTAGTTATGGGAACAGTACTGGTTACCACCAGGTTTCACCTGCTTTGAAGACCAAGGTATCCGTTACATTGTAAAGCAGAATGAAATTATGTTTGAAATAAAAAAAATCCTTCCAGTAGCACCTTTAAGACCAACTAAGTTAGTTCTTGGTATGAGCTTTCGTGTGCAAGCACACTTCTTCAGATACGTTTGATATGTTTGAAAGTTCACTTATTTTGAAGGCTCAAATCATGCAGAAACATTGAGGTATTAAGCAGCAAAACCTAAAATACTTTAAAAACCAATTTGTTGATATTTTAGGTCCTTTATATTTAGAATGCAACAGCAGGCTCCAATTATAGTTGTGTTCATTTTATTTGTAAGCTTGCTTCATTTAGACATTTGGATAACTTTCGTTCATCCCTTTCCCACCTCCCAAAAGGAATCCAGGGGTTTCTCCCCAATCAAGAGTTTGTGCTTCAACTGCAAAGACATGAAAAGAGTCTTTGGATTGGTAAGAGCTTCCTTTGAGGGAAGGCAAAGATTTATTTTTCAAAGTCTGGAGAACCGTTACCACATTGTAACAAAAAACAAAAATAAACCTCCATGGCAGTTATGTGACAACATCATTATCTAGGTATTTCAATAGTCCAGTTTTTGTTCTATGAGGAAAGGGGCTGTTTGAGGGAGAAAAGGAAGAGAAACTCGTCCCCTCCTGCCCAGCATATGGAAGCATCCTTTTCATTGAGATGGTACAGAGTTGTTGCCCTGCTGATCACAGAAATGAACATAAAAACACATAAATGGGACTCGTGATTGCTGTTTATGTAAGATTCTAGTTACAAGGAACTTTTCACCGCACATCCACTGAATTCTTTTCTTGACGGCAGGGGCGAAGAACCCACAGACATCGCTATGTTGCTGGACTTCAGCTCCCACCATCATGGCATGGGCTGGTGGGTGTTGTGAGTCTTAACAGGGTCCCAGGGTCCCTTCCCCTGCTTTACAGGAAGGTAACATTGTTGGCTGTACAGTGCAGCCATAGGAACAGGCCTATTTGGTCGCAAACAAATAGGTTGCCCCAGTGAGAGATACCAGACGCCCAGGCAAAGAAGAGTTGTCTCTAGGAAAGCTACTAATTGCATGGTCTTGAAATCAGCAATTAGGCAGCTGTCGGCTCCAAATAGTCACATCACGTTCTTAATGCTCACGACAGTAGAGAGCTCTGAGGCACAGACGGGTTGGTGAAAAAGGAGCAAATCTGGCACACTCACAAATGAGTAAAGCAGCCCATAGGCTACCACCTCTTTCCCAAATAGGACAGAATTTCCAAAGCATTTACTTTCTGTTTTAAACTAACCAAAGTTAATGGTTCTGCCCATGACGGGGAAATTCTGGTTAATTTAAACACACACTTTAACAAGCCAGAACCAAAAGCCGCCGACTGATCTTGGCTTGTTTCAATAAACCATGGTTTAAACCAACTAGAACTTTCACAGGATGGACGTAACAATAGACTCTGGTTAGTTTAGGTAAGTGTGAAGGCTTGCAATCCCCTTGTTGTTGTGCTGGAGAGAGGAGGGCAGAGTTCATGAGGCTCAGGCTCACTTCTGCTCACCCTGTGACTTGGTATTATGTTCCAAGCAAGCCACTTTGCTATTGGAAAAAACACTAACACGTTCGCTCTCAAGCTATAAAATGCAGCAGATTTGCTATACATTGTGCAATCTTCACACTTTAATTTCATTAAAACCGCTATAGTAAAAAACCTCTCAGCCAGCTCATAACTGGGGTTGCCAATCAGCCAGAAGAAAGCAACAGTGTGGACAATTTTATTTATTTTTGCTTTTGAGCCAGGTGTCAGAAAAGCCAAGGAGAAAGCTGCTATTTTCCTCCTTACCTGTGCTGGTTTGGTTTTTAATTTAATCTTGGCTCCGCCCCCAGACCTCTTGACTTGGGTCCACCCTAAAAAACTGTGTCATCAGCAGACCTACTCTGGATTCTACGTCATGTAACGGAGAGCTCTGTCCCCAGGCCCTGACCAGGTACCAGACTTTTTTTAATTCAACACTTGGCAAGCCTATTCATACTCTTATTTTTCTTCACAGTTGTCTACAAATTGGCCTTGATCCTCTGAACTGGAATATGCTTCATTGGGACTATTCATGTGACCATTTTAAGCACGTGGATGTGTTGATTATGTTCTATATAATTCAGGCCACAGTACTGCAAGAAAATGCCTAGTAACAATTTAAAATGCCATATAAATTATTTTCCTTCACATAATAAAATTCTGATTTATTCTATTAAATTCTATATTAACTTATTGCTATCATGCCTTTTTCTCATAATATTTTTTAAGTGAACATATTATATATCTATTTCATTTTAAAGGAAGAGGAATACCAATTACAGCATAGGGCTTTCTGGACATGCAAAGTAACTTCGTAAAGTTTTTGTAACTATCACCACAATACTATGTAGATAGCAGTACCCAGACAATACCCAGAGGTGAGGAGCTAGCTACCGTGTCTACCTACTACATACAGTCGCACAAATATTTAAAAAATACTTTTGAGCTGATGTGATACCTTCAATATGAACATCACATCATGTAGAGGCCAAGATATATGTGATATACATATAGTATTACAACTTTGATTTCTGGCACTGGTTTAGCAAAACATGTAACCATTAATTCGCTTTAAGCATATGGAAATGTTGAATTTGCTAAACCTACAATACATGCTTTCTTGGAATGTAACTACTGAGATCAAGCCCAAATTTCTACCATGATTGTTATGAATTCCTTCTTATTTTTATTGGAATAATATGTTAGCAATATTGCATGTTTACAATTAATGCCGAGGTATCAGTCCCACCACCTATTTCATTAAGTGCAACTTTGCTTGCTGCATCCTATCACAAATTATCAGAAAGACAATACCTTCTGATACCTTGGCGATGGGCAGGAGAGTCAGATTTGCTGGCTATAGCACCTGGACATTTGCAGCACCCTGCCTCTGGGACAGCCCCTCCTGGCGCCAACTGGCTCTGAAGCACAGGCAGCGGAAGCAGCTGCCCGCCAGGGTCCTGCGCTTTGGCTCAGCATAGAACCTAACTCTCTCAGCCAAGGACTGCTGTCCTTGAGAGATCAGATCCACGCAACATGCTCATTAATGGGAGATGTCATCAAGATATATGAACAACGTTTTCAATATTTATTCCTATTATACTAGATCAAACAGATCATTTCAGAATAATTTGGGTTGGTACCCTTATATTAGTGTGTGTAAAAGAACACAACAGTTCCGCCGAAAATAAGTTAGGTCTCTGAAGTGCGCAATTTAAAAATTATTTTGCCCTTAGTAGTGTTCGTGTGTGAATTGGTTTTTGGCAAGGCAGCGTATTTCCTCACAAATGAGTGTTTTGAAATTGCCACATCACTGGTAATATTACTGTTGTACTCCACTGAGTTCCTGTGAAACACAATCCGCCTATTTCTAAGCTGGTTTTCATACATCAAAGTAAAAAGAATTTGTTAGCTTACAAATATTTAGTTTCCAGTTTACAATGGTAAAAAAACAATAACTTCACAATATGTGTAAATGGGAAGTGAAGACAAGTACTTTAAAAATGGAATAAAAAGTGGTATGTTAAAAACTGGATCACACAATAATAAATACATAAATCAGAGAGACAAAGTTTTCAACAGCTGGTTTTTAAAGAGCAAGGAAGCAGGGAAAAATAGCTAGCCAAACTCCAGTCTGGTTCTGTGAGCTCAATTATTTAAAAAATAAAAATCTATAAGAAGCACATAAATAAACTGTCTCTTGGGCTCTAAAAGAACACAAAAACAAACCACTTAGTCAAAGTTTTGTGTAAAATCCTAGGTGGTTTACATTAATCATGCACCTGGTAACAATGCAGTAAAATAAAATTTAAATTATCCAGATGTATCACTTTGAATTGCATTGTGGGTTCCCCCACCCCCTGCAAACAATAGTTCCTTAGAAGGTAATGGAATAATTTTGTATTATTCTAGACTAGTTATTGTATTTATCAGTTTTCCAAAGGTTTTAATACTTTAGCAAAAGAAAAAAATGGTCTCAAGTCAGCCTCTCCCCAACAGAAAACAATAATAAAAATCTAAGATCTGCTGTTTCAGCTGTGTAGATGAAATGTTGACATCAGGGTTTCCATCCTATCCTCTTTTCCAAGCAGAGGGCACCCATGGATCAGACTACAAGGGAAAACTGATCTTGTTCTATGGGCTTCTCCACCCAGGCGCCAAGTCCTGCCTTTGAAAATGCTTTGAACAAACACTCTTTGGCAGTTTGATATTCGGCAGCTGCTTGCTTTGTTTCATGGTACATGTTTGGTTTACTGACATTTGAACGAAGACTGGAAGAAAGCTGGAGAGATTAGAAAGAAAGAGAATCCTGTTACATATAGCAAATATTTTATCATTTCAATATAAGATTTTTTAAATTGCACAACTATAAAACAGTTGGCAAAATAATACCTAGGACGTGTTTTGTTTTGTTTTCTCTTTATTTATGAATCAAAATCAAAATCCAAAGCTATGACCCAAACTTTCCATCTCTCCTCCCCCCCATTTTGTGTTTTTTTAAAACTGTAATGCCTACTAACCAAGAAAAATTAATTGGATTTTAATCCCACCTATTCTGCTCCAGGCAGCTCTAATTCAGCTTTGATGGAGTGATTTGCTCTGAGAGAGGGCCGTGGAGAGTAGAACAATTCAAGGAGGTTTTTCAGGAACACCAGGGCAGGTATGGAAAGATGACCCCTGCCCTAAACTCATTCCATGCAAGGGACACAGAATAACTATGCCATAGGCTTGCTACACTGTGCAGCTGACAAAGTCTGGCTGGCTCTTTTGCACTCCTAGTAGGTAGGGTCTCTTTAGAAGGGCCAAGTCTTTTCCAGCCATAATGGAATTATCCTTAGTGGAGATCCTTATGCACAAATATCAGGTGCTTCACCAGAACCTCCAGGCCAGCTGTCTCCACTTGGAGCGCCCTTCAAGTCGCATGTGGGACACAGCATGCCTTGCTGGTTAGAGCAGTGCTCTGATCAAACAGGTGCTATAGTTTTATCTCAACATGAAAATAAAATAAAAACTGGCCATGAAGAATAGCAAGAAACATGCCACATCACTCAACAAGGCAGTTCCTAACATTCCATGTGTTTAAAGTACAAGTAACTCACAACTTACAAGTTTCACATGTGCAATTTCAACTTTATGTGACAGAAGGCCAGACAGTTGAAATCATACAAATTAAATGCATGGAAAGTGGAGAGCTTAAAAGCTCTTTTTGCTCAAGGTTTCCCCAGTGTGGAGAGAGCTTTCAAGCCTTGAGAGGCTCTTGCAAGATCTCACGGGAACTTGGCTGGCCCTGCAAAATCTCATGAGAGCCTCACTGAGCCCATATGGTACATGAGCAGTGAGAGCAAAATAGGCAAGGCAGAGCTTTTTTGCATAGAGTTTTACCAGTGTGAAGGGAGCTTTCAAGCTCTAGATTTCCTTACTGGGCGCTTACTCGTGAGATCTTGGATGGACCCGTGTGCCCAGTAAGCAAGGCAGAGAGCTTAAAACCTTGGGGGCTAAGACCCATTTGATGCACCAGCTCCAGAATGTAAGACTGCTTGCATGGGGGGCAGTTCCAAGTGAGGGGCTTGAGTATTTGTGTTTTTGCGTCTACGTGCCATCCCAGGAACAAAACCCCCGCATAAGACACGAGTTACCTGAACTTTTTAATATGGTACTTGATTAAATTTTTTACTGTTTGCATAAAGAGCAGGCATATTTTTATGTAGTTGAGCGGTACTTTTTTATTTCCTTCTTAGGCTTACTAAAATTCTATGGAATCTGTTTTCAAGCAGTGTAAAAAACTTTTTAAATCTTTAAAATATTCCAAGTTGGGACCAATATTCAAGTTAGTGTTTTTGACTGAAACATCTCCCCATCAAATACAAATAATGGGGAAACCAAACTTTTAACTTTCTTCAGTTGATCATCACCTATTGTTTATTCATGTCAAGGATGCTTTAGCTGAGATTCCTGCATTGAGATGACCCTTTGGATCCCTTCCAGCTCTACAATTCTACGTCACTTATTGTCACCTTGGCAACAAAAGAGAAGACCTAATAGAAGGGGTGAACTCCCTACACACCTTCAGATTACCTTCACAGGTTGGAGAATTGGGCCAAAACTAACAAAATGAATTTCAATAGGGACAAAAACCTCCAAGGAAGGGGAGTCCACAATCTCCCAAGGGAGAATGTTCCATTGTCAAACTGCTCTTACTGTCAGAAAGTTCTTCCTGGTGTTTAGTCAGAATCTCCTTTCTTGTAATTTGAAGTCATTACTTCAAGTCTTACCCTCCAGAGCAGAAGAAAATTTAAGGTTCTGCACTTAGGCAGGAAAAACCAGATGCACAAATATACGATGGAGGACACCTGGCATGGCATCAGGAAATGTGAAAAAGATCTAGCAGTCTTTGTGGACCACAAGCTGAACATAAGTCAACAGCATGATGCAACAGCAAAAAGGCTAATGCTATTCTAGGCGGCATCAACAGAGGTATAGTGTCCAGATCAAGGGAAATAATAGTCCCACTCTATTCTGCCTTGGTCAGACCACACCTGGAGTCCTGTGTCCAGTTCTGGGCACCACAATTTAAAAAGGATATTGACAAACTGGAAGGTGTGCAGAGGAGGGCAACCAATAGGCTAAAGAGTTGGGAAAACAAGCCTGATGAGGAACAGTTGGGAGAATTGGGTATATTTAGCCTGGAGAAGGGCTGTCACATGGAAGATGAAGCAAGCTTGCTTTCTGCTACTCCAGAGGGTAGGACCCAAACCAATGGATTCAAATTACAAGAAAGGAGATTCAAACTAAGATTCATAAGAACTTTCTGATGTAAGAACTGTTTGACAATGGAACAGACAATCTCAGGTGGTCAACTCTCCTTCCTTGGAGGTTTTTAAACAGAGGCTGGATGGCCCCCTGTCTGACATTCTTTAGCTGTGATGCAGGGGGTGGACTAGAGGGCCGTCTGGGTACCTTCCAACTCGACCATTCTATGGTTACAGAAAGCCAATGTATTCGGGCACAGTGGGCACCATTCTTGGAGGAACAGCAGCATATATCCCTTCTTGGCTATGAGTTCTGGAAGACCTTCTCCTTGCCTGGTCTGGGACGGTAGGGCCCTGAATGACCAGCTACAAAAGCTGAGGCTGCTAAACAGACTCTTGGGCTGGGATGATGGGGGGGGGGGTTGAGATCTTGTAATCTTATTGTGATTTATGTGAAAGTTGTTCAGTTTGGTTGTGTATTTTAAAATATTTTAAATATATTCATCGTAGGTATGCATTTTTCCATGTTCTAAGCCACCTTGAGCATTGTTTGAACTATGGAAAGGTGGCATACAAATAAATTTATGGGTGCATCAAACTTCTGATACATTCAGCTCTGACACAGCTTGCCCAGTAAATGATAGACTCAAAGCCCAAATGCTTATGCCCTGTGGATACAGATGTAGTGCCGAATTACCCATTTGCCAAAATATACCTTTGCATAAGCTCGCATCCAGCGACTGTACAGAGCATGCTTACAAAGGCGGGACGCACGGCCCATTTCGTCCTTGCCTGTTGTAGCATTAATCACTTCAAGACCAGCATCTCCTATGGTCCAGTTTACACTGAAATTAGGTGCTTTTCCTGGCTGGCGGGCTTCGGCATTACTGATACCTGCAAGAAAGAAGAAGGGCTCTCAACAAGAAGAAATATTCACATACCTTGTATAGCTTCTCTTTCCAAAGAAAATGAGTGCAATGTAACATGTCAATCATGTTATGTCACACTCCTTTAAAACAATGGCTGAAAAACTGGAACACTCCTCTTTTGAGGTAGGACATAAAGCCATGAACATTCTGCTTCCATTACTGGAGAATGTGTGGCCAAAATATTCCAACGTCATTAAGGCAGGTGTGTTATAAATGGAGAAATATATGTTAGAATAACATAACATATAAACCTTATTAGGAGGAGCATTTGCATCACATTTTGGTTAATCTTTTTACAATTCAAATCTGAGTGCAGCTAAATAGCTGGATAAAGGAAAAATGACATTACTTAGTGGTAACTAACAGTCTCTAAAATAAAACTGCCCATATTGTACCTACGTTTGCAAAACAACCCTTTAAAAACCCCTTTCTGATGAAGTGGCAGCAGCTGGCCACTCCATTAGAGCGAAGCACAAGCAAAATTATGTCAAGCTCAGCATCATTCAGATGCTTTTATGTCCCCTCTTTCTGAGATGTGGATATCCAGTCAGGTATCACAACTCCAGGAAGAGAAGGGAAGAAAGTATGGATTGACTAATCTTATCTTATTAGCAAACTGCCATACTTCATTTCCCCCACATTTAGGGAAGAGCAAAAAGCAGCACTTCAGTCCTCAAGGGCAACTGGAAAGAGATCTCTATGGAAAAGAAATGGCAGCCCTGCTCTTCACCCCACAGAGCTCCAAGAAGAGAAACGGGGGGGGGGGGGGGACCAAGGGAGCTTAAAGGCACTAAAGCATAAGAAACAGCCACACCACAAGGGGGGAAATGTGCCGGACCACTGTTATCAGTAGTGCTATGTTATGACAACAGAAATATACCAACAAGCAATAAATTGCTCTAAGAATCTCTGACTACATCGTTATAGTCAAGAAGCCGAATGATTTCCTGGTTTAAAAAAAAATAACAACGCAAAAAAGCCCTTAATGCATTTATAGAGGCTGAGAGAATCAAGTGGTACAATAATGTTGTCTGAAATTTATAAAATTTATGTCATACAACCTCTGGCATTTTCTGGTCTCTTAGTTTTCTCTCTCTCTCTCTCTCTCTCTCTCTCTATATATATATATATATGTTCACATTCTTCATTAGATAACTACCTTCTGTCTGTATTCACTGACAAGAAGTTTTTGCAAACCCCTTAAAGCAGAACTTTATCCTGGGTCAGTCAAGTCATTGGAAGTACAACCCCATACATGTCAACCATGAAGCCAAACTGAGTTCAAAGGCACTTCCTCTCAAATAAGTGGATGCAAGATTTCATCCTCATTATCTCACAGAAATCAAGAAGCCGTTTGCAAAGTTTGGTTGTGCCAGGCCAGCCCACCCACAGCACGAGACACTGAGCCGGGGCGGGGGCAGATTACACCTGATTTTGATACAATATTTTCTCTTCATACTGAAGTATCTGCTTAACTGGTATCTTAACTGGAAAAGTAACTTTTTAAAATTAATTATGGAAGTTGTGATTTTCTTTGTCCCAAGACCCCATATTTCTTTCTGAAAAAAATGAAAGCATGCTATTTCCCTTTCAAAAACAGAGTCACATGCTAGTAGCCAAGCTCTGCAAATCAAAGCAGTGGATTGGGGGGGGGGGCACTGTTTCACTTCAACTTTCAAGGTAACTGTTCCAACTTTTTAAAATGTATTATATAAGGGGTTCAGTATATACTGTCAAAATGTCCTTGAACGCAAAACGCGGTCTAAGTTCTTTAGATCCCCACCTATCCCATCAGTTGCTCCACCACTGAAATCCTTCTCAGTGAGCCCTTTGAAGCACAAAGGACAACTGCACCCCAGAAGCTAGCCAGAGAAAGCAGGAAATATGATGATGGGGCACTAAGATCTGTTTCAGAATATGTTTAAAGTATATTTAACAGGTATGTCAATTGGTTCTGAAAGCAGCCACCAGAGCAGCAGGAAAGTTATCCTCAACCCTCGAAAATGTCCTTAACCTTACTCTCTTTCTTTTCTTTTCTTTTTTTGGATAATTTAATTCAAAAAACATTTATTCAGAAGTTACAATACAGTTGCAAAACATTTTCAATCCCTATACCCCTCACTCTTTAAAGCCCTTGTCCTCTTCCATGCAACTTGGCCCAGTCCACCCTGTGGTTCCCCCCCAGAAACATATTTGCCTGGAAGAGACTTTCTACTCCCAATCCATATATTCCCCTTCCCCTTCCCAAAGCGACGAGTGATTTTTGAGGGTTGGCTCTTTTTTATGCGATGTGTCATGCAGGCTAATGGGCTGCCATGCTAACTGAAGCCAAAGCAACATACAAAAGCGTCTGATGACAAGAAGGAAATACAACCAATGGCAGCTGGGTAGTTCTCTCCATCCATTTTAGTTGATTACTGTTATAGAAATTGTGACTCAACTGTCAGACTGCTAAAAGACGTGAGTTGCTCAAGTATCTGCAATAGTAAGAGAAGCAACAGTGAGACCTAGCATGCCACCCTATGGGTGGAAGGGAGGAGCGATTTCACCAAACTGCTCTTAAAGATAAAATTATCCAAAGCACTTTCGCAAGTATGGTCATCCGGAACAGCACGGCTTGAACTATATTCTCCACTGGGAATGCCTGTCTGTGATGGATAAAACCAGCTTTCTGCTGTCCCTGGGACATTATATGCTGGGCATTTGCTCAATTTGTATGGATTCACCAGAGTAATGTTAAGGTACAACCTGATACCTGTTGTGAGGGTGAGGGGATGTTATATTTGTTGTTCTATATAAAAAGCCTATTTGAATTGTTTCTTTCAGAAAAGAAGGAAATGTTTGTATTAACTTTGTCTTGGAAAAATCCTCGATATTTATGAATGTATATTCCTGTGAAGTGCAGTCTAACAGATAGACAACAGAAGTGGTTCTTAATTTCGATCATCTATTACTCAGTGATCCGAAGATCTTATATCTTATAATCAACAATATCACTTGGAAACCTATTTGGACACATGGATGTCATTTATTCATGTATGTGTTAAAACTAGGTTTGATGAGTTATAATTTTTGATGGATTATTCTTATTGTTAATGGGTGCTGCTGGTGGTTTTTCAGTCTTTTCCCTCTTTCTTGTTCTTTTACTATATATGCATTTTAAAAATCCACTAATAAAAATGGGGTGGGGTGGGGATTAGTTGCCCTGAATGGAAGAAAGGGATGTGAATGTAAGAAACAGAGGTAATAGACAACCATACAAAGAATAAGCCTAGGGTTACAGAGTTTTAGATGAAGCAGCTCCTGTACTGATGGTTGTAATGCACAATGTAAGAAAGGAGAAATAATTTCACAAGAATCTGAAAATAAGGGAAAGGTGCAGATTCAAGATAAAGGTGAATGAAGTTGGGTGTGGCTGAAAGTCAAAAGGATGGTGCAAGATTCTGGAACTTGGTCCATTCAGTTCTCTGTATTTCCAAGCTTCACCTGGAAACCCAAACCCTTGCTATCATAGGACAGTTGTATTTTGAGGGCAACCACCAGGGCTCGTTTTACATGGCCCTCCCTTGCCTGTGACATCTTGGGAGATTGGTTGCTTACTTCAAAACCTAACAACAGATAAAGCTCACGGGGAATATATGCTTCCCCAGGAAATATTTAAATTTAACTCCTCTTGGTTGGCACCCATTTTGGCTAAGTTGTTCTCTCATATCAAGTGGACAGAGAACATTCCTGGTGGATGGTGGTCTAATATTATTGTTCCTCTGTAAAAAGAAAAAAGAAAAGAAGTGAGAGATCTGATCCTAAAAATCATAGCCCAGTTAGTCTCTTGGATACTGGGTCAAAGGTCTATGGAAGGTTTTTGTTGAATAAGCTTCAAACCTGGGCTGAGCAAAATTACATCTCAGCTGAAGAACAGGCTGGGACCCAAAGGAAAGGAAAGCGATACTTTGGGCAGAAGCTTGGGTGCAGGAGTTGCCAGAAGGGAAGGTGTATAAGGAAATAAAAGGAAATCAGTAAGTTTACTTTATGAAAGTCTTAAGAATCAACAACCAGCTACTTTGACAGTGTTTGATGCAGAAAAGTTACAACAGGGTGGAAAGAGAATTTTTTTAATGGTGTTTTAAGTAAATTTGAAGTAGAAGAAAAAAGTCAATGTTGAATAACAGCATGTTATCATAAAGCAAGTACAAAACTATTAATAAATGGAACAATACAGAAGTAAGTCTAGTTAGAAAGAGGGGAATGTCTACTTTTCATCTACATTTTTTTGGGGGGGGGGGAATTTTGTCTTAGCTATAAGAAATAAACCAGCAAGTAAAGGGAAAGTTAGATATGTCAAAAACTGAAAGTACTTAAGAGGGTGATTCAGGAAACAAGAAGGTATCATGATATACGATAAATAAATCCAAAACAGAATTTATTTGGTTTTGCTTAGAAGAGGACAAAGATACAGATTTTGTTTGAAAGTAAAGTGGCATTAACACCCGTTTGATTTTATGGCATGTGGCTAACATCCAGTTTAGAGGATCTATATCCTCTCAGTTAATTTTGGTCTAGTGATAAAGACGGTTAAGAAGGAGTTTGTGATATAGAAAAATTTAAATATCTCTTAGTTTGTAAGAATATCAATAGTGAATATGTGCATATTGCTGAAGTTGCTTTACCTTTTTCAAAATCAACACACAAAAAGAAAACCCAAATGGAAGTTCAGTTACAGTAAAAAAAAAAGGGGGGGGGAGATATAATAGTTATGCAAATGTGATGTTAGATTGATTTTAATGATAATTGACTGTACTTGAGAATCTAAGAGCAACAATTGGCACACATCCCTCCTGGATGGTAAGTTTAAGGTAAGCAAGTCAAAGAAGTGGTACTTGTTTGTAATCATGAGTTGATTGAAAAAAGGAATACCATAAAATTTCCAATATATCAGTATTTTCAGTCCATAAATTGGGCACAAGATAAGTGAAGAGAAAGAATAAGGGAATAAATGTTAATGCACGGAAAGTGACCTCTAACATGTAGAATTTACTGATAAACGTAAATGAATGGAAGAACATGCATTGTGATACTGATCTAAATAAGCAAATAGCGAGATTATGGGAATATATATAGGAGAAGAGTGTGTGGAAGACATTAAACATATATTAATTGGAAAATTCAAATGAAATAATAGCCAGGTGGTACATGACTTCATGGAGGATGAAACATAGTTAGAAGGCAAAACGTAAAGCTGGAGATATAAATATCACAAGACAGATATGATGCAAATTCAGTGCAAATATCCAGTTATTCATAGGTGCAGATGGTGGACAAGTTTAAGGGACAAATTACCAGAATTCTATTGGGATTTATAAATGGAATTAGATCAGAAACAGAAAAAAATGAATTTTTATTTATCAATAGCAAAAATCTTAGCAGCTCAATACTGGGGGTGGGGAGAAAGTAGCAAAAGTAATAGAATGGGAAATTGTGTTGAACTCTATTCAATTGTTGTTGGTATCTGTCTCGGGAGACAATGAAAGCATGTGCCTTCGTGGATAAAGTCAAACTGCCGGAGAGTTATAGCACCTGCTGTGGTTGCATTTAAATCCATGAAATGAACATACCGAAAGACAAGTGGGAAAACGGTAGAAAAAGGTGATCGAAAGCAGGAAAAGATGTTGGAATAGTTCTATTTTGACAAATTTTATTCTGTTTCTCACCCAGTATGTTTATGGATTTAAAGTCCAACAAAATTTCCTATTCCATGACCTTTTGCTACTTTTACATTTTTAGATACTACGGTAAGGACACTGTTTTAGGTACATTGAAGTATATTAAATTAATGAATAAGTAATATGAAACTGAAGTCTTTTTGATGCATTAATCAGATTTGGAGATTATTAATATGTGTTTTACTGCATCCTGAGGCTCTTGGGAGGACAACGGATACATCAGCTGCCCCCATCTCGCTCTGGTGTCATGTCGGACCTCCATCTGCTTTGCCACAAAAACATTTGCAGCCATGCCAGTGCCAGAGATACAGTCTTGGTAGGGCCAAGAAAAAGGGCGTGACGCCCCTTGATATATTATAATTCAGTGGTTTCACATTTCACTGCAAGAAGTTCAAGGCAATCACCTGGGGAATGTACCGAGGCCAAAGATTTTTAGCACATTCTGTGTGTCAATTGGCTTATCAATGCCAGGATGTCTGTGTCGTCCAGCAACTGGCTTTTTAATTACATAATTATCACTGCCCAAATTTCATTTCCCTCTGACCTCATTGCTTACAAACCTCACTTCCCCAAACGAAGTTACCTGTAACTCAGGATAACACTTCATGCATTTGATGAAGTGGACTGCAGTCCATGAAAGCTTATGCCATGCGACATTTGTTGGTCCTTAAGGTGTCACAAGGCTGTTTGTTGTTTCTGATTTACTAAAGTAATGTGTATTCTTTATTAGACCTTCCTGTTTCAGTATTTGATATTGCACAGTAGATTGCCCCCAGGCTGCTGCCAAATCACAGGATTTGGGGTTATTAACAACAAAGAAAAAATGTTGGATTTGGAATCATTTTTCTGATAACAGAAAAAAAAATGTATAGCTGAACTGCATCTTATGTGTACAGAATCATAGAACTGTAGATTTGGAAGGGAAGTCCAACCCCCTGCAATGCAGGAATCCATGTAGTTCCATGATTGCTTTTGGAGACATTTTTCTTTCCTACAGTGCAGCTGGTTTACAGGTGAGATGTATGCTTGTATTTTTTTTACTATTCTTACATAACAGCCCTCTAACAGGCAGTATCTGAGAAGATCACAAAGCAATAAAAAACAACAACATTAAAATATAGTATAAAACAATAAAAATGATAGAAAATTGATTAAAAAACTAAAGCACAATTAAAACACACTTTAAAACTTAATTTAAAGGTGAGAGGCCCAGTTTTACCTCATTCACATTGCTTTTACCATCTTCATAAAAAGAATACTGAAGCTTTTTCATAATACAACTGCTTTTACCATCAAGGGGGAAAAGAAAGAAGTACAGGAAATCCGCCATTCATGCAGTTCAACATGTGCTCAGTCATGCACACGCGCATTGTGTCAAACCCAGAAGTGACCCAAAACGTCACAGAAGGGGGCAGAGTGGAATGGGGTGTTTGCATATATTTGAAACATCACTGGCATTTCACTTAAATGTGTGCTGCCTTGGAATGTAACCTCCATGTAAATGGGGGGTTGCCTGTAGCCACATCTTTTCCTCTGCAGTGGTAAAAGCAGCTGAGGCAGGAATGGTTTTCATCAAGAAGGCAGCACAAGGGTTAAGAAGCTCCTGTCCTATGGCAGTGTCCCTCTTTGAATTGCCGCCTCAGTAGCTGAATTGCCGCTTTTTAAAGGACTCATGCAGGAGCGGCAGGTGCAGTGGGGCAGCAACACACCCAGAAGGGAAGAGTGGCAAGGCTGGGACTGCGGGGCACATGGGCAGAATCAACCTGGCCCTCCTGCCAACCTTGCCACTGCCTGGGCCCACTCCTGCCCTATCCAGTAAAGTATCCAATATGGCACTGTTGAGAAGGAGGTGGAGAAATCCAAACCCTTCATAATATTGCTACGTTTCCCTAATAAGGCACAGAAGTACATAGCCATAAGCAAGGACAGCACTGGGTGCTCCAAGTCGATGGCTTTTAACTATCTAACTGCCCCAAATTGTGGCCTAAGTCAAGAACCCTCATTACACGGATTCCAAGTCTTTCCTGAATGCCCTATTTATATTTGAGGTAGATCTCTCGTTAACAAAAGGCAATGAGTAAAAACAGGGGTGTGCAGACAAACTCAACCATCAAGGTGCCAGTATTTGGGCCCATCTTCATACCTTTTCATGATTAGTGCAAAGCTCTGTAGAGGACTTTTGCGCATGTCCAAATGAACACGCTTAGAAACCCTCCCACAAGTGGGACCCTGTCTTATCTGACCTAGGGATGACCTCCTCTTCAGACCTTTGCCCAATTGGTCCAAAGGTCTGAAGGGTTTTTTGAAGCAGATTCAACTGAATAGACTGCGAAACTCTCCCATGGACGGAAACCCAGTCTTATCTGGGAGAGTTTCTAAGTGTGGTCAAATGAAGGCATTTTTAAGCCCTCTCCAGACCTTTGCACTAGTGCAAAGACCTAAAAACCAACCTGCATGTTGGAGACATTGGGGTGGACCTTATGTATGTGCCCCGACCCTGTTTTTACACATTGTGGGTTCAGGTGAATGCAATTTGCAAAATTTTGAAAATATACCAGAACTGGAAGAGCTGTTGTTTGTTTTTTATTACATACATACCACTGAGTAAAGGTCTGTTGAGTATATAGAGAGGGGGTAAATCTTCTATCTCTGCTATTCGCTGGTATACTGCTCTGGATAGGTGGTCTCCATGGTACAAGCTCCCCAAGATAATGCTAGAGAAGTAAATTGGCTCAACAAAGAGGGTAAGTAATGCTCCTTGAATACCAAGCACGTTCCATCTAAAGGGAAACAAATGACACCATTTTGAATTAGGCCTGCAAACAAAACAAAAAAAATATGAGTGACTATAGGAGAGTGGGGCAGATACCCTGCAAAAATGGTGATGGCACCAGATGTGTCAGGGTGAGCTTCCTCACCATGTGGGCTACCCTAGCTGAGGGCAAGAGAATCTCTTTTGAAGCCTAGCGAAGGTAGCTGAGTGACAACAAACAATGCTAAAGGGCCATCATTCTGCAACTCACATAGAGCCTACAGAAGAGGGAGAGGGAGGATTTGCTTCTACTTTTTAAAACACTAGCAGCAGATCTTTAAAATAATTAAAAACCAGTAGACCTCAATGGATAAGAAAAATAGCCATTTGGGAGATGCTGAAACGTCATCACAGGTAAAAGAAATAGGTGATTTTAGCACAAGTGCTGTAAGGGCCCAATGTCCCCTTGGCTTTGCTGTTTAGAATATCTGCTGTTCTATTCATTTGAGTATCAGAGACTAGGTTCAAATCCCCACTCAGTATTACATTCCAATTGATGCACCATCATTTGCAGGAATTGCACTGGCCCAGTTCTGGGACTATAAATTGAGCCCATCACAACCACTTCCCCGTTTATATATCCTTTGACAAAAATAAAGCCCCCGTGTTAATCTTTCAGAACATTGTGATGTGCAAACCACATGCCACCCCACACCCCAGATTTCAATGTTCCCAGGGCCCTATACCATTCCCCCTCTCCCATTGTATACAGTTCTGGGTGTTTTCCACCTTTCTGACACCCACCAGCTAAGCTTCCTGAATGAATACTACATTTGCATTGCTCTTTTAGCCACCTTCCAGCTCAGTCTCTGCTCTACGGTCATGGCTAGACACCTCACATTTATATTCAACTCAAACATTTTAATGTTTCAATACAGTAAACAAAAACAAATAAACAATGCAAGCCACCGTCCCTCCAACATTTGTCCACTGCATTTTGAGAAAAGACATTTGCTTTCATATAACACGGCATACAGCCACTGAGTAGTTCTCTTTCTTTATTCTCGCTCACTGAAACTCCTTAACTCCCAAACAAACTCAAACCAATAACATATCCGTCCTCCCGCCGCCCCATCTCCCTCTGCCTTCAGGTGACATTCCCACAGGGAGACCTACATGGAGAGGCTATATCTCTTCTCCCAACATTTTAGCCTATCAATACTAAACCCAAGTGTTTTCAGTCACACCTTAATCCCAAATGTATAAGTGAAAGATAACTGCAAACTCAGCATTTGCCCAAGCAGTAAAGCTTATCTGAGTTTTATGCTCTTGTGAGCAACTGTACATCCAATTTCTATTTAATCATTTTGTCATGCCTAGTCACACTTTCCCCCACTGATGAGGTTGAACCTGGGCAAAAATGGAGCAAGTCTGCAAACTTTCTGAATACCGCACCCAGGCCCCTCTGAAGGGGAGAGGGCAGGTACTCTGGCTCTGGGCCTGGGAGGGCTAAGCTGGTTGGGGGCCTTTGCCAGGCTGCTTTTTAGTTTGAGTTAAGCACTAGATTACACTGCCTCTCAATATTAACTTCATTGTAGACAGAATACCTTCTTTAAATTGGAAAAAACCTTTAGAGAAGTTTCTTCTAAGCATATATAACTTAAACACATGAATACAAGTACTTAAGGGAGGCTTAAAAGGGAATCTCAGTGCTGCACTAGGTTTATTTCCCTTGTCCTCTTAGTCCTTTTTCACTCCCCTCTATGTCCCACACTGCCCTCTGTGTTCTTTCTGTCCCTATGTTCCCTACTGTGCATGAAAGACAAAATAAATGAGGGAGCTATAGGATGCAGTATGGTGCATAATTCACTGGCCAAGGTTCTCTAATTGATTTGTTTATCAGTCTCAGGGATTGCCAGGTGTAAAACAAGACAATTTTTCTCTAAATAATATAAAGGAGCACAATACTAACTACCGTATTTTTCGCTCTATAAGATGCACCAGACCATAAGACGCACCTAGTTTTTGGAGGAGGAAAACAAGAAAAAAATATTCTGAATCTCAGAAGCCAGAACAACAAGAGGGATCGCTGCGCAGTGAAAGCAGCGATCCCTCTTGCTGTTCTGGCTTCTGGGATAGCTGCGCAGCCTGCATTCACTCCATAAGACGCACACACATTTCCCCTTACTTTTTTAGGAGGGAAAAAGTGAATCTTATAGAGCAAAAAATACGGTATGTCTACTCAGATGTAAATCCCATGCACATCAATGGTGCTTAATCCCATGTAAGGGGAGTTAGGCTCCACCCTTACTGTGCTAAATATCCGGAAAATCCAGCAAGCTTTGCTCTACAATCCTCTGCATCATTTTGATGCTTGTGGGGTGGTGCAGGTTGCTAACATTCGTCATCCACACAACCAAGTGATTTGTGTTCTTGCTTCCAGAAACAAGGTGGGCCCCCCCTTCCATAAAGCAAAATATTGCCCTTGCATGAATATACCTAGTTGTTTGCTAAAATGGTCCTTTCCCAGTTGGGTGCATGTGTAAAGCAACAATTTTTTTGTTTTAGAAAAGTGATTCACACTAAAGCTTGCTAATGGCGAAAAGGGCACGAAAGCACATTAAGCCCGTCCTCGTGTGCTGCACTGACTGACCCAGTTCAGGAGGCTGCTTTTAACATGGCGTGGGGACCCAATACCTGAAAAAACACCTCTTCTGGTGAGTGGACTGGACTTTAAGGGCATCTTCGCAGACTCTCCTCAGTGCCCCATCCTGCTGAATTTGGAGAATAGCAACAAGGGGAACAGCAGTTTGTCTGCTTTACTAGACTTCGGAGACACGTGAAAACTTTCCCTCAAAGTGTTTTTAGCTGCAGTTTTAAGAGTAGCTGCTTTCACAGTCGGTGCTTTTAATATTCTCAATGGGGATTTTCTGTTCATTTAATCTTTTGTTTAAATTGGAATTTTGTTAATTAATGCAGTTTCAGTATTTGCATCTTACAGTACTGTATGCTGTGCTTTAATTGTAAGTGACCTAGAAGTATCTTGTGTTAAGTAACATCTACATTTAACAAAGAACAACGATAAATAGTTAAGTAAGAAAAAGCATGAACTCAGCCCTTTGTTGCGATATTGAGTTTGTTTGCTTTGGGGGGGGGGTCACACTTCTCCCCAATCCAGTTGTATTGAAAACTTGGACCTGTCAATCAATTTCATTTGGCAATTCTTACTTCTCTTCCTGGGGACACTTTTGACACAACTTCTCAGTCTGAAGCAGGAAATGGTCTCTATGTGTTGTCTCTTTTCCCTCTTTCTTTCCAACCATTCCATTTAATTTCCCCTCCCACCTAGCAGTCAGTTTTTTTCCTTTCAGATTTTCTGTGCCATTGAGTCTCCAGTCGCCTTGGGGGGTTTCCTCCTCCCTAGGGTGTTATTTTTTATTTTATTTTTGGCTTTAAGAGGTGCCAAGTAAGGTGTCTGATGGCATCCTGACCCCCATGGTGGCACTGACCTGGGGACCCTCCATCTAGCAATATGGAAGTTGGACAGAGGAGAAATAGTTTACCTGGCTATCTTATCACTGCACGACATAGTAAGCAATCTTTCTCCCTGTAGGACTCCATCCCACGTCTGGATTGTAGTTGTAGATCTGACAGGGATTGTTCCTTCCCCAGATTCGATTTTCGTCCGTAGCTGTCCTCTTGCTTTCCGGTTTGGATGTCTGTCTCCCTGATCTAAGTGACAGAAGCAACCACTGTTCATGCAAGGAAAAACTATGCTTTCTAAGAAAATTCAGCCCTGTTTTCCATTACTCATTTGGGACGACAGCAGTTAGGAAAAAAGTGGTGTGAACTAAAAAAAACCTTCTAGAGTGCTTCATTTATAGAAAATCACATCCAATACTTTTTTGCAAGGCTTATTTCCCACTGTTCTACACGGTACAACCTTTTATTTATTTTAACAGAATATCCCATTTTCAAACTGAAATTTCCAATATGGCTTACAAGCAACAATAAAGCCATGATGAAATGATCCATAGATGCATAACAAATTAATTCCTCCACAATCTTTGTAATGTATGAAGTGGAACTGAGGTGTTAGCCCTCCTAGATAGTGTTGCTTTTATAATATGAAGAAAACTAAACAATTTAATTTTCAGTAAAAAGCCAATCTAGATTTTCATAAACTACGAAAGCTATTTTCAATAAATTGTTTTCTCTCAAACATCCCCATTACTAGCGAAACTGGTCCTACCTTCTTGTGCTGCTTCATGTGGTGAGAAAATCCGAGCATCGCCACAAGGAGAGGTGCTGATATAGAGATGAAACTGTACATTTTCTCTCAATTTAAACCCGCTTCGTTCTGATTTGATAAAAATAGATTTTTGCTGATCTTCCTTACTACTGAAACAAAGTGCAACAATGTTATTAAAAAGGTGTTCTGGTTTTTCTAATTACAACAAGCAAGACCCATAGTTTACCATCCCTTGATTTTAACTCTTATGGTGTAATACTCTGAGTCTAGGACTGCTTTTTCTTACTTAGCTGAACACTTTGCTGAGCAAGTTCCACATATAGCAGAATGTGTCTCAGGAGTGAAGCTTCAAAGTAGGGTCCAAGCTCCTTTGTCTAACAACCTCAAGGAGCATTTTAATTTATCCATGTTCTCCCTTCTCCATCCATTAAAAATTGTTGCAGAGAGAAATATAGGCATTACATAAAAGTGGGAAGATATACAGTTTAAGAGCACTGTTTTGTATCAATCAAGGCAAGTCCAATTTGCTCCAAACATGAAAATTTCATTTAAGCCAAGGTTATAAGTTTTGTATGGTTGTTGTTGTTTTGCTTTGTTTTGTCTTTTGCAAGGGCAATGGAATAAGATATCAAATATATACATCTGTTTCCATGTCTTATTGATCCATTTACAGTGGAAGCGTAATTAAATGAAGTCCCTAATTTGTCCAGAGGGATTAATCAGCAAAAGCTCAAATTTCCTGTGATTCACTTGGAAGATCTGAAACCTCACTATGTAGTAAATCAATTGCTGCAATGTTGGCATAGATATTGCAACAGTCAGGTATAAAACTGTTCACTGTTATATACTTTTCTGTTCAATATTACCTATCTTAATTCTTTTCATCATTGCATCCTGCCTAATGGCCTCTCCAAAAGGCTTATTGAATAAGACCAAAGAGAACATTTCTGGGCCCTCCCCGAATCAGGAACTTTTTGGATCTTATACTATTGACATTAGCCTGAGCAGCTGGTTGGGCATAAAAGAGCTAGATAGCCTGGAAGAAGTCAGGGCCAAACTGCATAACTCATAATAATTTTATGACAGTCTCCAAGACAAAAGTCCTCTCTGTGCCAAGTGACAATTCTGTGGACAAAATATTCTTTTGTTTACAGTAATGAAGTATATTTAGAGATAAGAATATATTATCTGCAATCTGTTTATCTGAAATAAATTTTGATCATAACTGATACAAAAGCTACTTATTATTTTGAGCTTTGAGGCTATTAAGGATGTAAACATGTTACCTTCTGCATTCAGGAGGGAGGTTTGTTGACACATCTAAACTGGGGTGCCATCCCTTCCTTGTTTGAGTAGGACTGTTACTTTTGCTTCCCTCCAAATATAGGGGATCACCCCATTTTGCCTCTACAGACTTTAAGGCCCCCAAATTAAAGAGCAGTTTCCAGGATGTAGCAGAGGGGGCCACTCAAGAGGAAACAGATATTTTAAAAACCAATATAAACATACAGATTTCACCCAGATGCACTTTATTTTATTTATTTGTTTGTTTCATATAATTAATAAACCACTCAGAGGGGTTTCCAGCTATTCTTCTGGTCACCAATTCTGACTTTTAATGTACACTTCAACATAAAACAAACCATATGCTTCCAACTGTCAGTTCAGCATATGTTAAATATGAAATCTTACACATTATGAATTCTTTGAAAAATAAAAGGGCAGGATTGCACCAATGCAGGACAGTTTATGCCAAAGATGTAAAGAAATATTTATACTAATGCTAGTGTCATATCCATGTTCCAGAATAAGGCAACTAGTTATCCATCTCTGCTGATATTAGGACCCCGGCATCACTTAAAGCCCTATACGGCCTAGGACCCTCGTACCTACGGGACCGCCTCTCCTGGTATGCCCCACAGAGAAACCTACAGTCTGCAAATAATAACATCCTCAAGGTCCCAGGCCTCAGAGAGGTTAGGCTGGCCTCAACTAGAGCCAGGGCCTTCTCGGCTGCGGCTCCAATCTGGTGGAATGCTCTGTCACAAGAGACTAGGGCCCTGCGGGACTTGACATCTTTCCGCAGGGCCTGCAAGACAGAGTTGTTCCGCCAGGCCTTTGATCAGGGCGCAGCCTGACTCCCTCCTCTGGCAACCTGCACAGAACTTTGCTTAATTGGTTGCCATCAATTTGATTTAATTAATTTTTATAATGAAATATTTTCAGATTGTGTGATTATTTGATTTTTTGATTATTTGATTGTTGTTAGCCGCCCTGAGCCCGGCTTCGGCTGGGGAGGGCGGGATATAAATAAAATTTATTATTATTATTATTATTATTATTATCTGAAGTTGCATCATCATCACAGAAGCTCACAGGATCACATCCCAAGACTGTAATCCTAAGCACAATGTGATCAATGGAACTTTCTTCTATGCTTAAAACTGGGGTGCAAGGGAATTGCTCTTTAAACTTACCATAAGAGCAGTTCAAGTTGTGTATAGAGAAATTTAAGCAAGCATCTACGTGCTATAATTTCTGCATGGCAATCGTTCAATGCAAGACCACGATCACTCATATATTCTCCATTAATGCATTTTGTTCCTGTAGAAACACTTATAACCTGAGCATCTTTCACATCAGTACCTGGGAAGACAAGTTTTAAAAGGGAAAGCATACAAAGATATTTTTAGAAGACTTGTTTGGTGAAATATGGTAGCCTTCTTGAATGTTTTCTTGAAGGTGTGGCTTGGGGGACCATACTGCAGATGACCTTCAGCTACATCCTAGTCGTATATATTCTGAAGGCATACTTGGGGTGGAAATGAAGTCACACTAATATCTGTTCATGGAACTTGGGTGGTTGCCTTTAAAACTCTGGAACTACATAAAAATTCAGCAAAGTATTAAAAACTACAGAACCCCACATTTTGTGGTTTGTGTGTCAATTATTCAGTTTGGGGGTGGCACAAAATGCTGGGTTTGTAGCACAAAACGTTGGCATCAGTTTGGGGGGAATCCTGAATTTGGGGGTAACACATTAATGAAGCTCTTCTGGAGCAGAAATCTAGTCTTGCAGGTTCCTCTTCTTGGTTTGTCTGTGTCTCTCCCGCCCCCCGCCAACAAACGCCAAGAGGACTAGGTTGGGAGACTCTATCCACCCACAACAGCAATATTTTCTATGTGCCTCTTCATCCGAACACCAAACCCTCCTCCCCACTCATTTACCTGCTTTGTACAAAAATTAAACAGATTTAAACTGCTGCTGCCACATGAAGTTTGAGGTTAAAATTGGGGTTCTATTTCAATCCACTAGAGATTTTAGCGAACCATTAAAGCAAATGTTTTACTTTACTGGGACAGCAGATTAAATTCTAACAAAAACAAACAAACAAACAAACAAACCATTTCATCAACTTTAATATGCTAGGAATCAATTTCTTAAAAGCTAAATTTTGAGTGCTTGTCTAATGTATGCTGGGTACTGTTTGCAGAACACTAGAAACCACGGTGAGATTGGGTTTCTTGATAGAACCAATGCTTTCCAGAGACATTCTCTGAACACTCAATGCCCAGCCATATACACCTGGCATCCTATATGAAAAGAAAGGATCAGACCCTCAACTGGAAATTCCAGTTACTAAAAGGGAGAGAGAGAGATTTTTCTCCCTCTTGCATAATACTAGGATATGAGCTCATTCAACGCAGCTGAGGGTTCAACCACACTTCTGCTTGTCCTGTGCCGAGAAAGGACAGGGCTGAGCAGTTTTCTGCTTGATCTGCACTTTCTGAGTGTTTCCCGCCCTTGCCCCCACTCCTTTCCAAGGCAAAACCCATTCATTAGTTTTAAATAAGAACTAATGGCAATCTGCAAAAAATCCAATTGCCCTTTGCTCCGACGGAGTGCTAAACTGTGGTTTTCCCCAGGGGAAAGCAGGAGGCCAAGAGGAAGTGTGAAAGATCCAGGACAGACAAAAGGAACATAGTTAAAGTATCAAATTCACTACCACATGATATTGTGATGGCCATCCATTTTTATGGCTTCCAAACAGCACGTGCACTACCTGCCGTGCCTCTGACTACAAGTCGGGAGAGGGCTGTAGTGTCTTGCTGCATGGTCCCTGTGAGAACCATGACAGAGCGACTGCCAAGTCTCATCAAGTCCAATGACCATTTCCCCTTCCTTCTGATCCATGTGGGTACAAATGATACCGCCAGATTCATGGAAGATGGAGCAAGTTTGTTTTCTGCTGCTTCAGAGAGTGAATTCTGCTGCTTCAGAGTGAATTCAAATTACAAGAAAGGAGACTCCAGCTCAACATTAGGAAGAGGCTGCAGAGCTAGCCTCACAAGAGGGAAATGATTTTTTATTAAAAATGAAAGCTATGTTTTTTGTACAAGGACACACTCCTAATATTTGCTGAGAGAGAGCAAGCGAGAGAACCTAAAAATGTCACTCCTCTGACAGCACGGATTCTGTCAGTGAAATGGGAAGAGAAGCCATTTTCAATGCTTCCTCCTCCCACCTCTAAATCTGTTCCCCCACCATCTAGAAGCCTCAGCACTACCTGAGCAACACCTCTCGATACAACCTGTTACATTTAGAGACAAGCAGTTTGGACGAAATTTCATAATCCTATTTTATGAATGAAGAGATCTCAATATTTTAAAGCAATCTAAACTATATATAAAATGTAAATATCCATTCACCTTTACCATTTTATTTTGTAAACCAACAGAGGACAAAAGGCCAAATCAGTGGGGGAGGCATGTTTTTGGTTTGTTTTTACCTGTTGTCATGACTACTCCAGATAGCACTTTTCTGCGTGCATGGGGCGATGTAAAATTATCTGTCAAATCGCTGAATTTATCTACCACCAAGCGTGCAACAGCATCAGCTAAAACCTGCAAAAATCACACAAATATATTGGATAATTCATCAAAACAGAGCTGCCTTTAAAACATTTCAAAATGGATTTAAAAACCTGTATGGTATTTTTATTTAATTAGTTATTAAAGTTCTATACTGCTGTTCATCCAAGGATCACAGGGAATCTTTGTAATATTTACTAGAATTGATTGGTGCTGTTGTTTCAAACTACTGCTGATTCAAAGTGTTGAAGAGTTTATATCCATGCCCTTCAGGCATATCTACAAACTATACTGTGTTTTTATGGAAGCCCTAAGTGCTGATCATGGAACAGATAATTTTAATTCAGGGAATGAGGCTGCATGCACAACATTCAATTTTTAACAAGGCTCTAGCCTTCATTATGAGATCTGTAGAAAATTTGAGGTATCTAAGATGGTATTTCCATGGAATGCATCCATAATTGGCTTGTAAAGCATATTCAAAGGGTAAGAACTAATGGAATTCAAACCAGAAAGTTGTACCAAGTGGTGTTCCATTGAGGTTGGTCTTGAGTCCATTATCATTCATTACATTCATTAGTGACTTGAATGGAGTGAACAGTACCGCAACCAGATCTGCAGAGAATGCCAAATTTGGAGGGATTGCAAATACTTTGGTGGATCATGTAAGTTTTATAATATATATATATAGATATATATATAACAGAAAACTGAAAAGCCAAGCAGACTACAATAAAGCATAAGCTGAACATATTAAATATAAATATATAGAAAAAGACACAGAGTCATAAAATGGTAAATCTTTGGCTAGACATTAAGACCAGCAATAAGGATTTTGAGATTAAAGTGAATTATAAACTGAGTACAAATTAAACGTATGCTTTGGGGGTGATAGTGCCAGTAAACTGTGGCTTGTATGTAGAATTATACAAATTTATGGGTGACATGCAACTGAGAAGAGTCCTCGTTGCTTGAGGAATAGGTTGGGGAAGGGTTTAGATCTAGGATCTCCTGTCTCATAATCTTACATTGCCTGACCCTTAAGGATCCCTTGCATTATGCGAGAGCTGCATAAATATACCTTCTAAATATACCTGTTATAACAGGATTCAAATTTAATTTGCAGGAGATTTTAAGCCTCGTTAAAAGTGATACAAAAAGCACTTTAAGAACTGGGCCATTTTCGGACTTCCCAACAATCTATGATTGATCTGGAATATTCTAAATTAATATTCTTGAAAGGATAAAAACAATTGGTATTAGTTATAGAAGTTTACAATGTGAAACAGGTGGGGAACCTTTTCTAGCTCAAGGGCTGCATTCCCTTCTGAGCCACTTTCCAGGGGCCAAATGCCAGTGGCAGGCTGGACAAGAGGCACATGTGGGCAGAGGGATGAGTAAAAGTTTCACCTCCGTCCAGCAGGCTAGTTTTCACATGCTCACACGTCCCTCTCTATCCTCTACTCAGGCAAGCAAGTCCTCAGAGTTCCAACCAGGCAAACACACTCAAGAAGCATGTGCGGGAAGGGTGGTGAGGGGTGTGGCCTGAGGAAAATGGGGGCGTGTCTGGAGAGGGGGCAGGACCTGGGAGGAGTCTCCCAAGACCTGATGGAGGAGGCCTGCAGGGTTCCCCACCCCTGATATCAGAGGATTGTTATGGCATATTAGAGAAATTTGTTTTAAAGGCTGAGTACATTTTTAGGAAGGGACGCGGGTGGCGCTGTGGGTTAAACCACAGAGCCTAGGACTTGCCGATCAGCCCCGCGAAGGGGTGAGCTCCCGTTGCTCGGTCCCTGCTCCTGCCAACCTAGCAGTTTGAAAGCACATCAAAGTGCAGGTAGATAAATAGGTACCGCTCCAGCAGGAAGGTAAACTGCGTTTCCGTGCGCTGCTCTGGTTCGCCAGAAGCGGCTTAGTCCTGCTGGCCACATACGCCAGCTCCCTTGGCCAATAAAGCGAGATGAGCACTGCAACCCCAGTCAGCCACAACTGGACCTAATGGTCAGGGGTCCCTTTACCTTACATTTTTAGGGGGGGGGGTAAAAACATAAGCATAAAGTGTGTGGAAAAGCTTCATGTAAATTCTCTCTGATTGTTTAGAATCCACTACCACTCACACTATTTATCATTTACACAGCACTCTTAATTTATACTCACAGCAGCCATACGTAGGCTATAGCATCGGCACAAAAAAATAGTGTGACAAATGGAATTAAGGTCACTTAACATACTACCGTGTATTTCCATGTATAAGATGACCATTTTCTTGAAAATCTTTCGTGATAAATTGGGGGTCATCTAATACATGGGTTAATGCGGTAAGTAAGCAAGGGCTGGTGGAGCTGCGGCAGTAGCAGGGGACAGAGGCAAGGGGGCCGCTTGCCCGCTCTTCTCAGTTTAGGAAGGGTACGTGGTGAGTCCTCAACAAACTTACAAAAGATGCTCAACAACTGTTTTTGCAATTTCCCCCCAAAGAATCCCAACTTTCTTAATTTTTAAATTTCTTAATTTGGGGCTCCCCAAAATACACGGAAAAATACGGTATTTACCAGGAAATCAATATGGCCTATGTTCACTTTCATTCTTTTCAAACTGAATCAGGAGCTTTATAGGCTTCAAAGAGTTTGTATAAAAATACTTAACAGCTATCGCCTCTCCATATTCCCAAACTTGTGGCTAATGTATGCAGAAGGAAGAATGAGACGACAATCGGAGGAGGCAGTGCCTGCAGACAGCTCCCATGGCAGCTGACTCCATGAGATTTAGAAGGGGGCATCAGAACGTCACTTCCCACTGACCCCTCCTGCAGGATCTTGTTCCCTAACCCCTGTAAGTTTTCCATTGTTCTTTCTACCTCCCCCGAATTCCAGTACTTAGTTGTTCTGACTGGTCAACCTGGTTGCTTATTTTCTCTCTCTCTTCATGTTGCCTATTTCTGACCTTCAGTTGCGATGTGTGGTTAATGGTGCTCAGGCAGTGATGTCTGATAACCTCAGGTACCACAGCATTGTGCAAGCTAGGTTTGGGAATCGGAGCAGTGTGGGGTTCACCACATGCTTCCTTTGGAGGCCTGATTTGACAGCACAGGTGTATTGTGTTCAGCTAAGACAGATCTATGAGCAACACTGCACTGAACTGGAGGAATTAAAAATGCTACCTACCACAAGTTTCTTGATCCAGCAAGATGGTGGAGGCAATGCTCATAGTTTCATTGCTTCCAGGATCCCTAGTCTCCCCTCTACAAAGGCAAGGTAGCCATACAATGGGAAGATGAGTGGCACCACAGAAAGTATGAGCACTAATTTCTCTCATAAAATTGCATGTAGCACTGCATTCTATAAAAAATAGAGCAAAGTATACTACAGTATATGGACATTGTTAGAATGGGATCAAAACCTGCCCCAAACATTGGAGTGTCAGGAATAGGGACATATTTGTCTCCTGCAGAGACCATGGAATAAAATAAGGGGTGGTATCCAACTAAAAACTTCTGTTAGCGCAAGGACTTTTGGCCATGCAATAAAACTTCCTCTCCCTCTCCTCTGCCCACATATGCTCCTTAAATCTGTTCTGGGGGTTCCCTCAGTCCTTCAGAGCAGATGTAGGGAGGGAGCAAGAGGAGAGGAGTGGGAGGGAAGCTCCACTGTACAGGCAGAAGTCCTTGTACTCAGGGAAAAATATGGCTGGGCACTGCCCAAGGGTTGAACCATTAACAGGGTCCAGTGGGTGGGTGGCTTTAATCAACTCCACCGTGAGCAGTTGGGGGAGCAATGTGCCTATGTGTGATTCTTTACCATCTTCCTCAGAAGAAAATGACAGCCTTGCACCTCGAGCGAGAACTTTAAAGGGGTGCCCTCAGGGTCTGATGGCAGAGTTCCCAGTGTATGGAGGAGGCAAAGGGGGGCTGCTACTAATGTCAGAGGTACAGCAGTATACCAGTGTAGTTAGCCCTTAAAAGATGTTGTTGCCTAGGTAAGTCACACCAATCCTTGCCTCTGTATATCCAGTTCTGTGTAGCAGAACCTCCTTTTTGCAGAGCAGCACACTGCTATTATACAAAGCAATGGTGGGTCATCAGCAAAACAGCCCTGCTGCATTGGAAATACGTCACCTTATAATGCCAGGGAAATGCTACAGTTCGTGGCATTGCAATGATGTGCAGTTCATGTATACTGCATTCTGCTTCACCTGCTCATTCAGTCAAATCATACATTAGGTTAACTTAATTTCTCAGGAAGTATAAAATATTCTGCCCATTCACAGCATCAAACAGAAGAGAATTAGCAGTCTAACTGGATATTTTGTATCCCTGCCAGAAATAACACACTGAAGGAACCCAAATACAACAAAAACTATTTATGCACTGTTAAAACGAAAGGTTGTAACTTCAGTATTTTTTAATTAACTCATTAGCCCATTATAACACATAAAGGGAAATGTTTTCTCACCTGAGGCAGGTGTAACTGAAGTCCTTCACTAGGAATAGGTTGGTGAGATGGTGTTTGATCCAACTGCATGTTAAACAAGGATGCAAGAGCTGACTGAGCAGCCCGTGCTTTTGCAAGTTTTTTGTTTCTTCCAGATCCTTCAAACGTTTGGCCATCCACTGACACAGCCATTACAAAATTCTTAGCGTGACTCTCTCCACTTTCTGAGAGAAATTCATACTTTAAGCCTGGTCGAAGTTCATTCAGTATCATGACTGGATTCTTCCCACTTGTTGAGGGGTATGGTGATGGAGTAGGGAGAGACGACTGTACAAGGCTACAGGCCGCAGAAGATGACAAATTATAGTCTGCACTGGAGCTAAAGGAACCATCTCCGTTGGAATCCAGATAAAAGGAAAGATCAGACTGGGCGGGGTTTTCAAAGCCATTGAAGAGGGTATCTGGGAAATCTGCCTGATCAGAGGTGAAGTCCGTATTTACGGAAAGAGTTCTTCCCATGGCGAGATGTGCTTCGGAAGCATTTGGAAACTGAACAAAGGACCTCAGGGCCTTCTCAGCTGCATGGAGCTTGGCTTTCTTTTTTGTAGGGCCGGAGCCTTCAAACAGCTGCCCATTAACCTCTACTGCCATCACAAAAATAGGGGCATGAACGGGTCCTGTTTGGGAGAGAAGCTTGTACTGCAAGCCAGGCTTGATTTCATTCAGCTGCATGAGAGCATTTTTGGGCAAGACCGGCCCTGGTGTTTTCTTCCTTTTCTTTGTGCGGAACTTGGCGTGGCCATTGCTTCCCTCTTCCAAGGGTCGTTTCCTGCTGCTAGCGCCACCACCATTGGAGAGCTGGTTCCCCTCTCCGGCGCCTTGCACACTCCCATCTTTAGGTGAAATGTTGTCCATGTTGCGGTTCTCTTTAACATCAATGCTGCCTGAACCTGTGGTGCCCAGAAAGAGTAACTTACAATGCCTTCGTTGCAGGACCTTGTAAATGTAAAATTTACAGATTCCTTTATCTATCTTTGCAACTGGTTAAGTGATGTGTGCTCAAATATTAATATCTTTATTAGGTATATTAGTTGTAATTCGCAACTCAGAAACATACATTGAGTAAATATTCAGACATCTGATATTGGCATATGCTGATAAAGTTTTAATTCTGCACCAAAACACCTATTAGTATTTATATGTTAAATTACCCTTCCTAATTCTAAAACAAAAAGAAATGAGCCAGTAACTGGCAACATGTTGTAACCCCAATTTACATTCATTTAATATCCAATTAACCTCAAACATCAGAATCCACAGGGCAATCACGTAAGATTACCTATGCAGGTAATATGAGGCACCTGCTCATCTGTATATTGAAGAAGATGTCTCTTCCTTTGAAAAAAATGACTAACTCAATGCATCTTATTGAAAAAAGAAGAGTATACTATTTCTTGCCTGCAAACATTCAAGTTATTGACTTATACAGTAAAACCTGCTTCGTGCTTTATGTGGTAGTCATGTTATACGGGTGCTCCAGAGCAGTCAACTCCAGAAGTAAGCTGAATGCAGGATCGCTGTTTAAACAAAGGGCTGGTTCACAGGTGACACTAAAGAATGAAGTTTCTAAACCAGAAACTTCAAATCACAGGTTAAGAACCAGGCTTGTTTAGCATTATGTGCACCATAGCCCTGTCTGTGGTTAGCTGAGTAAGGGAAACTGAAAGTAAAGGCTCCCAAAGTCCTCCTCCCAGCCCATGCGCAGAGTGCTCCATGGTGAAACGTTACATCTGAATGCAGTGAATATGTGGAAGGCAAACTGGGTGAACATGTTCTCTAAAGACATTGAGGGAGCAAGAACATGGCGGAAAGCCAAGTCCCTGACACTGAGTGCTCACAGGCATTTGACACCTGCATGCGTGGAAGTCCCTTCACCTTGATTCTGAATGTGCAGCTGCCAGAGGGCAGACCAGAAGACAGCGGCATGGAACAGGGCCAACCTCATGTGCTGGGTGGATGTTTGAGGCAGGTTATTGAAACACCCTTAAATTCATATCCCTGAATATACAGCGGGCATCTTTCTTATAAACCCACTATCATGTAGCAGGTAAACATATTCTAAGTAAATAGTATTTATGATATTTACATTTCTAAACACAAATCCCAACATATGCAGTGGAGTTCTCTGTTACATTCTCACTGTCATGTAATGTGCAAAGGTGTTCCAATTACAGATTTTGTAGTGGACTTGAAGATAAGATAGATCTATCTATTTGTAACTTTCAGCATCCATCTGAAGGTACAAACCTGGGGGGATGGAACAGTAAAATAGGGTCTTTGAAAACCCCAGCCTCCACCCCAACCCCATGGACACAAGGGGCTGTAGAAGGATGCACACAGACATGTAGGAGAGGATACTTTTCTTTCAGCTCAATTCTCCCACCCCATGATTCCTTTGGCAGTGGAGGGGGGGCCTCCCTTCACCACCAAAGCTGGGCCCAAGCCCACTGCAATAATCAATTATTGGAATCTACCCCACCCCCCAGAAAACAAATTCTCATACCTTGTTCATCAGCAATTATATGCCATTTCCTATTGGAACCCCCTACAAACTGCTGCTCAGCCACAGTCACATATAAAGCTACTAAATAAATAAACAAGATACTACTTTGAAGCAGGTAGATGGAATATGTAAACTTCTAATTCTAAAAGACTAGAATCCCAACTGTCCTACTAACCAACTAGGCACCTTATCATAAATACAGGCAATCTTCATTTTGTGAGGGGCTACGTTCCAGATCCCCGCGCGTGTCGGCGGGGCCCGCGTAAAGCATTCTGCCCCTGCCCCGTCCTCATTCCACCCCTTTAGTGACGTTCTAGGGTCACTTCCGAGTTGGGCTCCATGCATGTGTGAGCGATTGCGTGTCAGTCGGGAGTTGCCTGTATTAAACATAAAACTTTTCAAGAGCTGTATATTCAGAATGTAAAAAAAAAAAAAGGTTATTGGGGGCAGTAAACTTATTTGACTATATTAAAATACTTATCTGAACATTACATTAGATAGACATAATACTTTTAAACACTAATGCCTTGGTAGTAATACAGAAATTCAATTTTCTAAACACTTTGTTACAAATGGCAAGCTTCTTTAAATATGCCAAACATGAAGCAATACAATTAAACATAAAATAAATTCTACTTTGCCGAAGAATCCCACCCAATCTCAGATGCCTAAAACATATTCACACCATTGAGGAGGCATGATTGAGATTCAAAATTTGTTGCTCTGGAAAGTATATTTAAATTTGTGTTAAATCCTACAATTAAAAGCACACAGACACCACTTCACCCAGTTGACAAAGCTGATGGAACAGTTATTAAATTTTCATTTATAACATCCTCCAGCAAAAGCTCGATAAGTTACTCCTTTCGGTGCTCAAAATAACAGAAAATTAAGAGAGAGTGGATAGAAACATACAGGTTAAAAAGAAGAAATAAATGTAAAATAGTGGCAAATAAAATGAAAGGAATCAATAGTTTTTCATATTTTTAAGAACTATTTCCTTTGAAACACGTTCTGTTATATCTTAAAATTTACTTCAAATAGAAAATTTTATATGTGTACAGACATAGCCTTTTCGGAGCAGTTACGTCTGCACAAAATGCTATTAAGCACATGGTTGATATTATTTGCAACATAGCAATAGCAGCAGATCAGGCATGCAGATTTATTCCACCCTGATGGATGTATTTAAGACTGATGTGTAAGGTGATGATCCTAGAGACACACATTTGCAAGTAACCTCCCCCTTCAAGCATACATGATCGGAACCAGATTAACAAGCAATTCAGTTCCTTAGAGAAATTTATAAAATAGATTGTTCAAGATGCAGGCTTTTCGTTAACCAGTCCTGAAATGATGAAGACAGAACATTCGCAAAAAGGGCTAGTCCTTGAAAGAAGCTAAGGAACATAAATACCCAGCCTGTTGAAATATTTGCTCTTGAAAATCATTTTCCAATTAAGCATAAACTTCCATTTGAAAACTGTAAATTCAGACATTATAGGTTTCAGTGTTTTTAAGTCCACTGCTCCATCTTTTCTTTCTTATTAAGTGCTGAGGCTTTCAAAAATGCTTAGCCGCATACTTTCTTTCCAAAAAGGAGCTTTTGTGAATTTTTGGCCATTTGATTTGCAACCAGAGCAACATTAATTGCCAGAGCTCTAGTGTCAAATCACTAAAATGACAGCATAACTGTATGATGTTTTCAAACAGTTCTTGTCGGTTTTTTGGGGTACATCCCATCCTACACACTTCCTCTTTCTTTATGAGTTATTATTAGGGCCTTTAGATCCTTAAATAGAAGACAAGGGATGTGCAAAATGTGGTACTGAATTAATTAAATCAGGAGCAGTCTATGAAAATGTCTAATAATAATAATAATAATAATAATAATAATAATATATTTGTACCCCGCCCATCTGGCTGGGTTTCCCCAGCCACTCTGGGCTGCTTCCACAGAGACCAAAAATACACTAAATGAAAATACATATAAATGAAGATAGTCATTTTAAAAACACAAAGTGTGGGAAATACTTTTGGTATTTCTTATTTCATCAACTCAAGAGCAATATGCATAACCACATCATCCACAGTCTTCAATCATACAGAGATGTGATTCCTTATTTATTCAATGACCAAGATGCGAAGAGATATTGAGCGGCAATGCCTAGCAAGATTTTTTTCTTTTTTCTTTTGAACAGTTAGCATTTAGTCATAGAATCGCAGAATTGTTCTCTTCACTTCGGTGTACCATGTGTACAATACACAGGCCGCAAACTCCCTGGGTTTGTAGAATTAATTGTGTGGTTCTTTGGATCTTCATCAGTATATTTTTGCTCTCTCTTGTATTGTACAGACAAATAAAATGCAAAAACAGGAATTATCTCCCCAAGAGAAAGACTCAGGCTGGAGCTAGACAACAGGCTTTTTCAGAAAGTCAAAAATGGCATGGTGGAGACAGGATTGCTATGGTATTAACAATTATGCAACATTTGTTGGCGGCAGAAAGAGGTATACAATTTCCGGAGAGGTTGTCCTGTTAGTCTCTTGCAGACAAAACAATGAGTCTTGTGGCACCTTAAGGATCAACCAATTTATTATGGCATGACCTTTTATGGAGGGCAGTCCACTTCATCAGATGAATGAAGTGCATATATGATAAAATGCTGACACCCTGCTCCAGTGCCACTAAGTAGGGTAACTCACTGGCAACAGGCACACATTCATTTTAATTGCCACTACCTGCTTGTCACCTAAGCCAGGGCTTGCGGGAGTCCTACTGACATATGGAGTCTACTCAGAAGTAGGGAACTCCCCTCCCAATCTCCCATCCACTTTAGCCCAGTAACACATCTCAAACATCAAAGCAGTATGGGGGCACAGTACTTGAGTGTGTTCAGAAACCCAGAGGGTCAACAAATCAAAAGGAGTATAATACACTATATGAGAATATTGGTCTATCAAAAACTGGGCAAACCAAGCCATGTGTTAAACATGCTTTCCTTCTTTTTCACATATGCTCATCTGTATCAGCCTTCTCCAATCTGGAAGGCTGATATACATCAGAAGCAAGGGAGGTGCCTGACCTATGGCTGCATCTATGCCATACTTCCACAAGAAGGAAAATGCTAGCTAAAATGTTCCCAGAATAAAAAGAGAGAAACAATCATGACATTAATCATAGCTGCTGAAAAGTGCTATGATCTTTAAAATGGCTAAAACCAGCCAAAAAACCAAAGGGGTATAAAAACCCACCTTGTGATCCCAAATGATACTGAAAATATGGTGTTACTGAAGTCTGGCTGGTTTCACAAAACCATTGCAGGTGCACATTTTAATTACATGCCCAGGCATTGAGCACAAATACTTTAGCACTTAGTAGTAAAGGCAGATAAGAAGGGATCATTAACCCTAATACTTTTGGCAGGAAATTCACATATGCATCCATGAAAAATTGCTACCTTGTCTGCCGTGGTAGGTAAGCAGGAACCAGGTATCAATGCACATTACTCAAGAGCATGTATTCTAACGGTAGTGAAGCTCTGCTATGACATCAGTCCTATAGCCAATATTCTTAGATATTCTAGAAACTGCATTTTAAAGTGAAAACTGACTTAAAGGAACGGAGGATGAAAGTTAGGAAGGTCAACAATAATATAAAAAGGTGTGACTCAGTGACCACAGAAATTTAAGCAAGACTATGCACATCTATTCAAAAGTAAACCACATCAAATACAGTTAGGTTTACTCTCAGGAAACTGTGTCTAGGACTACCACCTTGGGCTTAACTTAGTGGGGCTTAGTTCTGAGTAAACATGCATACCGTTGGGCCTGCACACCTACTGAAGACAACAGCTCCTAAGCACGTGAAGCATTTAAAACTCATTAATTCCAGTAGTAATTCAGTATTCTTTTTCCAGGACTGTGCAAATTATTATAACATAACTCTTTCCATAGAATAAAAGTAGGGAACTCCTCTGAATATCAGGCGGGATTAGAAGCAAAAGGTGACTGACTTGAAAAGGGTAAGCACTAAGCAGCTGCAGAAACAGTAATGGGTTTAGCACTGTATAACATGAACATCTTACTCATATTCTCTTCATCATCTATGTCCATTGTGAAAAAGTTCTTCAGCCTCTAGACTGGTGTAGAGTTTCCTTCTGGAAGACAAAATGTGGAATCTTAGTTATCTGTATATTTTGAATGTTTCAGCTTGCGTGATTAAGATGTCTGAGAATTAGACCAAAGTAGCTAATTTTCCAATTTACCACCTGTTTTTATCCAGCTTGAAGAATTTATTATGTATCCCACACTTTCTTAAAAACAAGGGGTAGGGTTTTTTTTACATGAGATTTCCCCATTAAGGAAGGGGCAGCTAACCATCTCCAGGCCAAGGCCACAATGAACCACAGCCAGCTTTCTGGAGGCTGAAGTGGTGGTGGCAACAATGGCTGTTAGCTGCCTTCCAAAAGGGGATGCACTGGAACTGTCATATATGTGTGTGTGTGTGTGTGTGTGTGTGTGCGCCACAACAATGGAAGCATCATTTAAATAAATAAATAAAGACAACAGGGGAAGAGGGGGCACAAAATCACATTTGGGTGGACAGATATAGCCCACAGGCCACAAGTTAGAAACTCCTACACTATACCAAGCAGACTGCATGATCGGCCCAGAGCTACACTGCCTTCCTTGCTCCTGCTTTCCTAATTCTTTGCTGAGCCAGTGCCAGGGCCACTGCTGCCAAATGTGTGACTTTTGAATCTCTGAATCTACTGATCATTATCTGATATTGAAAAATACATGCATTAAAGACAATTAGCAATATATCACATCCATACTGGGTACTTTCTTGTCATATGCGGCAAGATGCCAACTGTGCCTATCCTTGGTTGTTTAGAACAGTATTTTTATTGTATTTTCAATAAAGTGCAGCTAAAGAAAAACAGTCCATTCGCAGAGGTTATTACAAAGCATACAAAGCTTGATACACAGAAGAGATAGGCTTAGAATCACATAAAGGCATGGTAAGCCTAAGAGAAAAAAGAGAAACTATGCTTTGCTATGGTGCTATGAAATTGTTACTATTGTGGGAAATTTAATGCTGACAAATATAACTGTACATAGACTGCCATTAACCAAGGGGTTAAGAACTACAAGGCCTTTACAGTCTTGAGCAGGCTGCAAGGCTCTGATTGGTTGAGAACCTTCTTCTCTCCAGGGGGAGAAATAAAAAGGTCAATTTGCCGTTTTCAAGTAGTAGACTTCCAGTCTGGAAGGACGGGGGTATCTGCACTGCAGACACATAAAACATCCTCATGCAAATTTCTGTATTTTGCTTTAAGATGTATTGTTCCTATTTCTATATTTCACACTGCATTAAAAAAAGTAAATCTTTTTATGCTCAAATAAAAGACTGGTCTGATTATTAGTGAAAAGGGGAGAGGCAGGGTAGCAAATCCCAGGTGCCCAGATAGGATTCCAAATAGGCTTAACAGCCTTATTCCCTGCTTTATTGCTGTGCAAACTATTAAACTCTACTGCAAAAGGCTTTAAACAGAGAGTCGAGCCTCACAGATTTGAATGTAGGTCCATTCAAAGTTATCTAAGGATGTCCAGTGAAATGAGTGCTGCAGAGGTTTTTAACTGCAGACAAATTTTTACTACACTTAGTATCCTATGGACAGAGTCACTTATATGATGTCCCAGCATAAAGTCTACTTTATATGTTGCAAAGAAAGTGATTTAATCTTGTTGCCAAGGGAGCAGATAAAACTTTTTCAGCCTGACTGACTACTGACCTAATTCTGCAGCCTCTCATTCAAACTGTGCTCAGAATCGTTTCTGCTTAAGAATAGCAACCCTGAGTGTCTAGGGGGCAACATGACTAAAACATTATTTATATTTACAATTGAAAGCTCTTCTGTAGCTTGCCCCTTACACTTACAAAATATATTTTCTTATACTACCTATGCTAGTTAAAGGTAAAGGTAAAGGGACCCCTGACCATTAGGTCCAGTCGTGGCCGACTCTAGGGTTGCGGCGCTCATCTCGCTTTACTGGCCAAGGGAGCCAGCGTACAGCTTCCGGGTCATGTGGCCAGCATGACTAAGCCGCTTCTGGCGAACCAGAGCAGCGCACAGAAACGCCATTTACCTTCCCGCCGGAGCGGGAAGGTATTTATCTACTTGCACTTCGTGCTTTCGAACTGCTAGGTTGGCAGGAACCTATGCTAGTTAGTTGAGATAATTAGCTGAGGTAATTGCAGTTCCAGTGTCTAATTGCATCAAAAGTTATATTGTGATTATGATTTCTGTTGCCTTTTCCATCTATGAGGTCACCACATTTTACATCCCAACATAACAGATTCATGATTCTTATTTATAGCTAACCATGAGCCTCAGCATGCCAAGGCAACCTTAAATGGATTTTAAAAACACCGTGCTAGATGATAAATGACAGCACTGAGCTCTATAAAGATATGTCAACCTTTAAGTAAACAAAATATGCACAGTACTCTTTAAAAATGTATGGGTGGTATTCATTTACTTAGAGTAGACAAAATGAAATTAATGGGTCTAAATTAGTCATGTTCATTCATTTCAATGCATCTATTCTGAGTAAAACTTAGTTGAATGCAATCCTATGCCTATTTAAATAGAAATCACTAAAAAAAGCATTTTTATCAACATAAAAAAGTGTAATGTGTCTTTAGAGTAGAAGGAGGATTTCTCATGTATATTTTGGTATAGATACCCCTTGAAGAGTCACAAAGCTATTTGGCATAGTTAAATAATAATAATATTTGCTACACCATTACACAATAGTTAATGAACAATGGCATGACCGGCAACTCATATTCTGTTATTCTATAAATCTCATTATTGTCATTTTCTCTCCATGAAAATCCAGCATGGATCACTTCCAGGAAAGTCAGGGGCTTCTGGATGACAGGCTACCTGATGACTACACGAGACTAGCATAGGATTCTGGAACTAAGGATGGATGAACGTGTCAGTTTCTGTTTCTCTTAGTTTCTAGTTTTTTCCAATCTTAATTTCAGTTCTCCACATTTCCACAACAGCCTGCAATTTCTCTTTTTTGTGGGGGGTGGGTGGGGTGGGTGATAAAATCCTCATGAAAATTCACCAGCATTTTAGTGTAGATTTAAGAAGACAAGAATAGCCAATGGCCCATATTGTGCAGCATCCTGGGGGAAACCAGCGAGCAGAACATGCGCACAAGAGCCTCTCCACTTCCTCATTTCCAGCAACTGGTATTCAGAAGCACTGCTGCCTCCAACTGTGGAGGCAGAGAATAGCCATCGCGCCTAGTAGCCATTGATAGTCCTCTCCTCGTTAATTTCTCTTAAAATGCATGTTTTTACAAAGCAATTTTCCCTAATACAATGTGTTTTGGTATATTATTTTCCACTAATATAGGCAGAAGTTACCCTAATATATACATTTTGTACACATTACTTGGCTGGAGAGCTGCTCTGAAAAATTCAGAGAAGTGCCCTTTACAAAGCTGGGCTGAGTTTTATTTTGTTTTTTGTTTCAGAAAGCGTGAATTTGGTAAGTTTGCCTTTAAATGTAAACTGAATCCAATTTTCCCCCAGTCCCTGTTTGTAGGTATGATTCCTCAGAATGGCTGCTTGGTGAGACCAGAATCCATGTATACATGATAAGTTATTCTGCCTAATGACAGGGACACATAACATAATAAAACAACACAAGACTAACCCTAGAAACTGTCAGTAATGATGCCAAATCTGGTTTCCAAACCTATCTACCAGGAGTGCAAACTCACTGCTGGGAAAGGAGAAACTACTGTAGAATCGTATCATCGTTTAAAGAAGTTCTTACCTATCCTAATGGTTGCTTACCTTCTCTGAGTATAAATGCCCACACAGGTCTTCAACCTAGGAAGAAATAGAATACTTTTAGAATCTAAATAAGAATGCAGCACATGATGAATGAATGAAAGAGGCACAGTCAAGGTTGTATGATTATATAAGGTTGCCTTACATCTGGACATATCCGGAATACTGCAACTGCAAGCAGTGTCTGTTTGGAAATCGTCGAAAAGTCCAGGAAAATCTGGACGTATGGCAGCCCATGTCGGCAGTGTCGTTTTTGCCAACAACTTTGGCCAAAAAAGCAACAAAAAAAACTCAACAACTTTTCTGTCCAGATTGTCACTTTCTGAAATATGGCAACCCTAGATTATTATTTTCATGATAATGCATTACTTAAGTGTTTAGTCTTTAGAAGCAGGTATTTGGTAGCATGACAGGCATGGCAGGGGGAGGGGAGTTCTATGATCTCTAGTCTGTTGCTGCTGGATAATGGAAGAGCGATTCTTTTATTACAGAAACTGTGTCCCAACTCCACAATTTGTAGCTTGCCCTGCATTAGACTAAAAAGGAGGTCATGCATCCTCTTTAATGAAGACTCAGGGGCATCATCCTCCCTCCTCTTGTGGAACCCACAGCTCAGATCTCACGGGCACGACAAACCTGAGTTGCACCATTTCATTCTTACATCATGGAATATGCTTCCATACACAAATATTTCCTGCATACAGAAAGCTACCATAGCAGAGAAAAGGCTCAGCTAGCACACTTTTTCCTGGTATACTAGCTTTGTATCCAAGATTATCATAGTACCTTCAATATATTTTTATTAGGACCCATCAAAATACCACAAAATTGTGAGCAAATTCCAGTTTTCCAGGACTCTTTATCAAGCCATATGTTGAACAAAGAAACTGGGTGGGTAGAGGGAGAGAAAGTATGGGGTTTTTATTCCCAAGTCAGCAGTTCTTAAGGTGGGGTGTCAACAGTGTCATGTAAACATAACTGGATTTTATTTTAAAAACAGGAAGCATTCACTGCAGTCATAGAATCATAGAGTTGGAAGGGACCCGAAGGGTCATTAGCCTGACCCCCTGCACTGCAAATATTAGAAGCTGAAATTACCGTATTTTTCGCCCCATAGGGCGCGCCGCCCCATAGGACGCGACGCACCTAGTTTTTTTTGGGGGGGGGAATAAAGGGGAAAAAATTATTCCCCCCCCCAGGCACGGGGCTGGCGTGGGGGAAGCCCGAGCTTCCCCCGACCCCAGCCCCCAGAACAGCCTGCTATTCGCAAGCCTAGGGAGCCGCGCCGGGCTCCCTAGGGTTACAGAGCTGCACAAAGCCTGGGAGTGCAGGCAGCTCTGCGCAACCCTTGGGAGCCCGGCGTGAAGTCGCGCCGGTCTCCCAAGGGTTGCGCAGAGCTTCCTGAAGCCTGGAGAGCGAGAGGGGTCGGTGCGCACTGACCCCTCTCGCTCTCCAGGCTTCAGCGAAAGCCTGCATTCGCCCCATAGGACACACACACATTTCCCCTTCATTTTTGGAGGGGAAAAAGTGCGTCCTATAGGGCGAAAAATACGGTATACATATGCACATACTTTCCCCCTATATCTGGGGTGTTCTGAATGATCTGTGCACAGTATCCTTGGGCTGCCAGAGACCAACTTGAACAGTCAACAAAGCTGCACCAGCATAAGGCCTTGACCTATGTTGGTGGCACCCTACTTGCTTCTCTTCAGTCTGGGCCTTACTAGATGGTGGGGAGGGGAAGAGGCTGGCCTCTGAAGACGTGAGCTGTGTGCCGCATGTTCTGAGCTACTTTCCCTCACTAATTCCCAATAAAACTTTTGCAGCTTAAACAAGCACAAAGGGGAAAGTGGAATGAGCTCAGCTTGAATGACATACCGTACTGGCCCGAATGTAAGACGCACCCCGAAATAAGCCGCACCTTTAAAATTGAAGGGGGGGAGACAATACCCAGGCTGCTGGGGGGGGGGAGCCACACCGCTTTGCTGGTGGCCTTCCCCTCCTCCCCCCATGGCTCCGGGGGAGGCTTGGGAGCGGTGAGCAGGCTGCGCACCGTTGCTGCGCGCTCCTGGGCTGCTCTTGAGGAGGGAAGCTGCCGGCAAAGCGTTGCAACTCCACCCCCACCCCCAGAAAGCAGCCTGGGAGCATGGGGCAACGTCGCGCAGCCTGCCTATTGCCTCCAAGCCTCCCCAGAGCCATTGGGGGAAAGGGAAGGTCGCAAATATAAGTCGCACTTTAACTTTCCGCTGTCAGAATTTGGAGAAAAAGTGACGCTTTTATTCGAGCCAATATGGTATTACCTGTAAGGGGAAATGGAAGGATAAAGAAAGCAAAACATATGCAACCAATTACACATCTCTCCGTCTTTGTCTTTGTCTCTCAGTAGAATACTATTCAATACAAATTACCATCCCATCCCCGCAAAAAGCAAAACCAAGAGCAAGCTTGTTTGTGCAGGTTGAGAACCCTGTGGGCCTGTCTGCTTCTCCATTAACTTTATCACCCATATTTCCGAGAAGAGAGACAGAATGTGTCTGTCTCTCTTCTCGGAAATATGGGTGATAAAGTTAATGGAAATGCAGGCAGGCCCACAGGGTTTCCAGAGGAGCAGCCATGTTAGATTGTCGCAACAGAAAAGGAGGAGGATCTTTTGTTATAGCAGAAGCTTTTGTGGACTAGAATCCACCGTAAGATGCATGAAGTTGTCCGCAGCTGGCAAAGGAGCTTACATTTGTCTCTACAGTGAGGTGTGTACCTAACATGCCAATTCATGCACCTAATGAAATAGACAGTCCACAAAAGTTTATGCCATAATAAATTTGTTAGTTTTAAAGATGCCACCTGACTCCTTATTTTGTTCATTCTGCTCTCCTCTACAAAGCCCTGGTTCTACTGCTTAAAATAAAGGTTTGGGGTTTTTTAAAGCATCATTAAAAGTACAGTCATACCTTGGCTCTCAAACGGAATCCGTTCCGGAAGTCCATTCAACTTCCGAAAACGTTCGAAAACCAAGGAGCAGCTTCTGATTGGCTGCAGGAGCTTCCGGCACTCAATCAGAAGCCCCATCAGATGTTCGGGTTCCAAATAAGATTTGCAAATGGCAACACTCACTTCCGGGTTTGCGGTGTTCAGGAGCCAAAACGTTCGAGTCACAAGGCGTTTGACAAACAAGGTATCACTGGACTGTAAAGGGAAACAAAAGGGGGGGTTCAAATATATATCATTTGTAGCCAGAAGATGGTGCTGCTGTTGCAGTAAAAATCACCCACGTGATTCAGACCTGTCAAAGAATAGAGCACTGTATTACATTGGTAGAAAAGGGGAATGTAAATGCCTTATGGGTCAACAAGACCGCCTTTACACTTGTGCGTAAAATTCTAATAGTCATCTTAATTAACTACTAGAAACAAAAGGAACAGCCAAATCCAAATCTTCTTTAACCCTAATCCATCAATTATACAAAAACATAAATCACTCAGAGCATGATTTAAAACAGCACAACCAACCTTACACATTACATAGTACTATTAAACAGCAGCATATTACAAAGAAGTGAAATGCTACATTTATAACTTAACTCAAACCCCATGTTATCTGGCTTTATTCCCTCCCCACTTCCATGGTCCTGAATTTTGCTGGGCCAATTCCATTTTTTAATAGAACTATGACAAGGAAGCTGGCAGGATCAAATACGCTCCTAATACATCAGCAGAAAGACCAACAGGTCCACTTCCTCCCCAACCCCTATAATAGTTCCAGTGGTGTACAGAGCTCAAAAACTTGCCACAGTTCAAGAAAAGAGACAGCTCTGTGCATGCAAAGAAATGCATACTTGGAGCAGTGTATTTTTGTGATTAACCATGTGTCAATCATCACAATTTTATATTAAGGAGGGATTTAAAAATACAAATACAGTGCTGAAAGGACACAAAACCCTAGAGAAATACCTTGAATGCTTTCACACAAAATTGTGAATGAGTTTGAGGGAGACCCTCGCCCATCATCCATCTCTGGTTACCCTTCGCTTTCCTCCCACCATTCCATCCTTGCTCTCCAAAGATAGCATTACTTTGCTCATCCTTAAGGCTGGTAAAATGAGGAAACACCTATCTGCCACCAACACACCGTGTACCTGAATCCATGGTTCTAGATTAGAAAGCAGCAAAGCACGCTTTCCATGCTTCCTCTCAGCGCAGCTAGCAAAACAAAAACAAATCTGTTCTAAGACTGGCATAACAGCAGCATGACAGTTTCCATGTGCCTCTTTCTCTGCCTCCCTTTTGACTTAAACAGGCTGCAGCACTTAAGATAAAAAGGGGAAATACAATGAGCAGTCAGAAAGGCAGCATCTAGATATCCTTCCCTCCCACCCTTTGCTCTGCAATTCAAGTGCTCCTCCAGCTGCACACCAAAGGGATTTCTCCCACATTTAAGATTCAGAGATTATATTGTTATCCTGAGCTGCCGCCCACAAACTAAAAAACAGCAAATAATAGGAAACCAATTTTAATAACATTTTTATATGTCAAATACAGAAGCAGTCAACTGGTGGCTCATCAGCTTTATCTGATCCCCAAGCAATTTTATCTGGTGCCTGATGTTCCTACTATACAGGGCCAGAAAAAAGCATTTTATGGCTTGAAGCAAAGGATCAAATAGTGCTTCCTTTCTGCCCCATCCCCTGCCAAAACAGCCCCACACACATTTTGACCTGATAAAGCTCTTCCTAACAAGTTGATGCAGAATGTGCACTCTGGAAATCCACCAAAACCCATTTCCTTATTATTAAAATCTGATGTCTTTACTGAGCTGAGCTCCTAGTCCTAAAAGCAGGCCAAAGTGTGCAAAAAAAGGGATACTTGAGCAACCTAAGACTCTCCCCTGGTGGATCATAACACAATGTCCAACTAGTTCTGTGCCAATCATGCAAAATGCAAGTGCAAATTACGTCCCACCCAGGCAGAAGCAGCCAAACTCCAAACTCCTGCTTCCCATCCTCCCACCCTATGGAGAGAGCCATGGTGGCTGCTTGAGTGGGTGACGCCTTCTGGATAAATATCCTGATATCACTGGATGCCTCTGTGTCTGTATGGCAAATGGGTACCATTGTTGACAGTCCCTGATTGGCAGCCTGTGGCAGAGATGAAGATGCACCTCTTTGCCCTGGCCTTTGAAGGAATATATATATGGACCGACCCTATTCTTATAGTTGTAAATTGTTTTAATTCATTTTAATATTATATTTTCATATTGCTGCAATCCCACCTTTAGACTTTATGGTGAAGTAAGGATTAGAAATCCTACTATTATGTTACTAATAATAATTCAATCAGACATGGGTGTCTGATTGTTCACCATTTTGTTAAGTGCATGTGTTTTAAAGTATTTCCCCCCTCCTATCTCAAGCTAAGCTGACATAGGATCAGGAAGGCTTGCTGCTAACATATAGGTAGTGCACCTGTGAAAAGTTCAGGATTCCTCAGTCCCAATACATAAAGATAATGTTCAGGAGCAAAAATACATTCTGAGTTGAAGACAGCTATTTTTCAAAGGCTATGTTACAAATAATATTTATTTCATCTTGTTGCTTTATTTTTCCACTGAGATTACTGAATCATTACTGGATAGTTTATTGGAAGAAAATTCACAAATGAGAGTTTGAAAGATATTTTAACAGTGCTGTTCTAAACATATGTACTGAAAGGTAAGTGCCACTCATTTCAAAAAGGCTTACTCCCAAGTAAATGAACACAGCCTAACCACTAAAACATAAACTTGATCGTCTTCACTCATTTTTACAGGCTTCACCCTTTGCATGAAATATGCTTTCTATCTGGGCCATGCACCCAAAATTTTGACCAATAAAATTATAAAACAACAGGCATTGCCCCATCTAATTTCTCTTTCTTTTCACAGGATTCAGGTAATGCAGCAGAAATAATGTCTCACTGGACTCAAATACCATGTTGGTGCATCACCACTTCTCTGTGGTTTATATATCTAATAAATTTGTTCCATGGTCAAACAGCTCTTACTGTTAGAAAGTTCTTCCTAATGTTTAGTCTGAATCTCCTTTCTTATAACTTGAAGCCATTGGTTCGGGTCCTACCCTCCAGAGAAGCAGAAAACAATCTTACTCCATCTTCCATGTGACAGCGCTTGAGATGTTGGAAGATGACTCTCATATCTCCTCTCAGTCTCCTCTTTTTCAGGCTAAACATACCCAGCTCCTTCCACTATTCCTCATAAGGCTTGGTTTCCGGACCCTTTACCATCTTGGTCACCCTCCTCTGCACACATTCCAGCATGTCAATATCCTTCTTAAAATGTCTTTTTTTTTATTTCTGTCCTCCCATATTGACAAAACTTGTCTTAATGTAATATTGAGGGGAGGGAATATAAATGCACATGTCCTCAATATGCATTTGTCATCTTCCACGCCATGACTTTCACTCAGCTAAACACTATGCCGGTATTGAAACGTGGCTTCTGATCTAACTTGTTTGGACAAACCAAAATTTATAAATTGAAGCATCTAACAAGTGCGCAACCCTGCCCACCTGTAAAAATTGGCGTGGCAGGGATGGGGAAATAAGAATCTGGTCTGCACCTGAAAAGTTTCTCCACCCAATTTAAATACTCACCTGGCATCCATAGGCAACACAGAACTCTGCCAGCAGGGCAATGGGTCACTCCATCTCTCCTCTGTGTTCATTATAGAACTGAATAAATGTTAGCTAAAGTATGGTGTACTTTGAATGATACACACCAATCAAGTTTTGCATTTGTCTCTTATGTAAATGAAGCAATCACTTCTTGCTGTATTGTTGCAGTAAAAAAGCAAGGAATTTTGAGTTTTCAAAGGTTCTCCACCCCATTCCCCCCACCAACTGTAAGTATGTTTACATCTTACTAGGTCTGAACTTTCAAACTTCATTTCATGCTTAATTTTTTTTCTTTGAGAAAGGAAGAAAAGGCAGAAGCTACAATCACCAAACAGGAAGTAGCTTACATCCCTCTAGAATCTCCAGCCTGCAGATGACCTTCTGCAGGCAACAGATAATAAGCAATGTATTGTATTTTAACAGCTTATGAATAAACGGATATTGTATTTCCTTAAATGATAAAAAATAGGAAAGGAAGAAGGTGACGAAGTAAGAGACTTGGATATCTCAAAACATTTAAAAGAATTCAGGCCACATTCACACCATTATACACTTCTCCTCCAAAGAATTCTGGGAGTTGTGTTTTGTTAAGGGTGATGAGAGTTGTTAGGAAGCCCCTATTCCCCTCCCAGAGCTATAATTCCCAGAGTGGCTTAATGATCAATCCTTCTTCACAGGGAACTCTGGAAAGTGTAACTCTGTGAGAGAAATAGGGGCCTCCTAACAACTTAGTGTGGGACGCAGGTGGCACTGTGGTCTAAACCATGAGCTTTGGGCCTGCCGATCAAAAGGTCGGCAGTTCGAATCCCCATGATGGGGTGAGCTTCCGTTGCTTAGTCCCTGCTCCTGCCAACCTAGCAGTTTGAAAGCACGTCAAAGTGCAAGTAGATAAATAGGTACCGCTCTGGCGGGAAGGTAAATGGTGTTTCCATGTGCTGCTCTGGTTCGCCATGCTGGCCACATGACCCGGAAAAGCTGTCTGCGGACAAACGTCGGCTCCCTCAGCCAGTAAAGCGAGATGAGCGCCACAACCTCAGAGTCGTTCGTGACTGGACTTAACTGTCAGGGGTCCTTTACCTTTAACAACTTAGCAACAAACTTGTTCCCAAAGTTCCCAAAATCTGTGGTGGAAGCCGTGTTAAGTTGTATCATAGCACTTTAAATGTATAGTGTGAATGTGGCTGCATGGTTCCTTGTTTGTCAGAGAAGAGAAACGGGCCTGACAAGCAGAATTGCCAAGTCTCACCTATATTTGATGCAACTCAGTATCCCACACTGGTACAGACATTGGGCTACAACCACAAACGTCTCAAAACCAGAAACTCCAGAGTTTGTTCTAACAACAAAAATAGAATCCTGTGGCACCTTAAAGACTAAAGAAGTCTTGTGGCAGAGCCCTGTTCATCAGAAGAATCCTCCAATTGTGACACAAAATTATTTACAGTCAAATCTGGAGCCACCTCTTTCTGACCAAAGCACTTAGTCAGGAGAACAAACCAAAGTGCAGAAGACAGAATGGTGGTACAGTTTGTTTGCATGACAAAAGCATGTAGACTATCATTCCAAAAACACTTAGCAAACAATGAAAATAACCTGCCAGGTACATGCCTAAGGACTGGTTCTTGTATTATGAATACAAAACAAAAACCATTCAAGTTGTTTGAAGGGAAAGTATTCAGGTTTTTTACAAACACAAGACCAAATGATGGCACAAGTAAAACTTTAGATGTCAAGGCTAGACTGATTTTTCCACAAATAGGCCATAATTTTAAACTCATACATATTTTGTATGTGCATCCAACCTTGCCTAGAAACCAATGATGATCCATACAAATGCATAATTCCCTGAAGGCAACTATTCCAGAATTTTACATCTTTAAGAGCACATTCATATGCCCTAGATACAACAGCTGGATAGCTTTAGGGTTTACTAAAGTCCCCCTACACTGCCATACTATGAGATACATCTGCCAGTCCCAGCCCTGATGTTATGTCATGAGAATCAAGTATATCCCTACCACCCAGAGGGAAGAGCAGATTTACAACAAATCCCATGCTCTCATAGACCTCACTCCCAACTCCTGTACTGCAACAGAAGAGGTGATGCACCTTAAATTTCAAACTCCATGTATGCCAGGATCCCTGTTGCCTCCAACCCATACAGTGGTGGTGGTGGTTGTTAATTGAATTTATATACACTCTGGGGGTCTCAGAGCAGCTCACAGAACAAAATCAGAACACAAAACATATACCGTAATCAAAATAAAAACAACAAGTGGTTGCTACTATGCAAGGCACACTCTGTGCAGCAGATTGTGGTGCAGAGTAGAGATATCATGGTGCTGTTTCCACATCAGCAGGCATTAGATTGGCTCCTTTCACACCTGGCTGACATGGGGATATCCCTGGCATGCCAATCTGTGATTGGTGGGAGTTGACAGTGTTTCCATGGGCACACCAGGTGTGGGGAGCAGGGTTGTTCTGCTCTGGTTTTTTTGTGTGCTGATAGTGCACAGAATCCCGATTAAGTTATATTGGCATACATTGGCTGTCAGATTGCCACAATTATAGGATTGTCGGGTAATAGTGAGAAATCTTCCCAACCTAATACTTTCTATACCCTGCTTTCTTCAACATAATTATCTAAAGACTCAAAAAATCACAACAGAAGGCATCCAGTATGAAGCCTAGTGCTGCAATTAGAAAAGAAAAAAAGGAAGAAGACATACAAATTATCCACCTATAAATAAATAAGAAATTCAGGATGATTCTCTGCAAAATCAGTATAGCTAAAATAACTTGCATTGCCTTCTGCTGTAAGAAAAGAAGTAAGACCAGAACACAGGCAACAGCATAGGCTTTTACATAAATTGCCATTCTGCAGTTTGTGTTTGAACTGCCAACATTCATATATTTCACCAAGTGATCTTACAGTGATCCAAAGGAATAATCACAGATCCACAAAAGCAGGCATCCAAGGTACAGATTTGAATAGATCTTCATAGTATTTACGTGGGATGCCAACCAAACTGCCATCAAATCACAGAACAAGGCTGTGGGCACAGCTGAACAGTGGCAAAAAGAGGGCTGTTGAAGGGCTTAGTAGAGCCAATGGGCCCAAGGTTTCACCAGCCCTGCTTTAGATGGTGAACAAAACCAAGCTCCATGCCTGTAATCTAATGACTGAAAATACAGTAGCAACAGATAGAAATACTATATCTAGTCAGATATGACCGCAGTACCTTTTAATTATTCAATAACCAGTTTTCTGTTGCTCTTGAAAGTAGTGCAAATGAAAAACCTTACCATAAATTATCTTTGGTTGATCATTTATTTGCCAAGTATCAACTTTGATTAAAAAGGCAGGATTCAGTAATTTAGATCCACCTGTCCTGCAAAATGGTGTTGCCATCAGCATTTGCCAAACGTAATAATGCCTTACAGCAACACTGTCTTTTGTACTAGTAAAAGGTCATTTGAAAATCAATTGTGCATTCAATTACTTTTCTGTTCCATTTTGAACAGCATTACTTGTTTCATAATCGTAATGGTTTTATCTGTTTTTATAATTTTTTATAATTGTATATTCTACTGTAACCTGCCCTGGGACCTTATGGTGAAGGACAGGTAAGAAATATTACAAATAAATAAATACTCACTAGTAGCCATTTACTACCATGAATTTGTGACAGCTAAGGCTCAATTGTTTGCTCAATTTATATCAAATGAAATGGGAGGGGAGAGAGTGACACTGTGCATCAAAACAGGACTACAACACAGTCTCCCATGCCTATCTTAGGCTAACGTCCTAACCCACTTAGCTGAGAATATGCTCCAATGAATTTAGTAGGACTTACTTCTGAACAGACATGGTTAGCAGTGAACTGTTAGTAATGGAAAATAAATCCTAAATTTGTGCAAATTCATTTTCAACACCATGAACTATACTGCAAAATATTGCATTCCTGCATTACATTTAAAAGTATAACACTTAAAATATATTTATTTTATTAGTTTGCAGCACCGCACTCATGAAATATCCCCCCAATCCAGAAGATTAAATTTAGATAATATATCCAAAATAATTTTCAAGTAATTAGTTCAAGTAATAGTTCCTATCCCTGACAACCATTTCTACTGAATGAAGTACAAGCAGGTTTTCCTATCCGAACACAATGTGTTTTCAGGAAATTGTTTGTTAGGCAAGCATTTGCACAAAGAGTCTGATGATTTCCATTGATTCCTATGGGAAGATTTCTAATGCGTTACCGACCATGTAACTTTTATCCCAAACTGATGACAAAACAAGGAAAATCCTCTGAAACTTTGCAAAAGGAAACAAGGGGGGAAAGAATGCTTTCTTATTTGTCTGATCTCCCCATTCCCCCTGCCATGGTTTCTGGCCAAATGGCTGTTGCTAACCAGTAACACAAAAGAGCAAGGCTTCTTTAAAGATGCTTATTTATTTAGAGTATAATAATAATAATAATAATAATAATAATAATATTTATACCCCACCCATCTGGCTGAGTTTCCCCAGCCACTCAGTACTGCACGCAGGTCCAGCTGTTTGGATATCTGAATGTGTAGTGTGTACAGTGAGGATTGGGTACTAATTCCTCATGTTTGGATAAGTGATTTTTTTGTATAACAAGTGTTTGAATAGAGGGACCGATCCTCTCGTTGTACTATGCAGGTGTACTCCTCTCAGCAGTCATTCCTCCTCTGGTCACTACTGTGAGTACCCAACCTGACTGATTGACTCCGATGCTGTAGTTGTCATCGTAGGGTTAACGTCGTCTGGCTCCGTAGAGTTGGCGTCGCCTGGCTCTGACCTCATCAGCGGAAAAGGACTCTTCATGCTGCTCAATAAGAAAAGATGCCCACCTAAGCTCCACAAGATTATTGTGTCCTTCCACGAGATGTGCGGCACCGCCCAGTATGATGACTCAGTATGATGCTCAGTTGCCTTCCCGATAAAGGATGGTGTGAAGCAGGGCTGTGATCTTGCCCAAACTCTCTTTAGCATATTTTTCTCCCTGGTGCTCTCACATGCCTTCAACTCAACTGAAGACGGTGTGTACATCCATTCAAGAAGTGACAGGGGTCTGTCCAAACTGGCATATCTCCACACCAAGACAAAAGTGTCTTATCCAAGAGATGTTGTTTGCAGATGACGTGGCCTTGACAGTGAACTCCAAGGAAGCTCTACGGTGTCTCAGAAACTATTCTGCACAAGCCTGCATGGAATTCAGCATTACCAACGTCCTGGGTCAGGATGTCGCCAGCATGCCATGCATCAGCACTAGTGACCACATGCTTGAGGTGGTAGATGATTTTGTCTACCTGAGCTCCACCATAACCAGCAACCTCTCCATCGACACTGAGCTGGACAAGCATACTGGCAAGGCAGCTACAGCAATGGCTTGCTTCTCCAAAAGGGTCTGGGAGAGGGTGACATTAACGACCAATGCAAAAATAAAGATCTACCAGGCTTGCATGTCAAACACACTGCTTTATGGTAGTAAGACTAGTAATGACACCTCAATGCCTTCCACGTGTGCTGTGTCAGGAAGATTTTGGGCATCACCTGGCAGGACAGAGTGTCAAATAAAGATATGCTCTCCCAAACCCACATTCCCAGCATGTTTGCACTCCTGTGTCAGCAACGTCTACACTGACTTGGTCATGTCCCAGAATGGAAGATGGCAGGATCCCCAAGGTCATGCTCTATGGGGAGCTGGCTTCAGGCACCAGACCCGGTGGCAGACCAGCTCTATGTTACAAAGATGTCTGCAAACATGACATGAAGGCTGGCAACATTAACCCGGCCATGTGGGATGCCCTTGCAGATGACCACAAGCACCTGGAGACAGTCAGTCAGGTTGTGTATCCACACCAGAGGACAGAGGAGGAATGACCGCTGGCAGGAGCACAGAAAGAAGAAATGCCATGGTGCATCTGCAGCAGCACAACCAGGTGCCTTCATCTGACCCAGCTGCAACCAAACATCTCTCGCTCGTATCAGTCTGTACAGCCACAGCTCCCCAACAGTTCAACTTTACATCTGAAGGCGCGCAATGTTGCGTTTGCAGACATCTTTTTAACACAGAGTTGGTCTGCCAATGGGTCTGCTGCCTGAAGCCAGATCCCCATAGAGCATGTCCTTACTTTTTCAATTTAATTTATAAAAGTTCTGACTACTTTGTTAGATGGGAATGCCAGTTTCTCTGTATTGTAAATAGCAGATCAACCAATGGCTACTGATGAATCAGTTTCTAATGAGGACAGTGTCATACTTCTTTTCTGCTTTGATAAGGAACATTAGGTTCCTTTGGAATAACTCTTTGGCTTCACTTTCTGTTGGAACATCAAAGCAAGCATGTACATCATCAATAGAAGGGCCCCAACATCCCAAAAAAAGCACTTGAGAAAATGAGGCTACACTCCTATGCCTATTTTTCTGCAAGAAAGTATCAATGAATGTAACTGGCTGCATTTCTAAACAAACATGCAGAGGATTAAATTGAACTGGACCTACAACGCTAACCCTGCTAATCATGGTTATGAACACAAGCTGTGAACATCCATTAGGTTTTGTAATGTAAAGTAACTTTTGGTGATGAGGGTTCAAACTCTTTACTATGTGCTTGCCGTGATGCTAGCTGCTTTCTGTCTCAGCAACATCTATGCTGGTTTGGTCCACAGAATGGAAAATGACAGGCTCCCCAAGGACGTGCTCTACAGAGAGCTGGCTTCAAGCTCCAGGCCCAAAGGCAGACTAACTCTGTGTTACAAAGACGTCAAAAAACGTGACATAAAGGCTGGCAGCATTAACCCTGCCACGTGGGAAACACTTGCAGATGACCACAAGCACCTGAGACAATCAGTCAGGTTGTGTATCCACACCACAGACCAGAGGAAGAACGACCACTGGCAGGAGCGAAAAGAGAAGAAACACCATGGTACACCTGCATCAACACAACTGGACATCTTAATCTGTCCCAGCTGCAACAAAACATGTCTCTCCCATATCAGACTGTATAGCCACAGCTCTCCAACAGTTTGACTTCACCCCTGAAGGTGCAGTCTTCCTCTGCTTCCGAAGATAGACAAATGCCAACCAGGGAAGAAGAAAAAAACAGGTGTCTTGAGCACATCTATGTGGTGGGAAAATGGCATACAATATATATATTTATTTATTTAAAAAAGTTATATACTGCTATCTCATAAAGATATATCACAATAGTTTGCAACAATATAACAAAACCAAACAATAATATTATAAAAAGGTTAAAAACATGTTAAAAGCAAAAATAAATCAAAACAAACATCAATAAACCACTGTGGGAGGTGTACTCTTAATTGCCTGCATAGGCCTGGTGGAATAGGAAGGGTTTTAGCAGGTGCTTAGAAGTTGGTACAGAATCATAGAATTGTAGAGTTGGAAGGGACCCCAAGGGTCATCTAGTCCAACCACCTGAAATGCAGAAAGGCTCCCGCTAAATCTCTATTGGCAGGGTGTTCCACAGGAGTGGACCTATTACACTAAAGGTTTAGTTTTTCACTGTTGTCATATCAGCCTCACAAACTCAAGGAACACACAAATATACTCCTGCAGATAATCTCGGTGTTCGAGCTAGAATAGAAGGGTTTAGGTGAACCTTGATGTATCCTGGATCAAAGTTGCTTAGGGCTTTGAAAATCAATAAAATAACGATGAACCTGGCTCAGCAGCAGATAGGCAGCCAGTGTAGCTGTTTTAATAATGGTGTCTTATGTTCTCAACCAGAAGCTCCCATCAGTATTCTTGCCACAGCATTTTGCACAAGCTGTTGCTTCCTAACCAGACCCAAGGGTAGTCCCACATAGAGTGCATTGTAGTAATCCATCCCCAAAGTTACTCGTGCATGGAACAGTGGTCAGGTTATCCCTGCCCAGGAATGGATGTAGTTGGCGAACCAGATGAAACTGCTAAAAGGCACTTGCGGCTACAGAGGCCTCTGGTGACAAAGATGTATCCCAGAGTACACCCAAACTACACAGATTGCTCTGAAGAGATTGCTCCTTCAGAAGGAGTGCAGCTCCCATCCAGAACAGGCAACTTGCCAATTTCCTAAACATGGGAACCACCCACCCAAAGGGCCTCCATCGTCCCAGGATTCAAACTCCCTCTCCCCACCTCATCTCTTGCCAGGCTTTGCCTGCAACATATCACGACACTGGCTCCTATAACCAACTTCTCCTTAAAACCAGCTTGACTCAGTAAATGCAGCACTGAACCACGGATTATTATTTATGAGTCATTTTTCTATTAATTGAAATACTAAAGTGATATATAATTAAAACAACATAAACAAATTTGGAAAATTAGAAAAATTATTGAGAATATGAAATGTGATATAAAAGTAAAATGATTGTGTTTGTAATTTGAAAAAACAGCAACATAAACAACAATTCATTACTTGACCATAGCTAAGTAATTACTTTGCACCCTTAGATTCACAAGTGTAAAATGGGAATTAAAGTGATCTACTTTAGACTAGAGGGCAACTGTATGGAGAATGGAAAGCAAGACAGAGTAAGTGACACATAGATCATTAAACAAAGAAAGGTTGCTTAACTTAGATCTATCTGAAAATCAAGGAAGTTATGGAAAGTAAGAGATTCTAAATACCAGAGATTGCCAGAGTAATATTTTCAACATCCCAACTTCAGTTACATTTTGACCTCACTGAGCATTCAAAAATACAGTTTCTCACACCCAAGTAGCATTCATCTCACATTTAAAATTTTGACACTTTGTGTCGTTCTGAGCTTCAAAGAACTGAAAGTATTCTGTTACCCTGAAATATTTCAAAACAATTACAGACTCAGAAAAACTCTAATGCTGATATATAAGCCTCCCATACATGCTGCTGACTAAAGACTTAGTCATTGTCCCCAGCTTATTGTTGGCTTTTATTAAATTTTATTATTTGTTTTTAGTCACCCTGAATGGCACAAGGAAGGGTGGAATATAAATATTATAAATAAATAAAACAGACATTTATATTAATTTTGCACTCTACCAGTACCCCCAAGATCTTTAACCCTTGGATTTACTTCTTTCATAATAAACAGAAACACATAAATACATTCCTGTTGTCCTGCTATTCCTCAAGAAAACACGCAAAGAAATGCCCTATTAAAATTTCTACAAAATACATGTATTTCAATTCATAATTTGTATTTCCCAAATTCTGAGCTGTAGCTGTAGTTGCCCCTCTCTTGTTGCTTTTTGTGTATACCACAAGAGTCCTTGTTTCTGCTAATGCCAAAGCCGGAATCACTCTTAATAAAGGCCATAATATTTTGAGAAGGTTTTCTCTATCTGTAACTGTCTCACTGTATTTACAGGCACTCACGTTTTCTATGAAAGGCAGGGGAATTCTCCCTATTTGTAACTCTCTTTCCTCAAAGCAAAATATTTATTGGCATCAGTAGTAAGTGCACTGGAGTTTATTTGAATCTATCCTCAGGAAAGTGAACGAAACCCATGTTTCTATTTTAATCCTATTTTAAACAAAGTTAAAGTAATTTTAACACTGAATACTTTAAGCTCATTTTGATCTTTTTCGCAGCTGAACCAAGACATTTAATCTGACCAACTGTTACTCTTTTATAATCCATATTGCAAACATGCTGCTGACTAAAGCAATAGTCACCGAGCGCCCAACTTGAATCAGCTATACTGTATTGATTTCTAGAATCAGCTGCGATTCAGGCTCTTACATGTTCACTAGCGAGGAGAAAAGGATCCCCGTGTAAACAGGTAGGGAAGAAGGAGAGCAGGTGCGCAGAAGCAAAGAGCCAGCTGCCTCCCGGGGGTCCCAAGGAGACGCTCCGGAGTCAAACCGCTTTTCGAGGCGCTCAGCGCCCTGGGCGAGGCGGCCCCGATCCCGAGTGGAAAAGGCCAACGAGGCCCGTCCGACTCCCCCCGCGCCCCCCTCGCGCCGTGCCCAGCAGCGCCCGCCTTCCCCCTGAGGTGCTGGCTTTCTGCTTGCAGGGACCACCGGGTAGCTTGGGGGATTAAAAGCGGCCCCTCCATCCTTCCCTGCTTCTCCTCCTCCTCCTCCTCCTCCTCCTGAAAGCGTCGCCGTCCTCCCCGGCCCGCCGTCACGTGTGGACGCGGCCGCTTCCTCGGCGCGTGGAGGAAGAGCGGGCGCCGCGCAGGCCCGGCCAGCGGGGCGGGCGAGGGGCTTTGCCGCCCCAGCCTTCGCCTGGCTGCCTCCCGGGAGACGCGCGGCGGACCTTGGACAGCAGCAGCAGCAGAGAAGGCGGAGGCGGCTCCCTGGCGACCCCGCTCCCTCAGGCGCTGCACCTGCCTCCGCCGCGCGGCTCCCCCTCGGCCAGGGACGAGGCCCGGCAGAGGCGGAAGGAGAGGTGGCCTACCTCGCAGGGCGCCCGGCGGAGGCGACCACCAAGACGCTTCCCCGCCGCCGCCGGATCCGCGCAGCCTCCCGCCTCTGCCCCTCGCCGCGCCGGCCCAGTCAGTCAGTCAGTCAGTCAGTCAGCCGAGGGCGGGCGCGCTCTCGCTCCTCGCTCGCTCGCTGGCTCTTTCCGTGGCCGCGCCCGGCGCCAGCCCCGCGGGACGACGCTGCGGCGGGCGGCCCTGTGTCGCGAGGGGAGGAGCCATGGCGAAAGGACCGCCCAGCAGGCGCGGCTGAGGCGCGCATGCGTGGCTGGGGGGTGCGCGCCCTCGGCTCTCTGTCTCCCTCCCGCCTCTGGACCCCGAGAGGAGTCCGCGCGCGAGGCTCTCCGTGGGCGGGAAAAGCGTCTCTCTCGGGCGGAAGGCCCCGTGGGAGGGGGGAGGGGGCAGCCGCTGCTCTGGCGCTCCCCCCCCCCCGGAACCGGCCCTTCCTTTCGGTTCTGGCAGGGAGCGCGCTCTCTTCCCCCCTCTTGCGCCCCGCTTTTCCCTCAGAAGAGCCCTCTGCTCCCTGCAATCGAGGATTCTCCTGCCGGGATCCGCAGGGGCTCGCCAGATCCGCCTCTTAGTCCCCACACGATCCCAGGAGCGCGACGTGGAAGTGTGTGGACATCTGCAAAGGTCAGGGATGCTTCTCAAACCGCCAAGAGTCAAAGCCAAGGAGTCCCAGATGCGCGGGGCGCCAGTTCTCAACAACAAAGGCATAGAACAGGGTATGCAACCCAAGTGAATCCCTATTTTAAGCCATTCCAGAGGGGGAGGTGATAAAACCCATTCTTAAACGTTTCCTACTGAAAATGACCTAAAAGTCATTTGGGCGGATCGCTCCCGTAACTAATGTTGCATCATCTCACTATTTGCAGCAAGCATACACTGTACATTCTTTTCCACGGTTAACGTTTGTATACTTTCAGAGCACTAAAGTTTATTTCCTAATTGCTTACTGATCTGCTGGTGAAGCAAGTTTTCTCCTGACTCCCCTGTGAACCGTCAACATATCCTTTAACATCCTTTTGACACTAATCAATAAGTTACTTTTTTTTTTTTTTAGCTATTTACCCACAACCTAAAGCTATCCTCCCCCTGCCCCAATGAAATGTTCCTATAAATGCAAGGCCATCTCTTTTCTCTTTTCTGCCTGGAGAGGAACAGATTGCTCTTGCCAGAGGTCAGATGTGATGGACTTGAGAGGGCTCCCCTGCTTTCCACCATTCTGTCTGTCTTGACTGCCCCCCACCCCCATTTCTTTTTCACCCTGCCTTCCTAAACTTTCTCTCCAGGCTTCCCCTATCAGCATGAAATTAGGCAGAATAAGCTTGGTTCCCCACCCCTAGCCAATGGGGGGGGGGGAGGCAAGCAGTTGTAGACAACCTTATTTTAAAAGTTCTCTTCATGTAACTTTAGTACAATTACATCCTCTGTATATCATTTATATCAGGAGTGGGGAGATGATAAATTACGCTGTACCATGCAGCACTGGTGCCTGCTAGTTGATGAGGCTCTTGCAAATAAAGCTACTGGACTTTAGCAATGTGCTTCTTATGCTCTTGGGCAAAGTGCAAGCCCAGGTTGATACAAAGCAGTTATGCCTTTACTATTAAGAGAACTTCTGTGTGCATTCTTGCTTTGTCAAATTTAAGTCAACTGTCCCTTGATTTATATCAGAGACCGTTGGGTCATGAGGCCACCAGCTTTGGGCAAAGCTGTTGCCAACAGTTTGGACTCCAGCTAAGGTTGCCCACACCAAAGGGACCCTCCATTTGACATCTGGGATGGGACACAATCTTCTGATGAAACACTTGTTTTATCCACAAAGGTTGCAATGTGCCCAGAGAAAGGCACAACCCTTTTTCAATTAGATGCATGTTTCTGGCTGACTGTATTCTCCACCTTTCTATAGCTTTATATCTACCAAGAGAGCTCTGTATAATAAAGGGGCTCTATTCACTCTCTGTTTCCATGGCTTTCTACCCTTCTCCCAGAAGCAGAAGCATGTTGGAAACAGATGCTGCAGCAGGGCTTCTTGGTTGCTCACCATGGCAGTGCCAGGGAGCCCAGGAAGTGGTGGCAGGAGCCCAGTGCCTGCAGAACAGGGCCGTCTTTACCTGGGGGTGGAAGAGGTGCAGGGCACCCGGGCGCTGAATTCTGGGGAGCGCCACCTAAGCTCTTAACTATCTACCTGTTATGAAATAATAAATAATTTTGATCAAGCTAGAAAAACAAAATACATATATACCTAGGTATTACCAAAGTGTATACCTACTGTTTCACTAAAAGACTTTCAACTTTGTGCACTCATTTAACAAAGATGCGCCGCACCAGCAGCGGCTCTTGTCATTCACAACTGCGGCGCTTGTCAGACTCAACGACAGCGCTTGTCATTCTCAATGGCGCCGTGCACTCGAAATTAACTCTTACATCAAAATTTGTTACGTATTGTATTTAGCGACACTGCTATGCGGCAGCAGGGTGAGCAGCACCTTTGACACAACTGATGTTTCTCCTCAGTAGGTGCCTAAACAATACTTATAAGTTTAAGTGTGGTATTGTTGTATACTTAAGTATAAGTGTATTGTAAATAAATGAGCAAATAAAAAAGTTTGTTTCCTTTCCCTCCCTTTCATAAACAAGAGATAAGGCATAAGCATGGTGTCAGACATAAGCATAATAAAAATTAATTTGGGGGCTAAACTAAATTTGGGGGTGCTGGGCGGATCTTTGCACCCTGGTGGCACATATGCTAAAGAATGCGCTGCTGCAGAATGTGGGAGTCGAAGCGAGTGGGGACATCACATCCTCACCCCACTGCATGCAACCTGCAATAGCACTGGACCAGGGGAAAAGTTCTCTGCGGGACCAAAAAGGGGCATCCATATAGTAGGCATCTTGCTTTATAGCTAGCAAGTTCCTCGTGCCTCACGTTGTCCTGCCCCTGCTTTGCTTTCCACAGCTTAACCTAGACACGCAGTGTTGCCACTTCACATCCCAGACCACATGCACCACCCCCCAGCCAGCCCCACAAAGGCTCAGCATCCAAGCTCATGTGTTCTGGTGAGATACAAGGGGGAAATGCTGTGTATATGACTATAGTAGTAGTAGTTTTCAATTTATATACCGCCCTGTATCCAAAGATCCCAGGGAGGTGTACATCATTAGAAACACATGACGAAACATCGATGATAAAAACATAATAAAAAGCACACTGGCAGCCTAATAATGAAATAGTCATCGTAATACCAGTCCTCTCCCCCACGCTTTCACAGGCCATTGATTATTTAATAGCCATAGGCCTGGGTAAAGATGAATGTTTTTGCCTGGCGCCTAAAGACATGTCACGATGGTGCCAGGAAAACCTCTCTGGGGAGTTCAGAAAAGGCCTGTTCTCTTCTTGTCACCCTCCGAACCTCTCTGGGAGGGGGGCATAGGGAAGGGACCCTAATGACAAGTGCAAGGTCCTGGTCAGTTAAGCAGCCCTTAAGGTATTGAGGTCCTGAGCCGAGTAAGGCTTTAGAGGTCAACACCAGCACTTTGAATTGGGCCCAAAAACTAATGGGCAGCCAGTGACAGGGTTAGTGTCATACAGGGCCGTAGCTAGGGGGTGGTGAGGTGGGCCCCCACCAGGGACGCAGGCAATGGGGGGGCACAAAATCGGCTAAAAATATGTCCATAAATATTGATTATTGCCTCATAAGAAATGGTTTTAAATAGAGGGTGAATTGAATGGGGGGGGTTGGAGGAGAGGCGGAAAGAAGAGCCAATTTGTGGCTGGGGGACACAATCTTGACGGTTCTGCCAGGGGCGCAAGATCACCCAGCCACGGCTCTGGTGTTATATGCTCAAAGTGTCTTGTTCTGGTGCACACTCTGGCCATTGCATTTTGCACCAGCTGTGGTGGGAGAAGATTTTAGTGGAGAGGGACTCTAAACTGTTTCTATTTGCTTTATGGAATTGTGATGGAATGTCTATAGGAAAGTCAACGGCAGAAGGAAGTAGACGGGGAGAAGACAGGAAGGTAGAGTAAGTGAGAAGGTAGAAGAAGCTGTGAGTAGAGGAATTCGTGAGAGAGAGAATTGTGAAAGATGAACTAGGTAACAGGACAGGGAGAAAAAGGCACCAGGAGGCAATGAAAAAGAGAGAGAGAGAGAGAGAGAGAGAGAGAGAGAGAGAGAGAGAGAGAGCGCAAAAGGAAAGACAGACACTAGTTTTGATTTAATAGCAATGTGACACTTTATTGCACTGAAATACCTTTTTAGGATTAACAATGTGCATTATTAGCATTATTAAGTATAAACAAAAAGTTAAAACGGATCCCATGTTAGGAGTCAGAAGTTGGTCTTGGATTTGGACAGATTGCTGGCTTATCTCAATTCATAATAGAAGGCCTACAAGTGCTGAATCCTGTCATTACAGTTTGCAAACTGGAGCTGTGAAAAAATATATGTAGAGGGGAGGGCTTTCTCTCTGATCCCACTCCTCCCCAATGCACTTTCACATGTCTGAATAGTGCTTTTGTAATTCACAACATTAACTTCAATTTAGATAGCGTGCTCTGCCTCTAAGCTCCTGTCTTTGATGACCTTCTCTTAGGCCACAGCATTCTTATTGGTACTCAGTTTACATTAGACCTGGTCTCAGGGCTGAAGCCTCCCATATGAGAAAAGCGTTTTTATCCAGGTTCCTAACAAAGTACTTTTAAATTGTTATTTGCAAAGTTAGTTCATTCTTTCAGACTTAAAACTTGTTTAATTGAAGCTTACTGAAACTACCAAGTTGATTTCAATTTTAAAAGTGAAAGTGGTACTTTTCTGCTGGGTATCGTGTCCGGCTGTTGAAGGAGAATCCTGCTGACAGGAATGAGTGCACAAAATGACAGCTTCGGACTTCTCTTTTATTCCAACTGTTTCTTATTACTTTCAGCTTTTGCAGGTACTTGAAATAATGCCATTCACTATGCTTTGCTTCTGTAAAACTCCGTTCTCTGGAGATGGTAGATAATTTATAATTTCTTGTCTCCAGAGGCAGGTAAGATTGGGATCATGATGGAAGGAATATCCATCTCTCCTTGATTGGTCCTGCTTTTCAATATGCAACTGTAAATGTTGTGTAATCTGTCCTCCTTTTAGAGCTATGATGATATATAATTCCAAATAAATATACCTATTCACTCATTGTCAATGTTAGTATTTTTGTTGACTGACAAATAATGTTGTTTATTTGCTTCATGTACTTAATGTGGTTTTAAATATGCCCAAGAGACTCTCTTATTCTAAACACATTAAATCAATATAATTTACTTTCAGCTAATGGCCAGGATCCAAAGCGCTGCACAACTAGTTACATGGCAGGGGGCCACTTTCGGCAAATGTTTCTTCAACAGAAGCCTTGCAGGTCACAAGACAAGCCAATTGTGAAGCAGAGCAAAGAGGATTGTGAAGTAGCCTGGCTTTGCAATGTTCAGTGAGAAGAAACATTATTTTAAAAATAATCTGGGACTATCTTTATAGACTTTGAAATATCTCTTTGGATCCTGGCAAATGTGTTTGACCCCAGTACTGCTGGTAGAACTGTCTTTTTACCCCTTGGATTATCTATCTAGTCTTGCAGAATATTTCTTTGGCCATTCACTCTGTAACTAGACTTTGTTGCTGTTTAAGGATATAATTTAAGAGCCTCATCCGCCTGCATATTAAGAATTGAGCTGCCTCATTCCACTTCAGTGAAGCAATAAAATGTTTTCTGATGAATCACAGTGAATGCCATATGAATATTTATAGACATCTTAAGTTTTCTATAGACATCTTAAGTTTTCTTAAGTTTTTCCAACCAGATCTACAGGGTATATTTATTATTATTATTATTATTATTATTATTATTATTTTAAAGAGGAGTAAGCAGAAACTTTGATTCCTGGGTTTGAAATTGACCTCAGGTTTGTTTTTGGTTACAGCTCATTGTTAGTCTGGAAAGAGTATAAACAGAAGCCTGGGTTCAGATGACTCACTAAGTTGAACCTTTGCTTAGCTCATGGAATGCAGTGGGGCTTACTTCTGAGTAATGCACAGAAGTTGCCACGCAGGACAGTTAACAAGGGCCCACCTAAATTTGCAGACCTTTGAGGAAAGATTATTTCCTTCCCCCCAGCTTATTTACTTCTCCATCTTTTTTTCTAGAATGTGGAAAGTGATGTATGGCTACTACATAGAGTAGAACCTGGAAAACCAGGGTACCACTCACCACTCAACCATGAAACTCCCTGGGTGACCTTGGCCAGTTACTCTCAGTCTTTCGTTACAGAGTTTTTGTGGAAAGGGGAGAAGGAGATCCACCAACGCCTCCTTGAGCTTTTTGGACAAAAGGTGGAACTGATCTTAAAAGTAATAATAAAAATAAAAAGTATGTGTCCACAAAATTTTTAGCAGGGGCAGAAAATAGTACAGGCGCCTGCCTGGTGTCAGTAGACAGGAAGTTCCAAAGCACAGGTTCGCTGTCACGCTAAGGAATCCTCCACAGATGCAGAGGGGGTCTTATACGGCACCTGTGGCGCTTCCGGTTCCACTGACCGAAGCAGCGGATGGGTACATGGGTGGTAAGGCAATCTCCCAGGGAAACTGGTCCCAAGTTGTCAAGGGCTTTCTGCTCTAGTTGTAACTCCTTGAACTGGCCTGGTAGCAAATCAGCAGTCAGTGAGGGTCTCCGAGCAGAGGAGTTAGATGCTGACAGGATTTTGTGGTTTCCCTCAGGTGCCAAAATGTATTGGGCTGGCCCTGGTTCCAGTATAATGGACTGATTTGCAGCCTATATTATTGTAGCTAGCTGATTTAGTCAACCCTGGCTGCATGCACCCAGCAAAGGTAAATGGACTTGCTACACTCATTTCCTTGCTTTCCCAAGTGTGAAGGTAACTTTGCTTGTGGCACTGCAGCAGCAGCAGCAGGGATGGGAAAGGGCATCTGCAGTTTTGGCAGCATGCATTAGTGCACTCTGTGTTCACCTTTAAAGTATAGTTTTTACCTTAAGCAAGGTGGTACCAATAGGAATCGCCATAAAGACTTTTAGGGGTTATGTCCTCCTTCAAGGGTATATTTCTGGGCTCCTTTATTTGAAATAAAATGCTGTGTTTAAGGTTGGTTGTGTGCCAATGCACTACTGCTCTTCAGTAACCACATTGTGCTGCAAGTGCCGGCTGGTTCTTTGGCAATGCACATCCCAAGTGGCAGAATCCTTGAGAGTCTTATGACTGGTAATGAGATAGGGAGTAGATGGACCACAGATCCCAGCAAATCTGTCATGTCCTATGTCATCTGTCTGTGGTCTCCCTTCTAAACCAGAGATGGATGGAAATAGGATATGACTCCGTTGTCCCATGGAAGCAATGTAAAGAGACTGCAAAGCCCTGTGCCCATGATGTGACTATACACCAGACCTGACGTCTGCCAGTTATTCATAAGTGGATCCATGAACAGCAAAAATATCTGTTAGGCAGGATGTGTTAGTTTGAAGAGAGAATCTTCTGGGTGACTTACTGTACTTCCCACTCTCTCAAGAAATGTCTGCTTCAGGTTTGTCATGTGCCTTTCATCAACAAGTGTCAGATTCATGACATGATCACAAATATAAACAGTGGAGAAACACACATGCAGAGTAATGCAATATTTCACCCCACTTTTCCAAGCAAGTAGAAGTGCTGGGGTATTGTTGGTGTTGTTGTTGGCATCTGTCTGTCTCAAGAAAGAAAGGAGAATGTCTCAGTGGATGAAGTCAAACTGCTGTGTCAGCAGCACTGAAGTGACCTCCTGGGGCACAAGCTTGGGCTGTGTGTCTAGAGATCCTGGGCTGCCCATGACAAGAACCCCCCCCCCCGCCTCACTGATGTGGTCCAAAGGAAAGCAGAATAACATGTTCAGCACCAGCTTGGCTGCAGGAGTTGTGGGAAGGAGGGATACAAGGTGCCACCCAACAGACTTTGGGACTCCACTCCAGATTTTTGTAGGGTTTACTCATTAGCCTTTTCTTCTCCTGAAGATATCCCACATGGCAGCAGAGGGTTAGGATCAGAGTTTTCCTTCTCCTAGATGGGCTACCTTCCCAAGTGGATGAGCCCCATCTGCTCTCACCTCCCTCTATAGCATGTGCAGAAACTGCCTTCTTGACCATTGGATCCACTCTTGGTCTCCTCCGCTCAATCCACTGGAGCCTGTCTTCACATGCTGGGGATGTCTCTATCTTATCAAGGGTGTGAGACCCATGGGCTCCCCTCACCTAGTTTAGCCAGCCAGTGTAAGCTGTTTCCTGTCACATATAGACAGCTTTCTAGGAGCCACAGGTGAGAGCTGAGTGCAGGGTGGGGACCAAAGGTGGTCAAACTACCCCAGAAGGAGCACAATGTATCCCTCACCAGAGGTACTACCCGTCCTCTAACACCCCATACAGCCCAGTGCCCCTGAGAAGCAGGATTCTTACCTCTACCTTTCACAGAAGGAAATGAGAGCTTCTGTAGTGTTAGATTAATCTCTGTACTATGTCTTTATATAACAGAAATGACTACTTTTTAACTTCATTTGAAATAAAGCTCAGTGCACACACGTTGCGTTTTCTTGCAGCGCAGCAACGAAGGGTAGACTCCAGAAGGGCACTTTAGGTTAGACGCTGTTCTGTATGAAGCGTATTCCTTCTCCCTGCTGCTCCCTGTCCGTCCTTCTCCTTGCCAATGCCCTTCCAAGGACAGGCAAGAATGACTGTGAGCGCTGCTGCGTCTTGGCTTGCCAGACTGCTGCTTCTGAATGATCCGTCATGGCAGGTTTTCAGGCAGCAGTAGCTTCAGAACCAGGCTACAGAAAACAGATGTATTTAAACTAAAAAGGCAGGCCAAGCTCTGAAGCAATAGTAATTAAAACAATTTGATTTATTGAAAATGCAGGAATCAGATGCAATGCATTACATCTGCATAGATGTGTCTGCACCTGCTGGGAATAGCTGCACTGTCTGTGCGTCATCTCCATGTGGTGTCCCGTTCGTTGTCCTGGAAAATGTCACTGTCTCAATCAAGACAAGCATCCTGCAGTCTTCTTTGCACTGTCTGAACAGCATCTCTAGGAATGTTGCCTTGCCAAGCTTCCTGCTTTTAAACTGCAGGTGGAGAGGAAATTTGAATGCAAGTGGGCACCCCAGACTATCATTTCCACTGGCAAGGTAGAACGCAGTTGAAAGGAAGAGTAAGCCTGGACTAGTGCCTTCGTCATGTTTCCTTCAAATTTGTCCTTCATTTGACTTTCCTTATTTTATTCTGTCCTTGGTGAGTAAACAGTGCTTATTATAAAATTCAGCTAAGTTTCTAAGGTTTTTGGAAACCATATATGATGCCAGTGAAGAAAAAGAAGCTATAAGCTGCTTGAGATTTGGGGTGGAGGGAAGGGCAGACTTTACCAGGCCGCAGAGAGCCAGATGGTCCCTGCTCAGGCTGCAATCCCATCACCCCGAGGAACAAAATGAGGCAAAATTGCCACTGAAGATTTTTATGGGAACTTGTTCCATAGGTAACTATTGTCCAGATCTCGTGCAAATTGCTTGAGCTGATCAAGACCAGTGTTTGAGCAGAACAGGCACATTCTGCGCAGCCAGTTGCTGGCCCAGCTCCTTCCTTGGAGCAGAGAATGTGCTTGCACAGTAAAACTACAGTAGGACTTGCAGTTTTTGAGAGAGGGAAGCCCTAAACTCCCATGCTATTCTCTCTCAAGAACTTCCTGTCTTCAAGTTCCTTATAGAATAAGCAGGAGGCAGGTGCTGCAAAGGACAAGGCACCATCATAATCAGGGGCATTGATCCCAGGGGCAGCAGGAGCCTGCGTTACAAAATAACAGCACACCAACTTTGTGTGAGCAAATATTTATCTCACAAACATACACAGCATGAGGCCATGCCCCGCTGTAAAGACAAATCAGGCTTCTGTGTTTTGAAAGCTACAAAATGTATTAGCACAGGGCTTTTATTATTTGCCAACATGGAGCCATATGTCTAGGACTTGTGGAGTTTGATGAGGCCACTTTCTGCCATCACGGCCACCGTTTGTCTCCCAACCCTCCTGCCCAGGCAGTTCTCCTGCTAAGGCAGAATCTGCTGCTCGCTAACGGCCACAACAGCTGCCAAGAAACCAACGCAGAGCACAAAATGTGGGCTATTGTGCACGTTAAACTTCAGTTCTGTTTCTCCTTCCAACATCAAACCTCAGCTAACATAAAGGTTGGAAAACACAACCTGCTCTAAGAGGGAACTAGCTGAGTGAGCCAGGAGAGCTTGCAGATTGCTGCCCTCCTATTGATTTGTGGATTTATTAAATTTCCATCCTGCCCTTTGTCCCAAAGGAGCCCAGGGCAGCAAGCACCAAAGTGATAAAACAATAGAACGAAGCTCCTGCAGGTTCTAGGAGACAGTAGGGCGGGGAGTGGGGAGTCCACAGACCCATCCATGGGATCAATTGTAATTCTATGTTGTGAACTGCCCTGAGATCTGAAGGGTGACATACAAATTTAATAAAAAACCACAGCCTCTTCTTCCACCACCTGGCATGCATTCCTCCATCTTGGACTGCCCTGACTCTCCCTGCTGGACAGCGTCAAACCCCATAAATTGCTAGTCACTCTCCTGGCCTCCTGCCTTCCCCCCACACCCTGCCAGTCATTCACACTGGACCTGGTCCAGGACCACCCACTTGAGAACCTTGACCAAGGGAAAGAGATTGTCAACTGGCTGGCAATTACTCCATTAACCTCCAAGGGCCAACCATTCTGTAGAGAGGGAAATATGCTAAGAACCTCAACCACAACGGGAAGTGATCTGACCATGACAAAGGACTGTTGTTGGTACCCCCACTTTCAGATCACCCTCTTCCTGCCCAGTTGAGAAAACAAGGTCCATAGTGTGGCCTGCCACATGTGTTTGATATGTTGTGACAGCCCCGGGGCCTGAGTCACCCCAGAGCTGACCACCTCAGCATGACCCTCAGGATCAGCAGTTTGGCTGTCCTCAATGCCACCTCTGAGACCAGCTCTGTCAGCTCAGGCAAGCAGACTGCAGGGCAGCGAGATGGCTGGTAAGCCAGCAGCATCCCTCATTTGTCCCAGTTTACCCAACACTAGGAACGCACCCTCTAGAAAGTTGTGAGAAACAGTATTTTTCAACCATCAAATGTCTGGGCAAACAGGAATGTTTTTAAGTTCCTCCTGAAAATTATACTGAGGGAGACAGAAAGCAAACGGGTTAGGCTCTGTCAAATTGGTTTCATGCCAGCAGCAATATTGCTGCTGCTTTTTATTCAGGAGAAAGACTAAGAGAAGAACCAAATTCTGGTTTGAAAGGATAGCCTGTTTGCCTAATGAAGGACCCCATGACCTCAGTGGCAAGACAAAGAAGCCTGAATCAGGACAGCGCGGAATGTGTGTTTGGATGGGGGGGGGGGGCGGATAGTGTTTTCCTTCACCATGGGACTGCAGGTCAAGTAGCACCCTAATGGAAGCGAGATATTAAATGCAACTGTGGTAGATCACAATTCAGGCGCACACATTCTACTTTTAGTATTGATCATTGTACATACATCCTCTCTGGTGTATGCCTGCTCTCTAAAGTAATTTCTCCAGCAAACCTCTCTCTCTCTCTCTCTCTCTATGTATAGTAGTTTACTTGCTAACTGATTTGAGCAGGGGAAGCAGACCCCGTGTGCATCAGGGAAGACCACAGCAGGTCCCTGTGCAGCTGTGGGGGCCATGGTGGGGCCCCATACTATAGATCTTAGCCTGCTTTATTTCCACACTTGTTTTGCTTGGCCCTGAAGAGGGACCACAACAAACCGTCTTTTGTTTGTGAAGCATCACTGTACTGGGACTTCTCACAAACACCTATGCCACACTGTATAAAACAGAAAGCCATATCTTGCCCCTGTATGCCTTTCCATGCCACATGCCCCTGCAAAGGGCAATAGGAGTGGGAGGGTCTTTAGTCCTATGGAAAGTGGGCAGTGCTTGAAAGGTCACTTTTGAAACATCTGTGGACATACACCTCCACATCTGTGCGGACAGTTACTACGAGCTAATGGAGAGAACATTCAAACCATCAGGCCAAATGGAAAGACATTCACCTTGGTCAAATCACTGAGCTGGTGCTTCCTTCTGAAAATCCTGCTCACACCCAAAACTCATCAACTTTCAAAAACAACGGTAGGACGTGTTTAGATTTGTCCAGTGTTTGGTGCTCTGTGTACGCATCCATAGCAATGATAGTTCTTTAATATGTCATGTTATATTTAGACAAGTCTAGAAAGTTCGTATGAGTTTTAATGTTAATCTATTCTATTGTGGTTTTAATTCCTGTATGTTTTAAATTACGGTTGGAAATTTTTAGTGGATTTTTAAAATTGTTTTATCTTTTTTGTAAGCTGCATTGAGGTTTTTTTCTACCACCAAGTGGTATATAAATTTTATGAAATCCATCTATCAGTGATTCACTGCAGTGGCTACCGAGTGCTCAGTGGCGGCTGCTGCACATTTGCTTATTTTCCTCCAAATTCCTTGTTCATCCTTCCTTCTGTTTAGCCTCTCCTCCTCCTCCCACAGCATCAGCTCCGTTTGTCTTTCTGCCGGCCTCTGCGATTCCTCAGCAGCAGAAGCACCTGCACCAAGGCAGCCGCAAGATGTGCAACTTCTGCCCATCTGCCACTGAAGCACACAGCAAAACAGTATGGTAATTTTAACCTTTTTCATCTTTCCAGATTTCTCTGGCAGTGTCCCTTCCCCCTTCCACACACACACAATTAACAGTGCACAGGCTCTCCCGTTGTGACGAACAATAGCAACAGTGTTCATTTTATTAGGAAATTAGTCCAAAGCCCTCATTAACAAAGGGCTCAGCAAGCCTTCGAGCTGCAGCCGGCTTCCACCCTGCAAACGGTCTGGGCAACGGCCCTTCATTGTGGTGGCCGCATGAGATACTCTGACTGATGGGCTAACCCAACTCTGAGCGTGACAGCGGGTTGTCTCTATAGAAACTAAGGCAGGCTGGCTTTTGCTATTTTTAGCTGCAAGGACTCAGGGGCGCCCAGCACATCTCCATGAAGCTGCATCATCTTGCATAGTCACAGGGAACCTTTTGGAACAGAGAAAAATAATGGAGAAATTGTTCCTTTCCCAGAACTTAACATGAGTGCTGCCATTTGTAGAGCCATTTTACAAGAAATGAATGGAGTAGTTTGTGTACTCTTTCCCACACAATCAAATTATACATATAAGAATCTCACTCTATGATTCTGCTTAGTTATAATCCCCTCACCCTGAAATAGAGCCGTGCTGGCACATGGGGGTGGGCTGACCCTGAATCCTGGCAAGGCCTTGGGGGGGTCTGAATCTGGGCAATTCGTCAGTTGCTTGCTTTGGACGGGGTTTTACTCTTCCTGAAAGAGCAGCTTGGTAGTTGGGGTGCTAGAACGGGGATTATTGGTTTGTTTTTGTTCTTATTGTTCTTATGTGTTTTGTGTACTGTAATCTTATGTTGTGAACTGCTCTATGGATACAGGGCAGTATACAAATTTAATATATAATATAATTAAACAAACAAACAAGGTTCAGGTGACCTCATTGGCTGTACGAAACGCCTTATAGCAGTTTTGGCTGGTAAGAACTACAGTATAGCCATTTCTGGCCTAGCATTGCCTGACCACTGTTGCTTTTTTATACTAAACTTTATTGAGAGTTTTCAACAAAAGATACAGTAAAAACCAAACCAAACTAAAGAAGAATAAAAACAAAACAGGGAGAAGAGAAAAATAAGACTATGAATAAGAGGGAGAAACCCTATATGTATATCGAATACCAAGCCCTCCATTACAATGATATGTTGAGCCTTATTCCACATACAGAAGAGTGCACCCTCCCAGCTCTCACCTGGGAGCTTCCCCCTCTTCTATCAGCTCCACACCTGAAGGAACCTCTCTGGCCCGCCTCTCAGGCAGGTCCCTTCCTCTTCTATCCAAATCCTCTCTGTATGCAACTTCATTTAACCCAAATATCAATCTTCAAAGAGCAAAACATACATGTAAATAGAATTAAGAGAGAGCTACCAAGGGTTTAAAATCAGAGAAAAAGCAAGAAAAGAAGGAAGAAAAAAAGAGAGGCTTCTGATTCTTTTTCTGCCAATTATGTATGTAACAATTAATCAAAGTATTTAGAGTATGCACTCGTGGATAATTTCTAGCTGTATTGCTATCCAGCTTTTTCTCATTCTTCTAGATGGCCTTTTCTCAACGTTCCCTTCTAGGCATCTCAAATTCACCCTTTTCTATGCAAAAAGTCCAAAAGAGCTCTTCAATTATTATTATCTTCAGGTGTCAAAATGGTCTTTCTCTGTTTCGTCATTGATGGGTTTCTCCTCTAGAATTCCAACATATCTTAATAATACAATAGTCCATACTTATTTGCCTGTTACATCTTCATTAAATCATATTTCATCCTTGTTTCCTGTCAGTTTTGATTCGTTCCAGTTAAGAAAAAAGTTATTTTCCCCACTTTTCCCCAGGAGATGAGAGGCTTTTTCTGCTTGGATATTCATTTCACTCTCTACCCTCTGTAGTCCTATAATTTGGTCATAATTTCATTCACCTCTTCTGACGTTACATTAGTTTCCTTTGCTTGCTTTCACACCTTAGACCACCGTAAAGCTGTCTCCCATTTGCCACCTGATGTTTCTTTGTGTTTAGGTAAAAGTAATTCCAAGTCTTCTTCTGCAGCTTCTCTACATTTTTTCATCTGCTTTATATGTAGTCCAGTCTGCCTGGACATTCCACACAATTCATCTCTTAGCTCTGCTAGCTGTTCTTTGAACAGTCATTGTAAAAGATCAAGAATCAGTTAAGCATTCCATATTGCCATGGTTGACTGGCTCTCTCCGCTTTCCAGAACGTATGACATAGATAAAATTCAGCTTTCGCTTTCAGTCAACTCAGCACAAACAGAGATGGAGAATTGTGAACATAAAGTAAAGGTTATAAGCAACTTCAGAGCTATTAAACGTTTTTCAAGGTAATCAATCAATCTAAGCTTTTTGATACATCTTCCAGGCTGTTATGTAATGTTCTTTTATCACCCAGAAGCTTGCTTCTTTCCTGGTGCTATTTTACTGACAGATAGAAAATCCAATTCATATTCATTTCCAGTCTTAGTAATAGTTAAAAGGAGGTTTGCAGACCAGAAGCCCTAATTTGAGGGCAATTATGCAGTGTGCGGGCTGAAGATTTTTCCTAGCTCTAGATAGTTCCCCAACCCCACAGGTTTGTTCCCCTGGTGCGATGATGAATGCCTTCTGAGCATGTGAGGCTTTACCCTTTGTCCTCTCTTAAATCACAATTAAATGGCAATCAAGATATCTTGATAACCTCTCATCACTGCATAATTATTTCTGCTGGCAAGAGCACCAGCAGTCAATATCCATTCTGCCATTTCCTCCCAAGAAGTTGCCTGTCTACGGTTGTCCATGAGATTTAAGCTCCAGGCTGGATTACAGTGGTGCACTCTGTGGGACTCGCTTGAGGTCCATCCAGAAACTGCAGATGGTGCAAAATGTGGCTGCTCATTGGGGCAGGGTATCGCCAACACATTACCCCGCGGGTGAAAGAACTGCATTGACTATGTCCTATGTGCTGGCTTTGGGGTATAAAGCCCTAAACAGCTCAAGACCAAGACACCGGAAAGATTGTGTCATCCTTTATATACCCAGTTGATGGCCTTTTGCAGATACCATCTCATCAGGAGGGCTATTGCATACCATAATAGTCTTGCACTTTATCACAAAAACCCTAATGATGCAGGGTTGGTTTCCACAGTGTCCATGCCATGATGCCTTGGCAACACGACAACAGGCCTTTTCTGCAGTGGCTCCCTCCTGGCACCTTCATTACATATTACATATCATAGTTGAACTGACCTGGGATCATTGGATGATGATGATGATGATGTCAGTTTGCTCAGAAAAGAGACTGGGAACAGCTGTTTTACTCCGTTTAGTTCGTACCTGACCAGCAAGGGCTCAGCATGGGCCACTTGACTCTAGATACACATAATCTCTGACTCTTATGAGGGAGCTACTTGCTCCGGAGAGGAAGACACCTGGTGTTGTGTTTTGAGCCACAGCCTCATGAGTGCAGAGGAAAAGGCAGGCTTCAGTGCCGGCCTGGACAGCTCCACGCAGCGCTCAGCTAGAAGACTTGATAAGAGCAGAGCCCAAAACATTATTTTTCAGTAGCTGCCGCTCTGTCTCAGCGACTAGCTCCGCCTTTGTGGAAGGAGCCCACCTGCTTTCCCAGGCATTGCTGTTGATGGAGCAGGCGAGACGGTGGCTCTGCTAGGGCTGCTGAGCTGGGGTCCTCAGGGGGCAGCGTGGCAGGCATGCGCTGGAGAGGGACAGGCATGACACACTCTTCTGCAAGTGCTTCTGGGTTGGGATCTATGTCTGGGGCTGGCCCTGAGGACAATCTTTACTTCCAATCTGACCTACACAAAAACCAAGTCATTCATTTAAAATAATATTTGCCAGGGTGCTTAAATAAGATTGGATGCTATGACTTTAAACAACATCACCATTAACACCAACAAAATCTTAACAATGTGGTGGTAAGACTGTGTGTTGATGGCATTTCCTTAGGGTTATAGCATTCACTTTTATTCCCTGGACCACCTTTTAACATTGTTGCTCAATCGAGACACTGAAAAAAACAATAGGGATGTCTAAATGTAGAATTTGTAGGTACTGAAAGAAGGGGATTGTTTCAGTAACAATCTACCGGTAACTCCTTATTAGACCGTTGCTCAATAAATTTCTGATCTCTGACTTTGGGCTTCCCAGATTAGTATGTCCCCCAAGAACTGCTTTTCTTCCCATTCTTTGTTATAATAAATTGCTGTGCAAGGTGACACACCAGGGCTTAATTTACATTTATAAATACCCCATGCCCTCGGATCTCCTGTGGTCTAATACCAAAGGATATATTTATGGTGTGGATAGATCTTGTTCCTCCAATCTGGTCACTTTGTCTAGAGTGAACCACGTCATTCAATGTTTTCACATACCACCCTGATAATATATTGTCAAACATGGGAATGAGATGCCTCCATTCTCTCCCCCCCCCCCCCCCAATAGTGCTCTGGCTTAAATTTTTGCATTGTTTTGACATTATAACTTACTCATTTATTATACTTGTTTAAAATGTTTTAAACAGTTTTAAAATGTTTTAAGTTTTTGTTTTTTTTAAAAAAATGCATTTTTATCACAGAGATGTTTGCTGCTCTTTTCTGAGAGACAGGATATTAATTATATGAATAAATGAATAATTTTATTCTTGCCCTATTTGCTTTTAGTAACAATACCTTCTGCTGCAAATAATTCCAAAAGGTAGATTTATCCCTTATTTTTAATTTTCCTTTTTATTGTCACAGGTCTTATTTTTAATTCTTAATCCAATGAATTGCCCTTCTGTAGTATCTCAAACATTTGTTACCTCCTTGAGGAATTGAGACCTTTAGCCAAATTCTTTGCTTCACCATCCTGATTTACCTGGCTTTGCAATTTGGCTGACATCTTAAGGCAGGGACAGCCAATCTGGTGCCTTGCAGACATTGTTGGACTCCAACTCCCATCAGCCCCATCCAGGCTGGCCAATGGTCAAGGAAGATGGGAGCTAGAGTTCTCAACATCTGGAGGGCCACATGTTGTACACCCTTGATTTAAGGAAAGGTGAACCAAAGCAGATATTGAGCCATTTGGCTTTCCTTTCTTGACATCGTCTACAGATTTCATTTTCAAGAAGCCAAGTCATACATGTGCTATTTACTCAAATACAAGTGACATGTTGGCATGGTGGGGTTTTATGATTCTGATTTTGATTTCAATTATGATTACTGAATTTGGATGATGTGCCCTAAGTATAATTTTCCAAGGTACTACACACCTGTGGTTTGTTTTGTGTTAAGAATTTATTAAATGCTTTACAGTTTGTGTTCAGATAAGAATGATTATTTGTTTGACAATATACTGTAGCCAAAACTAGTGGTATATCTGAATAACTAATAATAATAATAAAACCAAGTTTCATGGACTGGCACCCTAAGGGGTTAATGAAGATGGGACTGTACATTGTGCTCCCCCTTCATGTTCTTCCTCCCAGCCAAAGCAAACCTGGCTGCTCTGCCAAAAAGAAATCAAATCAAATCTGGTGGTGCTTTAGCTGAATGCTATGTCTGTGTGAAAAACTGATTTTTTTCCAGGACTTTGTCCTTGAGGAGGATGCCAACTTTGGCTTGCATTAAAAATACCTGGGTGGATGAGCTTGCAGGAGTAAAGCTCCCCCACCCAAGTTATTCTTTTACCATTAGCACAGCTTGGATGGTCAAGTGCCGCTGTACCACAACACACTCTCCAGTTTTGTTTTTTAAAAAAACTATTAAAGATTTCTTAGTTTACAAAAATGTGTACATTGTCTTTTTTCAAGTTGTGTTTTCTACAGATCAGTTTCATTTGTTGTGAGACATTAGTGTTAGGTTAGGAAGGAAAGAGGGGGAAAGGGGGGATTGGTGAGTGGAGTGGAGTGGGGTGGTGTCGGGTGGCAATGCTTCTATTCTTCCACTTAGTGTATGTGTGGGGTTTTGTGATAGTGTCACTTGTGTGGGTTCTTACTATTCGCTTGTTGTATTTCCTTGGTGGTGAGAGGTTGGGGTGGCCTAGGTATGGTTGGTTGTCTTTGGTTGTCTGTAGTGAGATATGGTTTTGTGTGTGAGTGTGTGGGTTTTGCGGTCAGGTTAGCCAGATTGATTTGTATACTGACAGCAGATTCTTTTTGTTGTCTTGTTGGAGTAGGTATGTGATAAATGGGAACCATACCAGGGTGAAGGCATCTTCTTCTATTTGTCCCCGTGTCAGTTTCACTACTCATCATTTTTCATTTGAAAAATTAGGATGGTATTCCCTTTATTATTGCTATCTTACAACATCATACTACGGGGGGAAATATTTATTATGTAGAAAAACTAAACTTTACATCGTGCACCTGCCAAATCAGTATCAAAAACTAACAAGAACAGATATTTTTCAGTTGAATGGAAACAGGAGCAGACTTAATCTCTATTAAATATAATTTCAGGAGAATGATGCAAATGCTGCATTACTCCTAGAGGAGAGGATGTTATACTTCATAGGAACTATGGAAAGAAAAGAGAAACAACATTTGGTGCGTGATATAGCACAGAGTGGGAATCGAGAACAATCCCCCAGAGCTTCTAGCAAAACAGCAGACAGCTTTGCAGCTAGTACTGGCAATCATCAGTCTTGGCAGCCTTATTTCTGTTGGCGGAAAACAAGGTCACTGAATGTCATAATCCTGTGGACTCTTGCAAGTTATGCTGGCATACTGGGCATGTAAGGTCATCATGCAGTGTGTCTGCGAGAATCCAATCTCTTGTGCTCTCAAACAGTCCCAGCAATGAGGTCAGAATGGCTTTCCCTCCCTCTCCAGCTGCAGTCTTTTGGAAAGATGCTCACCAAGGACTGTCAAAGGGCTAGCTTTGAACAAAGGATCCGATATAGTCTTGTGGAACTGTGCTACCTCCTGCATCCTAGAAAAAAGGGAGAAAATGCATCAGATGATAGGCTAGCATTACAAGAGGCAAGTTAAAAGTACAGTTGTACCTTGGATCCCGAATGCCTTGCTAGTTGAACCTTTTGGCTCCCAAACGCCACGGTTTGCAAACATTCTTTGGAACCCAAACATCCGACGCGGCTTCTGATTGGCTGCAGGGGCCTCCTGCAGCCAATTGGAAGCTGCGCCTTGGTTTCCGAATGTTTTGGAAGTCAAACGGACTTCCGGAACAGATTCCATTCGACGTCTGAGGTACCACTGTACTACCAGTCCTTGAGTGAAGTAACTCACTGTATTCAGGTGGGGCTAACCTAACCTGGCTCTGACTAAACTTCTAGCGCACCCCAGGGAACAAAAAGGCATAAACTGGAGGGTGTCATCTAGGCACATCTGCTGTGTGAATTGTGGGGGTCAGTGTAAGAGAGCTCACGAGGAAGAGTCATGTGCAAACAGCAGGACTCTCAACACCTGAAGATGCTCATATCCAAGTGTGTCTTCCATATTCCTTGAACGGCTCAAACTTATTCTATGGGAATAGCATAACATACCCACTACAGTCTGAGTTCAATTAGACAGAGCCCTTTCCTTGAAGCTGTGCAGAGCACAGAACCAGGAGTTCACAAATAGGACCTTTCATCCTATTCCTTTGAATGTGAATTACTTGATGAAAGACTGTAAACCAGGGCTTTGCTTCTAGGGTGGCTTGAGAAAAGTAAAATAAAATCAGGAGTGTGTCATGTACAGTGGTACCTTGGTTTACAACCAGAATCCGTTCCGGAGGTCCATTTGTAAACCAAAACAGGTTGTAACCCAAGGCGCTCTTTCGCCAATGGGGCCTCCAAAAAATTTTTGTTCGTAATCCCAAAAAAAGGGGGTTGTATTCCAAAAAAAGTTTGCAAACCAGGACACGCACTTCTGGGTTTGACATGTTTGTAATCTAAAATGTATGCAAACCAGACTGTTTGCAAACCAAGGTACCACTGTATCTGGCAATAGCATTCTTCATAGAGCAAAAGTGTAGCGATAAATTTAAAGGATTGCCCAAAATGTGCATTTGTTAATTTACAGGGAAATGAAGATGGTCTTGGCTAGGGTCTTATCAGCTCTGGGCTCTGCAGTGTGCTTAACTGCCTTATAAGCCAAGAAAAGCTTAATGTTTTAAACTTTAAAAGGGGGGGGGGGGGAGAGAGAGGAAATATGGGGCCCTCTGAGCAGAAGAGCTCTCCGGATTTATTTGAAACACAATCTTACCTCCAGTGCTCTCATTATAATATCTCGCTTGAATTTGCAAGAATCCAAGTTATATTAGCCAAGCACAATGGAGTTTAGCTGGCGTACAGTTGCTACATGTGTTTATGCAAACAACACTACTGGGCAGCTCTACTGAAGCTAAGGGCAGTTCTGTAATTCTGCAAGCCTCACAAGGAGTATATGTGCTATCCAGCAGGGGTGTGCACTGAATTCAGACAAATCCTGAATCCAAGATGAAGTTTGGCACCTCAAAAAGTTTTGGGGCTTGTTGGAGGTGAAGTCGGATCTGGAACCCTTGAAGCACTTTGTGGGGCTTGGCAATTCAGATGTCAAAAAGTGACTGCGGACAAGCATATGCTAAAAGCGGAACTAAGCTTATCATCTAAGGAAAACGCCAGGGTGGAATGCTGAGGGAAGGAAGAAGAAACACCTGCGCTGGGAGAGTTATGTGAGAGATCGTTGTGACTAACAGGGCAAAGTTGTCATCAGAGGAACTGATTTTACCTGGAAAGTCCCCTCACCTCCACAAAAAATGGTGGGCATATTTCACGGCAGTTTGCCAGTTTTCTTATCCGGTGATAAGGTAAGCTCTCTTATGTATGCGATTTTCAGAACATTTGTTCACAAAACATCAAGGGAGAACATGATTCCTTTTTTACTCATTCCAAAGAACCAAATTTAGGTCTGAACCAACTTTTGTGGTTGGTACATACCCCCACTGATGCCCTGGCCTTTGGCTAGTGCAATAAAAGTTTATGAACATAGCCCTCGTTTCAGGGACCTGGAATGCCTTGTCTTTTTCAGTTAACATTTTAGCCTTTATTCCTCTTGCATGCATAACATTATCATTTCCCAAATTAGCTGCTTTGGATAAACAGGATGGTGTTGCGTCGGTGAGTACAATCATTTTCCTGACCTGTCAACTTTTCTCTGGCACAAACAGAACTAAGGTTACAGAACTCTGCCAGAAGAGGGAGGGGGGAGAAGAGAACAGGATATTGGCGCTGCCTTGGCTAAATTCTTAGGAAGTGCCCACCCCTATCCCCTGCAATCAGTGAACAAAAATACCCAAGAGGAACAAGGCAAATTGCCAAATTTTGCATTAGCAAAGCCCACTTATGCAGCAGAGCCCTTGGCCCCCGGCAAGTGAGTCATCAGATCAGTGAGACACAGACTGAGAACTTCCCAAGGACAAATGGACTTGCCCAAACCTCTTGCTTCTGCAAAAGCACAGCAGGAGGGACTCACTCAGTCCGACGTCTAAAGGCACGGAAGGTCCTGAAGAAGCAGATGACATCCCATCACCCAGCAAGAGACCATGGTGTCACTTCAGCTGCTGTTTTCAAAAGGGGAGCTATGATTTAGAGGCCCTGATCATCAGCAGAGAAGTTTAGCAGGAGCAATATGAAATTGCTTCTGTAATGAAGTGCCCTCTGTGGGGTTTAATTTTCACTTGCTTAGGATGGGAGGCCTTGGATGGGGGATGTGCAGTCGCCTATCTGGAGAAAGAAGGGGGGGAGAGAGCAAGAGCAACCCCACACATTTTGCCATGCATTGAAGGCACCAACATGGGATGCTGGGATGGTTAGATGGCAGCAGAGTTCCTCGGAAATTATGGGATGGTGTCCATGCTGCTACTGCAGAGTTTGTTTCTGCTGCTGGTTGCGCAGAGGAGCATGACTTCACGACACCATGGGGAAGAAGAGCCACATCACTGGCCCTTATTGCATCTTCTTCTATTTTAAGGCAAGATAGGTTTTGACTTTGCTGCCCAGAAGGGCTTCTTGCGACTGTCCCACCATTACTTACAAGACTTGGCGTTTCTGGGTTGATTTCATCTGACAGAAGTTAGTCAGCAGCATCTTCTTTGCTGGGCTGAAGAAAACAAAAACTAAGTATTAATTGAGAACAGTATTGACACCAAAGACCTGCCAAAAACGGTGCCGTGTGCAGCACCTTCAGATTGGCCTTCCAGCCACTCCAGGCCCCTTCCCTTCTCAAACCCCACCCCCCGCACTTACCTAGCATTCTGTGGCCACAGAGACTTTTGAGGTTTTTCAAAGGACTTTTTGGCCTTCTACAAACTCTGAATTTGCTATTTCTCTCTCATAAACTACAGCAGCTAACAAAGTAGATGTTAAATTATTACAACAAAACATTTTGGCTTCTGCCAAGGTTGCAGCAGCAGCACCCTTTGATTCATGTCAGAGCAACAGAAGCCAAAATAATTCGCCCTGAGAATGTTGTGTCTTCTGCTTTGTTACTCACTGTTATAAATACATACTTTAGTGATTAACTGCATTCTTTCATGATCTAGCACAAACCTGTCAAAACTACTGTCTGATGATTTAAAAAAATGTCTATATTAAAATAGTGCTGAGATGAAATCCTCCCCTGAGAACTTACAGCTCCAATATATGGGAAAGAAAACTGGCATCTCCAAAATTGGGGGCTGCCATCGCCCCTCCCCCCGCAAGGTATGCTCTGGGATGGCTCTGCAGCAAGAGAAGGCTCTGAGGAAGCCAGCACATCACCCAGGAGAAAACGGCCTACAATTGCTGAAGAGACAACAGAAAATCTGCAGCCCGGCAGCCCCTTGCTCCAAACCTTCAAAGCAAATTACACTGCTCTCGTTACTTCTAGAAACATAAAACATCAGTTCCTAGTGAAGTAATCCCAGGTGAAACACGTTATTCCTGAATAAGACTATATTAAGACCACTCTCTAAGCTTCTCATTACAGATTTGAATCAATGTATTATCAGACTTCAGGTTAAACCAAAGTTCTCTTTGAGATCAAATGCATGTGACCTGTAACTAATCCAAGAAATAAGACTTATTCCCATATACAGATGTCTGTGCCACTTGTGGAAACTTGCCTCAAGTGCCTGTGATGTGCTGCTGGGATGCCCGCCTCCTCAATTTTATTTATTCATCATGAAAGGCATCCATAGTTTCATTACATGTTGCAGACTTCATTCATTATAAATCAGAATAAAACCTCAATTGAATGCACTTATCCCCAGCAGGGGATCACATTTCTGGAGAATCTGATCTTCTATGACTAAAAGCTGACAAATCATTGGGAGTATAATTCCTCATTTATGCAATAACTGTAATCCTCTAAAAATTTGTGCTGATTAAATAGCACATGCAACAGATTCAGACTGTGAGCAACCAGAACAGCCCCTGCACAAAGGAGGAACTACAAAGTGGATTTACAACTGCAAAGTGGATTTACTACAAGAAGGAGCAGCAACCATTTTCTAGACTTTGAACTAACAAGTAGCTGCTTCTAAATAAAAGAATTCAATGTGGAATGTAGAACTTTTATTTGATCCTCTGGGCTTGGTTATGAACCTTAAACATCTTTCCCCACCCTTGCCCACATTAAAATGATTCTGACCATTTCATTCTGAAGTTCATTCCTTTTCATGACTGTTTAGCACAATCATTTCTGGAGCATCCTTGAGAAACTGAATAGGGTTTGTGTCAATCTGAAAGGGGGGGGAGAGTCCCCATCCTTTGAAAAATAAAACCTGTAGTGTTCCTGTCATGCTCCTTGGTGGCCCCCCCCCCCCGACTAGTGGGTGAGGGACACAGAGAGCATTCTCAGCACACCCAGAGCAGGCATGCGGCGTTGCCATCTGATTGGATTTTATTCTGATCCTGATCTGATTTGAGGATGTATTTTAATTGATTGTCTGATTTTATGTTAATGTGTTATACATTTGATGTTAGCCGCTCTGAGCCCGGCTTCGGCTGGGGAGGGCGGGATATAAATAAAATTATTATTATTATTATTATTATTATTATTATTATTATTATGCGCAGCTGAAGACAGGCTGGTTAAAACTGCGCAAGTCAAGCTCCAAGCAAGGCCAAAAGCTTGAGAAATGTTTTTCCACCAGGTCTGCTTGGGTTGCCCAGTGCAAAAAGAGCTTTCCAGCTCCCCTGCCTTGCTTGGAGCTTGACTTGCACAGTTTTAACCGGCCTGCCTTCAGCTGCACATGGCTGGAATAACATACGTCAAATGCACATTAGAGGAAGGATTGCTGCCGTTCTTAAAAGTCCCCACCACAGGGGCGAGGACTCTCCGGCTTAGGGGTCAACTTGGCTGTCCAGGCTTCTCTATCTGACCCTGGGAACTCTCCCAAGGCCAGATTGCCCCCTCAGTCCCACACCCTCTGGCCACTCCTGCCTGGGGGTTTCAGCTGCCTGGAATGTGTCTCTGAACTGCAACGGAAGCATTTCGCCTCCTGTGCAAAGCTGATGTTTTGCCTCTGGCCCCACCCCCACAGGCATGCGGCCCCTGCAAGGTTGACCAGCAGGGAATGTGGCCCTCAAGTTGAAAGAGGTCTCCTGCCCTGAGCCCATGTGGGGTAGTGCTTAATGTGTTGGACTGTGACCCGAGGGACCAGGCTTTAAATCCCCTCTTGGCCAGGAACTCCCTGGGTGGCCTTAAGCCAGTTACTGTCGTGGGGAAGAAACATGTGTGGCACTTTGAGATCCTTGGAGAAAACGGCAAGATATAAATGCAATAAATAAAAATAAATTACAATACCCTGGATCTACTGGCTTAAAGCATCTGAAGTGTTTTGAAGTTAGCCAACCGTAACACAATTCCCAGAGGGAATCCAACACAAAGCAGACAAAAAACAAGCAAACTTTTTTTGGTGTAAGTTGACATCTCAAAAATGAGTTATTTTAGGAAACCAGTTGCTAGGTTTTCTGAGAGACAGTCTTTGTTTATACATTTATCAAACAATAACTTTGAAGACAAGGTGCTGCTACATGTTTTTCTGTATTATGTTGATGTACATTTTTTCTTGTTTTCTCATTCTTCTTTTTAAGTATTAACATAGCATTTTTCTAATATTAACATTGTAATGAAAAGTATAACAAATAACCAAAAATAAGAACCTATCCTATTCAAAATAAGTTTTAATCAGGAAAGCAAATGAGAGGGGATATAAACAAAATAACTCAGACAGCTGTAAATTGTAAGCAACAATCCATTAGATTTGAAAGTATTCTGAAAATTGTTCCACTGGATATCAAGCTATCAAAAAACATAAGTGAATTCACACAACCACTGAATAAGGCCACATTTCTGAAAATGTCAATACTAAAATGCCTTATTCTGTGGTAAATCAAAGGAAGAAAGACTTTCCCATGCTAACAGTGCTTTGGGCAGCAGTCCTAAACATCTTTTCAAGCGGGGAAGTTCTGCTGAGCCCAGTGGGAAAGACTCCTCTATAGATATACACAGGATTGCTGGACAGAGTGTCTATTCAAGAGTCACAACAGCCACACAACTGAAGACTCCAGAAAGGCTAAATGCCTAAACCAAGTCTGACGACAAGACATTTTAGAACAGGGCTGAGGAACCTGTGTCATTCCAGATATTCCCACCATCCCTGATCATTGAGCAAGCTCTCTAAGGCTGATGGAGCACAACACCAGGAAGGCAAAAGCCTCTCGCATGCCAGTTCTAAAGCTTACAATAAAATATGTTCTTAAGAAACATGCATCTGTGTCGAGAATTTAATTTTAGCCCCTATTTATGAAGTAAAAAGAATTGGGAACTGAGAGGTCAGTGGAACTCCTGCTCCGAGACAAGATCATGAGCATGTGAACTTTTAATGAAAATATTGTGTGGATGTAGAGCAACTTCATTGTACCCACTTGGCACTGACTTGCAAATATTTTCTAAGCATTATGTTTACCTTCAGTGCTCAGTTATTGAAAATCCTGGTCTGCACATGCTTATCATCATAACTAATTTTCCTTTCTCCTTTACCTTCAAAGGTTTCCATTGCTTCCTAGGGCAGTTAACATGACTATTCAAATAAGAAAATATTCTCAAATGATGCAAGAAATCAACCACAAGGACTTTCAGTGGCAGCTAGTAAAAACTGGAATGGAAGGTCTCTACCAGGATTTACTTTGCTATAGAGTCGTACCTTGGTTTTCGAATGCCTTGGTACTCATACGTTTTGGCTCCCGAATGCCACAAACCTGCAGCCAATCCGAAGCCGCGCCTTGGTTTTCGAACTGTTTCGGGAGTCAAACAATCTCCCGGAACGGATTAAATTTGAGAACCAAGGTACCACTGTATATAATGGCCATATTTCTATAACCCTAATGAATATAAAAAATTAGATGGAAAATAACTTCATGCTTTTAAACCCCAATTTAACAAGCAAGTGTTCCAATTTCAAAGTCTGTTTAACACCTCAGCTTACCTAAATTGTGTGTGCAGCACTTAACTTACGTTTTAGGATGTCTGCAGAACTTGCTGGCAGCTACCATGTCTGAGAGCTCAGGCAGAGCGTCCATCAGAGGATGCAGATCTCCAACTACTGGGGTAGCTTTTCGCTTTGCTTCTGCTTTTTGTTGTTGTTTTGCTAGCTTGATATTTTCTATTTCTGAGAAACAGGGGCAGGAAGGAGAAACAATTGTTAAGCGAGTATCCAGGGGTCAGCAAACTTTTACAGCAGGGGGCCGGTCCACTGTCCCTCAGACCTTGTGGGGGCCGGACTATATGGGGGGGGGTGAACGAATTCCTATGCCCCTCAAATAACCCAGAGATGCATTTTAAATAAAAGGACACATTCTACTCAGGTAAAAACACGTTGATTCCCGGACCGTTCGCGGGCCGGATTTAGAAGGCGATTGGGCCCTGGGCCTTAGTTTGCCTACCCATGGAGTATACTTTAAATTCTGTTAATTGAATCTTTAAAATGTCTTTACCACTTTTAAAGTCTTATGTCTGAGAAGTCTGTTTCAAGTCCATTTTTATTAACTACAGGGTCCTGTCATAGTTCTTTCTTTAGGAAAAAATATTTTGCTTGACCCATGAGGGTAACTATCCATAGTGACTAATTACGAGCTGAAATATTATTTGGGGCAATAACATGTGAAAAGGATCTAGGAGTCTTGGTTGACCACAAACTTGACATGAGCCAACAGTGTGACGCGGCAGCTAAAAAAGCCAATGCAATTCTGGGCTGCATCAAAGGAGTATAGCATCTAGATCAAGGGAAGTAATACTGCCACTGTATTCTGCTCTGGTCAGACCTCACCTGGAGTACTGTGTCCAGTTCTGGGCACCACAGTTCAAGAAGGACACTGACAAACTGGAACGTGTCCAGAGGAGGGCAACCAAAATGGTCAAAGGCCTGGAAACGATGCCTTATGAGGAACGGCTAAGGGAGCTGGGCATGTTTAGCCTGGAGAAGAGGAGGTTAAGGGGTGATATGATAGCCATGTTCAAATATATAAAAGGATGTCACATAGAGGAGGGAGAAAGGTTGTTTTCTGCTGCTCCAGAGAAGCGGACACGGAGCAATGGATCCAAACTACAAGAAAGAAGATTCCACCTAAACATTAGGAAGAACTTCCTGACAGTAAGAGCTGTTCGACAGTGGAATTTGCTGCCAAGGAGTGTGGTGGAGTCTCCTTCTTTGGAGGTCTTTAAGCAGAGGCTTGACAACCATATGTCAGGAGTGCTCTGATGGTGTTTCCTGCTTGGCAGGGGGTTGGACTCGATGGCCCTTGTGGTCTCTTCCAGCTCTATGATTCTATGTTTCTATGTTTCATTATTTCTGCCACAATGCTAGAGTGAAATAGGAGAGGGAGGAATGAGGTGACCCAGCCTGGTCACTGGAAATATTCAGTCAGCCAGGGTTGGGGCTTACAGAACTGAACAAAAGGAATCGCACGGCATCGGAGCACCAAAGGGAGCTTTCCAGGCTCACTCAGATGTAAGATCCGGTATAATTTACCTAAGTGCACAGCATAAAACCAGGAGTTAATGAACTTTACCCGTTCTGCTGTAACGAGAGAGGGAAGGGGATGGTTAAGCCAAATGTGCCCATTTTGAACCCACTATTATGTAGATTCAAAGAGGTCACAGTGTCCCTCTGATCTCCTTAGTATGAATGGTTCAGCTCGGAAAGTAAGAATAGATTCTACGGATTCAGAAGTGATTCAGAAGATACAATCCTTTCACTGTGGTTAGATCTCTTCAGCCCTTCATTGGACTCTTTGGAGCTGGAATTTACAATATCCTTGGTTCTTTTGGCTGTCCTGTTAACGTTTGCCTTTTCAGATGCTTGTGACAAATGTGGATGTGTATACTTCACCTCGGATGGGCTCTCTTGGCTGGAGAGCACATGCATTCTCATTGCCAGTACCCGTTTCTGGTCCAGTACTATGAAGTTGCGGTACTTCAAAGGTTTCCAGAAATGAGGCTTAGACATACCTGATTCTGAATTCTTTTCTTATGAAATCTTTCTAAGGGCAGAGCCATTCTACCTGTGATTCTAGTGGCTGAAACTGCATCTTTTTTTGCTTTAGTTTGATATGATTTACGACTGCTTGGAATAGAATATAACCTGAATAATTTCTATTATGCCATTAGGCAGAACTTCAGTTCCCAGCTGGCAAACAAAAAAGGGGAGGGCAAAAGACATCTACATCTCCTCTTCAAAAAAGAAATTGGGCAGAAAGCAAACTAATCCCAAAATACTTTTGAAGATACCAAAAATATATTCAATAGTCAAGTGATTAAATCTTACAACAATTTTCTGTATAAGTGAAATTTACTGTATACTAGGAAAACATTATCTTCTTTATAGACAAGTTACTGTTGAAGTAAAAACATATATCATTACCAAATGTCTAATTAAATTCCTTCAAGTGAATACCCTGTTATTATACAACAGGAAACATTATTCATGTGGGCCTAATAATGCAGTTTTCACAGGTTTCTTTCCGCACCTGTGAGAATATCCAATTTTTACTTTTCAATCAAATCGAAGGAGGTGTCATGGCCCTGGAGGCAGATTCACCTTCTTCAAGGGATGAAGGCTGGAGACGCTGAATCAGAAAAAGAACTGCAAGCGAGGGCAGAAACACTTCTACAATGGAAGCCAAGGCTTAGAATCAGAGAATTGGAGAGTTGGAAGCGCCATCAAGTCCAACCCCCTGCAATCAACTAAAGTATCTGTGACAAGAGAACTACATCTCAGAGGACCCTCCTTCAGAAGCATCCATGTGACCAATTTCCCCGGCCTCATAGGATTAAGAGACTGCAGGTGAAGAGGCGCCTTTCAGTAAAGGCAGAGCTTGCAATTGGAATACAGGTGCCGCTTTTATAAAGGGATTGGCCTAAGTCTGGCTGCTGCGGAAGCAACTCCAGAGCTTTACCCTCTGTGAGTATTCAGCCTGAACCTTGCAAAAGACAGTCTCACCACAGAGCAGAACAGGGAGGATTTTGCCTTTTATTCTATAATTTTTTCCTGTGTCCTCATTTCCCCACCATGAACCCAAGGTATCCTCATGTATGACAAGGTTAAGGCTGAGCTATCTTTGCTCAACAAAGAAGGAAAGTGGGGTAGAGATGTAATAAGCCCACTGGGAGAGAAACATGGGATTGACTAGTTCCATAATTCATTCCTGAGCTGAAGAAAGCGGAGGAAAAAGCATGCAAGCCAGAGGCCTATTCTTAATCTCATCCTGCAAGATCTGAACAAGTCTCCTATGAACTTATTTAAAATTCTCATGCAGTCATTAGTCATGTGTAAACCAGGTTCTGACTAATTTTTGTTGTTGTTACTATTATTATTATTATTTAGATTTTATTGAATTACAAAAGTACATACAGTGTCTAAGTTTTCTGTTCATAGAATCTTTTCTACAGATCAGTTTTATTCAACGTGAGACCCAAATATTATAGGCGGATTAAGATTGGGGAAGAAGAGAAGTTGGGAGGGAGAAGGCTGGGGTAGTAAACTTTCTTTTTTAATATTGTGTGTGTGTGTGTGTCATGTGGGTGGCTTTTCTCTATCCATGCTTACATGAATTCTCCTGTTCCTCAACACCGCCACCCTTGGAAATTTAGCCACTAAAAGTGAAATGAGCATACAGTGACCCATAGAGAAAGGCTGTCCACAGCTCTATGAGCACATTTACTTTTCCCTTCTCACTTCCATGGGAAGTGACTTCAAAATTCGCAACCGTTGAGTTTATATGTAACCACTTTTCATGTAACATATAGTTATTTCTCTGGCTCCTAGTGCTTGTAAGTATGGAAATAACATTCACTTTGGATTGTCTAACCCTGTTTTTAAAATATTGTACATGAGTTTTGATAATCTATTACTTGTTAGATAATTCAGCAAAGTTAGAAGAACTGTGAGTATTATGAGTGCCATCTGCTGAACTTATCAATTACTTGAGCAATCAGCCAACAGAGCTTCAGGGAGCATCTGAAACTGCTTCCGGTCAGGTGGATTCCTATATAGATTTTCAGGTGCTTGCCTACTGCACAGAATATTCTTAGGTAAAAGTCTAAGCATTGAAGAGTTAGCTGTCTTCTGTGAAAACAGGATTCATTAAAAAAAATACTTACTTTGCAACCACCTCTCCTTTCGCAGCTTCATTTTTTCTTTCTTAGGCAAAAGTACCTTTTCATCTTCACCTGAAAAATCAAACAGATGTAACAATAAGTGAATGGCATTCAAAAGAGTAAAACTGTCATCACTATCCTTTATCATTGATAAAAGTGCCTAAAATATGCTAGCCACTGTACAGAAATCAAAAGCAGGCTCACAAAAACAAGACAGAAAATGGCAATTGGGAGGAAAAGGAGAAAACATGGCATTATAAAACCATCAAAACATTCCAAAGATCATGTTGAGGTGAGAAAATACGTAGGTGAACCATCTGTTCTCATTGTACACTTTAGGAGAGAATATAGCTATAAATGCCAAACCTATAGGATCGATTACAACAGCAGACTTGCAATGTTAACAATCTTATTTAAACCTCAGAGAGAATAAAGAGGCTCCCCTTCTCAGCACTTGCTAATTTAGTATTAAATTTCTCTATGCATTTAGGCCCAAGTTCAGCCAAAAGGTACACAAGGCAGTGCACTTATGTTTGTGCTATTTTAAACCCAGAGCCACTGTGATGGGAACAAAAGGGATTTAGACCGGTAGGGCACACCTGCCACCCCATCCACTTTGGCCCACAAGGCAGATCCATGGAGCCAAAAAGGTCCGTCCCGTCTTCATCCCCAATGAGCCCACCTCTGCAGCCTAGCTATGGAGACCCAATTGGGACTGGCCTGCCTCTTGCAGGGTTAGGTTCTACAAGGTTCAAGAAAGGGTGTGGTGGTCCACAGGGGAAATATAAAGTGTACATGTTTCTTGATGTATCAGGGCGGAAGTTACCAAAAATAAACCTAGAAGGATAACTTTATATCTTGTCTTTCACACTGGAGCTTCTTGGGGGCAGGCACCTGTCTCTTTTCGTAAAACTCTGCAAGATGCCCTGAATGGTATGATGGTACGCATAGAATGTTCTGGGGACAATCCTATGGCAAGAGCTTCTGAGATGAGCAACGCAGGATGCAATGGAGCTCAATGGACTCTCTATTGGCCAGCGGTGTGTGGTCAGTGAACTAGAGGGACTAGGATAGTCCCCTGAATGTTCCCAGTAAATTGGAGTATTAAAGTATTAAAGTCTGGCGCCTCCTTCACAAAGCCCTGGAAGTTTCTCCTGGAATAGAGGAGGAGGAGGAAGGGAGGGAGGGTGGCATGATGCTCAGGTACATGATATTGGTGCCCCTGCCCTCACCCTTGAAAGCTGGCACCTCTGGCCCTGTTTCCCTAGGAAAACTTCCACCACAAAAGACTGCTTCTGACGTTAAGTCCCTGGCTCAGCGTACGTATGTTGACATGACTTGCTCATCCTGGCTGAAGCTGGCTGAGCCAGGGCAGGTTGAAGCCTCGCCAAAGGGGCACTCCAGTGGCGTGGGTGGGTGGGCAGAACCAGAGGTGAGGTCTTCAGCTGAGTCATGTGACCTAGAAACCCAGCACAGAACACTCTTATGAAGGCTTGTTTTCCCTCCGCCAAACTCAGGCAGAGCAGCAACTCTGCTGCTGAAGAGAGTTTGGCTCTTGTCTAACTTTACTCCAGTTTAATTTACACCGGCTTGCTTTATGCCAGTTTCTTGTGCATGGGATTGCTCCCCCACTAACTGTTAAATTATCAGGGAGCAAAATATGAGAGTCCTAAAGAGAGGTTTGAATGACACACATGACAACACATTTCTGCTTTGTAAGTTGCACATTGTGGTGTTAGGTTGGTCACAGTGAATGCTGCATGTAAAACCCATTTCAGTTAATATCTCATCACATTTTCTTAATGTTAAGAATGTTAAAGAGGAGAATAAAGATAAAACATAAAAAATATTTTCATCAGTTGAGGTGGAAAAAAAGAATAAAATTTATTTTTATATGCAAGGAGTTAAGAACGTGTAGTTTGTAACTGTTGGGCAAATGCTGAATGTTTAGTCAATCCAGGATTATTTTATGCAAAGCATCAATGAATACCCCAATATCAGCTAGCTGGGCAGCCAGACAAGGCTTATCCATAAGCAAGAGATGAGTTCTCTTTACTCAGGAACACCCCATGTGGGCAGAGAAATAATTGTATTTAAAAGGGGAGAGCAAGGCTGGGTGCTAGGGAAGACAGATGATGGCAATGCAACTGAACACCCCAATCCAGCGCAGGGAGAGGGTCCACACACTACCCCAGGGATAAGTAACCTCTGACCTTTGACTCCAGTTCCCATCAGCCCATCAACTAGACTGGTCAATGGTTGGTCTGGAGGGCTACAAGTTCCCTGCATTACCCTTTCCAAAACCTAAAAGAGAGAGGGAGACTGAGTGGGATCTCCTGACCCTTTATTTCCCCTGCCCCTGGTATTATTTCTGGATTCTCTGTTTCTCTCCCTCCCCCCCCCCCCTTATATCTCTTTTTATAACAGCCAGCATGTGCACACAGAGGGCATTTGAGGATTGCTAAGGCTTACCCGTACTTTCAGTCGATATCTGTGAAAGAGCATTTTCATTAGCAGCATATTGATTTTCCAAGCTGTGCACCTCAGCTATAATCTGCCCCGTTGAATGCTTTAGCATAGATCCTAATCCAGCATAGCCAGATATTTGTGAAGGGCAAAGTCAGCGTGCTTCACAACAACTAGGCAACAGAATAAAAACCATAGCCTTCTGCAACTAGGAGACTAGAAGTAGTTATGCTATTCAATATTTGCAAAAGAAACTAATTCTTGTTAAAAGAATAAAGCAACCTTGTAAATAAACTCCCCAACGTTACAGCAATTTTAAAAAAAAACAACCTGTTTTTTACTCATTAGGTGGGCACTCCTCCCTCCTTTTCCAGGGCCTTTTATGTATCAAAAGCAGGTGAATTAAAAAATAGTGTTCCCTTCCTCCTTTGCACATCCCACTGCCAATCCTGAGGTGGATTTGTGTGAAGACGACACTCCTGCTGCACATCCGTCTCCTGGCAAAAGCACCGACTGCTTTCTCCCTCTGCCACCAGTCCACTGTTTTTCTATGCTAGATGCATAGGAGGTTCACCTGCAGCTCATCTAGCACTGAAATGCAACAGGCTGGCAGCATTTCTTTCTTTCCTCCACTTCCAGCCCTCTTGAGTTCTACACTGGAAGTGTAAGAGGGAGTTTTGCCCACTGCAGGTTCAGCATCATAGCACTCCATGTCTCCACCAGGAGCCGTCTTGGTTTCTGTGCTGGGCAAAGAGGAGGGGCTCGCAGCAGAGATGAAATGAAATGAGGTGCCACAGGTGGGCCCTTTTGAAAGCTCTATCCCTCATCTAGGCAGGGAGAAGACAACAGATCTTCTTCCACACCCAGCAAAGAAATGCAGCAGGCTGTCAGAAGAGAGGCTGAATGTGGCACCACTCTTCTGGCAGCTCATCCCCCTGGGTGAAGTCCTTTGTTGCTCATTTATGATGACAAGTCAATCAGTTAAAAACAAGGCTAGACAAGAGGTTCTGAAAAGGGATCCTTTCCCCCTCTAGATCTATGCAAGCCTTGCCAAATGCCAAGCCAAGCAGGTACAGGGGCTCAGGTGAAAAACATGCAATGCTTTTGGCAATGCTCTCTCACAAAGTAGGTTCCAGTTTACAAAAAAGCTCAAGCTACAACTACTTTTTATCCTTAAGATGGCACATGACTCTTTGCCAGGGGTCAGCAACCTTTTTCAGTCGTGGGTTGGTCCACCGTCCCTCAGACCATGTGGTGGGCCGGACTATATTTTGGAAAAAATAATAATGAACGAATTCCTATGACCCACAAATAACCCAGAGATGCATTTTAAATAAAAGGACACATGCTACTCATGTAAAAACACGCTGATTCCCGGACCATCTGCGGGCTGGGTTGAGAAGGCGATTGGGCCTTAGGTTGCCTACCCCTGCTCTTTGATGTGACAGAATGCTGTCTTGTACTGACAGAAACACTCAAGAAATTTTATTTTGTATTTTATTGCCACAATTCAGTCCCCAATTGTGCAAATCAGTCAGCCAGCAAACTTGTGGCCAACAACCATTTTGTACCAACTAACAAGGGATGCACACTTATTTATACAAGACTATGCAGACACTGCTGTAGATGCTTGTGATAAAAATCTAGTCATAAAGTAGGGGCCTGAAAATACCTCTCTCTGTGGCAAGATTGCTTATTTCAATTCCAAGTTTTCTACTATTCTATGATAGCAGACCTAAGCTGGCACTGTGAATCAGTGTATCATCTGAGCAATTTAGCACCAGGCAAGTTTTTGAATGGCTTATATTTCTAGTGCTGTATCTCCTGACATTCAAGTATGATTGCTGACATGTGACTAGATATGTCAAAGTATGTGTGAGAGTGAAGGAACTGAATACATCTTCCTGCTAGCAACTGTTTAGTAGCAGTTGCTTAACTCTGCAGTCATAAAGCATAATTGCTCTGATTTACAAGGGGACATTCAGGCTTTTGGGGGTTGGGCAGGCTAGGGAAGTCCAACACACTGAATCAAAATCTCTCTCTCTCTCTCTCTCTCTCACACCCACACCCACACACCCTTGACAATGCTTTGCAAACAGGCATCTTCAGTCTTATCATTCAAGTTTTCATTTCCATGTTCAGGCACAATGGTAGAAACACCCCAGGAGAGAAGATAGGTACCATTTCTCTTCCACAGTCCTCCAGTCCTCCCAATCACCTTTTGAGGATCAGCAAAGCATCAGCACAGGCCAAAACACCCTACCAATTCAAGGACACTAGAATAGTGCACCCAAATCCCCTAAAACTCTGTGGCCACAACCACAATCTGGTAATTGAGAAACTAGCAAGTCAATGCTAAAAAGAAACATAGGGAAGGAGACCTGTGAATCCTCATTTGCCTTAGTTCCAAGAAATATTTGAAAACCATGCTCTATCAGGCTGTTCAAAGACAGAAAGGAATTATGAAGAAAAGATCATCATACTCATTTTGAAGGAAAGAAAACTGCATCTTAAAAGATGCATCTTCAAAGTGTTCAGTACACTTAACCTTAAATGCTGTAACACATCTTCTTCAAAAGAAATTGAATTTCATTTCTTTTACACCAACAGCACTCTGGTTACAGGTGAAGGTCTGAGGGAAAACACAAACATTTATCATTTTTACATGCCTATTTTACAGAAGGAACAGACACGTGGGATGCTCATTTCTTTAAGTGGCCTGGTGTTTTGAGAAACAACTGAAGTCATTCTCCTCCAGCAACACCTTGCTTAAGTACCATGGAAAAGTCAAACAGCTCCATGTAACAACCTCTTGGCATCTCAGAGAAAAATGCCATCAGTATTTGTGTCAGTTGTAACCACAATAACAACAGCCTAGAAGACACGTTATACTGAATGAGACACCTTTCAATTATCTTCTTCAGAAAAATGAGTATGAGAGCACAGGGCGAGACTGTAATGCCATTATTCCTTGCAGAAGCAAGTATATGCCTGGACCCCACCCACCCTTAGTACAGAACAATCACAGAGTGCGCTTGCACTAAGATGGCTATCAAGTTACAAAACTCCCTGCTCTTTCTGGTTTGAAACTCAAATCTCAGTTTCAAACTCAAAGCCTCACTTTACATAAACTAAATTGTTTAAAAAATAACCAACCTCTTTTGCAAAATCAAGGATTTGCCTTTGGCCAGATAAGTCCTGCACAGGCTAGCCAAGCACAACCTGAAGCCCAATACTTATTGATTCCCTAAACCACGTCCCCCAGTCCTCTCATTGGTTGCAATGATGACTCTCTGTGCAGAACAACAATGACAAACACAATTAAAGGCAGAAATAAGTTCATATCATAGTTTCTTCAACCACCTATTTCCTCCAAGTTCCTGTCTGCCTGCTATTTTTTTTTACCTTGCCCAGTTTGAAGTTGAAAGAGCATGACCCATGTGATAAATAAGGCTGGGATAGTTCAACTGGTAGAGAAGCAGACTCTTAATCTCAGGGCCACGGATTTGAGCCCCATGTTAGGCAAAAGATTCCTGCATTGAAGAGGGTTGGACTAGATGACCCTCATGGTCCCTTCCAACTCAACATGATGACAATAATATGTCCTTCCGAACAATATTGTCTAGTCTCTTGAGCTCTACTGAAGTAGGCTCAGTTGTGCATGCTGGGTCCACTCTTGCAGGGTAAGAGAAGTATCAGAAGGGGATCCTGGGAGACCTCAAGCAACAAAGTCCAGCCTAAGAAGGTCAACACAAAATTAGCAAGGTTCTTGGGCTACATCTCAGGGATACTTACTTCACAAGAGTGAGAAGGGAGCCCTGTATCAGGAAGTTTTTAATGTTTGACTTTTACTATGCTTCTGTCACGGTGTCCCATTGCACCAGAAGCGGTTTAGTCCTGCTGGCCACATGACCTGGAAAGCTGGCTGTGGACAAACGCCAGCTCCCTCGGCCTGAAAAGCAAGATGAGCGCGGCAACCCCATAGTCGCCTTTGATTGGACTTAACCATCCAGGGGTCCTTTACCTATTATTATTATTATTATTAAATCATTTACCTGATATAGTATTTCTTATTTTGAAGGCGTGACTGAAGTAGGCTGGCAATCTACCACTGGCAGCAACAGGAGTTTTACTGTGCTTGCAACAAAGAATACTGTATAAACCAGATATAAAATGAGAATTGAAACTGAGCACTTTGTGGTATGTTTGAAGATCATTCCCCACAGCTGACCTTGGACAGATTTCCTAAGTTTTATTAAATGGGATTTTATCTCACACACACACACACACACACACACACACACATCTTGCTTCTAATAACCCACCAGATTCACACTAAAATAATAATGAAGGGATGAAAGGTTGTAATCTGGGAATATTATGGCCTTGTGTCTGCCTAAATTGCTCTAAGTAGATTAGCTGACTTGACATGACATTAAGCTGAAATCTGTTCCTATCGCAGCTGCACAGAGAAAGCAACTTCACTTCTGTTATGTGAATACTCACATTACGTATTAGGCGTAGTTTCTTTAGAAGAGAATAGTGACATTTGGTAAATAAAACAATATGGAAAATAACAGAGGGCTAATTTCAAAGTATGAGGAATTCTGTTTAACAAAAAATAAGCTAAAATACTACATTAACACACATGTTCATGAAGCCTTTGGTTTGAGCAAAGACTTAAGGTTTTGTTTCTTTTTACAAAAATCACTCAAGTACCACAAAGCATAGAAATTGAAATGTTAGGACATTCACTCGACCTTCCTTGCTGTGTAAGCAGCAGACTCATACTACAGTCTCACACAGGGTGAGTCCTTTAAAAGAGGCCCCATGGATACAGAGTACACACGGTCCACGGGGCCTCTTAAAAGACTCACCCTGGACTTCCGGGTTAGCGCCTCCGGCAATGGCGGATTTCCTCTGATCGGGAGGAATCCGCTTCGTGAGAATTAGGGTCTGGACCGCCGTGGCGAGGCGGAGACCCACCAAAAACCACAGGCAGGAGAAGCCTGTGGATGTGGGATTCGGCTGGCACCTTTTGCGCCTCCCCTACTCGCGGGGAAACCCGGTTTCGGGGATCCGGAGCGACGTGGGGTGAATGGCGCGGTGCTTCGAATCGACTGCTCTTTTCACGGAGTGAAGCCGCATTGCTGTTGCCGGAGAGCGCTGACTTTTTCCTGTGGACAACTGGATTTTAAACAACTGCCCGTGAATAGAACGGAAAATTGGACTATGAAACTTTTTAATTTGGCACCGAAGCGGGAAGGTCTAAACAGGAAGTCCGCCTTCCGCTTTTGTAAATAGATTGAAGCAAAGACATTGCAAGCTAGAGTCTGGAAAGTCGTTTGTAAAGGACTAAATTTCCATCAGTTAAAATTACTAAACCCCCCTTGGAAGCAGGAGAAGAGGGGGGAAATCTTAGACTGTTTAAACCTGCAGAAGAGAGAGTAAAGAAAGATAAATTTCCACCGTCTTGAACCTGGGAGTGGGGTGTCAGAGACAGACGCTTTGGGGAAGTTCATTGACTGTGGATAAAACGTTTTTGACAGATAGTTAAAAAAAAGAAACATATTGATTCCAATGTTCCCTTTTGCACTTAAAAGGAACAAAATATCTGAAAAACGAAAGGAATTTTGTTGCTAGATCTGCTTTTAAAAAGACGGATACAAACAGAAATTGTTTCCTCTAGAGGGAGCTTGTGAAACTGTTGCTGGAGTCGATCTGGGGAATTCTACAGCTGTAGAGATTAAAGATCATGAGACCAGACATTGACCTTGAACAAGAATGTGCCCAGAAGAAGCTTTAGTGCTTGCTTTTTGCAAGACAAGCGCTTTACTGGAACAGCTACATGAGAAGATGGATTTGATGACTGTTGCAGTTGGCAATTTTGGACAAACAGTGAATACCTATATAGAAACCACTCAGGAACCAACCTAGGAATGTGCTTTGACAGAGCAAGTTGTGAAGAAGATAAAGGAGGAGGTTGTTGCTGAACCTCAAGTAATAGAAATGGAGAGAGCTGCGGCCTTGCAGGAACGTAAGTTGTTGTTTCTGACGACTGAACCTGGAGAAAGTCAGATTTGGAGAGATGGAGTACTGTTTGGTCTGGAGATGGGAAGTGGGATACACCCCCCTATGCAGGGATGTTTTGACTTTTCGGATCTGGTTTTGGGCCAGGGGGAGTTTGGAGTTGTGGGGGCCCTTAACCTTGGAGGGACTTTGAAACATGCCTTCAAATATCTTTTGGATTTCAGTGCTGACTATGGAGAATGGGCTGACTTGTTGAGAAGGGATAAAGATATTGTCAAGTTGGAGTCTCCCCGAGAGAAAGGAAGGAAATTAAGAATAAGATCAGCAGAAGATAAAGTAAAGTGCAGGTATAAATATGAAGAAGACCTGCAGAAGGGACATGGAAAAGACTTAAGAGCCTCGGATAGAAGGTCACCAGGTTGATGGACTAGATGGAAGGGATAGAAAGGACTGATAAAACCCGAGACCAGGAAGAAGAGACGATGGATGAAGATTGGAAGAAAGTTTTAAAAATTCATTTAGAAAATGACTGTAAAATTAATGAGCATTAGAAAAATGTTGGAATGAAACTATTTGGCTTTAGTAGAAATGTTAAAAAGAATTATGTATAAATAAGTTTTAAGTTTTAAGCTTTAGGGCTTTTCATGGTAAGATAAGGTTAAAATAAATTAAGGTAATCTAATGACAGAATATAGTGAAAGATGGAAAGGATTTGCTGAGATAATTAATAACTAGAATACAAAAAAGGGAGGTGTGAGGAGGTCGATGAAACAAGTTAATGAAAGACAAGATTTGGGAATATTGGATTAGTTTTTAAAATTTTTGTTTATTTTTGATTTTGGTTTTGATGTATTGTGTGTTTTGTTTTTTCTTTTTTTGTTTTTTCTTTTTACTGACTTGTATTGTTTAATTTCTCTTTTTGTCTACCTTTTTTCCTTTTCCTTTTTTTCCCCTTCTCTTTCTCTGTAATATTAAATTCTCAATAAATATCATTAAAAAAAAAAAAAAGACTCACCCTGTATATTGTGCTTGCATACAATTTACCGGTAGCTGCAGTGCACTCACCCTTTTTTATAACAGTTGTTTTTATGAAAGGTTTTTCAGACTTAACAAGGGTACATGCAACATCTCTGTTTTCAATTCATAGAGTCCTTTCCACAGGTCAGTTACATTCAGTGTGAGACACTGCTGCCATAGACATTGTGAGGTTGTAGACGGGGGGTAGGGGGAGGAAAGAGGCATGTTTTCATGGTCTTTCTGCCCTCAGAAGCTTTGGTCACTGCTTCTGTTTTATACATTCATGTTTAAACGCCCAAGCATCATCATCTGCTCCCTCCACACAGGCATTACCTCCTACTCCACATAAACACACAAAGCAAGTTGTTATTGGAATGTCATAGGATTCTGCTCTTCAGTTTAAAAAGTGGCAAGAGATTGGCTATTAAATTTCTTTAAATGTAAAAGCATTATATCTTATTAAAACTTCTTTTTTTAAAAAGGACTTGGCATTAAAGCATTCTTAGCCTTAGGACTGTCTCATCCACCTCCACCAGCCTGGCCAGTTGGCCCACCTAGACCAAAAGAGATAGAAAAGGCTTTCCATTGGGGTTGGGATTTTGCCTGGGCAATAATGGTATTCCAACAGAGGCTGCTGAGGAGAACCAATGCCAGACCTCTTTTGTGTTCACTGAGAAACTGACCATCCATGCTGCCTACCTGTAAGTAACCTGAGATCATTGTGGTGTCCTTGGTTGGAAGAGGCGGGGGGGCTGAGGAGGGTGTTTCTCTGCTGGCTCTGCCTATATGGGAAGCAAAGTGTCGGAAGGAGGCTCCACCCCTACTTAAAGGATGCCTCACAAACGGGAGGACAATTCTGAGGTTGGAAAAGCAAGACAACTTTGCTAGGCTGTGATCAAACCCAATGGCACTGCAACCCAACTGATTTCCGGTTCTACAAATGAGGCAGAGGTTATTTACAACATATCCCTTTTCCACTAAAAATGAATTCTAACAACAAAGCATTGGGTTCTTGTTTGAGCTTGTTATTCTCATTTAAGGCCATAGGCACCTGAAACAGTACACACTGTAGCTAGCTGAGAATTAAATATCTGAGATGCAGTCTCATTCTTGTTTCACCCCTTCTTGCATATTTAGGATGACCACTTGGCCCAAACCACACAGATGACCTACAATGCCTATAGCTTTCCCATGGGGGTCAGTCTGACTCTCCAGAACGAAAGCTGTTGCCTACAGCAACTCCACCCGCCTTATTTCATTCCTCTCTTGTGGCTCTCCAAGGAGGCATCCATACATAATTCAAAACCTATCAGTTCTATAGTAATTAAGCCAATTGATTTGAACTCTGTTAAACTGACCTTCCTATCCGCTTACCACCTGACCTCCAAACATGCAGCAGTTTCTCTATGCAGGTCAACCGAGTGCGCTGGTATCTCATTTCCTCATGCAGTTACAATGTAGTCAAGAATGACCTGTCCATTCAAAACTTCTCATAAAAACCAAAAAACACCTTTTTACAAACCACCTCTAGATTTTCTTACAGGAAAGGGGAATATAAATCAAGCAGTATATAAATTTTGTGAAATAACTACGTAAAATAAATCCCCAAAGAAGATTAGGCACACCCCTTAATCTCACTCACAGCACTTGCTTTCCAAAGAGAATCTGCACAATCGACCTGAAATCAGATTGGGACACCACCAAAAAGCTTTCACTGAATGCTGCAGAGTCTGCATTTGCCCCATGAAGAGATAAAATCCCACATTGTTTGACTTAAGAGAAAGGCCATTTAGCCTTAGACAATCCACTTCTTTAGAACTGAATGGCAGAGCCTGTGCCAGCCAGGATTTAAAAGAATAGAACAAAATGTGCAGAGTACTCCTTGCACATTGATGCGGCACTGCTTAGTTTCAGGGAAGGTGTATTTTCTTTGCAAAATACTCAAGCAAATGGGGTCCTTAGGCAGAACATCTGTTTTCCCCAATGAAATCACTTTGCAGAGCAGTTATTCCTAGTTCGCCCCTTCTGCTGACCATCCCCTCAAGGTGTCTTCTTCTTCAGGGCTCCAAGCAGCCTGAAACAGGAGCCTGGGTGGGTGGGTGTTCAGGCCTCTCAACGCTGGAGATGGAGGGACTCCTTTTCTCTTTAATCTATTTTCTATTCTGGGATCTCTACATACGGCAAGGGAAGTTTTTCACAGCACAGATGGGGAGACTTGAAGATATGCTCTGTACAGTGGTACCTCATGTTACGGACAGGATCCGTTCCGGAGGCCTGTCCGTAACGTGAAATGTCCGCAACTCGAAGTGCTGTGTCTGCGCAGGCGCGCGGCGCGATTTGGCACTTCTGCGTATAGCGTGATTTAGCACTTCTGCACATGCACAAGAGGCGGAACCCGGAAGTAACCCGTTCCGGAAGGGTTGCCACAGGACATAACGCGAAAAGATGAAACATGAAGCGGACGCAACACGAGGCATGACTGTAATGTAATGAGAAAGCCATTTCTCTGTCTCCCTCTGCCCATATCAGTCCCTCATCTGATACGCTAACATTCTCTGCCTCAAATGGTGCCAACCAGAAACTGATATACATTCTGCCAGACACTGGATTCCTCTCCTCTCATCCCCAACTGCACAAACCTTGGGGTAGAGGTATTTCAAGAGAAAATAAATGACAGAACTCAACATTTCAGCATATCCCGCCCCCAAACATGCCAGGGGTCCCTCTGGAGCAGACTGTGCATGGCGCAGGAGACTGGGGGGAAAGGAAGGGGAAATCCATCCATGCAACACTGGATGTCACCCTTTCAGCTTTATACGTCACACGTGGGGCCCTGCAATAACATTCTGCAGTGGAGAATGCGTCTGTTCAATGTTCCAGCCACCCCATTCCATCCCTGCTTTCTTCCCCGGCCCCCATCAGCAAGCTCTTCAGGTCCACTGAGCATGGTCTACAATCGTTGGGCTTCTTCTTTGCCTACTCAACCCAACCTACAATGTGAGGATAAAAGCAATCAACAGCACTTGCAGGGATTTATTTAAAAGGTTCATATCATGCTTTAATCACAAATGCTTTCAGGGCAGCTTACATCATGAACTATATCAGAATAATAAAAAAACTAATAAAAACAACAATTAAAACTCACATCAGAATAGAAATTAAGAAAAATAGCAGAAGTTTCCATCAAGGTCCACTCATCCAGTAAAGCTAGAACATCTGGTTTTCCAGGAATGGTTTCAGTTGGTGTGGAGATTGCCATACTTCTGGAGCCAACCAGACCACAGGGAACATGTTCTATAGTCAGGATGTTAACCCAGAAGAGGCCCTTTCTCACACTGCCACCAAATGCATCATTTCCTGTGGTGGAACACAGAGAAGGGTCTCCACAGTTGATTTTAAAACACAGGTAAATTGGACAGGGTGGGTGGGAGATGGCATCAATAGCTTAAAGTTAAAGCTCTCCTCCTGCCAAAGCAAAAATAAACTCCAAAAAGGATCTAATGTTCTGATGAGTGAAAGATAAAAAGGACTAGTCGAGATGCTGTGCTGAAAGGACTGCCTGGAGCAACCAGTCTCCCCTTTTCCAAGTAGCAGAAAAGGGTGCAAATGCTCACCACAGTGATGCTAAATATTCCACTGAAGATGAAGGACACGGAGGTGCAGACTGAAGCTGAGGGCCTGCAGTTTCCCAATTTCTGGAGGGAATTCCTAACTCAATGGTAGATGAACCCTGCCTATCACTGCCTTAAACAGAGGGCACACAGGATTGCCGCACATGAACCACCAAGGCTTAATGTTTCTAAACCTTGCTCTCCATAAAGACACCATTTCAAAAGAACCATATACTGGCAATCCAGGAGAGCCCTCAGCAGAGTGCCAAGAGGGCACTCTTGAGAAAGCAGCATTGCACAACAACATGAAGAGACACTGCTAGTGACAATTTTGTAAAATGACACTAGGTAACATCACCATCATTATTGTATTGCTGTGTTGTTGTTGTTACTACTACTATTTTTATTATTTTTATTATGGCTATCCTAAACATTTCATGCACTAAAAAGAACCCTATTTCAGACATTGCCCTTGATTTTTAAGTCTTTCTAATAAATTGCACAGAAAGGAGTATAGCTAAAACACTGATCTATTTATTTCACAACTATACGTCAAGAGTTAAGCCAGCAATCTGCAGCTGTTGTGCAGGGAGCTGAACAGAATTCTGGGTTATGAAATGCTGTGGAACGGAAAGTAGGAACCAGCATCTTTATCTGAGCCAGGTAGCCACTCTGGAAATGAAAACACGACGGCTTTCTCTTATCTGATTATCCACTTCACCACTACATGAAAGAAGATAACATTTAAATCTCTACACATGCAAACTGATACTGCAATAGGACAGCCGATCTGTTTCACATTTGTTATTTTTACAAGACTATTAGCCAAGGAGGTGCTGGCCAATCTTTAGACCATTCCAAGATTTCACGTGCCTGATTGGGAGCAGTGCTCCAAGCCACGATGCATCCGCATGACAGTGTTACTCTTTCCCCATTTATTATGCTCTGGAAGAACAAGCTGCCATGAGTGCAATAACAGAACATGATGGTACACAAAGGAGAGAAACATCACAGCACTTTGGGAGAGGTGCATAAGTCCAGTACCAAAATAAAATGTTTGTTTCAGCAGCACTATGCAGAGATTTATTACTAGTGTAGATGAGCAGAAAGACAGAACAAGAGATAGTTGAGGAAAGCCCACCGTTAAACACACCACCCAATCCTAGACTTCAGATGCTGACATCTTGAGTTTACAGCATCTTAAAGAGTTAATTGAATGTCCAAAGCTCACTGCCAACTCCACAAAATACGGTTCCAATCTTGATCTTTTAACATACCCCTGTGCTTTATGTCAGGGGAAGGGAACCTCAAAGATTCTCTATCTTCCATGGGCCCACAGCTGACAGCACAGTTCAAGAAGGCAGAGATTCACATCTGGGATGCTGGAAGTACAGTTTTATTTCATATCTGCTGCTTTACAGGTGTGCTTCCACCCATGCCCCAGGTTGTTTTCACCTATATGTAAGATCTTTCAGTGGGCTTCCCCTCCTGGGGTGCCTGTCTCCAGCAGAAATACAATGGGAAAGTGGATAGGTTTGGGTAGAGCACTATAAGAGATATAAGCCAGACTATAAAAGCTTGCCATATTTTTTTTTCTAACTGTCAAGTTTAATATGATTTATAAACCACTGTCAATAGTAGTTAAACAAAGTTAAACAAAACAGATCCCTACTGAAAGTCTATAATCTAAACACTACAGAAAAAGAAAAAAACAAAGAGAGGAAAGGAGGGGTTGAACTGAACATAAATCCAATCAAAAGCACTAAAAAATTGCAAACATTCATATAATGACTCCAAATTATTATGAAGTGTGCCTCAGATATGGAAGAAGGTATCTGCATGGGCCAAAGCCAGAAGCAGCTAAATCGCACTAATTTACTTTTGAATATTAGTTGCCAAACTGCTCACAATCTTTAATTTATTTTTGGGGAAGATGCAACTACAGTGGTACCTTGATTAAGTTTTAATCCTTTAAAGCCCTAAATCATGGTTAGGCAAACTAAGGGGGCCAGATCCGGCCCAATCGCCTTCTAAATCCGGCCCGCAGATAGTCTGGGAATCAGTGTGTTTTTACATGAGTAGAATGTGTCCTTTTATTTAAAATGCATCTCTGGGATATTTGCGGGGCATAGGAATTTGTTCTTTTCCCCCCTTCAAAATATAGTCCGGCCCCCCACAAGGTCTGAGGGACAGTGGAATGGTCCCCTGCTGAAAACGTTTGCTGATGGTTCCAGCCCTGTATACCTGAAGGAGTGTCTCCACCCCCACCATTCTGCTCTGAGGGCCTTGTGGCAGTTCCCTCCCTGCGAGAAGTGAGGTTACAGGCAACCAGGTAGAGGGCCTTCTCAGTCGTGCCCACCCTGCGGAACGCCCTTTCGTCAGATATCAAGGAAATACACAACTATATGACTTTTAGAAGGCATCTGAAGGCAGCCCTGCACAGGGAAACTTTTAATGTTTGATGTCTCACTGTGTTTTTATATTTTGGGAGCTGCCCAGTGTGGTTGGGGCAACCCCGTCAAGATAGGTGGGGTACCAATAATAAAATTATGATGATGATGTTTTGTTAGGCTTTCAGGTACTAATGGGTAAAGTATGTTTAATGCGGCTGCGAAGTATCTTTTAATGTACCTTATGATATTTATTTTAATGCTGTGTTTATTATGAAATACATTTTATCTTATTTTCATTAAATGCTCCTTCTAGTAAAGGGTGGTTTAGAAATGCCTTAAAAAATGACTGGCAAAATCAGCTGGAAGTGGGGAAGCAGCCAGAGAAAGAACTGTGAGCAGAGGTGTGTTCTGCTTGCCCTCTTTGCACCTCCTGTTCAGGCAAAAGGGCTCTACTCTGGGCTCAAGACAAAAGGGGTAGGTCACCCTCCCCCCACTTCCTATAAAAGAACGGTGGAAAATATTTTAGATGTTAAATTGATTTTTAGCCTCATGCATAACCTTTTACTGCCTAGCGGCACCTTAAAAGAGTTCATATCCGTATGAGTCACACATCACTATACTCAAGCATAACTAGGATGTAATGGTGAATAGGCAGCATGCTGGTGCATGGGGCTAAAACTACACAGGCTTCCTCAGCTCCAGACAGCCAGGGCCTTGCGCTTGCAGGCCAGATGGGAAAAGGCTTGTGAGGCAGAGAGCAGGTCTTCCAGGGCTCACAGCCAAGGCTTTGTCCATAAACAACCACAGCAGTGTTCAAACAAATTATATTTAGCATGTCAAATGTGTACAGTAATTTAAATGTAGGGCTTATCCGGCTTTGCAAATGAATACAAACAGCAACCATTTTTACCAGCCCCTCTGGCACCTACGCATGTGCCAAACAGTGGACAGAGACACTCTTCCCTGACAGAGCTGCTACTTGCCTATCCTCATCTCCAGCTGGTTGTTAGTACTAGTTAGTACTAGTTAGTACTAGTTCTGGAGTTTGCTTTGCTTCTCCTTCCCAATCCTGTTTCATCACATCTTTGAGATTGTGCAAGCCTGAGGGGAGGGACTGGATCACTGTAAGCCACTATGGAGGCCTTTTTGGGCTGAAGAATGGGGTAAAAATCCTTCAAATAAATAAGTAAATCTAGGGCAAATGAGTGGCTAAAACTAAATGCATTATGTAAATTCCAAGACCTGAATTGCTGGAATAAACAGCAAGGCTTGAAAATTTTGCTTCTGGTGTGTAGAATAAATGTTGCCACCTGCTGACAGAAAACGAAGTAGAGGAACGGCTCATCCACACAGATGTTTAATGTGCCTAGCAGGCGTCCTGAACCTCCATTAGTTTTCCATTGTTCATATGAGGTTCTCTTCTGGCTCACTGCTTTCCCACACTTTCCCCTCCCTCAAACTGGATTTTTTCACATCCTCTTGTTTTGGGAGTACCCATGGTATGAGAAAATGAAAGACAAGGCAAGGGAAAGTGAAGGAAGGCACTGAGCTGGAGGAGAACATCACATGGACAAAAGAGAATTCATGGTGGTAGAGGAAGATTAAAAGGTAAAGGTACCCCTGACTGTTAGGTCCAGTCACAGACGACTCTGGGGTTGCGCACTCATCTCACTCTATAAGCCTAGGGAGCCGGCGTTTGTGTGCAGACAGTTTTCCAGGTCATGTGGCCAGCATGACTAAGCTACTTCTTAGTCATGAGAACCAGAACAGCGCATGGAAATGCCGTTTACCCTCCCGCCGGAGTGGTACCTATTCATCTACTTGCACTTTGACGTGCTTTCGAACTGCTAGCTTGGCAGGAGCAGGGACCGAACAACGGGAGCTCATCCTGTCGCGGAGATTCGAACCGCTGACCTTCTGATCAGCAAGCCCTAGGCTCTGTGGTTTAGACCACAATGCCACCCGCATCCCTAGAGGAAGATTACTATCCACATTAAACAACAGTATGGATTGGACTGCAGGGGGTTGGACAAGAGGACCCTGAGGGTCCCTTCCATGAGCCTGAAGAGAAAGGGTGTAAACAAAACCAAGCACACCAAGACCTATGAACATTGTGAAGACCTGCCATCATGCTGGAAGATACCAATAAAACTTGAGATTCATTAGTTAATGAGATCATTTAAAAGTTTTTATGCAACACACAGACATCAACCTATTGTGATGCTGAGAACCTCCACTATGAGAACTGCTCATTCCCACACTGAAGCATCCAAATTTTCACTCACTGTGGCAAGTGTGCTATTTCCACTTACCATAGAAAGCCCCAGCTTCCTTCCTAACCCTGCCGCTTCAGATGGGAGCAGGTATTGTCCCACTGGTTGAACAGCACTGGCTAACACAGAATTGCATTTGCCAGATGAAATGCAGAGCATTCTAGATTAGTGCCTTGCTATATGAAATGTTATCATCACAAACTATAGATGCAACTTGAGATCAGGAAAGTAACAGCTGCCACATTCCTTATTAAGCACTTGAACCTCTCTAAGGCCATGAGTATTACCAGGCCATAATTAAAATTAAAATACTGTATACAGTCGTACCTTGGTTTCTGAACAGCTTAGTTCTCAAACGTTTTGGCATGAGTGTTCCGGTTTGCGAACTATTTTTGAAAGCCGAACGTCCGACAGGGCTTCTGCACTTCGGTTTTCAAATGTTTTGGAAGCCGAACAGACTTCTGGTACGGATTCCGTTCAACTTCCAAGGTATGACTGTACTTAAAAATCTATTCTCATGAGCTAGAAGCTAGACTCTCAATTGTTAAACTCCTTTCACCAACATTTCAGATTATATGACTATTAATACTAACATTTTTCTTCTTGAAATAAGCAACATTGAGTCCCACTCTCTCCAGCTAAAAAATAGCCCAGGGTCCAGCTCAATAATGAGCTCATCTGCAGCTGCGATCTTCAAGGCCCTTGTGCATCCCAGGGAGGAAAAACAGATTACTAAACATAATATTTCAATTTTATATTACCCTGCAAAACCAGTATGTTAATAATGCAGAGAACAGCTATAACAACGACCTTTGTGGGCATTTACTAGACAAAAGCTTAATGCATTTTGAACACTGAAATAGAAACTGCTTTTATTACATACATCATAAGCTTTCATTTTCATTCTGAATGGCTTATCTCTCATGCTTTAGTTTTAATTTTAAATCAGAAATATTTATATCTGAAGAGCTCAGAAGCAACTGTCAGTAAGTCACAGAATGTATTTTACTTCTTGCAAACCTTTAAACACAAGGAAGCATCATTCAGCAAGGCCGGTTGAGTGCCCAAGGAACGGTGACTCTTCGGCTCAAGCCTTCCACCTCCCCTGACCTGCTCTGACATGGCCACAAGCAGATCCAATGCGTGCACTTTTGTTTTCAAACTCACTTGCATTCCCTACTACATCCAAACTCAAGAGAATCTATTTCGTTTGTAAACAGTTTGCCCCTGGCTTCATCTACCCAGTTTTAAACTAATCCGTTTTCCTGACTTTAGATTTAAAAAGTTGGTTTAAAAGCACATCCTCCTCACAGGGGTGCTAGAGGAGGAGAGGGAACAGGGAAGAGCAGAAAATTGAGGCTTGTGCACACAGCCTAAGAACAGAAGAACAGCTGGGTCTAGGACACTTCCTTGGCTGCGCCTCCCTCTCACGATAAGCTACAGTTTAGTGTTAAATGCAAAAGGTCAGGTGATTTGAGAAACCAAGTTACAATGTGCATGGATGCACTGCCTGAATTTCCACAGGGCAACACATTATGCAATTTCATTATTGCAAATAAATAAATAAATATTAACATTCATAATACAACGGGAAACCTCTCAAAACAATTCAAAAGCAGAAGCCGCCCATGACGCTGCTTTTGCAAGCTAGAGATGATAAGGGCTCCCACCCAATTAATGACTCAGTCCTAGCACGAGGATCCAAGAGGCATCTCACAAGTAGCACAGAACGCCCCGCCCCCCGAAGATGAGAAATGACTCTCCTCTTCTACCGTCCCCCCTCTGGCTTGGACCATACTCAAGCCTTCCAATTTACACTTGGTGTTTTGCAAGCCCCAAATAATTCCTTTGCCCCAGAAATCTCTCTTATTTCTTTCCCCCTCATGTTTGTGAAGCTGAAGCAGGCGCTTCTGGCTACTTTATGGTGTAATTTGTATCGTTTTCATTAAGAAGTTTAATTAAAATATTGGGGGGTTGGGGTGGTGGGGTGGTAAGCAGCGCGTAAGGGCTCATCTACACTTCTTTTGGTGACACATTTCTCGGCATCAGCCCATGCTTTAAAGCACTGTGTCAGAGTGCTTTTTTCTTCATGCCCCAGTGCTTTCCCACACATATCCACTCTTTGCTGCTGAATCAGAACTGCAATCTGTAGAAAACCTAAACGGCCATTTGGTCCAAGTCAGCATTAAAAAGTGGGTTTGTTGCCGGGGACGCACAGAGGGGAGTGCTCAGACACAGCACTTTAAAGCATGGATCTGTGCCTAGAAAGCGTGGGGCAAAGGCAAGTGTGGATAAGCCAAGAGGTAGGGTGGGGAGTGTACTCTGCTACGTTATTAGAGAAGGGAGTGTCTTGTTCCAGGAAGGGCATTCAAATACAATAGTTGAGCAAACCAAAACTATGCCTGGTTTCATACAAACTGCTTCAAAGGTGTTGCCAGCTTGAGAAAAACCTTACATCTGACTGGTGTTGATTTAAACTGTATGCAAATAGGGTTAACATCTTCTGGTGGTCTAAAATTCAACAGCTAATGAGAATGCACTTTTTAGTGGAAAAAGTTGTAACCCATTCCAAAGAATCTAGCCAATTTACAAATTGTTGAAGCTAGGAAGAGAATAGGTTTGATTCAGTAAGTGAATTTCTGCATTCTTTGTCACTGTGAGGCAGACGTACTAGAAGATCCTTAATTCTTACCCTTTATGGCTGAAGAAATGCTTCTCACATCAATGTCCAACGTCTTCACCAGACTTTTTGGATCAATCTTCACTCCAGCAAAGACGTTTGAGGTCATAAATACCTGGTCCCAACACAGACAAGAACAACAAAGAGTCTTATGACACCTTCATCATGGCATAAGCTCAGGTGGACTACTACACATTTCATCAGATGTGATTAAAAAAACATGTTAAGAATAAAATGTGATGTAACTATTCCCTTTGTCCCATGCACTGTTGTTGTTGCTGGCATCCGTCTGTCTCAGGAGACAATAGAAAAGGGCACCTTTGAGAGTAAAGTCAAACCATTGGAGAGTTACAGTGCCTACTGTAGATTATAAAGAATAAAGAATGAAAAAGGAGAGACATGTTTTGTTGCAGTTGGGGCAGATGAAGGTGTTCGGTTTTGCTGCTACAAGTGCAACATGGCATTTCTATTAGGCTGCTATTTCTACTGCACCATCCATGAGTAGGAGGACAAAAGCCATGGGCCTAGCCGGGGGGGGGGAGGGACTGCCCCCCCCCCAGTAAATAAATAGAAATACTTAACTGGCCAATTGCATCACAGAACTTGTTCTGCCCCCTAACAGAGTCTGCCCCCCTCAAAAAACAAATCCTGGCAACACCTATGACAAAAGCATTAAATATATTGGCCAGAATATACTCGTTTGGAGAGTTGTTACTTTACCATAACTCAAGTATAAAAGCAAAATTTTGGTCAGTTTTTATTCTCAAAGACTTATTTCTGTAATCAGTGGATATTCTTTTACTTCTACTATAACTTTTGACCCAAATTGGTGAATAAAAAGTAAAGGCGATAAAATGATTGAAGAAACCACCCCTAAACTGAAGCGGCAGTTGCAGGATCCTGTCAAACCTTGCCATGGCTCACTCCTCACCACCTCCTGTCCTAAGAAAGTTTTACCCTCCAGAAACGTGTCCTGTATCACCATCTTGTGGAGAGCCTTGTTCCAAGCTCTGGAGGCACACACCGCTCCTTTTGGTCTACCGCTGTAGGTGCTCCCAAGTGCCATGGGCTGGACCAGGGCTTTTTTCCAGCTGGAACTCAGCCCTGGCCCTTCTCAGGTGGGCCCATTGCCATTCCAAGAGAAGGAAGGAGGCCTTCAGGGTGAGTCGCGGCACCTCTACTTCTGGAGAAACAGCCCTGGGCTTTTGACAGAGGATTCGAGGGATGTCAACTTTCTCAGGCGCGGTGTAGGTCAGCTGCCCAGATGTTGCCCCAGGGGCCACTGGGAACTGCTGCTTTGCAACATCTGGCGGGCCAGAGGTTCCCACACACCTGGCACACGCCCTGGCGCAGGCTGGACGTATTTCGGGGGGGGGGGGGCAAGGCAAGAACAAAGTTATCTGTGGCGCAATGGGTCAGCGAGTTGAGCCCTTCCATTTACTTACTAGCACCTGCCCCCCAAAATGCCAGGTGCTCCAAAAGGAGCGGGAAGGGGGAGAGGAAGCTGTATCTTCCTTTCCTCCTCCGCCTCGCCAACTAATAATGGGGCGGACCAGATGCCCCCCATGAAGGGGCGCCTCGCCTCCCCGCCACTCTCCGCCCCCCCGCCCAGCCCCTTCCCGAGCTCATGGTGGGAGGGGGAACCCCGAGGGCATCCAGTCCACCTGGGGGGGGGCGAGGGGCGTTCGGGCGCCGGACCCAGGCAGCCAAACCCCCAAGCGAGGTCGCGGCAACGCCGGACGCCGCCTCCGCCCGCGCGGCCTCGTGGAGGAGCGCAGAGGCCTCACCTGGCCCGCCGCGGCCCTCGCCGCCTGGGCGCCCGTCGGGAGCGGCGCCTCGTCCTCGCCCGGGGTCCAGGGGCCCTTGGCCGGCCTGGCCGCCGCCCGGTGCAGCCGCGGCCGCCTCGCCGCTTTGCCCACCATGGCGGCGGCGGCGGCAGGAGGAGGAGGAGAGCAGGAGGAAGGCTTGGGAGAAGGCCGAGCGAAGTCGCCCCCTCACGGCGCCGCGGGGAAGCGCCGAGGCCGCGCGCCACGTGCTGCCGTCTCCCTCAGCGCCAGGCCGAGAAGGCCTTTCTCCCTGGCGCGGCCTCGAGGCGGCTTACGGAGGCCGCCAGGCAGGCCGGGGGAAGCGGGGGAGAACGGAGAGCACGCAGGCGGCCGCCGTACTAGACGCCGCGCAGGCAGCGGCCCTCGGGTCCACGGCAGCCCGGTCGCGAAGGCCCACCAAAGCCGCGAAATGCCCTCGCCCGCTCGCTGCCCCCGTCAGGCTGCCATTCTGAGGGGAGACCGTTGCGTCTCTCGCGGGTCTCTCTCGGTCGGCGAGCGCGGCCTGCGCCTTCCCTTCGGTCTCGGGCGCCTCCATCGGGGCTTGTGGCCAGGCAAGAAGAGGCCGTGAGGGCGCCTCGGTGTCCAAGATGGGCGCCTGTCTGGTTCCTCCAAGTCCGGCTTCTCTCTCTCTCTCTCTCTGTTCCAGAAAGGGGCGAACCTGCGGGCGAGGAACGAGCAGCGCCCTTCGAAGCCCCTTCTTCCTTCTCCACCTGTTCACCCCACCCTTGCCTCTGTCTCCCCAGGTGAAGCCCACTGACTTCAACGGGCTTCAAGTCGCCCTCCTGACCCACAGGATGGCTCTCCCCAGGGAGGCTCGCCTGCTGCCCCCATGGTACGCCTTTAGGGGCCAGGCAAAAATGTTCCTCTTCATAAATAATTGTAGAATTGGGAGGGATCCCGAGGGTCATCCAGTCCAACCCCCTGCAATCTCAGCTGAAGCGTCCATGACAGATGGCCATCCAAGCTCTGCTGAGAAACCTCCAAGGAGGGAGAGTCTGCCACCTTCCATACAAGCACTGTCAAAACAGCTCTTAACTCTCAGAAAGCGCTTCTTGATGTTTACCTTTCTTCTAACTCACTGGTTTGAGTCATACCCTCCGGAGCAGGAGAAAACAAGCTTGCTCCATCTTCCCTTGAGATATTTGAAGATGGCTATCATACGGGATAGCTGCATAGTCCTGCCTTGCAGGGGGTTGGACTAAGATGACCCTTAGGGTCCCTTCCAACTCTACAATTCTATGACTTCTATATATCCTCTCAGTCTCTTCTTTTCAAAGCAAAACCTACCCAGCTCCTTCAACCATTTCTCAAGGCTTAGTTTCCAGACCCTTGATCATCTTGGTTGCCCTCCTCTGCACTCACTCCAGCTTGTCAACATCCCCCTTAAATTGTGGTGCCCAGAACTGGACACAGTATTCCAGGTGTGGTTATGTGTCTGCTTTTGTTTGTGTCTTTATTATGTAGTGTTTTCATTTTGTATTTTTATGCTGTGAACTAGGCTGAGATAAAGGGCGGTTTGCAAAGTTAATAATAAACAATAAGTAAACAAAATCCTTTCTGCTGGAGGGAGTAAGGATGTCATGGACGTCCTTGTCCACAGCGGATGCCCTCACGGCAGCCATGGAAATTGCGCTGGATTTTTTCCACTGTACCCAGTGAGACTGGCTGGTGCAGGGTGGGGGAGCACAGATGCCATTCTCCAGGGAGGGGCTTGATCTGAGCCCTTCGACTTGCATAAGACTCGAGCTGTGCAACAAACAGTTGTAGAAAACTCACACCACCCCATACTGTGCATACTGTGTGTCCTAGTCAGCGTGAGTCAGCAGATCTTTGGAGATGGTGGACCCACTGCCCTGCTCTGCCTTGCTGATTCCACCCAGAGCTTAGGATTCCTCCGCCACTCACTTATGTGCATCCTTAAAGCTGTAAGCTAAATCATGGTTGCTTCTGGGATTGAAAAATTGCCAAAAAAACCCCACCCCTTATTATTAGAATCTACCAAATCGGTAATAAAACCACAATGCCATTTTATGTATGCATCAATTACTATTTATTAAACAGCATCTTACAGTATACAAGGATCCGGCTCATCATTCTAATGGTATGGCCTGTTTATACGTAGTAATGGTTTCATTATTGGTATACAGTGGTACCTCGGGTTACAGACTCTTCAGGTTACAGACTCCGCTAACCCAGAAATAGTACCTCGGGTTAAGAACTTTGCTTCAGGATGAGAACAGAAATTGTGCTCTGGTGGTGCGGCGGCAGCGGGAGGCCCCATTAGCTAAAGTGGTACCTCAGGTTAAGAACAGTTTCAGGTTAAGAATGGACCTCCAGAACGAATTAAGTTCTTAACCCGAGGTACCACTGTATTTTGAATAAAGAAATCTAAAATAAAATGTACAATATAAGACCCAAAAAAATGCAAAGTAACATATCAAAGGCAATTGTGGTACAAATAGGTTATTTCATCATAGGATATTTCAGAAGCATGTAACCTTTTCAGAATCTACATTGCATCCAAACATACTATGTAACTCATGTCTTTATGTCATATCATATGTTTACATGGTGGTAGTGCCAGGTCACAATCCAGTGGGCTACTTAGTTTGAACACAGGTATGGAGAATATCTTCTCTTCCAAATTTGTAACTTCAATCTATACATTAACATTTGTGGTGCAGGAACCATTTCTATTAACCAGTATCATGCCGCTCTAGTTACATTGAAACATGAATCATGGTTAAAACTGTCACCTGTGCACTAAGAGTTGATGGTATTTTATGACACATAATTTGGCCCCAGCTGCTTTTCCTACTGATAAAACCAGGAAAGATCTAGCATTTAATATAATACTATAAAGGAATATAAGGCTAGATGTAGCCACACATGTTGGTGTGTTGAGTGTGTGCAAGGAAAAAAGAAATGAAAAGCCAATAAACCTTTCATAAGAAGGTGCAGATGTACCATTTAGCTGTTTAGCTAAGTGGGATTTATTGTTTTGTGAGATTTCCCCCCGGACAGTCAAGATGCACTATTATCCAGCAAATGTTTTTGTAACAATACATATTGCCAGATAGTTATTTTTTACTTTAGGAAGTCTCAGAAAATGACTACGCAGATGTGAGGCATCTTTTACTTAACTCCTGATAGGTTGCATCAGATCAGGATGTGCCTCACCCCCACAGGGGACTGGCGACATTTCACCACAATTGCTACCAATCTGCTTCCTTGTTTAGCAACTGCAAAAGTCTACGCTGTGATGCCAAGAAGCATAGCACTATCATGATGAGGGGAACAGAGGGGCTTGACCCAATATGTCCTATAATGACCCCTTATTTTATTATTTATTATTTTAGCCCCTTAGCCTAAAATTGTAAGGAATCCCTTGGAAGCAGGAAACCTGAAAGAACTCTCTAAGGTGGTTTGCTACAGGAAGCCAGCAGAGACAGGCCTCGCATGAGCCTCCTTGGCAAAGAACTTGCTCACATATTTTTCAAATATTTTTATTTCAGTGTTATAATATGGCATTTACCTTTGGAACAAATCTTGGTTATACTGTACACATATTCCACAGTTTCAGACACAACTCTTTGCTGACACTTTGACTCATTTGCAAGTTACAGTGTTGAAAAAGCACCATTTCCTTCCTCTCTTCCTCATTCTAAAATAGCAACTTACTACTGATCAGTTATCCTGCAAAAAGAAATGAGTGAAGACCCCACTATTTCCCTACAAGTTGTTTCTTCAGGTTCCAGCAACTTCTGATTTACCCTCAAATGTGTAACAAGATGTTGACATGGGTTCAGAAGTTATTCCAAAATAGACAATTGTAGAAGTGAAAAATGCAGGGTTCTCTTAGACAATGTTTGTTATATTTAGCTTTCTATTTTATCCAAACTTTTATAGCACTCTTCAGTTTAAAAGACTCCCAGGGTAGCTCACAACTGTATTGAATAGAAACATATAAATCAAATGAAAACGGCAGCAGATTAAGAAACATTACAACAGATTAAAACCAGCAAAATAACATGCCTCAAAATCAGGATAAATAAAAATACATCAAGAATGGCACCTGGTGAGCATCGCTGGCCAGGGAATTATAAAGTTAGGGTTGCCCATATGAAAAGGCCCCGCCAGTCACCACCCATCTCACTTAGAAATGAAGGTGGAAGACTCTCCAAGGTATGCTGGCTCATTTGAGAGACCTCTAAAGGACTTTAGGGCAGCCGGCCTGGAAATGACTACGGTGGGCACTGTAATGGTTTCCTTTATAGTGTTTTATGCTAAAGGGAAAAAAGCTTCCAAGGGGTCTTTCTCAGGCTTTTGGCTAAGATCAAGATTTCACCAAGGGGTGAAAAGATCAAGATTTTACCAAGGGGTAAAAGTCCTTTCCTGAGAAAGATTTTAACTGAACACACATTATGGGGATTTGGGCACAGTTTTGAACTTTGGATGGCTTGAAAATACGCTTTCCACCCTCCCTCACTTCTCACTTCCTCTACAACCCACAGGGGCAAGATATGCAATATCAATGAAAAAGGAAGAGGCGTGGGCCTTTTTCTGCCTTCTGAGGAGTGGTTTGGCTTTTTCTCACTTCTACAGAAGGAACTGATCAGAAGACAGAGAACTTCACAACACACCCAAAAAAATAGCTGAGAAGAAGCCAGAGAGACTGAAAACTTGATGTATGTTTTTAAATTCTTTGTTTATTTGTGTTTTACTCTTTTCACAAACTGAGTATGTAGAGTTTGACATCTGTATTATCTTCCTATGGGCTTGGTATGTCCAAAATCTTAACTGAAGTACCACTAGCAGTCAATACATGTACAGTGGTACCTCGGGTTACATACGCTTCAGGTTACAGATTCCGCTAACCCAGAAATAGTACCTCGGTTTAAGAACTTTGCTTCAGGATGAGAACAGAAATCGTGCAGCAGCGGCAGCAGCAGGAGGCCCCATTAGCTAAAGTGGTTCTTCAGGTTAAGAACAGTTTCAGGTTAAGAACAGACCTCCAGAACAAATTAATTTCTTAACCTGAGGTACCACTGTAACTGTAAAGGTAATTAATTCAATTGAACTTCAGTATTTGATGGAGGCACCATACCTTCCAGTTCTTTAGATGCTGGCTGCCCTCAGGTGTGAGTCTAGCACTGAAGGTTAGCTGTATGTTTCCTGTCGATATCTGTAATGGAGCCCCGACTGCCCCCTACCTCGTTGCTGTTGTTCACTGAAAGGAAAGCATTTGGGGTCAATGCCTTCCCTACCCACTATTTTCAAGGTTGCAGTCGCCCTACACGCACCTTTTCCTCATGTGGGATTCAAAATGCAAGGCAGTTTCTCTCTTTGTAGCTGAGAGGAAAACAACAGAAAGAAGGGCCAGAGCTTTCTAGAGTCACAAGGCTGAAGAGAAATACTTCTGAGGAGAAACAGACCTTCTGCCTAGCATTCTGCATGTGAGGGAGCAGTCGTTGTCTCTGGGGAGACAATGGAGGATTGCGCCTTTGGAGGTGAAGTCAAACCGTTGGAAGTGTTAGAAACAGATGTGAAAGCTAGGAGCTAAAGGGCACCTTAAATCCAGTTATGGGCGCAACAATGGAATGTCTTGGCATGCTTTTTTTTACAAGAATACAAAGCTGAAAATAAATGAACTGCAGCTAACATATTATGTTCATTTTTCACATAGTCTAGTTCTTCTCTTGCCCACCCCCCTGATATCTTAAGAGGGTCTCTTTTCTAGTCTTCAGAGAGTAGCTGAAAGTGGGGAGGCAGAATAAGATCCTCCTTTCCTTCCACTCTGCAGTTTTAATCTGAAATCTTAGGCACAGTACGACACCCAGAACTCAGAAATGCTTGCACTAATGAAATTCCCTGTCTCAAAATGTGCCTAGAACAATGGGAATTTCAAACACTGGATACAGCACCTGTTGTGGCTGAGCAGACCAATGTGGGAAAGACATGTTCTGTTGCATCTGGGACAGGTACAGGTGTCACGTTGTGCTGATGCAGATGCACCATGGCAGTTTTTTCTTTATGTTCCTCCAAACGGTCATAACTATATCCTTAATGAGCCCATTTCTTGCTGGCCTATAGTTCAATGTGCAACTTTCATCTCTGCTTCTGTGAAAGCGGTATGCTAGCTATTTTGTGGTGTGGCATGTGTAAGTTCGCAGGTCAGCTTGCTTTTCGCACTTCTGCGGAATATCTCATGAGAAAGCGACATTCTGTGGCTTCTGTTGAAACGTGGTGTGGAATAGTATTATATAAGCTTGGAATCCTTTTAAAGTGACAGGACTCCAGCAATGGAAGATCCAATACCCAAGATTTGGTTAAAGTTCTGTTTTTCCCCAGGCAGATATGAGTCTGACCAGGACTGCAATGCTAACCTTGCCTACTCAAAAGTAAGTCCTATTCAATTCAAAGAGACTTACTCCCAAGTAAGTGGGGTTAGGATTGCAGCCGTACATTGTGTAGTGTGCTACCTTTTGGTACGTTTGTAACAGATTGGTGTAACTGGACAGTAACTAATAGAAATACAGTACAGCTTCTCTTTGCTTGTCTGCATTGGGTTGCCAACTTTTTTTGTGGCAGGGCTTCTGTGCTTTTATAACAATTGTATGATATGAAGGGATGCTTGTGTTTTTACTGACCCCGCTCCTGTCCCTTTAACTCTAACTTGACAAATAGAAATGCAAGAAGTGGAGCTGGGAACGCTCCACCTGCATAATTGCTGAGAATCACATAAATGCTAAAGGTACAAGAGGGAAATCAGTTGGCAACTCCAGTGATAAACATTAGTTTTGCCAGCTGGGAAGCTGAATGTTTTCCTGGTGTGTGGATTTTAGGCACAGGGTCACATGAGGCTTGGAGTATAACTTGGAATCATAGAATTGCAGAGTTGTAGGGGACCTGAGGGTCATCTAGTCCAACACCCTGCAATGCAGGAATCACAACTAAAGCATCCATGAGAGATGGCCAGGCAACCTTTGCTTAAAAGCCCTTCATGGAAAGAGTTCACCACCCTCTAAGGGAGACAGCCCTGTTGTCAAACAGCTCTTGCTGTCAGAAATCATCATCAACAACCTTTATTATGGTCCAGAGACCCAACAAATCGTTACAAAGCAATACACAATTCATACCGCCTACCTCCAGGTTAAACAAGCATTTTGTTCAGAATATAGGGATCATTGGTTCTTGCAACCACCGATAAAAACTTTGCCACTGCTAATGTTCTACCGTTTGCCCGGTCTTCCAATAGGAACCTGACATAGTGAGCCTCTGATTTTCCCAGGAAAGGTACCAGCAAGGGTAATAGCAGTTCAACCCTGGCTTGCTTATATTTTGCACAGTGCTGTTAGAAAGTTATTCCTGATGTTTTGTCAGAATCTCCTTTTTTGTAACTTTAGGAATCCTTCTTTAAGATAAAGGAAGAGAATAACATCTAGCATCCTATTATTTCTATAGTGTTTCACCCTGTTTTTTCACACTGGTTCTCCAAAGGCAAATGCTTGTAGGAATATGCAGCATAAATTTAATGATATTTTAAGTAGAGGGGGGGCGGAGAGAGAAAGCTCACCAATTAGATTTGTTCCCTAGTATGGCTAGGATTGTATCTCTATGGTACATAGACAACCAGCCCATAAAATCTGAAATTTGGGCTTTTAAAGTCATATTTCGAAAGGTGTCTGACAACATTTATAATTATTTTCCCTTATAGTGAAGAGAAGAGAGGGAGATGCATTTCCTGCTTCAAACAGTACCTAAGACTATTTATGGAAACAGCATTCAGATGATGTTGCAAGATACAATCACAGGCACAGCATGCTTTTACCTTTGCTTTCCATATGTCTCCATCAGCAGTGCAAATGCCCCTTGCCCTTCCTTCTTCCATGCTGCAGGGAGAAAGACTCATCAAGAGTTCCCTTTTTCTCAGAGCTCTTTCAACACAACAACTTGAAAATAAGGAACATAAGTCAGAAAAGGCAAATGAGATGGGGACAGCCAGAAGCAAGGGAGGAATTCTGCAAAGAGTGAAGCAAATAGGCCCAGTCTTTTCCAGGCATCCTCTGCTGCTTTCATTTTCCCCAGGGAATTTGGAAGCCAATGGCACAGTCCCAACTTCATGCTAAACTATTGCTTAGTACTATATGAATGAGCCTCAGTCTTGTACACTCCCCCTCTCCCCTTCTCCTCTGGCTCATCCACATGGAGGGAATTGAAAGCATTCACTTTCTGTCTTAAATTAATCATAGTTTGTTGTTAAATAGTTGAAACTATGGCTTATTGAAACAAGCCAAGATCAAACCATGCTTTTTCATCCTGGCTTGTTTGAGCAAACAGTTCCTGGTTTTGACAGCATATATTCCAGTTTATTTAAACCAAGAGAAGATGCCTCCAATCTCCGAATTGCATCTACAACAGGGGAGAGCAGCAAGGTGTACACACAAGCCCAAATCTCGTCAAGGCTTGTTCACATAGTGCTGAACTATGGTTTAGTGTTATGTAGAAACCAGGCCACTTTCAATAATCTCCATCCTCATACATCAGAGCAAGTCAGCTCCAAGACGTTTTGGAAAATCAAACACCTGTCTGAACATTCAGCTCAAGGAAAACGTTCTGCTCAAAAATTAAGTAGCATGTTGTAAACACTCATTGTGGTCCTAACATACCCTTGATTATCCAGGAGCTTTCCCATCATACTTTTAATTAATATTAGATAATTACATACTTTAATAACCTAAACCAATTCCAAAAATGTTACACAGTTAGAAGGAGATACTAAACCAGCATATTAACACACCATCCATGCCAAGAAACGTATTTTACTTCTTAATATGTCATTGAATATTTAAATTGCCTGAACTTTTTCTGTAAAACCAGGTTTGCCTCCATGGTGTAGGGCTGATTTTAATAGCAAAATTCATTGTAGATGAGAAGAGCTGATTCTGCCCCTGATTCTGTGGCTTTCTTTGCCACAGCCACTCATGAAGGATAATAGGTACTCATCAGGAAGGCTATAAATACTCACAGGGTCTGGGGAAGTGTGCACATTAATAGCAGCCCAAAGCAGGAGAGGGCAATGGTGTGCACGTCTGAACTTGGCTTCCCCATGGGCATCTGACTGAACCCTTTGAGAATAAAATGCTGGACTAGACTGTCTTCAGCCTGATCCATCAGGGCTGTCCTCTTCCACTTGTTTCCCTGACTTGGTGTCTGGTTCTGACTGAGAGCAAAGTAGCTAGGGTGGAAGACTGAAAGGAGGCAGGAGGCAGAGCAGGGTCAGTTCCCCTTGCCCACACAGCCCACTGGCTCTTAAAATTGACCAGCACTGCAGGCCACTGGATCTGCTGCTGCCACATGTAATTTATTCCTGAGGGAGCCTCCTAGGAGGGACATTTTCCATGTTCCATGTTGGACACTGCAATAGCCAACTTGAGACATACCTTCAACATCATATGAGAAAAGTGACTGCAAGAGTTGTCCTTTATTAGTGTTGTAGCATCATATATGTGGAGAGGGAGGATGAAACCTTTCCCACACTCCTGAGTTGCTTAGACAGAGGCCACATCCACAGCATACCTTTAAAGCTCTGTGATACCACTTTAAAAAGTCATGGCTTCCCCTAAAGGATCCTGGGAGCTGTAGTTGGTAAAAGGTGCTGAGAGTTGTTAGGAGGCGCCTATTCCCCTCCCACAGCTACTGTTTCCAGAGTTCCCTGTGAAACAGGATTGATTATTAAACAAATCTAGGAATTGTACCTCTGGGAGGGGGTAATGGGGTCCTCTAGCAATTCTCAGTAAGAACCCTTAGCCAAGTCCTGCTCCCAGAAATTTTCAGGTGATGCCAAGATGCCAGGATTCTGGGATGTAAAAACAAGAGCTGGTCTCCATCTCTGATAAATTAAAATTTGGTTGTGAACCCAGGGTCTGTCCCAAACCTAACACAAAACGCACAGGCTCCTGGAGTAGGCAGGAAACAAAAGTAAAGAGAAATTTGGTGGCCTTTAATTTGGCAAAGCCAGGGATAAATCTGGCAGAGTGCTGGATAAATAGAGTCACTTGGAACCAAATTATCCAGTATTATCAAGTTGTAATGTAGCTCTCAAAAGGAAAAGCCCATCTACACAGGTGGTGGGCAATTAGCTTCCTCTGGTTGTACATTTCATCTTGAACAATTAGAATTGGTTTTCTTTGAAGCACAACAAGCAAAGGGAGATGTGTTGTTCCACAATAACAAAAAATCCCCAATCCACAGTTGAGTAATACTTAACTGGAACAAACGAAATGGCAAAAAGTGTTGCAAGCTTTTGGTTCTTCGTAACTATGATTAGATCATCACAGCACAATTGCACCAAGGCCTGTGAGGGTCCCTCTTGCCTTCGCCACCAACAGAAGCAGCAGAGGGACCTCTCAGTTGTGATCAGGTTGGGCACCATCCAACCTTGCCAATGATGGTGATGGAATGGTTGCCTTTCCCTGCTCCTCCTCACCTTTAAGGGCACAGTTGCAAGCAGAGGGACCAGCTGAGCCGCTCCTACACCTTGATGTCCAAGGGGATGGCAGAAGCAAGAGCTGTAGGAAGAAGCAGCCACAAGCAGCAGCAATGCTTAATGTGCAGCACACACGTGCACATCCTCACTGCCACAGTCTTCTGTTGTTCTTGTGATGCCTGCTTGTCGCTGTGGCCTTTGCAGCCAGGCTCACCACAACAGGCCTCCCCATGTGGGATGCAAGAGGGGGCCTCCCAGAGCAGCAGCTCCTGGCTCCTGGCTGGGCTGCCCCAGGAGATGTCAGAGGAAATGAACCTGAGGATTAATACACAGGGACAGGTTGGTTTAAACTCTGAAAAGCATGTGCATCTTTCCTCTGTGTCCACATTATTTAATTTACTTCTCAGGCGTGCTGCCTGTACAATATAATCCACAATTGGCTGGTTTGGGTATGTTTTACTCAGAAGTAACCACCTCAAAATAAGTGAGGCTTCTTGAGTAAAAAATTGTGACATTGCAATGTTGCCATCTCCCCGCAACCTCTGATTTTCTAAAGGCCTTCTCTCCGTTTCCACTCTTGGTCTAGTGGGTATCACTGGGGGGCGGGGTATTTATTACTGTGTAGCGAATCATAAAACAAAAATATAAAATACAAAATACAAAATACAAAACCAGCCATTAACTGCAATTGTAACCGATCATTACCTTCAGCAGCAGCAAGTTTAAATTTCATTTGTCTGGACTTTAACTCAAGAATATATTTTTATTTATCAAGGTTGGTAAAATACTCTCTCTCTCTCTCTCTCTCTCTGTGTGTGTGTGTGTGTGTGTGTGTGTGTGTGTGTAATTCGTGGCCCTTTATTTCATGTATTTGTTGGGGAGGGAGGGGCCCCGTTTTGGAAACTGCACTTGACCTTTTCCATAACTTGTCATCAGGCAAGATATTACACAAAGAGGGGCGATGTTGGAGGGGTTTCCCCCTCTTTTGGACCAACACAGCTACCTAGCTGTGCTTTTTATACCTTGTCTTCTAAATTAAAGTTTTTCTTTACTCCTGTCCCCTGCCTACTCCAGGAAGCTTGTAGACGGAGATGGGGAATGTGTGTTGTTGGACTCCAACCCGCATCAGCCCAGCCAGCATGATCAGTTGTGAAAGATAACAGAAGTTGGATTTTAACAATATGTGGGGGGCTGCAGCTTCCACACCGTTGGTTAATATTTGGGACAGATCTTACAAAACATATTTTAATTACTCATTGCTTTTTCATCCTGGAGTCCTAAACATGTAACATGATAGCTCTGCAGCACTTGGGAAGAACTTACTTAGCCCTGCATTTTAGAACTGGCAGCCTGATTTCTGAACTTTTTCGGTTTTTATTTTTCCTCCCCCTCCACCCACTCCTGCCTCTTGTGTAACACCTTGCCTGATAAAGAATTATGGAGAACTTAAAAGTTTTCCACACTTTTGTGACATAGATCTGTAGCTACACAGCTAGCCAGAAATATGCTTATGTTTGTGGAAACAATGCCTTTTGTTGCTTGGGGGGGGGGGAGTTGTCGAAATATCAGTACAGTAGTGCACTTTGCTAGACTACGGCTTTGAGAGGCATCTAGAATGCCCAATTAGGGTTTTGTTTTTACAGAAAGACATAAAAAGCAGTGGAAGTATCTTTTATTTCAGTGCCATTCTTCTGCTAGCCTCCTTGCAGAGCAATAGCAAAAGATGCCTACATGCATTCTGGAGGGGTGCAGGGGAGAAGAGCCACCCTGGTGCAAGGATGAAGGTGGGTGGGGCAGGAATATATTTGCCCGTTTTTTAAAAGAATACTCATGTGGTCCTGAGGTGTGTGCCAGGGCTAGGCTTGCCATGTGTCCTCTTTTTCCAGGACATGTCCTCTTTTTCAGGGGTAAAATTGCCATCTAGGTGGATTTTTTAAATTTGTCAAAATGTCTCTGGCTATGCTTTCTGGATAAGACACAGACATAACTAGTGGTTGAAGACTTGCTTTCCTCTTCTCTTCTCCTGCCCCTCTCAGCAATATATCACAGCTTCTATGGCCTATAGTAGTGGTATTTAAAATGAGAGCCGTCATAGCGTGTTCTTTTTTGCTTTTCAGATATGGCAGCCCTCAATAAAATGTTCTGTAATGGTGAGACATTGCTGCAGGGAAGGTGGTAGCTTTGTTCATATTCAGCACTTTTTAAATGTGGTCAGTGGGGCTGAAAATAACTAAAAATGAATAAACCTTTGAAAAATACCAAAGAATGTATGCGAACATGGAAGGAAGGAGTTAACATCAGTGAAGTCACTGCTTCAGCCACTTAATGCATAGCAAGCCTAATCGATTTCTAGACTCCCTTTGCAGGTGGGTAGAAGAATGCCATTGCCTCAAACTGCTGTTTGAGTGAATGCAAGTGTTATGTAGTGTAGTTTCACCCTGGGCCAACAGGGGGATACTGTATATAGTTTTCACTCAGGTCTGTAGATAGTTTTCACTCAGGTCCGCGTCTGTTATTTTAGGCGGGAACTCTGGGCTGTTGTGGTTACAATGTTGACAGCCGGCTGCCTATAAATACAGGCCGGCTGAGCTGTTCGCAGTCAGTTCTATTCCAGCTTACCATAATAAAGAGCTACTTGAAGAAATCGCTGTGCCGGCTGCTATGTCAACCCACGACCTAACACTGGCGACGAGGGTGGGATTGATGGACATCAGAGCACAGCCAGATGCGGCCAGCCTCTGAACTGAGCTGAATCACTGAGCTGAATCACAGAGCGAAATCACTGAGCGAAATCACTGGGCAGAACCAATTCAGAGCTGACTGTTCTGGCTAGAGCACTGTGTTCCATCCATCGCCCTTCACGCCGGCATCGGGATCATGGCTTCACTTGTGCCTCTACCGCTTTTTGCGCCAGCCTCTGAATCATGGGACTCCTACCTCGCTCGGTTCGACTGCTACCTCCAAGCCAACGAGCTGACAGAAGTATCACAGGAGCGGAAGCGGGGCCTATTCCTCAGCCTCTGTGGGCCTGAGGTGTTTGAGACGGCCCGAGCGTTGGTTGCGCCTGAAGCAGTCCAGGCAACACCATGGGACACGATCCAAGAGAAGCTCCGCAACCACTACGCACCAAAGCCGTCCAAGATTGCTGCCCGCCATGTGTTCTACCACCGGAACCAGGCAGAGGGGGAGTCAATCAACAACTACACCACCGCCCTGCGACAGGCTGCCATGCACTGTGAGTTCCGAGACTTAGACGATGCCCTGATGGATCGAATCGTCTGCGGGGTCCGGGACATCCATCTGCAACGGCGCCTCCTAGCCAAGCCAGACCTCACGCTACAGAAAGCCATTGAGGAGGCTGTGGCCTCAGAAGCTGCTGAACGCTCCGCCCAGGAGATCCGCAAGTCCAGCAGCCCGCGTCTTGCTAGGGAGCCAGTTCCGGTGCATCATGAAGAGGCCAGCAGTGAGGAGGCATCCTCCAGTGAAGACGATGACGTGCACCAGACAAAGCGGGAGCGCAGGAAGTTCCAACAGAAGTCCAAGGGCCAACCGGAATGTGCTGGCTGCGGAGGCAACCATTCCCGTGCCAAGTGTCGATTCAGAGACGCCATCTGTAGGAAGTGTTCCAGAAGGGGCCACATCGCTAAGGTCTGCCGATCGGCTCCGTCTGACACCCCCCCTTCATCGACTCGCAAGTCCAAGTCTTCACTCCAGTCTGCCAAGGAAAGTTGTTTCGCTCTCACCAACTGCCGCTGCCCGTCTGGAACCACGATTGGCCAAACCGACTCGCCTACGCGACGCAAGCTGAACGTCACGGTGCTCATTGAAGGAGCTCCATGTGACATGGAGATCGACACCGGGTCTGCCCTGTCCATCGTGTCATGGAGCACCATCAAAAGACTGGTACCCAGAGTGTCCAAAAGGCAACTCGACTCTCACCGCGTACACCTGAGAGACTACCAGGGAAACGACATTCCCGTGGTAGGCGTTGGCCGGTTCCGGATCGCCTTCAAGGATTTTTCGGGCCTGCTCCGGTTGGTGGTGGTCGAAGGTCAGCGGCCAAGCCTCCTAGGGCTAGACTGGTTTGATGCCCTCGGCCTGGAAGTCACCGGCATCAACTGCATCTCTAACGCAGAGACTGAGGGTCTGGTCAAAGACTTTGCCGAGGTTTTTGACGGCACCTTGGGCCAATATACAGGTACGCCCATCTCCTTTAGCCTTGATCCACAAGTCGCCCCCATCAAGCTAAAGCCACGCCGGGTTCCCTTTGCTCTCAAGGCTAAGGTGGACGAACAACTGGACAAACTGATCGCCCAAGGAGTTTTGGAGCCGGTTGACCACGCAAAGTGGGAAACCCCCATCGTCACGCCTGTCAAGCCAGATGGGTCGGTGAGAATCTGCGCTGACTACAAGTGCACAATCAACAAGGCACTTCAGCAGCACGCTTACCCGGTTCCTGTTGTCCAACACCTGCTGCATTCCCTGGGTGAGGGTAAGGTCTTCGCTAAGCTGGACCTTGCCCAAGCCTATCAACAACTGCCAGTCGATGATGCCACTGCTGAAGCCCAGACGATCGTCACCCACCGGGGGGCTTTCCGTTGCCGCCGGTTGCAGTTCGGGGTGAGTGTGGCTCCTGGCATCTTCCAAAGCCTTATGGAGCGTCTCCTGCAAGGGCTTCCGGGCGTGGTACCATATTTTGATGACGTCTTGGTGTCTGCAGACTCACACCAGCAGCTGTTCGAGCGCCTCCGTGCCGTGCTGACCAGGTTCCAGGAGGCCGGGCTCAAGGTAAAGAGGGACAAGTGCCAGATCGCCGTTCCACAGGTAGAGTTCCTGGGCTATCTTATCGATGCCTCCGGTCTTCATCCAACCACATCCAAGATCCGCGCTATCCAGCAGGCCCCCACCCCAAAGAACAAAACGGAGTTGCAGGCATTCCTGGGGCTGCTGAACTTTTATAACATGTTCCTGCCCCACAAAGCCACAGTGGCTGAGCCTCTTCACCGACTCCTTAGCACTAAGACGCCTTGGGCCTGGGGTCATCGGGAGACGGCGGCCTTCAACGCGGTCAAGGCTCTCCTTTCTTCAGACAGTGTGCTGGTACAGTACAGTGAATCCAGGCCGCTGGTCCTTGCCTGCGACGCCTCACCTTTTGGCATCGGTGCTGTCCTTAGTCACCGTTTTCCAGATGGAAGAGAAGCACCGCTCGCCTACTTTTCCAGGACACTATCTCCGACGGAACGGAATTACAGCCAGCTCGACAAGGAGGCATTAGCACTTGTGGCTGGAGTGAAGAGGTTCCATGAATACCTCTATGGCAGGACTTTTGACCTCATCACTGACCACAAGCCACTCCTGGGCCTCCTCGCCGGTGATCGTCCAACTCCACCGGTCCTCTCACCACGCATGCTGCGATGGACTGTTTTCCTGGCTGCCTACCACTACCGGCTCATCCATCGCCTGGGGAAATCGATGGGCCATGCCGACGCCCTCAGCCGTTGCCCTCTTCCAGCATTTGTGGAAGACCCGGCTCCAGCTTCATCGCTCCTTCTGATTGAGGATCTTCCGGCAGCGCCTGTATCGGCTGCCACTGTGGCCTCCGCATCTGCCCAGGATCGCACCATCAGCCGGGTGCTCAACTGGGTGTGGAGGGGGTGGCCACAAGGGCCTGTTGCATCGGAGTTCCAGCCCTTCGCAACCAGACAACATGAACTCTCAGCTCATCGCGGCTGCCTGCTGTGGGGAGACCGCGTCGTGATTCCCCAGGGACTCCGTCAGCGCGTCCTGGAGGCTCTGCACGTTGGCCACCCGGGAATTGTCAAAATGAAGGCGTTGGCTCGGTGTTACGTCTGGTGGCCTAATATGGACGATGCCATCACTGCCTGGGTGTCCGCCTGTCAAGCGTGCCAGGAGTCGAGGCCTGCACCACCGGCAGCTAAGGGACACACCTGGGAGACGCCAAAGACACCCTGGTCGAGGGTGCACATCGATCTGGCTGGCCCCTTTCACGGCCGGACCTTTATGGTAGTGGTGGACGCCTATTCCAAATGGCTGGAGGTCGCCCTGATGCCCTCCACCACTACCGAAGCTGTCATCCGGGTGCTGCGAGGCCTGTTTGCAACGCATGGGTGTCCTGATGTCCTTGTCTCTGACAACGGACCGCAGTTCACGTCAGGCACGTTTGAGCGGTATCTTTTGGGACTGGGCATCCGCCATGCCCTAACGGCACCCTTTCATCCATCCAGCAACGGGCAAGCGGAAAGAATGGTGCGCTTGACAAAAGAGGCACTGGCGCGCCTGGACCGGGGAGACTGGCATGAGCGGGTCGCCGAATACTTGTTCGTGCAACACATCACCCCTCATGCGGCCACAGGGAGGAGTCCTGCTGAACTGCTTATGGGCCGCCGCCTCAGGTCACCGCTCGACCGGCTACACCCAGACTTTGCCGTGGCTGAACCCCCAGGCTGTGCCAACGCACCACGGTCATTTGTCCCAGGAAACCAGGTCTTTGCCCGGAACTATGTGGGGGACATCCCTTGGGTGCCAGCCACAGTAGTGGGAGTCACTGGACCTCGCTCGTACCAGGTGGCACTCGAAGACGGACGCTTGTGGCGACGGCACATAGACCAGCTTAGGCGCAGGGTTGGGGACTTGGACACTACCGAGGTGCCCCCAACTGCGCTTGCGGCTCCAGAAGAGACACGTACAGATGGCGAGGCCCCACCTACACCTCCCTCGCAAGCTGCCAGCGTGGAGCCGAACCAAGCCGTTTCAGAACAGACTCAGACCACTCCACTTGCGGAGGCTCCACCCACAGCAGCGGATCCAGGGGAGTTGGTTCCAACGCCACCTAGGGTCGCACCACAGCCTCAGCGAGAACTGTGTGGCCCTCCGGACTTGGCTACCAGTCCCCGGCGGTCTGGCAGAGTTTCCAAGCGCCCAACTTATTTAAAGGACTATGTTGTTGGACAGGTATCACTGTTGGTCTAAGTATGGGAAATGTAACCGATATGCTTTGTGCTTAATTGAACCATTACGCGTAGTGCTGTATATAAGGAAACCATTACGATTGTAACTAACGCCTTATCTCGGTGGGGAGGGGTGTTATGTAGTGTAGTTTCACCCTGGGCCAACAGGGGGATACTGTATATAGTTTTCACTCAGGTCTGTAGATAGTTTTCACTCAGGTCCGCGTCTGTTATTTTAGGCGGGAACTCTGGGCTGTTGTGGTTACAATGTTGACAGCCGGCTGCCTATAAATACAGGCCGGCTGAGCTGTTCGCAGTCAGTTCTATTCCAGCTTACCATAATAAAGAGCTACTTGAAGAAATCGCTGTGCCGGCTGCTATGTCAACCCACGACCTAACAGCAAGCAAATTAGATTTTCTTGAAAAAGTGGCACAGTAGAGAGGGAACACAGCTATACCTCCCAGGAGAGTGGCATTTATGCGACCATTTACAAGATTGTAATCACGATTCAAAAAAGCAAAAGGAGATAGCTGACCAGACCCTTAAAATCACACAAATTTCTCTAACTTTGCCTTTGAAAATAGTCGTGTTCATCTGCAGGCTGCTGGGCTGAAAAGGATCCTCCTATATGTGCTGTGACTGAGGTGGAAAAAGCACATGAAGGAGACTGCCTGTCTCTTCTTTGATTCTCATCTCTGCAAAGGGTGACATTTCACACTCCTTACAAGTACCTCTGTAAAGTAGGCAAGTAACTTGCCCACATGGCGGATGGGTGAGGCTGAGCCTGAGAGATAAGGGGAGATTTGAATCTGACTCATATAGCTCACTCTTTTAACCACTGCGCTAGCTGCTTCCCAAAGTGTAAATGACTCCAGACTCACTGCTTTGTCAGAGGGATTCAGAAGTACAACAGAACTTTAATTTTCTGCACTGAAAGTGGATTAAAGCATCTTTTGTGGTTTGAAAAGTGACAGGGAGTTGTGTGGAAAGTGTGGGGTGAATAAATGACTAATGGGTAGACATGTGAGAACCCTGCATGCAAAGCAGGATGAATGCAGGATATGTGCTCATTGTCATAAAACTGTATTATTATTATTATTATTATTATTATTATTAATAATACCCCATCCATCCGGCTGGGTTTCTCTAGCCACTCTGGGCAGCTTCCAACAAAATATTAAAAATATTTTAAAAACTTCCCTAAACAGATGTCTTCTTCAGATGTCTTCTAAAAGTCAGATAGTTGTTTATTAAATGTTCATTAAAGCCAGGATATCATCTAACTTCCCAGTAAGCTTTGTGCAAGCAAATTGGGATACCTGACTAGGTTGCCTCTAATATTTTTAGTCTGCAGAGTGTTGGAAGCAGACCAAATTGACTGCTACCAATTGTGCTGCTGCAGAGGCTGCCTTGCCTTCATCCAGCCATGTTTTTGAATCCAGTCATTCAAGTAGTTTCCTGGGGGTATTACCTGGGAAATGCTGCCTTGAATCGCTCTGCAGCTGTTTTAATATTGTAGAGTGGAATCCTGTTGAGGTCACTGGGGCTTCCTCTTACATACACGGGTACAGAGCTGCAGTCTTAGGCTGCAATCATGTCTCAAGTCTGAAACTTGATAATCCAGTTTCATCCACTATTGGATTATGACGCTGTACTGGTGGAAAGGAGAGTGTCCCTCACCATTTTTGGAAGCCAAACAGAAAGTAAGATGAAAAGCGTTCTTCTTTTTGTGCCTATCATCTGCCTACACAGGATCACAGGGAATATGTTGCAGTCCTGAGTACATGCGAGTAAGGGTGTTGCACTTCACTTCTTCATAATGATGGTAATACTTTTCATGATATCATAGAATTGTAGAGTTGGAGGGGACACCAAGGGTCATCTACTCCAACCCCCTGCAATGCAGGAATCACAACCAAGGCATCCATGACTGTTGGCCAACCAATCTCCAAGGAAGGAGAGCCCACCATCTCCCAAGGAGTCTCTTCCACTGTCAAACATCTATAACATCCCAGTCATTACTATAACAACTGGTTATTGGAAAAGCTTACGGAAAGAAATAGGTGCTGCCACCGGGGCCTTTTCAGTGGTGGCTCCCCAAATGTGGAATTCCGCCCCCCCCCCAGGTGCAACTTTTGCCATCCTTGTTAACTTGTTTACTCACGCATTTGCTGGATGGAAAGCCTGAGATTATTGGAGGGAATAATGTTTTTAACTGTAAATGCTTTAAGATGTTTTAAACTGTTATTATATTTAGATTGTTTTTACTACAGTATTTTTGATTCGTGCTTTTTTTTAATTAAAAAAGATTGTGGGATAGGTTTGCTGCCCTGGGCTCTTTCAGGAGGAATGGCAGAATATAAAGTCAATAAACAAACAAACAAAGTCACCTTATAGTCTTTTAGTGTAGTCATTTCATGGTATATTATTTCAATTTCACAGGAGATGCTTCCTGAGCGCTTCCTTCTGCTGTCAGGCGCTGGACTGCTGATTCTGACGTCAGGTACTTGCCACTATTAGGTGGAAGTAGTGCTAGATCAGCATTATCTGCATTTGTAGCGGTGTAATGACCACCGTCTCCTTGTAGAGCTAAGCCTGTAAGGGCCTTGAACTAAGTGGGCTTAAGTAGGCTCAGCTTTCTGTTGGATTGTGCCCATTATCCTATCTTCAGTGGGAAATCTTGTTGATCGGTATTCCAAGTCGGTGGTGTTTTCCTGTGCAAGAGGCCCTTATCTGAGCTACAGGATCACATGTTCATTTTACCGATAGATGCCATCTACCACGCCATATTGCTAAAACATGGGCCATTGAGAGGGGGCAATACAATCAAAACATATTAAAATAACTACTGGTTAGCTGTCTGTGCAAGTGAAAAGGTGCACAGGACACTCAAGCTTTGGGTCTGCGGTGCTGATAGCTGTGAAACTGAAGCAGCAACCTCCAGGACTGTTTGCCTGAAGACCCCATAATGGATCAGGCGCACAAATGGTTTGTAAGAGAATGTACAGTCAATTCTTCTGCCCCAATCTGCAACAAACTGCAGCCCAAAGAGTTTGTGAAAAACAAGGTGGACGTGGCACCATTCTTCCTAACAGCGACAGAATGTAAGCCTGTCCTTGAAGGGCGTCTGCAGACTGGAGTTACTACAGAAAGCAGGGGCAAGATCCATGTTGTCGTGCCCGGCTCAAAGTGCTGCTTTCAACCGATAGCTGCTTATAGCTTGGAGCCTCGATATCAGAAGGATCCCTTCAGCACCCTCACTTGCTGAGATATTTTGTACTCCTGGCTACACTGTGAAGCCTGGAAACTGCGGGTGCATGTCTGGGCATTTTTAATAGCAGTGCCCAGACCATGGGATTCCTTGTCCTGGGATTTCAGCACTCTGTATCTTTGCGGGGGGGGGGGGGGATATATATAATATTTATACCTCTCTCTTTCTCATTCTCTCTCTCTCTCTCACACACACACCCCACAAGCTTTGCTGTGTTGCCTCGCTCTTAACCTGTTTGTGATTTTGCTGGGGGATGAGGTATGATGCTTCTTTTTGTATCTCTCGCTGAGGTAAAACTTTTTATGGGTTATTTTAATTATATTGTATTATATTGTATCATATTCACCTCAACTTTGTGGGCCTGTGTGGTTGAAGATGCACGATATAAGTAATCTTAATAATAAAATAACTGTGAAATCCTGTCCAACAGGCATATTCCACACAGGGAGGACTCATCCGCTTGTCCCTTCGCTTTCCCCCAGATAAGCCTGCTCTTTACAGATGAACTGGAGCAAACATCAACCAGAATGCCACACAACTATCTTGGCCAGCCAGCGGCCACCATCCTTTCCACAGGAGTCGTCTGGGCAGCCCAGAACCTCCATCCACCCTGCCCAGGCTTGTGCCCTGGGGGGGGGGTCACCTCAGTGCTGCTAATGCAGTGGTTTGACTTCACCCCCGGAGGTGCACTCAAGAAAGACGGATGCCAACCACTGTTTGCTCCAATTCCGCAGTAAAGAGCAGGTTTTCCTGGGGAAAGCAGTGAGTCAAAGGAAAACCCACTCAGACCCATGCCTAGAAAGCACAGGACAAGCAGAAAAGCTCTCGGGCGCAAGCTTTGTAGGTGTGGGACAAGCAAAGTGTGGACAAGCCCTGCATGTCCTTCTGAATCCAGGCTGTTGATAGGTTTTCAACTTAAGTGCCAGATAATGCAGCCCCTTCTCAACAATTAATATTGAAGTAGAGTCTTGAGATTGTTTTTGTCTCTGTTTTAATATTGCATTGGCATATTCATATATCAACCTTCTACATAGTTTGCCATGTACTCAGTTTGCGGTAAGTTTTAGCTTCATATTATGTGTAGTTTTTCCTCATGTTAATTCCACCTGCCCTGTTCTTCCTAAGCGCTGTCTCTTGAGTGCACCAAATACAATGTGAAAACCTGTCAGGACTGCATCCAGTCTGGCCCAGGATGCGCCTGGTGTAAGAAGCGGGTAAGTTTTCCATCTCTTGTTTTTCACGCATATTATTATTATGTTCCATCAAATACTTTCCCCTCTCAAGCTTTTTACTCTGAATGATACCTTTTGGTATAAAGATAATGAAACTTTTTTTGTTTTGGATAGTGGATGCCCATTTCAAGTTTTGCATTTTGGGCAGGCCCACCGTCACTAAAAATAATAAACAGAATCTGTTGTTTTCAAAATGGTGAATGCTCTGCTCTTCTAGATCTCCAGCTTCATGGCACCCCTTTCCTTCTTTGTGGGCAGACCCGTGGGTCTCAAATTTCAGTGGTACCCTGTGCAATGCCAAACTGTGGCCCAAGAGATTGACTGGACTGCATTGACTTTGCTATAAGGAGGATGGAAGCCAGCAACATTTGTTAGGATTTCTCTCAACATGGTGCAACAAAAATAAAAATAAAACCACACAAAACCACAATAAACTTAACGGTACAATAAACTTAAACCCAAATTCAAAACCAACACAATAAAACTTAGTTCTCTTAGATCCGTGCTTGAAACACGCAGATTAGGTGGGATAAATTAATAATGTTCAAATAAAAATTGAAAGCAAATAATGAGAAGTGGCATTGATTGTAGGTAACTTCACAGTTCATAGTTTCTCTCACTTTGATCTTTTAGCCACAGGTCATGGGTCAAATCTGAGAGGGGAGTTTCCTGGGTTTATTTCAAGATGGAGGCTTGATATCACACACAGGTCCCTCAGGTCTGGTTCGTAGGTGTGCATGATGGCCCTGTTAGCCTCCTCCATTATGGGCATTAGTTGCTCTCCAGGCACTTGCTGTTGACACGAATGGATGCAGCTTGTGCTCTGGGGATTCTTCTTTATTTTGTCCCTCTCCCATCCATCCTCCTCCTATCTGGCATGTATTTCCGTACCTGGGAACACCCAAAAGTAGTGCACAAGAGCAGATATTATTAGGTTTCATAAGAGGAAAAAATTAAGACGTGCTTTGTGGGCAGGAGTCCCCTTTTCTTTCAAGGTTTGTATACTTTTACAAAACCAATAAGAACTGATTTTTCAAGCAATAGAGCCCACCCACTGAAATGTTGCCCCACATGTGATAAATCACCTTTAAAAAAAAAAGATAATCTGCTTCCACACTGGCAGTAACTACAGATATATAACACATTACTATTTCCTTATTTAATTTCTCTCTCTCTCTCTCTCTCTCTCTCTTTTGGCAAGGGTTGTTTCTCCCTCCACGCATAAAATTTTATTAATCCTTTTTCACAATACACTACAATTAAAAAAACAGACTAATCTAAATGAAAATAAAAGCAGGAAGAAAAGGAGAAAATAATAATGAAACTCCTCTCTCTCAAAAACAGATCCTAACCCTAGTCTCACACAGAAAAGTGTGGACCCTCCAAACTGTCACCTGGTTGGGCTGCCATATGTCTGGAATTTCCAGGACATAGCTGGGATTTGTCCATCAAAAATGGCATCCGGGCGAAATTTTCAAAAAGTGGCTGAAATGTCTGGGATGTGTCAGAAAAGTTGATTTTTGGCAACTTTCCTTAAAAATGGGTAAAAAAAGGTTTTTTTGGGGGGGGGGGAAAGCTCAACATGTCCAGATTTTTACTTTTTGAAATATGGCAACCCTGTCACGTGGGGGCTTCCCTTTCTTCTCCCAGCCTGGAAGCTCTTACCTTCTTTGCCTCTTATATAGGTTCTACCACCCATCTCCTTCATGTGTGTATTGACTCAGAGTAGAGGACCGAGGAAGAAGAAGAAAGAGCAAAGCAAAAGCAAGGAAGGAAAATAATGAAAGTATGAAAAAAGAAAAGAAATAAAAAGGGTTTCTGATTCTCCACCTGTCAGTTATATATATATCTAAAGATCATCCAAAATACTCAAGTATTCCCTCCAGGATGGTATCCAGCTGTTCCTCCTTCTGCTAGTCCTTACTTTTCCATTTTCCATATCCAGACATCTCAAGTTCATTCATTTTTCATTCTACACAAAAAGTCTAAAAGAGGTTCTCCAATTATTATTATTGATAAATTTCAGCAATTGTCTTCCTCCAGTCCAGCATAACAACTTTACCTCCAATGTTGCAAAACAATAAATCCCTCATCTTTATTCATACAGGAGTCTCTGCACTGTGGTCATATATTAAAACAGTATTTCATAGTTTTACTTATTGCATATTCATTAATTCACACCCAGTTCCATATATTCCAATCCCATTTCCTGTTGGTCATGGATTTCCATTCTAATTTAGAAAAAAAATACTTCCAATTCCTCTCCCCCCCCTCCACGAGTGTTAATAGAGGCTTAGTAGCTTTTCCCTCTAAATTCACTCCAAATTGTACACAGAATCCTTTCTTTCTCCGCTCTATGTCTGTCAGCTCAGAATATTTCTTAATCTTTATATCCATGACTTCATTGCACTCCTCCAACATTGTAAATCCACTGCTTGACTGTTTCACTCCTCCAGGCACCTGTGTGAAGGTCCTCTCCAATTCACCATCTACTGCCTCCAGCATTACTGTTCCACTCTCCTGTTCTGGCAGTCCTCCATCAAAATTCTTCTCCAAATGTTCTGTGTCTTCTTTAGCATCTTACTCTTGTCCATTTTCATTCACCATTTTATGCATCTCAGCTCTGAGCTCTTTCAGTTGTTCATCCAATAGTTGCTGCACAATGCCAACAGTCAGTGGGGTGTCCAGCGGTACTTTTGCCATTACCGAGTGTTCTAGGTCTTATTAACTACTCACTTTCTTGAAGATCTTACAGTCTTTGCTTTAAGGTTGAGTCCCTTGGCTTCTTATCAGAATGCATTCTTTGCATTCTTTTCTCATAGTAGCTTAATTATGTTAGTTTAACTTTGCAACCAAAGCTTTCAGGAGAGGATTAAAAATAAAATACAGTAAAGAATTTTAACAGTTGGAACACCCTTTTGCTGTTTAAAATCTTTCTTAGGCAAAGCATGCTTATTGTTTTGCTTTCAGCCTTGTAATTATCCTTTTTTCTTAAACCATCAGTCAGTCAGGTTGCATTCCATATGTATATTTCAGCTGGCAGACAGATCACCCCTGTTGTAATTTATAGTAGTCTCACAAGTAAGTAAAGAAAGGAAGGTTAGGCAACCTTATGTCCCTTAGGACGATTACGTATGTGGTGTTTGGGCAACATTGTGATTTCTTCCACTCTTAGTCACCCCCGTCTGAGTCCCTCAAAAACTTCTCAGTCTCTCAGGGTGGAAAGCAGCTTTTCAGAGCATCAGAGGTTAATCCTTGTTATCTCTGTTTCCCCAGAGAGAATACAATAAGCAAGATTTATGACTTGGCTAACATTAATCACCATATCATTATCTCTGTTGACAGTACAGTGGTACCTCAGTCTAAGAACAGTCCTGTTAACGAATGATTCGGGCAACGCACTCTGGAAAACTGGAAGTAGGTGTTCCAGCTAGCAAACTTTGCCCCGGAAGACGAAAAGAAGCTGACCGGTGGAAGGGCACCGGCAGCTGGAGGCCTCATTGGGGAAAGTGCACCTCAGTTTAAGAACACTTTCGGTGTAAGAACGGGCTTCCGGAATGAATTAAGTTTGTAAATGGAGGTACCACTGTATGTTGACAATAAAAGTCTAGTCCGCCATCTTTCCTCCCCGAAAGTCCCCTTATTGACTTTTCCATGGCAAGGGGAAATAGGGTTGAAATGTAAGAAAAGTACAGACTAGTACAGACTAGTATTTTAATAACATCATACATGAATACTATGACAAAAAACTTGTAAGCATGAGCAATGCTGGACCAATTCCACAACAGACTGCCATATGGAAGTTCCATGAATGCCTTTCCAGTACAATCCTTTAGAAGAGTAATATTTTAAGCTCCTGAATTCTATTCTGACTGTCTGTAGACAGGCTCTTTGGGAGCCTTTGGCTGAAGAACTAGTTATAAACGCCCACCACCTCAGACAAAGGTATTCTCAGCCCTGTAGCTGGATATCCTTTTAACTAGAGACACTGGACATTGGAAGTTCTGCAGGCAAAGCATGTTTTCGTTCTTCTTCCTCTGTTGTCCAAAATGTATCAGACTTATTTCTGAAACATACTGACCATTTATTCTTTTTTTTTTTTAAATGAAATACAGGATTTCACAAAAGTAGGAGAACAAGATTCCAGTCGCTGTGACACGAGGGAACAACTCCGGCAGAGGGGATGTGGGGATGACATAATTTTTCCAGAAAGCTTTGCCCAGCCAGGTCCACCACCAAGTCAGATAAAGCAAATCCAGCCTGAGAATGTGCACCTGCAGCTAAGACAAGGTACTACTCTGAGTAATTATGAGACAAAGAAATATAAAGTGGATGAATAGGATGATTGTTGTGACAGGGCAAAGAACAGGTGTGACTTCCTTTGTACAGGTATATAAATAGTTCTTGAATTCTTGGAAGGTGGGGAAGTACATTAAGCCTGGTTTTAAGAGTGTTGGATTTGATTGTTTAAATTCTATAATGCCTCTTTGGGAGCCTTTGGCTGAAGAACAAGTTATAAAGTGCCTGAAACAAATAGGCAGAGGTAAGATGTAGATGCTGAACATCCAGAGAAATGTATGTTACCCGTGTTGTTTTTTTTCTCTCGTATTTGAATATTTATTAAAGCTTGAAAGAACAAAAAACAGTATGCAGAAATAAACATCAAATAATGAGCGTTTGCCACACCTTGTTCACTTCTAAGTATGGATGTTGTGAGAGATTATCTGAGCCTGACTTGGAAATAAGCCCTAGGTGGTTCCAAAGACCCAACTCAAAATGGGAAGTGTGTCTCCCAAACTCTGCCTCAGAATATGAGTGCTCTGAGGAAATCCTCTTCCTCACCTGCCAGCCCTCAATATCGCATTTCACCTTGGTGAATAGACAGAATGCAGGAGTGAAGGAAGGAGAGACAGCAGAGGGGACACCCTCCCCCCAAAATCTGTCATCCTGAGTGACAGGGTGAGAGGGGTAGTTTTTTCAGGGGCTCTTTCATTTACAAAAGCCACTGAAAGTACTACGTTTCCTGTAGAACATTGCACCCCATCATGCTATATCTTGGAGAGTTTACCCAACACTACAGGCAACTCCCCATTTATGCAGAGGTTGTGTTCTAAGCCACCATGCATTTAAGTGCAATCACACCATGCGTTTAAGTGCAATCACACCATGTATTTAAGTGCAATACCACATTTAAGTGCAATCACACCATGCATTTAAGTGCAATCAGCGTCATTGGAAAAGCCTGCAAACACCCTCAAAACCTCTGGAAACTCTTGAAAGAACAGTAAAAAACAACAACCAACAGTACTTACCAGACGCCAAACTCCACCACAATCACTCCCTCCAAACCTCCTTGCTCAAACTCCCAACTCTCCACAGGCCTCAACGGTTGGTGTAAAGGTGTAAGCTCATTCTTTTCCCTTTTGCTAACAGATCTACCTGCTGTTTTTAATGTGACATTCCGCCGTGGGGAGGACTACCCTATAGATCTTTACTATTTGATGGACCTCTCATACTCTATGAATGATGATCTGGAAAATGTGAAGAAGCTAGGAGGAGACCTGCTGAGTGCTCTCAAAACGATTACCAAACATGCTCGAATAGGTGCGTACATTTCTGATTAATCCATTTGTCCCCTGGTACTAACAAAATTAGCATCTGGGATTGTTTTAATTCAAAAGAGTGGAACTATATGGAGCACAACTCTTGCATATCAAATACAGATTTACTGAGATTTAGTGAAATTATTTTTGCACTGAAGGCGCTGTCAATGAGGCTGGGTATGGAACTTCTGCTGCTACTTCATACAGTGGATGGAAGATAATAGGCAAAATGAAACATGATTTCGGACTCAGCTATATTAGTAAAGAAACAATTATTTGAAGGCATTATAAACATGCAACACCAGATGGCGTCAGAGAGCAGGAAAATTTTATATGTGATTTTCAATAGGTTTTTTTTTGTTATAACAATATGATTTCTGACTTATATATAGCGTTTTTTGCCTGTGTGTAGATCTACCCTTAATTGCTTCGTTTCATTTATTTGCCTCATTTCTCCAGATGTTTGTGTATAGGATTCTTCTATTTTATTAACTGTTCCTTCTAGTTTTTCCGTATTTTGTCTATTCCATAATCCAAAATTCCCAAATAATTTTTAATTTCATTAATCTCTAATTCAAGAGATATTGTTTGTTCTACCATCATCTGCTGGGTATCTAAAGATGTCTTTCTTTCCTCTGCTGCCCTTTTCCTGGTACCCAACATGCTGTGTTGGGACTGTTTTAATCCCACCCCCTCTGTTTTCTACTTTGCTTTTTAAGAATGTTAGCACAACTGTCTCTTTATGGGGGGTGGAGTATAAATAATAAAATGTTTATTATAACTGTTCCTGTAGAAACTTCAGCAGCAGCACAGCTCCTCTAGATACCTTGTTTTGACAGCAGTACCAGTAAGCTTAGCTCATTTAATAAGAAAAAAAACAAAAACAAAACAACAACATTCCCATGGAGGAAGTATCAACTGGCAAAGTAGATTTTATATTCTTATGCACATTTTTGTTAAAATATAATAATAATTCCGCTTAATAATAAAATAATGCACTTAAACATAGCAGAGAAACTCCTTTGTTCGTTTAAACTTTTGTTATCTCAGAGCATAAATCAAGCCTTTTGCCTTCATTCTTCACTCAGCGGCTTCCTCCTTTCTAAGTGGTAAAAAGTAGCTGACTCTGCAGGATGGGTTTTCCTCCGCTTCCAAGTCATGACCCACCCTACCAGGGACCCCAGAAAGACAGTCCTCTGGCAGCCCCCCCCCCCCCCGCCCCAGGCAGAAAGGCTCTCAGGAAGCTTCAAGAGGAAATTAAAAGAAATTTGGAAACAACTGTTTGTTCTGATTCAGTGGCAAAAAGCAGTTTTCCCTGGGGGAAGCAGCAGGTCAAACGCAATACCACTCAGACCCATGCTTTGAAAGCGTGGGGCAAGCAGGAAACTGCTCAGATCAGTGCTTTTTAGGCAAGAAACAAGTGGAACTATGGATGAGCCCTTTCTTGAAGGAAATATACCAACAGTTGAGATCTGAACCATTGGAAGGATCCCAGCTCTTTCCACTTGTATTCCTCTATTTAACTTTATTTTAAACAATTGCCCTATCCCTCTCAGTGGTTTAGAGTTCTTCCCTCTCTATATATCTTCGGTGACAATAACCATTTTGGACCCTTCTTTTCAGCGGCACTTTCCTTGTGTTCCCTTAGGGTTTGGCGCCTTTGTGGACAAGACTGTGTTGCCCTTTGTTAACACCCACCCAGAGAAGCTGCAGAACCCTTGCCCAAGCAAGGAGACCAAATGTCAGCCACCATTTGCTTTCAGGCATGTGCTCAGCCTCACAGACAGGGTAGAGAAGTTTAAAGAAGAAGTCGGCAAGCAGGATATATCCGGGAATCTTGACGCACCAGAGGGAGGACTCGACGCCATGATGCAAGCCGCTGTCTGTGGGGTAAGATTACCATATGGGAACAGGCACCGTGACAAAGTGCTCTTGGGGAGTGAGGAAGTTGAATTTGGGGGACCGTGGATTCCTGTCCAAAGTGGAAGAGAGTTCCCCCCAATAATCATAATGTTGTCAAGATATGCTGTTGCTGTTAATGTTGTATTTAGGCTCAGTGCTGAAGGCCTAGAGAGATGCTAGGCAGGGTCTTTATTATTGTTGTTGTATTGTTACAAATTAAATTAAAATATTACAATAAATAAGATAAGAGAAATATAAAAAATGAAATAGAGTAATAAAATAAACTCATGACAAATGAGATAAAATAACAGCACAAAAGATAAAAACAATCTGCCTGTACAAACATTCATAAAAATAAAGACTGATTAGTCTCCAAAATACAAGAAACAATGGGTTAATTAATTATACAGTGGCCGTTTTGTGGCAGCATTATTAAAATGTCCCATAAAATAATGACAGGAGAACAAACTGGTCATAAAGGTGCAAAATGTACAGGTGGATATTTAAACTATTAAAGCCATTTTAGTGTATACATAGGTTATCCTGTCTTAGGACGGAGATCTGGACAGACATTGCGTCCCTTTCAGCTCTGATTTTATGTAGAATCATAGAATCTTAGAGTTGCAGAGTTGGAAGGGGCCACGAGGGTCATCTAGTCCAAGCTGCTGCAAAGCAGGAATCTTTCACCCAGTGTGGTTTGCTTTTTTAATCTGCTTGCTTTTAAAATCCAGGATAAGATTGGTTGGAAAAATGTAACACGCTTACTGGTGTATACGACAGATGATGGCTTCCATTTTGCTGGGGATGGTAAACTTGGAGCCATCTTAACCCCTTATGATGGGAAATGCCACCTGGAGGAAAATATGTATAAAAGGAGCAATGAATATGTAAGTACTCAGAGTAGGCAGCACATTTTATAAAGTGCCTGCCCTTTACCTTTACCTTACTGGATTTACGATTTTAGACTGGAGCCGACTGGACAACCCATACAACTGCTGTATTAGGAAAAGTCCTCTTAATTTTCTAAGAACTCTTTTCTTAAGCAGAAAGACAATGGGTCCATGTTTTTTGTTATAAAGGTTCCATAGATCTGTAAACCAAGCTGTTTGTTAACCTGGTGTGTGTGTGCTTGTGGCATCCAAGGCCATACCTTGGGAAGCTGAGCCATCAATTGTGATGGCGATACCTTTGTTTCCTGCAGAGAGCCACCTTCCTTTGGTGCCAGGGAACAAATCCAAGAGCACACTGGATGAGAAGGATGGGGCTGGGCTCCTCCAGAAGTTTCCCTGCCGCCTTTGCTTCTGTTTTCACCAGTGCCCTCTCTGATAATCTCTGCTGCACAGGAATGAGCACATGTTGGGAGCGCTGCTCTGTTTCTCTGGGGGATGGAGCACCAGTGCGTTGGTGTGTGCAGCTTGTCTGAAGTGAGAACGGGAGGTCAGACTACAGTTGACTGACAGTCTCTCTGCTTTAACTACACCAATGGCCCTGCCCTTAGGAACCAGGGAGGGAGGGGCCAGACTGAAGGGGCGGAGCCAGAGGGATTCTTTTCAGGCCAGATCTAGCCTGCAAGATCCCACCAGGATCTTCACTAACTTGGAGAGAGAGCCCTAAATACTGTTTCCTTTGTTACACAGGACTATCCATCTGTTGGTCAGTTAGTTCAAAAACTTGAAGAAAACAATATCCAGCCCATTTTTGCTGTTACCAGTAAAATGGTTGATACATATCGGGTAAGTAAAACTACCAGCAGTAAAGAAGGTTAAGTAAACAATGTCTGTGGAGAAAATAATTATTAGATTATTATTATTAGAAATAATAATAATAATAATAATAATAATTAGAAATGAGGCTGCATTTTAAGTAGTATTTTAATCTTGTTTTTAAGTTGTATTTTAATCAATTGTTTTTATACCTGATGTTAGCCACCCTGAGCCCGGTCTTGGCCAGGGTATAAATAAAATAAAATAAATAAAAGCCTAAGTCTATAATTTGATCAATATACATGGAAGAATTAGGACAATAGATATTTACTGCTTTGCTCTTGCATTATAATCTGGTAGGCATTCTATTTAATAGAGTGAGACAATGCTTTCAATTCATTTGTTCTTTGTTGATAGAAACTCAGTGAGATGATTCCCAAATCTGCTGTGGGAGAGCTGCAGGAAGACTCAAATAATATCATCCAACTCATCCAGCGTGCCTACGATGTAAGTGTTACTGATATTATCATTTTAATCCTTTACAGTATATATTTAAGCCAGCCAGACTTTGCCAGACTTTGCACTTTGTTTACATGAAGCATGTTTGTGTAACTTTCTCACAATTATGCATATTTGGTTCAAATTTCCAAATCAGTTTTCAGGGGATGGCTGCCCCCTACCCTGCTCCACCTTTTCCCCTCCCTTTCTCCATCTCCCCTTTCTAAAGCTTCCCTGATTAAAGTGCCTACCAAGCCTAAAAAAGAAATGAAACAAAAGAAAAAGCAGCCATAATGGAAGCTGAGGGAGAAAATGGTCAACAATTGACATGCTTCTCTTCTATGAAACCAGAAACAGGAGGAGGTCATTTGAGCAGTTGCAAATGCTTTCTTCCTTTCTTTGCTGTAAACCATATTTTTGTGAGTTGCCTGTTTATAAGGGCAGGGTCTTAATTAGCATGAACAAGTGATCAAATTCACTTTCTCAAAGCTTAACATTAGTTGACCTGCATCCCACTGTAATTTCCTTGGTTGAACCAATCCTAAACTTCTTTTTCCAGTAATACATTTCTCTGTTCCTTGCTTGAGCTTCTTAAAGGCACTAATCAGCTTTGCTGTGGCACGTTGGAAGTGACACACTGGCCAAATATTGTTATCTGCTCTTGGTTACATCTAGCCAGTACACACCCAGTAGTGAAGGTTTTTTAGCTTGTCAGCAGGCTATGTCCCCGATATAGTCCTTTTGTCCCTTGGGAAATTCTTCTCAAGCCTATATTGCAGGAAAAACCCTGCCTCTGCCTCTGCTTCAACATGTTCACTTAAGCATCACTGTGTTGACCTGACAGTTCTATAAAGAAAGTGCATAACTGGTAGAGATATTGGCCCTGGCTCCCTTCTTCTCTCAAGGCTCATCTTTTCCAACAGAAGAACTGAGGCAGTGGGAATGGAAGTTACAATTAATGCTCATATTTTTCTCCCTCGCTGGAGACTTGGGCTCCTATTCTCACCTCTTCCTTATTCTCATTTCCTTGCAGAGTTTGTCTTCCAAAATTATTTTGGACCATGGCCCTTTGCCAAACTTCATCAAAATCACGTATGATTCCTTCTGCCCTAACCAAATACACACCAAGGATAAACCAAGAGGGGAATGTGACAACGTGAAGATAAATGATCAGGTAGGAGAAGACTTTTCTGTTTCTATCTAAAGCTGTTCTGATTGCTGCTGCTCTGTATGTGGAGAGAAAAGAGCAGTGTGCATTTCTTCCAATACCGCTGCTTGTGAGAAGGGTCTTCACTTACTCTCCTTTCCCAAACCCCTTAAAAGTTGCAGCTGGGTTAAGCCTGTTACTTTAAGCAATATGTAGGCTTTATTTCATTATGTAGAGTTACATTGGCTCCCAGTACATTTCCAAGCACAATTCAAAGTGTTGATGCTGAGCTTTAAACCGCCTTGGCCCTGTACCCCTGAAGGAGCGTCTCCACCTCCATTGTTCAGCCCGGACACTGAAGTCTAGCTCCGAGGGCTTTATGGCGGTTCCCTCACTATGAGAAGCGAAGTTATAGGGAACCAGGCAGAGGTCCTTCTCGGTGGTGGCACCCACCCTGTGGAACACCCTCCCATCAGATATCAAGGAGATAAAGAACTATCTGACTTTTAGAAGACATCAGAAGGCAGCCCTGTATAGGGAAGCTTTTTAAAATGTTTGATATTTTATTATGTTTATATATATATTGGAAGTTGCCCAGAGTGGCTGGGGCAACCCAGTCAGATGGGCAGGGTATAAACAATAAGTTGTTGTTGTTGTTTCAACCATCACAATCATATCAATCACAGAAAAACAGGTTACACTACTTTAAGTAATATAAATGAATAGAAATCTCTGAAAACAACATACATAAATAAAATAAAAAATAAAAAGCAAACAGTATTTTAGGAGGAGGAGTGTCTGCAGAAGGCAGCAACCACACTTAATGGCCGTGTGTTTACACACCCACAAGAAAAGAGTGGGGTGACTTTTCCCTTTCCTGTCCACATGGCAACTTTACACTCACTGGTTTGGGTGGAACCAAGTGAGGCATACAGCCCAAATACATGGAAGGTCCATTGCAATTCTACTTGCAGAAGAACAGTGTCTTTTTTGGCACTTACATCCTTCTGTTAGCATGCTCAGTCCTTTATTTATAAATGCACTCCTTCATGCTTTCCTGGTGGTTTTTACATTTAATGGAGAATATTTAATGGAGTTCTTTGTTTTCTTACAGATTACTTTCCAGGTGAAAGTTACAGCAACCAAATGCATTGACAACCAAACGGTTACCATCCGGGCTCTCGGTTTCACAGACTCCCTTTCTGTGCACATGCGCGGTCGATGCAACTGCGAATGTGATGAGGAAATATCAAGTAGCTCTGACTGCAGTGGACATGGGAAAGTAGATTGTGGAATCTGCAGGTAATCAAACTGCTTCACCAATATCCTCCCTCCAAATCACAAGGGGATATGCCAGTCCTAGTGGGAAAGATTAACTATGATCACCATCTGAATAACTGCTTATGCATGTCCCACATCTGCACCTGCAGTTTAATGCAGTCTGGGAACAACATCTGTTTTCACAGAATGTGCAAACTGCTTGAGTAAATTTTTTCCTAAAATGAAAAGGAGAATTTGAGAATTTGGCAATGAGGACAATTGGGAAAAAGACCTTGAGACTTTTTTCCTGCCAAATTCTCAAGCCACTCTGGGTAATGGACTAGGGTGAGGCTGACAGAGCCCCCAGGTCTCCACATTTGGCCTGCCAGACCATTGTTCAGGTCTGGTCTGTGCCTGGATGGGTGACCTTCTGGGAATATGCTGCCGTGGGTTCTGTAATGGGAAAATGTGGGTTATAATTACAATAAAACAATAAATCTGTGCGAGTTAGGGCAAATCAACCCTCCAACAGAAACAAGTATTACTTAGTAAGCCTTTCCTATATTCTGAACATTTATTCTCTCATGTCAGCTGTTCTCCTGGCTTTATTGGAAAGAATTGTGATTGTCAAACTGGAGGCAAATCCAGCAAGGAACTGGAGAAGAGTTGCCGCAAGGACAATGCCTCCGTCACCTGCTCCGGCCTAGGCGACTGTGTGTGTGGGCAGTGTGTTTGCCACACCGATGAAGCATCCAAAAAGAAGATCTATGGGTCTTTTTGCGAGTGTGACAACATGAACTGTGAGATTCACAATGGTCAACTTTGTGGCGGAGAAAGTGAGTAGCTGACGACTGCGGGACGTGGAAATATCCTTGACTCCTTTGCTTTACTTCTCCCAGCTTCCTGTTGCCAGAGTTCCAGCAAGCTACATTTTCTACTACAAGCTCTTAAAGGGCACACAGTATTTAGGGGTCTTAGTGGACCACAAGCTTAACATGAGTCAGCAGTGTGATGCAGCAGCAAAAAAAGCTAATTCTGTTCTAGGCTGCATCAACTGAAGCCTAGTGTCCAGATCAAGGGAAGTCATAGTAGCACTCTCTTCTGCGTTGGTCAGACCCTGCCTGGAGTCCTGTGTCCAGTTCTGGGCACTACAATTTAAGGAGGGTGTTGGCAAGCTGAAACGTGTGCAAAAGATACTGTTGCCATATTTCAAAAGGTGAAAATCAGGACACAAAAGTTTTTTGGGCAAAGTTGTTGAGCTGGGTCTGTTTAGCCTGGAAAAGAGGAGACTGAGAGGAGATACGATAGTAATTTTCAAACATCTTAAGGGCTGTCACATGGAAGATGGAGCAAGTTTGTTCTCTGCTGCTCCGGAGGGTAGGATCTGAACCAATAGATTCAAACAAGAAAGGAGATTCTGACAAAACATTAGGAAGAGCTTTCAGGACAGTGGAAGAGACTCTCTTGGAAGGTGGTGAACTCTCCTTCCTTAGAGCTTTTTAAGCAGAGGTTGAGTTGAGATACCTGCATTGCAGGAGGTTGGATTCAATGATCCTTTGGGCTCCTCCAAGTCAACAATTTTGTGATTCTGTTATTCTTAGGAAGAGTTGTTTGAATAGCACAATAATTTGGAAGCTAGCCAAGCTGCTATCAACATGCCTGTTTCATATAATGGCTTACCATCATCCAGGTGTGAATATTCTTCTAAGAAACAGCTTAATTTTGCATCGTTTTACAATGGCAGCCTATTCTTTTGTGAAAGGTAATTTCAGTGTTTTGCAGGTGATACCAAGATGGTCTTTTACTATGGAATGTGACTTTGCAGAATAGAATGCAATTAAATTGTAAAGGTAAAGGGACCCCTCACCATTAGGTCCAGTCATGACCGATTCTGGGATTGCGGCGCTCATCTCGCTTTATTGGCCGAGGGAGCTGGCGTACAGCTTCAGGGTCATGTGGCCAGCATGACTAAGCCGCTTCTGGCAAACCAGAGCAGCGCACGGAAACGCCGTTTACCTTCCTGCCAGAGCGGGACCTATTTATCTACTTGCACTTTGACGTGCTTTCGAACTGCTAGATTGGCAGGAGCAGGGACCAAGCAATGGGAGCTCACCCCGTCGCAGGGATTCGAACCGCTGACCAGCAAGTCCTAGGCTCTGTGGTTTTACCCACAGCGCCACCACTTACTGGCAAACTTGGGTTTTCCAACAGAATTGCAAATACGGGGAATGCGTTCTGTCCTGAACTCTCCACTTTCTCTTTCTAGCACGAGGACGGTGTGATTGTGGGAAATGCAAATGCAATCCTGGCTATGGCGGCAGCGCCTGCCAATGTGAAACTTCAACAGACGGTTGCTTGAACATCAATGAGACCGTCTGCAGTGGCCGTGGGGAATGTCTGTGCAACACATGCCAATGTAAACCAGGCTATCAGCTTCCACACTGTGAAGATTGCGAAGGCTGTCCATCACCCTGTCCCAGACACGTGTAAGTGATATGAGAGGGACCACAGTGAAAATTACTGCGCTTTGCATGTCAGTATTTACAAGTCTCGCCTTTAGAATAGGCAGTGTTTCTGCAGGTAACAGGGCTGGGTGGGGGAAACTGATTCTGCACTGCCTCGTTTTTTGCTTTTCTTGTACGGAAGTCTCCTTTAAAGTCTGGGCTTTTATAGCTCAGTTATTCTGTCTTCCTCTCTCCAACGTTAGTGCATCAAACACACCAATAAGTTGAAGGCAATTTAGGCAGAAATAAAACATTAATACAGTATGATAAAACATAGACATAAACCTACCTTAACAAAGCTAGATAAAGGGATGAAAAACTTCTATCACTTAGAGGACAACCAGTGCCTGGGCACATGGTGCTGGTCCTGTCTGGAGTTTGCCCAAGGTGGTGCTGGCAAGTTGGCATGGGATGAATGTCTAAAGAGCAAGTTGCTGTTCCTTTGTGTTCTCACTTGGGTTAGATTTATATCTCCTGGTGGAAGCCTCTTGCCTCTAACAAATTTCCCTGGCTCTGCTTCTTAACCACACGGGAATCCTTTAGAACTTGACGGTACCTTTCTTGGTCTGCAGCTGATGTTGTAGTAGAGCTTCAGGAGTCATGGTTTTGGATAACCCACAAACAACCTGGAGAAAAATTAACTGTGCTGGGTTTTCTTGGTAGTTGTTCACTTCCTTGTATATTGAAATTAGATAGCCAAATTAGATAGGTCAAATTTATTCTGTGGAGTCCAGCAGAGTCCCCTTTTTAACATGTACATGAAATCACTGTGGGAATTTCAGAGGTGCTCAGCTAACTCACAGCCTGGGCTTAGACAAGCCTCTTTTTTCTCAGAGTCCCTGCCTCCTTTGCATCTCCTCTGCATTTGTTTAGGGAAGCTTTTAATGTTTGATGTATTACTGTATTTTAATATTTGGTTGGGAGCCGCCCAGAGTGGCTGGGGAAGCCCAGCCATATGGGCGGGGTATAAATAAATTATTATTATTATTATTATTATTATTATTATTATTATTATTATTTTATTATTATTTGCATCTGCAGTGTGAGGATGACAGTACTGGCTTCCTTTGTATCACTGGCTGTAACTGCACTGAATATTAGATTTATGTTATGTAGTATAGATCCATTGCATCTCTGTCTTGCTAAGCAACTCTTCTTGGAGACATGATTCTTGATGATTTTCCAGATCGTGTGTTGAGTGCCGTTACTTTCAGAGTGGTCCATTTCAGAAGAATTGCTCTCAAGCTTGTTCACACATTATTCTGAGAGATAATGTGATGTCCAGAAGTAAAGAATGCAAGGAGAAAGATTCTCAGAATTGCTGGATCTCCTTCTCTATGTTTCAGTTGGATGGAGAGGAGAGATACTCCGTTAAAGTGGAACCTTTAAAAGGTATGTGAGGCAAGGTGCCACCAGCTGCAACACCAGTTCCATGCTCTGGTCCCAGCACCTAGCGCCAGGGCTCAGCGGCTTAATAACAATAAACAATAAATGTTGTGTACCCCACCCATCTGACTGGGTTGCCCCAGCCTCTCTGGGTGGCTTCCAGCAGAATACATAAAACCATCACACATTAAAAGCTTCCCAAAACAGGGCTGCCTTCAGATGTCAATCGAAGGTCATATAATTGTTTGTTTCCTTGACATCTGAAGGGAGGGCATTCCACAGGGCAGGCATCACTCTGTCTGGTTCCCTGTAATCTCACTTCTCGCAATGAAGGAACTGCCGGAAGGCCCTCGAAGCCGAGAGATGCTCCTTCAGGTATTCAGGGCCAAAGCCATTAGGGCTTTAAAGGTCAACACCAAAACTTTGAATTGATACATGAGAGAATCACCAGTTTCCCCCATAAAGTCCCATTGTGAGGGGTAGGGTACTGGAACAGGAAGAGAGACTGTGGATGTCAGAGGCCTGCATCCCCCAAGGCTTCAGAGGGAGATGGCCCTCCAAATTGTGAGGTGTGGCAGATGGAGGGGCCCCTGGGAGTGGCTTCCTTTCCAAGCTATCTGAGTGCAGGTGGGGACCGAGCTCCAGGTAAGAGGCAAAGGAAGCAGAGTGGAGGCCACATAGCCAGGTGAGCAAGGCTCCTCCGGTGGGAAGTATATGTGGCCTTAAGAGAGTTCCTTGCAATGTATCTGGAGCAGTTTCAGTAGTCTTTTGCATTGTGGAGGGACAGAGATACTTGATGTGGAGCTGCCCCATTCATTGAATCAACTTCCAACCTTTCCTGGATCTGTGGTACGCTCATTCCTGGCATACAGCACACGCACCCTTTCCCTCCTCCTTCAGATGAGGCACCTTATCTGTTGTTTTTCTTTTCATAGATTGCCCACAACCCCCTAATGTCGCAGCCATTGTGGGGGGCACCGTTGCTGGCGTGGCTCTTATCGGCCTCCTCCTCCTCCTGATTTGGAAGCTGGTAACGGAGCTGATTGATCGCAAGGAATATCACCGATTTGAGAAAGAGAAGTCCAAGGCTAAGTGGAATGATGTAAGACACTCCCCTTTCAGCAGGAAGGGGCTGGAAGAAGACTTGCTAAGGCATTGACTCTTCCCTCCTTCTTCTGAGTTCTTGAGAAACGTCAGGGACATAACTTTTGTTTCCGTTCCACTACCTCAGGCAGGCCTGAATGCAGCTGCTCAAGCATGAGAAGCTAAGCTTCTCACATTAGCACACACAGGCTACGTTTCCACTGTGACCTAACTGCCTGAAATAAATAGTATGTGTTCTGCAGGCGAGAACCTCTTGTAGATATCAGGAGGTCCATTCTGCACTGTGTAGGAATTAGGCCTTTAGTGTTGTGACACCTGCCTTCTGGAAACCAGCCCCTTGAATACTCAACAGACTGTTGTATTTTGGATGGCTACTGAAGACCTTCTCCTCTCAACAAGGCTTTTAAGTTGAGATCTTTCCCATAATGCATCTGCACTGGAATTGTTTTTAAGATGTTTTGTTGTTTGTTTGCTGTCCTGCGCTTATTTGGGGGGAAGGGTAGGGCACAATCATAATAATTGCTAGTATTCTTATTACACAATTATTCTGTGGAGGGAGATGTGCCTTCAGAAAGATTCAGAGATGCACTAACCACTGATGTGGTCCTATTTATGTTAGAGTGGCATGGTTGGGTTGCTCCTCTGCATTTCAGCCACACAGGGAGTTGTGGTTTGCTACTGTGCTATATAATGATCTTCTTTAGCCACATGGATTAAATTTAGATACATTAGCTGGGTGTAGAATGGAGGAAGCGATGGGAGAGGACCAAGGACCAGCAAGTTCAGCCACACAACCTCCTCCCTGTCTTCCTAGACCAGCAGAAGAGGGTCAGTGTTTGATCTACAATGGAAGTTCTCCTTCTTGAGTAAACTGTCCCCATTTCCTCATCAATGGCTACTATTTTTAGTAGCCTTGTATATAGACAGTCAGATCATTAAAGGAGACCAAGCTGTAGTGACATTTGTCCACTTGATCTGCTTACTTAATGTGGTAGCCTGGGATACTAATAGTAATACTATTACTAATAGTGTATCTGAAGAAGTGTGCTTGCACACGAAAGCTCATACCAAGAACTAACTTAGTTGGTCTTAAAGGTGCTACTGGAAGGATTTTTTTAGTAATACTATTGAACGAGTAAAACAGAAGCACCAGCTACAGTCACTTATGATGTTTTTATTGGCAGGCTGATAATCCTCTTTTCAAGAGTGCCACGACCACTGTTGTGAACCCCAGATTCAATGGCCAATGAAGTTCAACTACAGCAACATGGGAAAGCACAAAGAAATTCTTCAGGAGGGAAGCAGAAGATATTGACTTTATTCTCCACTGTGCTTTACTCCTGTCAACCACTATCCATGTCCCATCATGTGTTTTCAATAACCCTTTGTGTGGCTTTTTTTCAAACATGCTTTGATACTGATGATTTTCTTTTCATAAAAAGGTCTCCCTGTTAAGATTGCTTAATCACACACACCATGGAATGATCTCAACTTGCCTTTCCACTTATCCTGCCCAAGGCACTCAGAACAACTTCTCCAGTTATCCACTGTTAAAGGTCAACCCTTGAAACCCAAATAGAAGGGAAAGAGGTGGGGTGACCATTCAAGCACCTACATAGACAAAGTATTTGTTGCAACAGCAGAGGTTAATACCACAGTGGTAGTAAGCCATGCATGCATGCGTTGTAGAAAGGCATAATCTGAAAGAAGTTTTCCCTCCTGTGTGAGAGAAAAGGGCTCATGCCTCTTAAGACATAACTTTCCAGCTACAGTTTTTATATGTGCTTCTATAATGCACATATAAAATAATGATAATAATGATGAAGAAATCTTCTACCTAATTGAGAAGCACCTGTTAAATAATCAGTTAAACATTGCAGTGCTACATATTATGGAAGCACATGAAACAGAAGCATGCTCTACACTATTGAATACTAGGTTGATGGGGTCCCCTGCTGTTCACATTCAGTGCTTCTAGGATGTAAAACCTTGACACACACACACCCCCTGGCCCTTTTCTGCCTTACCAAATGGCATTAGCAGGCGGGGAGAACTGTCATCTTCTTTTAGCTCTGGGTTTCTGGGCAGATAAATCTCATGACAGTCTGCGCAGTGTACACTAATAAGGTAGGATGATGAAGCCACACCTTCCTAATTCTGTACAAGACCATCAGCGCAAAAGAGACCTCAGTCAAATTGAAACATCTCGGAGAAACAGACAGGCGATATACAGTGATACCTCGGGTTAAGAACTTAATTCATTCCAGAGGTCCGTTCTTAACCTGAAGCACCACTTTAGCTAATGGGGCCTCCTGCTGTCGCTGTGCCACTGCTGCATGATTTCTGTTCTCATCCTGAAGCAAAGTTCTTAACCTGAGGTACTATTTCTGGGTTAGTGGAGTTTGTAACCTGAAGCATATGTAACCCGAGGTACCACTGTACTCATGTGAAGAAATACGGCACTCGGAACCTAAAGCCTTCATTCTAGCCTTGTGTATTGAAGTGAATAAGCTCCCAAGTTGTCAGGTGCAAGAAGAATATTGCTTGAGAGCACATAACTGCAAGTGTATAAACCTCTGTTGTGTGCCTATGATTTGCAGGTAATAAATCTCAAAACACCATTCCTGAAATGACGTGACGTGTTTTGGAGTGTCATTGTGTCCACTGTTAACATTCTCTGCAGTATCTATTGGACTAAACTTAAGATAGGGAAAGGATTGTAGCATCTTTGGTCATAACTTTATTTCTTTTAAGTAGAGAATGGGTGGAACCTTCATCTGTTTCAGAGTGATAATAAGAAAATTGAATTGTGACATGTTCCATATATGTAGACATTCTCCATTGTGCTGCAGGCAAGCCTCAAGTTTGAAATTATATATATATTTACTAGTTTCTATGTGACAAAAAAGCACCACACAAAACTGAATTTTCTATGCCAAATTTATTGCTGATTCTGTTTCTCGTTGACATTGTAGTTCAATAGTTCACTTAAGAAACTGGAAAAGTGGTTGACACTTTAAAAAAATTGGATACAGATCTATTGCAAGTTCAGTGAAGCTCATAACTTTTCTGAAACTCGCAAAATGCAGTTAATTTATACATGTCCTCTTGTGTGTAAAAGCTGATGCTGGTATTTGGGGAAGTATGGAAAAACAGCTTACAGGCCCTCAGGCTCTTGAGGGACACATACCATTTCTTTAGGAAGATGACAGCAGGGCACTCAAGTGTCTTGTTGGGTTCCATATGGATTGCCTTCTAACACTTGGATCCAGCACCATATAGCACAATTAGTCCTTTGGGAATACTTTGACGTTCTGCCTTTCCAATCAGAGGTGAAATTAAAACACTGAATACATCTCTTTCTCTCTCTTGCTTTTAACACTATTGGGTAACCAGTGGTACATTTCCAAATTTTCTGAGGCTGAGTGTCCATTTCCACAGGTTCTCTGCACATACGTCAATTTGTAGCTTAATACCATTTCTGAGCAGATAGATGCCACTTACTGCTGTCACAGCCACAGTGAGAAAGAGGCCTCTATTAATTACCTTTTAAGAAGAAATCCAATTTGAGTCAGAAAATGTTGCAGGAGGAAATAGTTTGCAATATTTTTACTAGTCTATAGTTAAATCTTTTGGACTATTCCGCTAACTACATAAGATACCATTCAAAATAAATTTTAGAATCTTTAAAGGAACACAATAAAAGATATTTATAATATTTGTATGCAAAAGACAATGCACAAGTTGCTTTAAGGTATGCATAACATATCACTCCATATTGAATTTAATAAATCATATATTAAAAACCATTCTAAAATCACAATGGGCTCCAGACATAATCATACTCAGAGTAAACCCATTGAAATCAATGGTATTTATGAATAAATTGGATTCAGCCCATTATTTTAAATGTACACTGCCTTTTGTTAAACAGATACTAATATCTGAGCATAAAACCCATATAAACAGAGCTAGATAAAGCCAAATAAAACACAGGTTCCTTTTTTCTTTTCTTTTTTGAGCAACATTCTGTCTCTTCTGTTTTTTCTCTTCCTTTCTTTCTTAACTCCATTAGGAGTGCATTTGGTTGTATTTTATTCCAAACTCTTATGTGACTCGTCACTTGGTTTATGCTGTGTGTGTATAAGTTTGACAGACAAAAGGACGTTATTTTGGTCTCTGGGGAGAGAGGTAAACTGCTCTCTCTGCTTCTTGTATACATGTACCTTGGATCCCAGGAAAGCCCTGTCATCCACGGTTAGAGGGAACCAAATGGAAGTGTGGTGGCAGACTATGTGGAAGCCTCTGGCATGACTGGCCTACCTAGATGGGCAGTTATCAAAGGGAGTAAAAGGTGTTTAATCTCCCCTTTCCAGTATAGGATCTACACTGAGTAGGACTTTGTTGGCTATATCCATGGGCGTAGCCGGGAGGGGGGCAAGGGGGCAGCTGCCCCCCCCCGACCAAGTAAAACAATAGAAATAACTAACTGACCAATCACGTTGGTTCTGCCCCTCCTAAGCAAGTCCTGTCCTCCCCCCTCCCATACAAAAATCCTGGCTACGCTCATGGCTATATCACCCATAATACAATATGCTCCCAGCCCAAACAAATTCATCTAAGATGCCACTGACCTTATTCTGCCATTTCCATCTTTGCACAGCTTCATGGTATCGAATTCTGGAGAATGTGACCTGCATCAGATTACGAAATCATACAGATAATCACTGAAAGTGGAGGGGATGGCAGCCGGGAATGAAGAAAACAAGGGAAACCCTGCAATATAGCTATTGCTGGTCTTACCATGGTGTACAGAGGGATGATAGTGGAGGGGAAGAGGGCGTGAAGAACATTGTCAATGTGCTTTCGGAAAATGAACCACTTTGAATTGACATGCTCCCGCATCTGAAACAACCAAGAGAAACATCTGAAAACATCTCTCATCGTTCAGCTGCCACCCACTCTCTATTTAACTATATGTAACTTACCTCTATATAATTATACATAGCTAAATCTGAAATTGCATGATCATCAGGTACTCTCAGCTTTGAGAACGCTGGGAGACAAATACCTGGGGAAGAAACAAGGTCATTTCACTCATTACACTGAAGGTAAGCCTTGGTTTGTCACTCAGCACAGCAGGTGCAGTTACTAATGGCTTCAATTTAGACTGCAAATTATTATTATTTCTAGACAATGGAATGGGCTATGTCCTCATCACGTGACGCTAGGCAGGAGCAAAGAATTGTGTGAAGCAGGCTCACTGAAATAAAAAGGTCTGCCTACTTCCTCTCTCCATGGCTTGAAAATGTAAAGAAAGAAATGTGCTAGATATCTGAAAGGCAAGGAAAGGCAAGGGTTTTTTGGCACAACCAAAAATACGGATTAGAAGCCGCGAAAGCGGTGATCTGAGGGAACAGGCGTTGTGGCTCCTAAAGTGTAGGTGCGTTCCCACAAGGCAAGACATTGCGATAACAGAAATAACCTTTATTGAACTACATAACTGGGAAACAGGCAAAGCAACTGCTTATATACATTCCTGAAAGCCTGGGCCACTCCCACTCCCAACGTGACTGGCTGTCTAAACTTCCAAGCTGCGAATCATGACTCAGAGTTCAAGAGCCAATGGCAGAGGCCTAAATCCCGAATTGTTCTGTGATTGGACATCATGTATCGAATCAGAACACAGGAGCTCAGAATCCTTAGTCCAGACTCAAGCTCAGGCAAACACAGACCACTGAAAACAACAGTTCCCACAGACAGAAGATGGCAAACACAAGTCTAAACAGCTTGCAAATGTACTTTGTTTCTTGGCAAGGGTGAGGGAATGAATGTGAGGGGGTAATGGAAATTAATTTTATGAAATAACCTTGTGAAATAATTCCTAAAACCCAGCAATCAGATACTGACATCTGCCAGGCAGGAAGGAAAGCAGTCAGACGCCAACCACCCCCCACCCTGGGTGTGGACCCATCCTTGGGTTCGCTATTTTGTGGCTTTGGTATTGGAAGAAACAATATTTTTCTCTTATCTTTGATTCTATAAATACTTCTTTCAACATCCCTTCTCTGAAAGCTGACTGAAAGGTTCAATGGAAAGGTTTACTTTAGAGGCAGCCTCAGCGTTCCAGGACTTTAGCCACAGGGAGCGTCTAGCAGCTACCTGGGATGCCATTGCTCTAGCTGCAAACTGCAGGGGGTCCATGGAGACATGTGCCATAAAAGCTTAAAGGAGTTTGGTAAGAATCTGGTGCTGTCAAGCTGGATTTTGAGGAGATTGCAATAAATCCTCAAGCCAAACAATACATGTTCAAGCACATGAGGATGCTACCCAGGCACTCTCATAGAGAGGACCACTGCATCATGGCCTTACGCAAATTCAATTCTCCTATCAGTAGTGTCCCAAAGTTGAGTATTTCCTTCCTTGGGGACCAGATGTCACGATGACAGATTTAAAACTGATCTGTCTATAGAATATATGCCATGAATTCCAGATCCAAGACATATAATTTCTTAGCTAAGATTTAACTATTGCCTTAAGCAATAGTTGGCTGGGGTACAGCTATTAGTTAACACATCACTCTCTGGTTCAGTGGTTGATTTGTCAGGTTGAGCAGTTACCGGTAATTCTAAGGCATGCATTATCTCACGCTCCAGGATGGGGGCGCTGGCCTCCTGAAACAGCCTCATAGATCATAGAATCATAGAATCATAGAGTTGGAAGAGACCACAAGGGCCATTGAGTCCAACCCCCTGCCAAGCAGGAAACACCATCAGAGCACTCCTGACATATGGTTGTCAAGCCTCTGCTTAAAGACCTCCAAAGAAGGAGACTCCACCACACTCCTTGGCAGCAAATTCCATTGTCGAACAGCTCTTACTGTTAGGAAGTTCTTCCTAATGTTTAGGTGGAATCTTCTTTCTTGTAGTTTGGATCCATTGCTCCGTGTCCGCTTCTCTGGAGCAGCAGAAAACAACCTTTCTCCTGAAAGAAGCTTCAATTTGCAAAGATCCTTCACTCCAGTTATCATCCAGCTCCCCTTCCCGGAAAAGGGTCGGGGAGGAAACCAAGGGAATATCCACATTCTCATCATCACCTATGGATGTGAAGGGGGGGTCCTTTATATCCAAATGAACCTAAGCCCTCTGGGATGAGAAAGGGGCAGCCTTCTTAGGTTTAACAAATTTCTTCGTTCTGCAGTTGTAAGTGTGAAGCAATTATAGCTTCTTTAAATTGTTCAATAAGCGGGGCTGGAAAAGTTTGAGGGACAGAGGCAGAGGCAACCCGATTGGTGGGAGGGGCGGTCTGAACCTCATGTCCCTGATCATCAGAAGAACATAAAAGTCAGGTTCAGATTCAGATAATGTGTCAACCTGAGGATGACCAGTAGGTGGCAGTGCATCCTTGGCATTCAAATGGGTGAAATCATTTCAACCAGCTGACTGCTCTGTCTCTGAAACTTTAGATTGAAGAACAATAATGGAAGAAAGACGCTTCCTGGAGTGGACAGGAGGAGCAGACTTGGTGCGTGTGCGTGAGGCAGTGGAAGACAGGAGTGCCTGGCGTGCTCTGGTCCATGGGGTCACGAAGTTGGACACGACTAAACAGCAGGCCCTTTAGAGGGCAACAAGTGCTTCAGCTTTGTATCATTTTCTTAAGAGCTGGCCCAGCCACAGCCTGGCTTGGCTCCATAATAGTCAGAGAAACACAAGACAAAGAGACAGACACCCTACACAGCCACAGCCCTGGACTGCAAAATCTAAGCTCTCAACTCTGTTTGCCACCATGGACCGGGAGGAGGATTGGCAGGATGCTGAATCTCCTTTTGCCACACTGTGGACCAGGAGAAAATAGGCCAAGTCCAACTGCCTCAGATACACACAAGTGCCCGTCAAGAGGTTAAATTAAGGTTACCAGATGTCCCCGTTTCCCAGGGACAGTCCCTGGATTTACAAATCAGTCCCCATACAAAATCCATTGAAGTTGAAAATTGTCCCCGGATTCATTGAAAAAAATCTGATAACCTTAGGTTAAATTATAAATGTAGAGGCTCCACTCTGTTTGCCCCTGTTGCGTGCCAAAGCAACACAGAAAGCAAGAGAAACAAACTGCCAGAAGAGAAAACAAATCCCTTAAATCCACAAACTAAACAGAAAAAAAGGACAGGAAGAAACCCTGGGAGGAAAAACCAGTGGCGTTTGCAAAAAGCCGCCAAAACACTGCAGGAATAAAGAGCATTCCTCATCTTTGCAATCAGTAAAGCTGTGAAACAAACAAAGCTGCCTCATGCCTGAGAGAGAGGCTGGAAAAACAGGAAAGGAAGAATGAAACGTTCACAGGAACCCAGGAAATTTGCAGAATGGCAGCCATCACCTCAAAGCAGGGCAAAGATAATAATGCTGATCAGAAGAAAGCAGGAATGGGGTTTGAGGAGAGGTTTTGTTTTGTTTTTTGGTTTGTTAATGACAGGGATTTAGAGAAGAAACAAGATAGACTTATCTGACAAAAATGGAAAGCCAGGAGGAATGACTGTTGCGCCAGGAAAGAGAAAAAAAATGAGGAGTCGAGGCTGCTTCACACAACTCTTTGTGCCTGCCTAGCATCACAAGGACATAGCCATCCCATTGGCTCCAGCATCCCACAAAGTATATCAAAGAGTTACCCTCCATCTTTATTTCCCCAGAATGCTTTTGGGTGCTATGTTGACTCAGACTCGGAGGCATTCTTAGAAAATGACTATGGAGCACCTGATAAACTTGGAGGTAGGACTGTGGGAGCAATGGGAGATGTGAAAGTGGATGAAGCAAGAGGCACAGCAGAGGAGGAGGGGACAGGATGGTCCTGGAAGAGGAAGGTTGTGCATGTGGTAAGGGGGAAAGGCAGATAATTTGCCCAAGAAGCTAATAACTGTCAACCCTGATATCCTTCTGAGGAGTCCAACTGGTACAGGGTTTGGGGACGCCATCTTATGGTGCCTCCACTCCTACCCAGCTGGGTATTCTCTGCTGTGCCTCATTTCCTAAAGGAAACACAGATCCTGGTAACAAAGGGCACCCGGAACTCCCTGGACTCTCGCCTTGCTGTGGAGATTGGGGTGCCATGTAGCAATATTGGGGGCAGCTTTGAATCCTAGCAAGAGGAAGCACCTGCTTGGTGGAGGTTTTCTGTAACCAACTTCCTCGGTTTCAGGAGGCCATCAGAGCAACTGTGTTTCTCGGGGTGGCAGGGAGGATGTGAAGAAGAGAATGTTTGAGAAGAGGGCTAACAAGCTGGAATGACTCTTACAGCAGCAGCTTTCATTCAGGCTCATGAGGAATATGGTCTTTCGTGACAGAAACATATACTCACATATATCATTTTGGAACTGGTTCATTAACTCATCAAAAACCAGGCAGTCTTCAAATCCCTGAAGGAGGAGTACAAGGGGGAAAAACAGCTTAGGATAGGACCTGTGGGCTGGATCAGATGCTTTGAATTCAGAAGGTCCCAGAGTCAAACCCCAGCATCTCCAGAAAACCTGGAAAGCAGCTGCCAGCCAGCATATTTCATTTCATGTTCATTTCACTTTTAAGAAACCATCTTTCTATATTGCTATACATAAAGCTGTATATATGTACACCCCCCCCAAAAAATCATGCGTCTTATAACAATCTCAATCCAATGCAAATGTTATAACAAAAAATACAGCTTTAAAATAAACAGCTTATATAAAATAAAGTAATAGCCAATAATGCATTTAGGATATTACACAACAAAATTAACATTCAAAGTATCAATATATAATAATTAAACAGAAATTCACTTGGCAATTACAACAAATCATGACTAGACTATAATCAATAAAAATAACAGCAGCGTCACAATATATAAAATATCACAATTCCTAAAAAAATGGGAAAATATTGAACTGAGCAACAAAGTCACAAACCTTATAAAATTACAAAATGCACTAACATAACTGATCATCCAGTCCAGATCCAGCATGTAATCCACAAGACTCTTCTCGCTGTGGACAACCGGACTGCTTGAGCCACCCACAAGGCCAAAGGAAGACCACAGGGAGCTACCCTGAGAGCAGATGTCAAACGCATAAACAGCTCTGTGATTTTCAAAAGACATCTGAAGGGAAGTTTTTAGCGTGTGATGTTGTATTAGATTCCTCTAACAGAACGCTCACTAACGTCTGGCCCTTTTCACAAGGAAAAATGGGGTGCAACAAACTGAGCTGCTAGTTTGGTATGCTTGGGACATTTTGTCTTCAGTCTTTGCTTTACTTTTTTTAATTGGGGAAGAATTAGCCTGAAGTGCCACATATGACAAATCTGCGTTTCAGTTCTAAAAGCCAATAAACACTACACGGCAATTTTAAATCTTTTTAAATAAAAAAGAAAAGGATTTTTAATTCCCCAAGTAATGTAATTACAGAGAGGGACAAAGGAATGGCGGAGGTGACGCTCTGACTCACAGCGTTCATGCCTTGTCCGTAGAAGGGCACGACTGCGTGGGCCGCATCTCCCATCAGCACACAGCGAGAGCCAAGGTGGAATGAGGAGCACTTCACAGAGACCATGGCCTGGGCTGGTAACAAAAAGTAATCTCGCATCAGTTCTTGCCTGAAATTGAAATAGCAGAGCATGTATCAAATGCTAAATATGGCCATGTTATAAACCTAAGATACAGAAGGAAATGGTACACTAGTACATTTTCTACATGAAAGATTTTCTGCAGGCAAAAGCGTGGCTGAGGCTTCCCGAGGGTTTCTGTGCCATTGTAAATCATTCCTTCTGTCGATGTTTTGTAGCCATGAAAGAAACATTGATTAAAGCTTAATCCAGATATGGGAATGGGAATTTAATCAGAGTCACCAGGATTTTATAACTTGGGGTTGGAGGGAAGCGATGGGCAAGTTCCTCCAGGCTTGTTTTATAGCTGGTCTAGTCTTTTGAGGCTTTCTTGGTAAACATCCAGAGTAAGTTTTATTTATTTATTTAACACATTTATATGCCATATTTTATCAATTATTTCAAGGCTGTTTACAAAAAGATTGTTGCATGGGGATGATTTGCTCTGCACTGGAAACTCCTCAGCTCCTGTCAACTTTTCCCTCACTATCAGCTTAAAAACTGCTCTGCCACCTTTTTGATATGAGGCCCCAGCAGTCTGATTCCATCCTGCTTCAAGTGGAGCCAGTTCCCTTTTGCACAGGCCTGGCTTGTTCCAAAACTCTCCTGCACAGCACCACTCTTTCACACACACATGGAGACCACACAGCTGT